>NW_027649786.1:2692500-3397500 GCF_965287045.1 Carcharhinus amblyrhynchos
TACAGACTCGAAGGGCCTCTTTCTGTACTGTAGGGTTCTATAATTCTACGAAAAGTCAAACCCTCACCTGCTTTACGTAATTGTCAATTAATAGTGTATTTAAGGTTGTTACAATACAAGGAGAGTTTTACCTTTAGAGTCACCTTCACTCCATATGCGGTTCCCCATTTTGAACTGGGAGGTTGTTAGGATGGGTTTATAAACCCCAGCGAATTCTGAGACTCAGTCTAACAGTTAGTGGACTCGTTACTGCCACGATTGCTCCTTTTAACGGGCAGACTTCTGATTATAACATCACACGAGCTGCCGCTGTGTGCTGTCCCTGGGAATCTCCCAGAGATAGAGCGTCTGAGAGAGGCGGCTGTTACGGTCTCTCTTCTCCTGAAAGGACATTTCAGAGTGGACAGTTTTGGGTGGTTCCAGTGTGTGCCACCTCCCCAGTATCAGCTCTATCCCAGCCTGGACGCGGTTCTTATCGATCAAACCCTCGTTCTGACGACCGATCGTCCTGGATCGAAGGTCTAAATACACAATAATATTGTTCGGGGCAGCTTTGGTCTTGCCCTGCCTTTCAAATCCAAGAAATGTCACTTTCCTCCTGCAGTCACCTCGTGTACACTGGCACAAGATTACACAAACCTCACTCAGCCTGGCTGCCACCCTCAGGACACTGAGCCTTCAGTGACACCGAGACCATCTCTTTCTGAGCCTCCCAACTCTCCAGACTTCCTTGGCCACCCCCCTCCTGGGCTGCTTCTGTTTCCCTCAACTTCCTCCCCCTCCTAGAGGAAGCCTCTCACGCCAGGAGTTGCCTGAGGGAGTCCTCATTGAACCCTACAGCACAGAAAGAGACCCCTCGGCCCACCTGGTCCGCACCAAACACCATCCCACCCAGGCCCTACCCCCCTATCCTACCCACTAATCCCCCTAACCTACGCATCCCAGGATATTCAGCACGGCCAATCCACCTAACCCGCCCATCTTTGGACTGTGGGAGGAAACCGGAGCACCCGGAGGAAACCCACGCAGACACGAGGAGAATGTGCAAACTCCGCACAGACAGTGACCCGAGCTGGGAATCGAACCCAGGACCCCGGAGCTGTGAAGCAGCCGTGCTAACCCACTGTGCTACCGTGCCACCCCATTCCTCACTGAAGCTAGGGACTGGTCTGGCTCTATTCCCTACCCTCTACCCTCGCTCCAATGGCACATGGAACTATACAAAAACTAGACAACTCCTCCACACAAATAAGAGGTTAACTTGTCCTGGTTTGGAGAGAATGCAAGGTTCGGAGACAGCGGAACTCAAAACAAAATGCACTCACCTTAGAAGCCAGTAAACTGCTCAAAGGTATAACTATCGGAGATGTTTTACGTGATCCAGTGTTTGCTGGGCTCCCAGACACCGTCCCATGCTGGGGGAGCCCTTTTAAAATACAGAGTCACGGCCTACGACCTCGGAGTTTTAGGATAAGGGTGCAGCAGTATTAAAACAGAGACACTACTTCTCTCAAAGGGTGGTGAGTCTGTGGACTTCACAACCCCAGTACGTCGGGACACTGAGTGAATTTAAGGAGGGGGCAGATGGGTTTTTAATTAGTAATGGGTTGGAGGGCGAAGGAGAACGTGGTGGAAGGTGGAGATGAGGCCCAGGTGAGATCAGCCATGATCGTATCGAACGATGGGCAGGCTCGAGAGGCTGAATATCCCACTCCTTCTCCTCGCTCTTTGTCCTTACAGAAGAGTTTGGACCATGGGACGTTACGAATATGGGGAATTAACTCAATGCCTGTTGAGATACTTGTTGAGGTGATGGATGGATGTTAATAGATGGGTTTGATTCCACACAGTGAATGCAGTAGAAGCCTTAGGACATTCAGGCCTATCTTTGAGGGTGGTATGGAGTGAGCTTGATGAGACAAAGAGCCATTTCTTGTTTCAAGCTTTCTCTACAGGTGCAAGACCTCCTTGACCTGATTCTGAAGATATAACAAAGAACAACACAGCCCGGGAAGCAGGCCCTGTGGCCCAGCGAGCCCACACCGCCATTTTAACATTGAGTGCCCTCCTCTACCCGTGACCTTTGTCTACGCCTATTGGGGAAGATTGAGGAAGACTAATTTAGGGATAATTTGTTACACCAATCAGCCTAACAGCACGTTTTTGGGGGGTGGGAGGAAACCGGAGCACCCGGAGAAAACCCACGCAAACACGGGGAGAATGTGCAAACTCCCACAGACACTGGCCCAAATCCACGTATCTGCACAGCAATCAGTGATAGTCACTGAGCTGTCGTGTTGCCTGGTATCTGGTCCAGTTTAAGCGTACACTAACGACGTGAAGCACTAGGCAACTCTCGAAACAACATCCAAGAGCAGCCCTCGTACGACCCACTGCGTGTATACCCCTTGTTGGACAACAAGGCGGACTCAATCATCTGTGAAGTAAAAGAAAAGACATCAATAAACATACACAACTTAGACATTTACGGAACCCCCAGAAGCTCAGAAGTAAGACAAATGAGCCATAAAATATGTTGGAAGATCCGTAGGAATCCATTGATTCCCAGGGACGTCCCAAAGCTCCTGAACCTTATTTATAACAGTCTCCGATATCCCTCCATCTCCATCCCGCTCATGTGCCTGCCTCCATCACACTACTTGGCAGAGCATTCCATACCCTCACCACCCTCTGTGTGAAAAACCTCCCGCTAACATATTCACCAACATAAATGATAATGTCCAGGCAGGTATTGCTGTGAGAAATACAGGCTTCTTCTTTAACCTCGTAGCAAATTAAGCCTTTTCTTGCTGTGGAACCAATATTCCAACCTCTCAATGGAGTGAAAGAAACTAAATATAAAATACAACTTGGAGGTTGTACTGATCCTGTGTGACGCTGTTACTCCCCGTGGAATCACAAACTAGGCAAACAGAGGCTGCAGACACCTTCAGTAAATTTCTTCCTACATCAATATCATCTCCATCACTGCCCCTCGCTTTGAACAGTTCGGACGCAATAGCGACGTGTTCAGGAACTCCCCACTTTTCTCCACGCTATTTCTTTGTATTCATGCATCTGCAGCGACAAACATTTATATCACCTTAACCACAAGCCCCGTGATAATCAAAGGGCTTCAGAACTGTTTAAAATGAGACACCAGGCCACATAATTGGAGGAAGTGGCCAAAACCTTCGGTAGGTTTTAAGCAACATTTTAAAGAAGTCAAGAGGGGTGAAAAGGACACTCCAAAGCCTAGATTCTGGGCAGCTTGAGGAAGGAATGGCCCGCAGCGCTCAGACAGTTTGGGGAAGTGGTGGTGGTGTAATATTACTGTCACCGGATTAGTAATCTAGAGATCCAGCATATTTCTCTGGGGGGGCCTGGGTTCACCCTAGCAGGTGGTGAAATTTGAATTCAATAGAAATGACGACCGTGAAATCGTTGCCAATTGCGTGGCAGCAGAGTGATTAGCGCTGCTGCTTACTGCGCCAGGGACCCAGGTTCGATTCCCGGCTTGGATTCTGCACATTCTCCCCATGTCTGCGTGGGTTTCCTCCGGGTTTCCCGGTTTCCTGAAAGACGTGCGGGTTAGAGGCACTGACCTGAACAGGCACCACAGTGTGGCGACTAGGGAAAGGAACTTCATTACAGTGTTAATGTAAGTCTTATTTGTGGCGAATAAATAAATGAAAATCTATCTAATGTTCCTTTAATGAAGGAAATTTACCTGGTTTGGCCTACATGTGATGCCAGACCCACACTTATTAACTCTTAACTGCCACACAGTTCAAGATGGTAAACAAATTCTGCTCTTGCCAACATGAAAGTATTTTATAAATTATAACCTGGGGTGCTTTTGTATTAGAGGGGTGCAGATATCTTGTAGAGTTATTGCAAAAACCCAGCTTGCAGGTGCAGCAGGTGGTCAGGAAGGCGAATGGGATGCTGGCCTTCATAGCGAGGGGGATTGAATATAAAAGTAGGGAGGTCTTGCTGCAGCTGTATAGGGCATTGGTGAGGCCGCAGCTGGAGTACTGTGTGCAGTTTTGGGCACCGCACCTGCGCAAAGATATTTTGGCCTTGGAGGGAGTGCAGAGGAGGTTTACTAGGCTGATACCGGAGTTGAGGGGGTTGAGCTATGAGGAGAGGCTGAATAAACTAGGCTTGTACTCGTTAGAGTTTAGAAGAATGAGGGGAGATCTCATTGAGACATATAAGATGATGAATGGGATGGATAGGATAGAGGTGGAGAGACTCTTCCTGCTCAAAAAAGACAGTAGGACTAGGGGGCACAGCCTCAAGATAAAGGGGGGGTGGTTTAGAACGGAGTTGAGGAGGAACTTCTTCACTCAAAGGGTGGTGAATCTCTGGAATTCTCTACCCGTTGAAGTGGTGGAGGCTGCCTCGCTAAATATTTTTAAGAAGCGGGTTGATGGGTTTTTGATAAGAGAGGGGATTAAGGGTTATGGGGAGAAAGCGGGAAAGTGGAACTGAGCCACAACAGATCAGCCATGATCTTATTGAATGGCGGGGCAGGCTCGAAGGGCTAGATGGCCTACTCCTGCTCCTATTTCTTATGTTCTTATGTACTTGTTGGAGTTTAGAAGGATGAGGCGGGATCTTATAGAGACTTACAAGATAATGAAGGGGATGGATAGGGTAGAGGTAGAGAGATTCTTCCCGCTTAGAAAGGATAGCAGGACTAGAGGGCACAGCCTCAAGATAAGGGGGGGGGGGTGCAGTTTAGATCGGAGTTGAGGAGAAACTTCTTCACTCAAAGGGTGGTGAATCTCTGGAATTCTCTGCCCGTTGAAGTGGTGGAGGCTGCCTCGCTAAATATATTTAAGTCACGGGTAGATAGGTTTCTGATAGATAAGGGAATTAAGTAGAGAAAGCGGGAAAGTGGAACTGATCCACTTCAGATCAGCCGTGATCTTATTGAATGGCGGGGCAGGCTCGAAGGGCTAGATGGCCGACTCCTGCTCCTATTTCTTATGGTCTTATGTTGTGTTACTGGAGGCGATTACAGAGATTGGGAGGGGCAAGACACTTAATGTTGGCTGACTGGTCAGTGAGATTTTATTCCATGATTCCATCCGTCCAGTCAAACAATCTGTATTCCCATCACCAATATTCTAAATAAAATTTGTTAAAGATTCTTTCAATCTCCCGGTGATATTTCTCCCCGTCTGGCTTACGGCCTTATCCAAGAGATTAAGCTTCATTTCCAGTCTCTCTGGAAGCAAGTGCGACATTTTCCCCACTCCCTGGGAAGTTTCTTCTGAATTCCTTGGTGACGGTCTTATATCGATGGCCTTTGGTTTTGGACCGGAGCAGGATTAGGCCACTCAGCCCATCAAGTCTGTTCCGCCATTCATTCATGGCTGATATTTTTCTCATCCCCCATTCTCCAGCCTTTTCCCCATAACCCCTGATCCCCTTATTAATCAAGAACCAATCTATCTCTGTCTTAAAGACACTCAATAACCTGGCTTCCTCTGCGGCGAAGATTCCCCACTCTCTGGTTGAAGAGTGCTTTGTCCTTCTCCCACAAGAATACACGTTGGGTGGGATTTTATGGTCTCGCTCATCCGTAACATCCTGAGGTCAATGGTCCTTTCCATGATCCACTGATGTTTGCCCTCTCCAATCCCCATGGCAGATGGTAAAATTCCGGCTATTCTCTCTAAACCTCCGTCAAAATCTTTATCAAAAGTTTTCTTCATTTTAAAGCCACCTTGGGAGTTCTTGCAGTGTGGAGTGTTCCTGAGCCTGAAGCTCGAGGTTCGAGTCCCAGGACCTGATGGCCAAGGAATCCGTGCATAACACGGCCAAACTGGCTGACGATTCATGGGTAAATCCTTCCAACGCAGGCCAATGAGAGGTGGCACGAGTGGGAGAGATTCCTGGCCAGCCGTGTGATAACAATAAGTTAGTGTCTACATCATCACCGGATATAGTTCCAGGTTACACCACCACATCAACCCTTGGGGCTTTGGAAATGAGCTCCTTCACCCTTCAATCTTGCTGTGTCATTTTTATGGCTGATTTGGCTGTGACTCACATGCACTTTCCTGTCTGTTCCCCACTTCCCTTTTCTGTCAAAACCCTATCCAGTTGATCCGTCAACAACACAACCTCTGCAGAAGAGAATGCCTCTTACTCAAGGCCATTTGAGATTAATCAAATTTATTTCACCCTCATCTTAAACAGGAGCCGTATATTCTTAATAAGAAATAGGAGCAGGAGTAGGCCATCTAGCCCTTTGAGCCTGCCCCGCCATTCAATAAGATCAAGGCTGATCTGAAGTGGATCAGTTCCACTTTCTCCCCATAACCCTTAATCCCCTTGTCTATCAGAAACCTATCTACCCGCGTCTTAAATATATTCAGCGAGGTACTTCAACGGGCAGAGAATTCCAGAGATTCACCACCCTTTGAGTGAAGAAGTTCCTCCTCAACTCTGATCTAAACTGCCCCCCGCTTATCTTGAGGCTGTGCCCTCTAGTCCTGCTATCCTTTCTAAGCGGGAAGAATCTCTCTACCTCTACCCTATCCATCCCCTTCATTATCTTATACCAGCTGCACCCATGTGCTGTTTGAAAGAATGACAAAGAGGCAGTGATCTGGAAAGGCTTTGACAACTGGGGAGGCCACGGTGTGGATCTGAGACACTCGTCAGCTGCACCCTCCATTTTCGAACTTTGGTTCGACAGCAGAATTTCCTGAGTTAGTTTGGCCCCGTGACCTCAGTATTGAAGGTCGCCAAATTTAACTCGGGGGCAAAGAATTAGACGTTAGCTGAGCATCCCCTCGCCTCCTCCCCCATGCACGTACACAGCGTAAATTATCGAACGCCTGCATTTTGCTGATACAGCACACTTGAACACCGCAGGAAATTTATGTACCGGTGGTTTTAGCAACAATGAGACCCAAAGTGGTTTGAACCAGGAAATGCTGAGGGTGAACATGGTTTCCGCACTGCAGGAGGAAAGTTGAGAAGACAATTTGTTCCACTTGGCTCAATCTCTTCACTGATCTGGTTTCACTGGAGTGCGAACACAGATTCTGTCGTTCCTGTATCACCCAGTGTTGGGAACAGAAGGAGATAAATTCCTATCTGATTTTTTTTATCTCTCAAGGGATGCAGGCTTCGCTGGCGAGAGCAGCATTTATTGTCCATCCCTAACTGCCCCCTGAGAAGATGCTGTAGAGTTTTATTTTCAACCTGCCTCTGTCCCTGTGATGGAGGTACACCCGTACCGTGCTGGTAGGGAGAGTGGGTCAGGATTTTGACTCAGCAACAGTGAAGGAATGGCTGACACATTTCCAAGTCGGGATGGAGGGGAACTCCCAGATGGGGGTGTCTACTGCTTTTGCCTTTCTAGATGGGAGTGGTTGCGAGTTTGCCCAAGGAGCACCTTGGTGAGCTCCTTCTGTGCACCTTGTGGGCGTGAACCCGTCTCTCAGTTTGATTCTGGCTGTGTTAGTCAGTGTTAACCTCTGAAGCCCCACTTTAGTCCGACTGACGGCGACTCTGACACTTTCAGACTCACACGGAATCCAGATTCCAACCAGGATCGTCTCAGCATCCCAGAATCCCGGTAACAAACTTTCCAGGTCTGTTTCAATGTGTCTGGCTGCCTGCTCGATCAGCACTAGATCCCGAAGAGTTTCTAGATCGCCTCCTAAAGATATTAGATCAGAAAGTTGGACAGAAACATAAGAACATAAGAACATAAGAAATAGGAGCAGGAGTAGGCCATCTAGCCCTTCGAGCCTGCCCCGCCATTCAATAAGATCATGGCTGATCTGAAGTGGATCAGTTCCACTTTCCCACTTTCTCCCCATAACCCTTAATCCCCTTGTCTATCAGAAACCTATCTACCCGTGACTTAAAAATATTTAGCGAGGCAGCCTCCACCACTTCAACGGGCAGAGAATTCCAGAGATTCACCATCCTTTGAGTGAAGAAGTTCCTCCTCAACTCCGATCTAAACCGCCCCCCCTTATCTTGAGGCTGTGCCCTCTAGTCCTGCTATCCTTTCTGAGCGGGAAGAATCTCCCTACCTCTACCCTATCCATCCCCTTCATTACCTTGTATATCTCTATAAGATCCCCCCTCAGCTTTCTAAACTCCAATGAGTACAGACCTAGTCTATTCAAGTCTCTCTTCATAGTCCAACCCCCTCATCTCCAGTATCAGCCTAGTAAACCTCCTCTGCACTCCCTCCAAGGCCAAAATATCCTTGCGCAAGTGCGGCACCCAAAACTGCACCCAGTACTCCAGCTGCGGCCTCACCAGTGCCCTGTACAGTTGCAGCAAGACCTCCCTGCTTTTATATTCTATCCCCCTTGCTATGAAGGCCAGCATCCCATTCGCCTTCCTGATCACCTCCTTGTGCTTTTTTCCCCACCCGCAATGTCCCTGCCTTCAGCCATCAGTGCCCAAAGCTCCGGAATTCCATCCTTAAACCCGTTCACTGATTCCCATGCCTCTACGAGCCGTCACTGGAGTGTGAAACGAGGACTGAACTCCCCGCTGCTCAATGGGAGTATCCGGCATGTTGGGACAAAAGGGAGCTGAGGTCAGCGCTTTTGGGGAACGGATTGAGATGGGAGATTGAAATTGTGGTTGGTTACCTGAGCCGGACTGATCCTTGGCATTCGCAGGGCACTGTGACTGGTAAAACTCTCTCATTGATGGGACCAGGAGGGATAGACCTTCCCAGATACCTCCTGGAATTTCGGAGATTGAGGTTTCAGTAAAGTTTTAAACGTCTGAGGGAAACTGACAAAGTTAACAAAAAGAAATGTTTCCGGCTGATTGGGAAACCTAGCACTTTGGAGTCTAAAAATTATACGAGCGCACTAACAGCACACAGATTAGGAGGAACCACTCGGTCCCTGGAGCCTGCTCTGCTGTTCAATAAGATCCTGCCTGACCTGACTGTAACCTCAATCCCACATCCACCCTCAATGACCTTCCGTATCCTTGTTAACCTAGAATCGATCTAGCTTAAAAATATTCAAAAGCTCCACTCCCTCTGTCCTTTGAGTAATAGAGCTCCAGACACTCAACCCTCTGATAAAAACTTTCCTCATTTCTAAGTGCGCGACCCCTTATTTTCAAACAGTGGACCCTAGTTCTACAATCTCCCACACAAGGAAACGCACTCTCCGCATTTCCCCTTATCAATACCCCTCGGGATCTTAAAGGTTTTGATCGAATCACACCTTCCTCTTTTCTAAACTCCGGTGAGATACAAACCCAACCCCTCCAACCTCTCCTCGTAAAACAACCCGTTCATTCCCAATATTTGTCTGCTAAACCTTCTCTGAACTGCTTTTCACACACTTATATCTTTCCTTAAATACAGGCACCGATACTGTACACAATTCTCCAGATGTACAACTGTAGCATATCCGCCATACTTCCGCGATTAATTCCACTCAGAATAAATGATTATATTCTCTTAGTTTTCCTAATTACTTGCTGTATCTCTATAATGGCCTTTTGTGATTCATGCACTCAGACACCCAGATCCCTCTGCCCCTCAGAGTGCTACAATCTCTCACCATTTAGAGAATAAGCTTTTCTATTCTTCTTGTCAACATGGATAATTTCATATTTGCCCACATTACACACCATTTGCCAGAGTTTTGCTCACTCGTTTAGTCTATCTGTGTAGGCTCCTTACATTTTCTTTGCAATTTACATTCTTCCCAATCTTATGCCATCAGCAAATTTAGCAACCATACCTTCAGGCCCTTCATCCAAGTCATCTGTATAAATTGTAAAAAAATTAGGCCCTCCAGCAATAAGCACTGCAGCCACGCAGCGCTCCGAATTTGGGTTAATTCCCAGCCTCGGAACACTGTCTGTGTGGAGTTTGCACATTCTCCCTGTGTGTGGCGAAAAACTGCAGCAGGCGACGGTGCAGAGGGACCTCGGGGTCCTTGTGCATGAGTTGCAAAAACCCAACTTGCAGGTGCAGCAGGTGGTCAGGAAGGCGAATGGGATGCTGGCCTTCATAGCGAGGGGGATTGAATATAAAAGTAGGGAGGTCTTGCTGCAGCTGTACAGGGCATTGGTGAGGCTGCAGCTGGAGTACTGTGTGCAGTTTTGGGCGCCGCACCTGCGCAAAGATATTTTGGCCTTGGAGGGAGTGCAGAGGGGGTTTACTAGGCTGATACCGGAGTTGAGGGGGTTGAGCTATGAGGAGAGGCTGAATAAACTGGGCTTGTACTCATTAGAGTTTAGAAGAATGAGGGGAGATCTCATTGAGACGAATAAGATGATGAATGGGATGGATAGGATAGAGGTGGAAAGACTCTTCCCGCTCAAAAAAGACAATAGGACTAGGGGGCACAGCCTCAAGATAAAAGGGGGGGCGGTTTAGAACGGAGTTGAGGAGGAACTTCTTCACTCAAAGGGTGGTGAATCTCTGGAATTCTCTGCCTGTTGAAGTGGTGGAGGCTGCCTCGCTAAATATTTTTAAGAAGCGGGTTGATGGGTTTTTGATAAGAGAGGGGATTTAGGGTTATGGTGAGAGGGCGGGAAAGTGGAACTGAGCAGCGACAGATCAGCCATGATCTTATTGAATGGCGGGGCAGGCTCGAAGGGCTGGATGGCCTACTCCTGCTCCTATTTCTTATGTTCTTATGTTTCCTCCAAGTTCTCCGGTTTCTTCCCACACTCCAAAGATGTGTAGGTTAGGGTGGATTGGCCATGCTAAATTGTCCCTTAGTGTCCAAAGATGTGCAGGTTAGGTGGATTGGCCATGCTAAATTGTCACTTAGTGTCCAAAGATGTGTAGGTTAGGTGGATTGGCCATGCTAAATTGCCCCTTAGTGTCCAAAGATGTGTAGTTTAGGTGGATTGGCCATGCTAAATTTCCCCTTAGTGTCCAAAGATGTGTAGGTTAGGGTGGATTGGCAATGCTAAATTGTCCCTTAGTGTCCAAAGATGTGTAGGTTAGGGTGGATTGGCCATGCTAAATTGCCCCTTAGTGTCCAAAGATGTGCAGGTTAGGGTGGATTGGCCATGCTAAATTGTCCCTTAGTGTCCAAAGATGTGTAGGTTAGGGTGGATTGGCCATGCTAAATTGCTCCTTAGTGTCCAAAGATGTGTAGGTTAGGGGGGATTGGCCATGCTAAATTGTCCCTTAGTGTCCAAAGATGTGTAGGTTAGGGTGGATTGGCCGTGCTAAATTGTCCCTTAGTGTCCAAAGATGTGTAGGTTAGGGTGGATTGGCCATGCTAAATTGTCCCTTAGTGTCTAAAGATGTGCAGGTTAGGTGGATTGGCCATGCTAAATTGTCCCTTAGTGTCCAAAGATGTGTAGGTTAGGGTGGATTGGCCATGCTAAATTGTCCCTTAGTGTCCAAAGATGTGTAGGTTAGGGTGGATTGGCCATGCTAAATTGTCCCTTAGTGTCCAAAGATGTGTAGGTTAGGGTGGATTGGCCATGCTAAATTGTCCCTTAGTGTCCAAAGATGTGCAGGTTAGGGTGGATTGGCCATGCTAAATTGTCCCTTAGTGTCCAAAGATGTGCAGGTTAGGGTGGATTGGCCATGCTAATTTTCCCCTTAGTGTCCAAAGATGTGCAGGTTAGATGGATTGGCCATGGTGAATGTGAAGGGTTAGGTGGGTGAGATGCTCTTTGAGAGAGTCAGTGAGAGGAGGAAAGATAAAAAGAGAAAGCACTATTTGTTTTAAGTGAACTTTAATAAGATACACAAAACAATTCATTGGAATATTTTATGAAGCAGAACAAATCACTCAGTTTCATGTCACAGTGTTTACATACAGTAATTACCAATAGTCCTTGTAACTCGCTGGCTTTTCCCACTCCAGTTCCTCCTGGTTTGTGAGTTCATTATAATTTCACTGGAAGATAATCCTATCCTGGCTGTTCCTGAATAATTCAGTTCTGCTGTGTTAGTACCCTGGAGAATCCAGCACCCAGCCCTATTACTCTGGACAAAATCTCCTGCTGTATCTGCAGCCTTTGGTACTGGGAATCCTACTCACTCAGTTTTTTGGCCACAGCAGCTTTTGGAGGAGCGTTCTAGGTGGTGTTGGAATATTCTGCAATGTGGTACAACAAAGGCTGGGATTTTCCAGCTCCCCCGCAGTGTGTTTTCCAGCAGCAGAGGTGGCAGGATCTTCCAGACCTGCTGAGATCGCTGCTTGCCCGCTCCGTCCCTGGGGAAACCAGCCATGGGATGGGGACGGTCACATTCGGTGGGACTGGGAGATCCCACCAGTGGGAAGGGCTGGAAAATCCCGCCCAAAGTGTCTGCAGTACCCCACACAGGGAGAAACCAGCTGCTCTCCATAAATCCTTCTAAATGGAGGTATCTAACATTTGACAGAAAGGCAGTCTGGAGAAAAGCTTCATGATCCTCTCTTTGGTATTAGAGTAGAGGAATTCTTGCCTGGAAGCTGAACTCCTGGTGCGTTATCACACAGGTACATCTGACGGGCACCGACACAGTAGGCCAAAGGATATTTTGCTGTGCTGTAAAACTCTATGGCCAGAACTCTACCATCTCACTCCCACAGAATCGGAGCGGGCGAGGGTCTGAAATGTGAAATCACCATTGACCTCAGGAGGGAATTTCCAGTCTCGCCGGAGCAAGGCTGTAACATCCCACCATATGACTCATAGAACATAGAAAACTACAGCACAAACAGGCCCTTCGGCCCACAAGTTGTGCCGATCATATCCCTACCTACTAGGCCTATCTTTAACCCTCAATCCCATTAGATCCCATATACTCATCCAGAAGTCTCTTAAAAGACCCCAGCGAGTTCGCCTCCACCACCACTGACGGCAGCCGATTCCACTCACTCACCACCCTCTGAGTGAAAAACTTACCCCTGACATCTCCTCTGTACCTGCTCCCCAGCACCTTAAAGCTGTGTCCTCTCGTAGCGACCATTTCAGCCCTGGGAAATAGCCTCCAAGAATCCACCCTATCTATTCCTCTCAACATTTTATAAATCTCTATCAGGTCACCTCTCAACCTTCGTCTCTCCAGGGAGAAGAGTCCCAGCTCCCTCAACCTAACTTCATAAGGCATGCCTCCCAATCCAGGCAACATCCTTGTAAATCTCCTCTGTACCCTTTCAATAGCTTCCACATCCTTCCTGTAGTGAGGCGACCAGAACTGTGCACAGTCCTCCAAGTGGGGTCTGACAAGGGTCCTATAAAGTTGCAGCATTACCTCCCGATTCCTAAACTCAATCCCTCGATTAATGAAGGCCAGTACACCATACGCCTTCTTGACCACAACCTCCACCTGTGAGGCCGATTTAAGAGCCCTCTGGACCCGGACCCCAAGATCCTTCTGCTCCTCAACACAGCTAAGAGTCTTACCCTTGATATTGTACCTAATATGAGTTAAAAACACTGTTTTGGAACACTAACATCTACGGGCCCAATAACTCAACAAAGGAGGCCAAAGCCTCCAGATTTAAAGCCCATTCACCTTCCAAACCGTCTAGAAGTAAAAGAGCAGCAGCTTCTATCTAATCTATTCCCTTCATAATCTTATATGTTTCTATAAGATCTCCCCTCATTCTTCTGAATTCCAATGAGTATAGCCCCAGTCTACTCAGCCTCTCCTCATAAGCCAACTCAACTCTGGAATCAACCTAGTGAATCTCCTCTGCACCCCCTCCAGTGCCAGTATATCCTTTCTCAAGTAGGGAGCCCAAAACTGTACCCATTAACTCCAGGTACTCCTGTTAACTAACGTCCTTCAGAGAAAGAAATCTGCCGTCTTTATCTGGACCTTTTCAATGCACGGAACCACATATCCCACTAAATATGACAGTCAGGGTTTACTCGCCGAGTATATTAAGTTTTGGCAAGAGTGTAAAATGATTCACTTTGGTAAGAGTAACAGGAGTACAGAATACAGGGCTAATGGAAGGACTCTTGGTGGTGTCGATGAGCAGAGAGATCTCGGGGTACATGTACATAGCTCCCTAAAAGTTGGCACCCAGGTTGATAAGGTTGTTGAGAAGGCGTACGGTGTGTTAGCTTTTATTGGTAGAGGGATTGAATTTCGGAGCCGTGAGGTCATGTTACAACTGTACAAAACTCTGGTGTGGCCGCACTTGGAGTATTGCGTACAGTTCTGGTCGCCTCATTATAAGAAAGATGTGGAGGCATTGGAAAGGGTGCAGAGGAGGTTTACCAGGATGTTGCCTGGTATGGTGGGAAGGTCTTATGAGGAAAGGCTGAGGGACTGAAGGACTCAGGGGCACAGCCTCAAGATAAAGGGGGGGCGGTTTAGAACAGAGTTGAGGAGGAACTTCTTCACTCAAAGGGTGGTGAATCTCTGGAATTCTCTGCCCGTTGAAGTGGTGGAGGCTGCCTCGCTAAATATTTTTAAGACGCGGGTTGATGGGTTTTTGATAAGCGAGGGGATTAAGGGTTATGGGGAGAGGGCAGGAATGTGGAACTGAGCCACGACAGATCAGCCATGATCTTATTGAATGGCGGGGCAGGCTCGAGGGGCTAGATGGCCTACTCCTGCTCCTATTTCTTATGTTCTTATGTTCTTATGACTTGAGGTTATTTTCATTGGAGAGAAGAAGGTTAAGGGGTGACCTGATTGAGGCATACAAGATGATCAAAGGATTGGATAGGGTGGACAGTGAGAGCCTTTTTCCTCGGATGGTGATGGCTAACACGAGGGGACATAGCTTTAAATTAAGGGGTGGTAATTATAGGACGGAGGTAGGTTCTTTACTCAGAGGGTAGTAAGGGTGTGGAATGCCCTGCCTGCAGCAGTTGTGGACTCGCCAACTTTAAGGGCGTTCAAATGGTCAGTGGATAGGCATCTGGATAACATTGGAATAGTTTAGGTTAGAGGGTCATTAGATTGGTTCCACTGGTCGGCGCAGAGGACCGGAAGGCCTGTACTGTGCTGGAATGTTCTATTGATTCTCCTGTCCATTAAAATCACTGGATAGGGAAATTAGCAGGGATGGATAATGGGCAATCAAGCCAATATTTCACAGTGTGTAGAGTTTTAAACACAGTCGAGTTTTAGAGTTTGCAGTTTGTTGGCCTGACGTGGTTTGGTCTGTTTGGTCTTGGTCAATGCTGCTTCCCTGCCTCCTAGTGGTGAGAATTGTAGCAACAAGTGGCCAAAAATATCTCAATCTCTTATTGGCACCTGCCTCTCCTTGTTGGTTACCCTGGGGGACATGGAGGGGTAGGGGAAGGGCAGGTTTGGTATGGTGGGGGCTGTCATTCCAGATAGAGCGCACAGAGAGATTCCAGGGTGGGTGTGACAAAAAGACAGGACCTGGCAGAACAAGTCAGGGAAGAAATCTCTTTTGTAAAATAGGAATTAATTGATAGCAAAATGGTGCACAATAAAATATTTTTTAGAGGCCGTCAAGAATTGGTGACGGGAAAGTCTTTACTGAACTTTCTAATGGTTTGGTTATTTGCATTGACTGTCAAAGGAAGTTCCTATCCAATCTGCTACAACATCGAGAAAAATGTGTCTTTGCCCCTCCAATTAAACTTCGTAGCGGTTCCTCAGCGACACTGTGTGCCTCACTAGCTCTGAGGCATCGTAGTGCCAGCTCAGTGATCCGATATATCACTGAAATCTGACCACTAACTCATCAAGACCCATGCAGGCAATGGCGGTGCCCCAAGGTGCCCACGTTAAACATTTGCCAAGTCCTATGGCAGTGGAGAACTGGCAATGGGGGCAGGACTGTGAACCTGGGACTCCCGCGTCAGGAACTTTTAGTGGTTAAATCGAAATAACACCCTAACACGCTCTCTAAAATCAACAACAATTTATTTATCTAACGAACAGTGAACAAGTTAACTAAACTATTAACAAACCCCAAATAAAACAATGGAATGCTGTTCCAACAAATACAATTCCCACTCATTAATAAAACAATAGAATTATAGACACTCTCTAAATTACAACCAGGTTTTGTGTCTTCTAGAATATACTGGGCCTTCTGTGTTGATTCTTCTTTCTTCTTTGGCACCTTTGCCATCTAGATGAGGCTAAGAGCTAACAGCTGTGAGGTGTGGTAGGTGGTTGCTCTCCCTCCTTGTCCCACTGCCCACTTCCTTTTATACCTGTGATGACATATCAATACCCGCCACAATAGGGTTGGTTCTACATTGCTAAAACCGAGTCAGGAATTTGTACAGAGGCAACGGACACATGGAGGGCATTGGACACCGTGTTGGGACAGAGATATATTTGAGCAGCAGCATCTGTAACGGAGCAATCCTCTTCAGGATACTTACTACCAGCCCATCCCAAATGGGCAAAGGGCTAGGAATGGTCTTCCTGGAACTGCCCACTGCCATGGCAACAAAAGATGAAGCCAGGCAGTTCGGACGGAGATCTCTTTTCAACATATATTACCATGGCAAACCCAACTCACCGATGATCATATATCCGACACTGATAAGTTAACAGTATCCGCGAAGCAAAGTTAGGAGAGGTTATTCAAACAGCATAATCCCAATCTATGGTGCATTTCCAGAGGAACCATCACACTAGATTCGAATATAAAAGCTGCAATGTTAGAGTGTATCTTTAACCGCAGGTGATCACTGGACATGGGTGTACAATCACAAAAATCAGGCAATATCTATCCTTCATAACCGCTGATCTACTTCATTCTCAGTGAGACCCAACACTTCAGTTCCATTTCAGATTCCCAGCACTTGTGCCTTTTTTTAAATCTTGAATAAACTGTAGTATTAAATAGGAAGTGGAAATACGGATAATCACTCAGTGATAATCTGGGAATGGTTGTTGCTGAATCTATATAACCCTCCTCTGCTTATATTGGTTAACCCCCACGGGTAAATTTGATATGGAGAAATCCATATAGATCTAACTCCACCAGCAATCATTTAGAGATTAATAATATTACATTTTGGCTGCAAATTCATCATAATGCCAGTCCAGCTAGTAAAATATTCTCATGGATGGGATTGCCCCTGGTATCAATGTATCTCTGGGTCATTGAGAATAATTCACTCTGGGATTAATCCTGCCATCGGCACGATGGCACAGTGGTTAGCGCTGCTGCCTCGCAGTGCCAGGGACCCGGGTTCGAGTCCCGGTTTCAGTCACTGTCTGTGCGGAGATTACCCAGTTTCCTCCCACACTCCAAAGACGTGCTGGTTAGGGTGCGTTAAATTCTCCCTCAGTGTACCTGAACAAGCGCCAGAGTATGGCAACGCGGGGATTTTCACAGTAACTTCATTGCAATGTTAATGCAAGCCTACTAATAAACTTTCAAACCTGGAATTAGTGTGTGTTGGAGTAATTGAGAATAATTCACTCTGGGATTAATCCTGGTATTATAAAAATAAAATACTGTGAATCTGAAACAAGAACGGAAAATGCTGGAAAATCTCTGCAGGTCTGACAGCATCTGTGGGGAGAGAATAGAGTAAGAAGTCTGACAGCACCAGGTTTAAGTCCAACCGATTTATTTGATAGTAAACTCACTAGCTTTCGAGGTTTCCCTCTTTGTCAGGTGAATGGAGAGTTCAGGGTTATGGGGGGAATGGGACAAAGGGAATATAAATGAGGATACAGAAAGCACCCATTAATGATCAGAATGTGTGACTGACAGAACAGAGGTACGGATGGCTGAGGGACTGTCTGAGGACTGTGGCAGTTGGCTTGAAGGGGGTGAGGGGGAAGCTTGCAAGACGGAGAGCTGGAAGGGAGAAAGAAGGATGATTAAAATAGATGAATGAGATGAAAAGAAGAAATAAAATGAAATAAAACAAAATGGGATAAAGATGGAGGGGAGGGTTAATGCTCTGGAACTGTTGAACTCAATGTTAATCCTGTGTCTCTGGGTTATTGAGAATAATTCCCTGGGTATAGTATCAGATGAGTGATTTAAACAGCTTCCTTACAATTGCAAACTGCTCGCTGTTGATTTTCCTGTTTGGAATGCTGAGGAAATGCAGTGATTCCAAAGACATGGAACAGGAAACCGTGTCGTAATAATGGGTTAGCTTGTTTGTAGACAACGCCTATGCTTTTGAACGTCGCGGCTTCCTCAAGTAACTGTGAATGTGTGAGCCCTACATTAATTAAATGTGCAAACGCGGCACTGTATGTTGCACAAGGATAGATCCCTGAACTCTCTAGGAATGAGCACTGTTAACAGGTGCCCTGCCATCTAGGAATTTTCCTTGTCTGTCCCCCATTCTCTCCTCTCTCTGGTAGCAGTGAATGAGACCTTTTCAATACCAGAGTTCACAGATGACTGGCAGGCTGGGTAGGATATTACAATACCTTTGCTGGATCATTTTACAAACCATCCACAATTTTTACGGCACCTTATCGCGAATTGCTGAAAAAGGAGACATGCTGCCAAAATTTCTTGCCTTGCATTCATCAGGTCAGATTCACAAGAATACCAAATCTTAAAGGCAATGACAATTTACGCTGGATAAAGGCAAATTATTGCGGATGCTGGAATCTGAATTTATGCTGCATGAGCTGATTGGTCAACAAGTAGACTCTGATTGGCAGAGGGGTTACTGTGGAGAAAATGCCAGGGGACAGTTAACTGCCAAGCTGTTGTTCAAAATTTAAACCAAGCAGTTTAAATTTACTGATCACCTTGCTTGCCTCTAGGCTGGCCCAATAGAGAGCACTGCACATCCCTGGATACACACAGCTGGATGAAGTTCTCTCCCAGTTATAAAGAAGAATACAGAGACAGGTTTGGGTCTCCTACGTTTTGAGTATTATTGGTCCGGATAGAGCACAGAAAACAAAACCATTCAGACTAGGTCACACGCTGAAAACATTATCAACTGGCAATGTATAAATGAAAAAATCTATTGTTTTGTCACTTTGTGGGTCCGTGTAGAAGGAGCAAGTTGCTGCTCGCAAATGTTTTAAGTTAATGTCAAGTATATCACAAAATAACACCCAACGGAATCTAGAAGACTTCCCCATGGACTTGGAAAAGCAAGATTGACACATCACTCAGCACAAAGCATGAGATTGTTCTCTTTGGGCATCACTAGGTCAAAACTGGATTTCTTTTCTTCGTTATTCTATCATGGGGAATGGGTATCACTGGCCTGACCAATATTGCCAGTTGTCCCTTCAATTGAGTGTCTCACTTGGCCATTTCAGAGGGAAGTTAAGATTCATCCACATTGCTGTGGCTCTGGAGACACATGTAGGCCAGACCGGGGTAAGGACGGCAGATTTCCTTCCCTAATGGACGTTAGTGAACGAGATGGATTTTTAACCACAATCAATGATAGTCCACAATCAATTTATTAATTGAATGTAAATTCTGCCAGCTGCCATGGTGGGATTTGAACCCATGACCTCGAGGTTACTAATCCAGTATCATCATTACTATTACACTATAATTAAATAAAGCTCGCTAACGGCTCTACTTTCTCAGGAGACAGGAAATTTGGCATGTCCGCTATGACTCTCACCAACTTTTACAGATGCCCCATAGAAAGCATTCTTTCTGGTTGTATCACAGCTTGGTCTGGGCTCCTGCTGTGCCCAAGACTGCAAGGAACTACAAAAGGGTGGTGAATGTAGCCCAGTCCGTCACGCAAACCAGCCTCCCATCCATTGACTCTGTCTACACTTCCTGCTGCCTTGGGGAAAAGCAGCCAGTATAATTAAGGACCCCACGCACCCTGGACATTCTCTCTTCCACCTTCTTCCATTGGGAAAAAGATACAAAAGTCTGAGGTTACATGCCAACCAACTCAAAAACAGCTTCTTCCCCGCTGCCCTCAGAATCTTGAATGGACTTACATCTCACTAAGTTGAGCTTTCTCTACCCTAGATATGACTGTAACACTACATTCTGCATTCTCTTGTTTCCTTCCCTATGAATAGTATGCTTTGTATACCATGTAAGAAACAAGACTTTTCACTGTATATTAACACATGTGACAATAATAAACCAAATCAAATATCAAATCAAAATAAAAATGTAGCTTTGGTTTGAAGATCTGTCAGTTTATGAACATAAACAAGTATAACAGTGGGTCCACTATTATTTATCATTTATATTAATGATTTGGATAAGAATATTGGAGGTGTGGTTAGTAAGTTTGCAGATGATACTAAGATTGGTGACATAGTGAAGAAAGTTATCTCCAATTGTAACAGGATCTTGATCAATTGGGCCAGTGGGCTGGCAAATGGCAGATGCAGTTTAATTTAGACAAATGCGAGGTGATGCATTTTGGTCGATTGAACCAGGGCAGGATTTACTCAGTTAATGGTAGAGCAGTGGGGAGAGTTACAGAACAAAGAGATCGAGGGGTACATGTTCATAGCTCCTTGAAAGTGGAGTCACAGGTGGACAGAGTGGTGAAGAAGGCATTCGGCATGCTTGGTTTCATTGGTCAGAACATTGAATACAGGAGTTGGGACGTCTTGTTGTACAAGACATTGGCAAGACCACACTTGGAATATTGTGTGCAATTCTGGTCACCCTATTATAGAAAGGATATTATTAAACTAGAAAGAGTGCAGAAAAGATTTACTAGGATGCTCCCGGGACTTGATGGATTGAGTTATAAGGAGAGGCTGGATAGACTGGGACTTTTTTCTCTGGAGCGTAGAGGGGTGATCTTATAGAGGTCTATAAAATAATGAGGGGCACAGATCAGCTAGATAGTCAATATCTTTTCCCCAAAGGTAGGGGAGTCTAAAACTAGAGGGCATAGGTTTAAGGTGAGAGGGGAGAGATACAGAAGTGTCCAGTGGGACATTTTTTTCACACAGAGGGTGGTGAGTGTCTGGAACGAGCTGCCAGAGGTAGTAGTAGAGACGGGTACAATTTTGTCTTTTAAAAAGCATTTAGATAGTTACGTGGGTACGATGGGTATAGAGGGATATGGGGCAAATGCAGGCATTTGGGATTAGGAGTTCAAAAAAAGAATGGCGTGGACAAGTTGAGCCAAAGGGCCTGTTTCCATGCTGTAAACCTCTATGATAAGGGGTAGGCCATCCAGCCCCTCAAGCCTACCCCATCATTTAATAAGACCATGGCTGATCTGATCGAAGCCTCAAGCCTGCATCCCAGCTAACCCCCAAAAACCGTCATCCCCACCTTCTTAACAAGAACCTATCCAGCTCTGCCTTACAAATATCCAAAGACTGCAACCCCAGTTGAGATCCCGCAGGTAGAATAAACACTGAGGTTGATCGCTTTTACAGGCGGCGTAGAAAAAAGTTGAAGGACCAATGAGGGGGGGAGACGTGGAATTTGTCTCCCAATTGAAGATGAGCGTGATCTTCTGGCTCTTCACCCTGGCGAGATCTTTGGTGCACCCCTGCTGTGGGTTTCCCCATGAGATGTGGAATCAGTGGGAATTTCCACGGACAGTGGGCGAGCTGGAAGACTCAGCCATCAGCACCTGATCGATCAATAGCTCAATGCCGTTACCCTGCACCATCCCCACATCCCTCAGACGTCATTAGCATCCAGCAGTCTCTCAATCTCTGTTTTGCGTATGCCCAGTGACTCCACAACCCTCTGGGGTAAAGAATTCTATCTGTTGGAGTGTGGATACTCTGTCCCATCTTTGATTTAAATAAATGCCCCCCTTGTCTGAGATTTTGAGCCATTCTGAGAATGGCCTGATAATTAAATTGCTGAATGTAACCCCCGTGTGTGTGCTAAATTAGAAAGAGAGGCTGCCTGCAATTTTAACCCTCTAAGATGCCAACGTTAACTATATTTTTGTTACCAAGTTGTGAGCGGTACTGAATCTCTGAGATATTTTACTTGGATATTCTGATTACTCTGTATCTAACAGTATATATGATCGAAAGGCTAAGAGGATAACATAGGATTATATCAGTTTTACAATTCAGGATCCCTTAATTTCCCACCCCCTGCAGTTAGAAAGTATCTGTGCCGTTTCTCTACACATAGTGGCGCTCATTGTAGTCTGCTTGCCCACGGGTGTAGCGTGTCGCTGTTCTCTGCCTCCTGGATGTGTAGCAGGAGCTCCACAGAAGGCCACTGCTGGCAATGAAGAGGACGGCAGCTGCCATGCCCATGTACAAGGATGGCCCTAATTCCCGCTTGCTGGCATCGGGGATGGACGCGCTGTGGAAATCCCTGACGATGTTGCTGGCGTAGCACGCCACCGGGATGAGCTGCAGAATTCCCGCTGCCAGGAAGAGAAGGCCGGCAGCCGAGACGGTGTAGCCCTTGCAGGGCGCGCCCTCCACCAGCTTGGTCCAGCTGGCGCCGGCGATGCTCAGCAGGATGCCCAGGGCCCCCAGCACCCCGGCCATGGTGGTCAGCGCCCGGGCGACCTGGAGATCCTGGCCCAGGTTCAGCATGGAGTCGAAGGTGTTGCAGACCAGCGTGCCGGTGCTCTGCCACATACAGTCCATCCACAGCCCCTCCCAGCTCTGCTGAGCTGTCACGATGTTGGCCCCCAAGAAAGCTGGCACCTTCCAGAGGGGCAAGGTACAGGTCAGAATGACACAGAGCAACCCATTCACAGCCAGGAAGAGACTTATCAGCTCAAGTGTGGCTGAACCCATTATTTAACTCCTTTAACAACCAAAGCAAACTCCCCTTGTTCCACTGACCTCTCAGTCCAAAAGCTGGAAGGCAAATAAAACCCTGGAAAACTTCAGAAAAGAGAGGAAATCTTCACCTTCTTAGAGCTGGGGACACACATTGATCCGACCCGTTATCTGAGTTTCTCTCTCCAGACGCCTGTTAAGTTTTTACTTTTAGTATCTCAGCATCTGTAAAGTTTACAGCAGACTCGAGTCTGTCCTCCCAGAATTAGCATTGCTGTAGCAATTTCTCCAGTCTTCACTTTCGGAAGAATATTCAACCCTTTAGATTAAAAAGAAAACAGATCGAAATGTTTAATCTCAAAAGAGTGTCTTTTTTTTTCTGCTTCAGGATGGGAGGTTAAGGGTTAATGTCCAGGGCTCCAGCCTGTGTATTGTACACACACACACACACACACACACACAGCCTGTACCTTCTTCACTCCAATCCTGCACACAAGCGACTGCTGCCCTCCAGGCAATACCGATGAAAGAAGTGGTTCTCCCTTACACTCTGTCCAACTTTCCTCCAACAACCTCCCAGTCCCCAGTCTCCTGAAGCCTTGCAGAGTGGAAGGTGGTGATCCAGAGACCTCGCCTCTCACTGTGCGGCGATTAAAATCAGAAGCTGTCCTTTCATCTCTCACTCGTTATCCTCGGTGTGGCCACAGAGAGAGATATCAGAGCACTCTCTGCCTCCAGAGTCTGTGTGTTCTGAGAGATCCCAGCTCAGGATTTAGTCTGGCTCCCTCCCTATCTGACACTTTCTTTAGCAGAACTTAATTGCAGGCTGCTGACGTGAAATTTCCCAGCAATTCTGCTGTGAGGTTGCTTGAGTTGGAGTTTCAGGATAAGTTGCTCCCTGCAGTATCAGCCCAGCCTTTCCAGCGCTCCCTATCCAGCAGTCTCTCTCAAAGCCACCCTGCACTGTGGCTCTCCCTCCGTTAGGTCAGTGGTGTGTAAGAGCAATCTGACACCTCGGTGAAAGGCATCTCCACCACACGTGGGGGTGAATAAACTCCCTCCCTCCTCCCCCTTCCCTTTTTATTTTAATTAAACAGAAGGGATTGCCACATTATAAATCATTCCTGCCTCTCCTCCGAATCACTACAGTAAAAGCCCCAGAGTTACAGGAGGTTAGTTTCTGTGCCCCCTTGTTACCCACCCAACTACACATGCCCACACTCACCCAGTGCCCAAGATGTGGCCATGGAGACTGCAGCAGGGGGCAGTTATCCCCAGGTTAATGTTAAATCATTGGGACACTTTGGCAATCCATTATTTTTATATGTGGCGCAGTGGTTAACGTCCCTCCCTCTGAGCCAGAAGCTCCGGGTTTGAGTCCCCACCCCAGGACTCGACGGAAGGTGCCTTCATAAGAACATAAGAAATAGGAGCAGGAGTAGGCCATCTAGCCCTTCGAGCCTGCCCCGCCATTCAATAAGATCATGGCTGATCTGTCGTGGCTCAGTTCCACATTCCCGCCCTCTCCCCATAACCCTTAATCCCCTCGCTTATCAAAAACCCATCAACCCGCATCTTAAAAATATTTAGCGAGGCAGCCTCCACCACTTCAACGGGCAGAGAATTCCAGAGATTCACCACCCTTTGAGTGAAGAAGTTCCTCCTCAACTCCGTTCTAAACCGCCCCCCCTTTATCTTGAGGCTGTGCCCCCTAGTCCTACTGTCCTTTCTGAGCGGGAAGAGTCTCTCCACCTCTATCCTATCCATCCCATTCATCATCTTATACGTCTCAATGAGATCTCCCCTCATTCTTCTAAACTCTAACGAGTACAAGCCTAGTTTATTCAGCCTCTCCTCATAGCTCAACCCCCTCAACTCCGGTATCAGCCTAGTAAACCTCCTCTGCACTCCCTCCAAGGCCAAAATATAACACGGTCAAATGTGGGGAAGCGATGGCCAAGTGATATTACAGCTAGACTATTAATCCAGAAACTCTGGGGACCCGGGTTCGAATCCTGCCACAGTAGATGGTGGAATTTGAATTCAATAAAAAAATATCTGGAGTTAAGAGTTTACTGATGACCATGGACAGATTTCCCACCTACTGACACTTGGCATCTCTCCAGAGATTTTGAGATGGAGTGGGCAATGCTGGGAATGGCCAGCGCCAACTGCTTATATAGGTACCTAGTTGGGTAGTCCAGAACTGGAGGTTCACAGCCTAAGAATAAGAGGAGAAGCCATTCAGAGCTGAGATGTGGAAGAATTTCTTCACTCAGAGAGTTGTGAATCTATGGAATTTCCTACCACAGGAAGCTGTGGGGGCCAGTTCGATAGATATGTTCAAGAGAGAGCTGGATGTAGCTCTTGCAAAAAGAGGTTTGGAGAGAAAGCGGGAGTGGGATACTGAAAGTGATTGGCCACGATTGTATCGAATGGTTAAAAGGCCGTGTAGCTTATTCCTGCTCCTATTTTTGACATTTATTAGCCTGGGGGCATTTTCTGCTTCCCGTTTTTACCTCCCAACAGAAGGAAACAGTAGGGAATAGGAGGGATAGTGTGTGAGGCCACTGGGAAGTGTAGCCTCACCGGCTGGGAGTTCACCATGGAGCAGAGTGCCACATGGCTCCCAGCCAACAGAACGCACAGAGATGGAAAGCTTTTGTTCTGCGGAGGTTAATGAGCAACGATTGACAAATGGAGCCAGAGTGGAGAGAACAATGCATGTGACCCTCATGTTAGCACAAGTGCCCCTGGCACTGACTTCTGCCCGAGTGTTATCAATAATACCACATTGTTTCCACGTGCAGTCAGCATGTCGAAGAAATTAGTACAAAAGTGGCTGATCCAAGCCAGGGGATGGTCACAAAAATATCCTCACGCTGTAAAAATATTCAACTCTGAAGAACGACCTTGGAAATTAACAATAGAAAAATAACATTGTGCTTAAAATGTAGTCATTTTAATGTTTTCCCTTCTAAATATGATGATATAATAGACATTCCATGGATGTCAACTCTCCTACAGCTCATCGCTCAAGTAGTTACACTTCAGAACCATCCTGGCAAATATTCATAGCTCATTCAATCATCACAGCATCAAACGTTAGCTATCAAACTCGCTGTGGGCTCCCGCATAAACGCTTCTCCCAGTTTCCTATCTTTATTCTTTCGTGCGATGTGTGTGTTACCCAACCCTAATTGCCCCTCGAACTGAGTGTCAGTCATTTCGGAGGGTATTTCAGAGACGACCACATCGCTGTGGTTCTGGAGTCACGTGTAAGCCAGATCGGGTAAGGACGGCAGATTTCCCTCCCTAAAGGACATTACTGAACTGGATGGGTTTTTACAACAATTGATATCAGCTTCATGGTTACAATTACAGGGACTAGCTTTAGAATCTAGATTGATTAATGGAGTTCAAATGTCACCCGCTGCTGTGGTGGGATCTGAAGCCACGTCTCCAGAGTCTGAGCCTCTGGATCCCTCGCCCAGTGACGTTACCAGCAGTGCCTGAGATGTGGCCATGGAACCTGCAGTAGAACATAGAACGTAGAACATAGAACATTACAGCGCAGAACAGGCCCTTCGGCCCACGATGTTGCGCCGACCAGTTAAAAAGCAATGACCCACTAACCTAAACCAATCCCTTTTCATCCATAAACCTATCCACGGATCTCTTAAATGCCCCCAAACTAGGCGCATTTACAACTGCAGCAGGCAGGGCATTCCAATCCCTCACCACCCTCTGGGTAAAGAACCTACCCCTGACATCCATCCTATAACTACCACCCCTTAATTTAAAGCTATGCCCCCTCGTGCTAGCTTTCTCCATCAGAGGAAAAAGGCTATCACTGTCCACCCTATCTAAACCTCTAATCATCTTATATGTTTCAATAAGATCCCCTCTTAGCTGCCTTCTTTCTAGCGAAAACAACCCCAAATCCCTCAGTCTCTCCTCATAGGACCTCCCCTCCATACCAGGCAACATCCTGGTAAACCTCCTCTGCACCCTCTCCAAAGCCTCCACATCCTTCCTATAATGTGGGGACCAGAACTGCACACAGTACTCCAAGTGCGGCCGCACCAGAGTTTTGTACAGTTGCAACATGACGTTGCGGCTCCTAAATTCAATCCCCCTACCAATAAACGCCAAGACACCGTATGCCTTCCTAACAACCCTATCTACTTGATTCTCAACTTTCAGGGATCTATGTACACATACACCTAGATCCCCCTGTTCATCCACACTATTCAGAGTCCTACCGTTAGCCCTATACTCAACACATCCATTATTCCTGCCAAAGTGAATTACCTCACACTTTTCCACATTAAACTCCATCCGCCACCTCTCGGCCCAGCTCTGCAACTTGTCCAAGTCTCTCTGTAAACTATGACACCCTTCCTCACTGCAGTAGGGGGCAGTTATCCCCAGGTTAATGTTAAATCATTGGGACACTTTGACACTCCATCATTTTTATACGTGGCGCAGTGGGTAACATCCCTTCCTCTGAGGCAGAATCTCCAGGTTTGAGTCCCCACCCCAGGACTCGACAGAAGGTGCCTTCATAACACAGTCAAATGCAGTGAGGCGATGGCCTAGTGATATTACAGCTAGACTATTAATCCAGAAACTCTGGGGACCCGGGTTCGAATCCCACCACAGTAGATGGTGGAATTATAGAAACCTACAGTGTAGAAAGAGGCCCTTCGGCCCATCGAGTCTGCACCGAACACAATCCCACCCAGGCCCTACCCTATATCCCTACATATTATACCCACTAATCCCTCTAATCTACACATCCCTGGACACTAAGGGGCAATTTCTTAGCACAGCCAATCTACCTAACCCGCACATCTTTGGACTGTGGGAGGAAACCGGAGCAAACCCACGCAGACACGAGGAGAATGTGCAAACAGACAGTGACCCGAGCCGGGAATCGAACCGAGGACCCAGGAGCTGTGAAGCAGCAGTGCTAACCACTGTGCTACCGTGCCGCCCAATTTGAATTGAATAAAAAATATCAGGGATTAAGAATCTACTGATGACCATGAAACCATTGCCAGGAAAGCCCATCTGGTTTACTAATGTCCTTTAGGGAAGGAAATCTGCCATCTCTACCCTGTCTGACCTACAGGTCACTCCAGAGCACAGCAATGTGGTTGACTCTCAAATGCCCTCTGAGGGCAACTGGGGATGGGCGATAATTCTATGTCCCATGAATGAATAAAACAAAAACGGCTTGAGTGTCAATCTGCAAACCCTTCCATACACGCCAATGGGTGATGGTAAGGGAGACTCCTGGTGAGTCACACTTGATGTGGAGTGGCGCCCCCTATGTATCAGCTCCAGCGACCTGTTCCAGGAATAATCTCCGTGTGGAATGGGAATCATCTTGACCTCAGTCTCTTTATAAATCTGCCTAACCACTTTTTTTCTACATTCATCACAGAATTTCTTCAATAGTTTGGTTCGGGGTTTATTGTGAGATTCACAAAGGGGAAAAAAAATTTAACGTGACTCGTAGCCGTGACGACAAACCCAAGCGAAGGGTGGGAGCCGTTCGTCTATCCCTTCCAGTCCCTATTTAGTGATTGGACGCCTTGTTCCTGGACCTCACAATGAGTCTTCCATCCACACCTTGGGCTTTACAGCTGGACAACCTGTTCCCCGATGAACAAATTGGACTCGGTCAGCCGTTGAGAATGAAGGCTATTTAGATTCCGATTCAATCCCGGGCTGACGGGTGGAGGGTTTCCCGGGACCATCGGCCCAACGGTTCCCGTACAGGCCGTCCAGTTCAGTAGGAAAAGGAGAAGGAAAAAAATTCCTCATCAATTAGCAGCGACTGTCATTGGAATTCCCTAACCGTAAAGTGGATGTTTAATCAACGGGTATATTCAAGGCTGAGATCTGTGGGTGCTGAGGACATTGAGTGGTATTGTATCATTCTGGATTACTGAGCTGATGCTGACATCCAGTCATTGTAGGGGGGGTTCAGGGGACAATAGCATTGTGGCTATGGTGGAATTTCAATTCAATTTCAAACTAAATACTGGAATTAAAAGTCTAATGTTGACCAGTAAACCATGATTATTGGGGAGGAATGGTGACACAGTGGTTAGAACTGCTGCACCAGGGACCTGGGTTCAATCCCCAGCCTGTGTGGAGTCCGTCCAAGTTTCCTCTGGGTGCTCTGGTTTGCTCCCACGGCCAATTAGGGACATTGGCCCTGTTAAAGTCTCCCTTAGCGTACCCGAGCAGGCACCGGAGTGTGGCGACGAGGGGATTTGATGTTAATGTGCGATTAATAAATAAACTTTATTGTTTTCACTTTAGGGAAGGAAAGTTGCAGTCCTTACCTGATCTGGAGTACTGGGTGCAGTTTTGGTCGCCGCACCTGCGCAAGGATATTTTGGCCTTGGAGGGAGTGCAGAGGAGGTTCACTCGGCTGATACCGGAGATGAGGGGGTTGGACTATGAAAAGAGACTAAATAGACTGGGTCTGTACTCGTTGGAGTTTAGAAGGATGAGGGGGGATCTTATAGAGACGTATAAGATAATGAAGGGGGTGGATAGGGTAGAGGTAGAGAGATTCTTCCCGCTTAGGAAGGATAGCAGGACTAGAGGGCACAGCCTCAAGATAAAGGGGGGCGCGGTTTAGAACGGAGTTGAGGAGAAACTTCTTCACTCAAAGGGTGGTGAATCTCTGGAATTCTCTGCCCGTTGAAGTGGTGGAGGCTACCTCGCTAAATATATTTAAGACACGGGTAGATAGATTTCTGATAGACAGGGGAATTAAGGGTTATGGGGAGAAGGCGGGAAAGTGGAACTGATCCACTTCAGATCAGCCATGCTGCAGCTGTATAGGGCATTGGTGAGGCCGCAGCTGGAGTACTGTGTGCAGTTTTGGGCGCCGCACCTGCGCAAGGATATTTTGGCCTTGGAGGGAGTGCAGAGGAGGTTTACTAGGCTGATACCGGAGTTGAGGGGGTTGAGCTATGAGGAGAGGCTGAATAAACTAGGCTTGTACTCGTTAGAATTTAGAAGAATGAGGGGAGATCTCATTGAGACGTATAAGATGATGAATGGGATGGACAGGATAGAGGTGGAGAGACTCTTCCCGCTCAGAAAGGATAGTAGGACTAGGGGGCACAGCCTCAAGATAAAGGGGAGGCGGTTTAGAACGGAGTTGAGGAGGAACTTCTTCACTCAAAGGGTGGTGAATCTCTGGAATTCTCTGCCCGTTGAAGTGGTGGAGGCTGCCTCGCTAAATATTTTTAAGTCGCGGATTGATGGGTTTTTGATAAGAGAGGGGATTAAGGGTTATGGGGAGAGGGCGGGAAAGTGGAACTGAGCCACGACAGATCAGCCATGATCTTATTGAATGGCGGGGCAGGCTCGAAGGGCTAGATGGCCGACTCCTGCTCCTATTTCTAATGTTCTTAGTATCGACTCTGGACCCCATGAAATCTCAGGTCATCAGGTCAAATATGACCAAGGAAACCTCCTGCTGACTGTCACATCCAAAACCCATCCCGCTCAGCTGATAAATCACTACTACTCCACGTTGAACACCATTGTAGGAAGCACTTGGAATATAGGGTTCAATTCTGGTCGCCACACTACTAGAAGGATGTGGAGGATTTGGAGAGGGTACGGAAAAGATCTACCAGGATGTTGCCTGGTTATGGAGTGCATTAGCTACGAGGGGAGGTTGGAGAAACTCGGTTTGTTCTCACTGGAAGGTTGAGGGAGAAGTCTACAAGATTATGAGGGACATGGACAGAGTGGATAGTCAGAAGCTTTTTCCCGTGGTGTGAATTACTCGGAGCTTAGGTTGAAGATGCGAGGGGCTGGAATTTTCTTTGTTCTTTGATCAGTGAGGGTGGAAATGGTGCAGAATGGACTTTGGGTGGGGGACCTTAGTGTCCGTCACTAAGAGTGGCTCAGAAGCATCACTATTGACCCAGCTAAAGGACATTGCTGCTAGACTGGGCCTGTGACAGGTGATGAGGGGAACAACAAGAGGGAAAAACAGAGACACCACCTGTCTGTGAGTCAGGTAGACTGGAATTGTTTCAGAAGTAGGCCTGATTTTTGTTTTATGGCTTATAATATCCAATCATTCACCTCTTTCAGAGCACCTCGTTTTGGGAAGCTATTGCCCGACTCTGCTGGAGAGATAGGCTATTAAATACGGGAATGAGCTTTATTTTGTCCTCAGTGTTGCCCTCCTGGAATGTACCTGGGCGGACTGAGATGTGTCTATTAACAACACTGCAGGAAATAATGATTCTCTGCGAGTTATAATGTCCTGATAATGTGAATCGAGATTCCACAAGGAGGATAGGGGAGCTTTTCTGTTCTTGTAACTCCTGTTGGAAGCTTCCAGGACAGGAGGCCGATCCTGTGCATCATGTGCCCTGTGGCAGCCATCTTTTGGTTCGGCAAAAGTCCATTTTAAAATAGGAAAAATAAAGCGTGATACACAGAATTATCACAACAAGGTCTTATTGATAAGCAAATGGTCTATGTGACAGTGACAGAATTTCAGTTCCACCCTCAATGCTTCTCCCAAGTAATGTTCAATATGGAGGAACGATGATTCATGAGCTGAGGGAGAGAGGTAGCAATCAACGGGAGATTTCTTTGTTCGTGTTTTGCCTGATACTGAGAGACTTCATGGGGTTAAACGTTGAAGACTACCAGGCTAACTCCCTCCTAAGTATTTTCCCGGATGCTGCCCACTCTACTGGATCTGTCCTGCCGGTTACGCAGACTTATCCGTAGCAAGCTGGTACATTGGCTTGCGAGGCTATTGGAGAGGGCAGTTAAAAGCGAACTGCGACGCTGAAATCACGTGTATTCCAAATGACGGTAAAGACGGCAGATTTCCTTCCCTAAAGGACATGCACAAGCAGGAAGAAAGGTAGGAATTAAAGGTTTAATAGTATTGTGGCCTCTAATTTGGTCTCAGTGTCTTATCACAGTATCGGTACAGTTTTCCATGATGTCAAAGCAAGTAAAATTGGGATGGTACAGAGTGGCATTGCCAACTTTGATTAAAGATATTCCCGGAGGTTTGATCATGTGTCTTTCCCCCACTCCCACTCCATCCATTGGTTGGCCAACACACCTATCCTTGTGACATTCTGCCTTCCTACGCCAACTGGACAGTAAAAAGACCTATTACTCAATTGGACGTCAGCCACAGAACCTTTTTTTTTCAATATTTTTATACCTGGTACAAAGAAATGTTAAAAAAAATGACAAGTAAGAAATATTTCTTTGTGCCCCAATGATTTCTCTCCAAGTCGATACAAACAGCCATGTCCTGGAGATCGATATACCTGAACTCATATACCAGCCCTGTACCTGAACTCATATACCAGCCCTGTACCTGAACCCATATACCAGCCCTATACCTGAACTCATATACCAGCCTTATACCTAAACTCATATACCAGCCCTATACCTGAACACATATACCAACCCTGTACCTGAACTCATATACCAGCCCTGTACCTGAACCCATATACCAGCCCTATACCTGAACTCATATACCAGCCTTATACCTGAACTCATATACCAGCCTTATACCTAAACTCATATACCAGCCCTATACCTGAACACATATACCAACCCTGTACCTGAACTCATATACCAGCCCTATACCTGAACGCATATACCATCCCTATACCTGAAATCATATACCAGCCCTGCACCTGAACTCAAATACCAGCCCTATACCTGAACTCATATACAATCCCTATACCTGACCTCATATACAATCCCTATACCTGAACTCATATACAATCCCTACACCTGAACTCATATACCAGCCCAATACCTGAACTCATATACCAGCCTTATACCTGAACTCATATACCAGCCCTGTACCTGAACTCAAATACCAGCCCAATACCTGAACTCATATACCATCCCTATACCTGAACTCATATACCAGCCCTATTCCTGAACTCATATATCAGCCCTATACCTGAACTCATATACCAGCCCTACACCTGAACTCATATACCAGCCCTATACCTGATCTCATATACCAGCCCTACACCTGAACTCATACCAGCCCTACACCTGAACCCATATACCATCCCTGTACCCGAACTCATTTACCAACCCTGTGCCTGAACCCATATACCTGCCCTATACCTGAACTCATATACCATCCCTATACCTGAACTCATATACCATCCCTATACCTGAACTCATATACCAGACCTACACCTGAACTCATATACAATCCCTATACCTGAACTCATATACAATCCCTACACCTGAACTCATATACCAGCCCTACACCTGAACCCATATACCATCCCTGTACCCGAACTCATTTACCAACCCTGTGCCTGAACCCATATACCTGCCCTATACCTGAACTCATATACCATCCCTATACCTGAACTCATATACCAGCCCTATACCTGAACTCATATACCAGACCTACACCTGAACTCATATACCAGCCCTGTACCTGAACTCATATACCAGCCCTATACCTGAACTCATATACCAGCCCTATACCTGAACTCATATAACAGTTCTATACCTGAGCCCATATACCAGCCCTATACCTGAACTCATATACCAGTCCTGTACCTGAAATCATATACCAGTCCTATACCTGAAATCATATACCAGCCCTGCACCTGAACTCAAATACCAGCCCTATACCTGAACTTATATACAATCCCTATACCTGAACTCATATACCATCCCTATACCTGAACTCATATACCAGCCCAATACCCGAACTCATATACCATCCCTACACCTGAACTCGTATACCAGCCCTATACCCGAACTCATTTACCAACCCTGTGCCTGAACCCATATACCTGCCCTATACCTGAACTCATATAACATCCCGATACATGAACTCATATACCAGCCCTATACCTGAACTCATATACCATCCCTATACCTGAACTCATATACCAGCCCTACACCTGAACTCATATACCAGCCCTATACCTGAACCCATATACCAGCCCTATACCTGAACTCATATACCAGCCCTATACCTGAACCCATATACCAGCCCTATACCTTAACTCATATACCAGCCCTACACCTGAACTCATATACCAGTTCTATACCTGAACCCATATACCAGCCCTGCACCTGAACTCATATACCAGCCCTATACCTGAACCCATATACCAGCCCTACACCTGAACTCATATACCAGCCCTATACCTGAACTCATATACCATCCCTATACCTGAACCCATATACCAGCCTATACCTGAACCCATATACCAGCCCTATACCTGAACTCATATACCAGCCCTACACCTGAACTCATATACCAGCCCTATACCTGAACTCATATACCAGCCCTATACCTGAACTCATATACCATCCCTATACCTGAACCCATATACCAGCCCTATACCTGAACTCATATACCAGCCCTATACCTGAACTCATATACCAGCCCTACACCTGAACTCATATACCAGCCCTATACCTGAACTCATATACCAGCCCTATACCTGAACTCATATACCAGCCCTATACCTGAACCCATATACCAGCCCTATACCTGAACCCATATACCAGCCCTACACCTGAACCCATATACCAGCCCTACACCTGAACTCATATACCAGCCCTATACCTGAACCCATATACCAGCCCTATACCTGAACCCATATACCAGCCCTATACCTGAACCCATATACCAGCCCTATACCTGAACTCATATATCAGCCCTATACCTGAACTCATATACCAGCCGTACACCTGAACTCATATACCAGCCCTATACCTGAACTCATATACCAGCCCTATACCTGAACTCATATACCAGCCCTTCACCTGAACCCATATACCAGCCCTATACCTGAACCCATATACCAGTTCTATACCTGAGCCCATATACCAGCCTCAACTGGGCAGGAATTCCACAGATTCACAATCCTTTGTATGAAGAATTTCCTCCTCAACTCATTCCTAAATCTGCTTCCCCTTATTTTGAGCCCACGCCCCCAGTGGAAACAACTTCCCTGCTTCTATCTTATCCATTCCCTTCATAATCTTACATGGTTCGATAAGATTCTCCCCACCACCACCACCTATTCTTCTGAATTCCAATGAGTTTAGCCCCAGTCTACTCAGTCTCTCCTCAACTCTCTCAACTCCAGAATCAACCTAGTGAATCCCCTCTGTACCTCGTGAATCCCCTCTGCTGGGAGATTGGGTTGTGTGATGTATTGGGCTACATTCATGGCCTTTTGTAGTTCCTTGCAGTCTTGGGCAGAGCAGGAGCCCAGACCGAGCTGTGATACAATCAATGAGAATGCTTTCTATGGGGCATCAGTAAAAGTTGGTGAGAGCCGTAGCGGACATGCCAAATTTTCTTAGTCTCCTGAGAAAGTAGAGGCTTTCTTGGTGGCTTTCTTAACTATAGTGTTGGCGTGGGAGGAACCAGGACAAGGTTTTGGTGATCCGGACACTTAAAACTTGAAGCTCTCGACCCTTTCAACATCATCCTGTCGATGTAGGCAGGGGCATGTTCTCCTTTACGCTTCTTTTTTGATTACAATGGCCTTCATTTTGTTGACATTGAGGGAGAGATTATTGTTGTCACACCAGCTCACCAGATCCTCTATCTCATTCCTGTCTCATCATTGAGATCCGACCCACTACGGTGGTGTCATCAGCAAAGTTGATAATCGAATTGGAGGGGAATTTGGCCACACAGCGATAGGTGTATAAGGAGTGTAATAGGGGGCTGAGAACACAGCCTTGTGGGGCACCGGTGTTGAGGATGATTGTGGAGGAAACCATTTTTTGTTAGATTTGCCCCTCTAAGTGTTTCATGAATAGCTCCAGAGGTTTTTCCAGGGGATTACTGTCATTGTTGCAGTTTATCAATTATCCTTAGCTAGTTTCTTTCCTTTAGCAGAGAGTAAAATCAATCTGGGAGCTGGAAAACAAACATTGTCCTCAATCCCTTCTGGGTCCTGACAATCGGGCGAGGTTAAAATCAGGCCCAAACGTTTGAGAGATACAGGTTGATGTTAAGAGGAGGAAATCAGAAATGAAGAGAAGTGGTCAGTCAGCAGCCATAGAATCTAACCTACCAAATCCCAACATTTCTATGCACTAAACTGCATCTGCCGTGTGTTTGCCCAATTCTCCCATCTGCCCCTGCCCTTCTGGAGACCCTGCTACCATCCTCTTCATGGCTTACTACATTTTCTTGTTTAGTGTTATCGGCAAGCTTCGGAATTTTGCCAGTATTGTCAAATGCAAGTCAGGAATATATCCAAAAGATCAGTAGCCCCCAGTATCAAACCCCTGGGGAACCGTACAGTACACATCCCTCTACCATTACTCTTTGCTTCCTATTCCTTCACCAATTTCCTACAAGGCTGTCATTGTCCCTTTGATCCCACAGGCTTTAATTCCAGCAAACAAATTTATATTAATGATTCGGATAAGAATATAGGAGGCATGGTTAGTAAGTTTACAGATGACACCAAGATAGTTGAGGGGGTGAAGAAGGTTATCTTGGATTGCAAAGGGATCTTTGATCAATTTGGGCCAGTGGGCTGACGAGAGGCGGAAGAGATTAATTTAGATAAATGCGAGCTGATGCATTTTGGTCGATCGAACCAGGGCAGGGTAGGGTGCTGGGGAGAGTTATAGGACAAAGACACCTAGGGGTACTGGTCATAACTCCTTGAAAGTGGAGTCAGAGGTGGACAGAGTGGTGTTGAAGGCATGCTTGGTTTCATCGGTCAGAACATTGAATACAGGAGTTGGGACGTCTTGTTGAAGTTGTACAAGACATTGGTAAGGCCACACTTGGAATACTGTGTACAGTTCTGGTCACCCTGTTATAGAAAAGATAGTATTAAACTAGAAAGAGTGCAGAAAAGATTTACTAGGGTGCTACCGGTTTGAGTTATAAGGAGAGGTTGGATGGACTGGGACTTTTAAGTCACGGGTAGATAGGTTTCTGATAGACAAGGGAATTAAGGGTTATGGGGAGAAAGTGGGAAAGTGGAACTGATCCACTTCAGATCAGCCATGATCTTATTGAATGGCGGGGCAGGCTCGAAGGGCTAGGTGGCCGACTCCTGCTCCTATTTCTTATGTTCTTATGACTTTTTTCCCTGGAGTGTAGGAGGCTGAGAGGTGATCTTATAGAGGTCTATAAAATAATGAGGGGCATAGATCAGCTAGATAGTCAATATCTTTTCCCCAAAGGTAGGGGAGTCTAAAACTAGGTTTAAGCTGAGAGGGGAGAGATACAAAAGTGTCCAGAGGGGTAACTTTTTCACGCAAAGGGTGGTGAGTGTCTGGAACAAGCTGCCAGAGGTAGTAGTAGAGGCAGGTACGATTTTGTCTTTTAAAAAGCATTTAGACAGTTCCATGGGTAAGATCGAGGGATATGGACCAAACGCGGGCAATTGGAACTAGCTTAGTGGTTAATAAAAGGGGCAGCATGGACGAGTTGGGCTGAAGGGCCTGTTTCCAAGTGGTAAATCTTTATGACTCTATAAACAAGTTGAAAGACCCGTGTACAGAAGGAGAAAGTGAACTGACGATGGCCGATTTGACAGTACGCAACGACCTGTTAGTTCCGGGGGAGGGAAACAGCGAAATAAAACCAGGGGGAAAGCAGAGAATGTACAAGAAAAATCCAAGTTCTGTGCTCACGTAAACACTGAGGGTTGCGGATGAATCATTAACAGTGAAAGTCAGGTGGGAGTTTGGAGTCATATTTTCCAGGCAGTAAGTCTTAGCTAAGCGATAGTTTCCTCTCTGAAAGGAGCGTTGAAGATAACAAATAACTCCTCTGCTGATTAAAACCCAGGCAATTGACTCAAACAAGAGATATATTTATTGCCGAGGGTGTGCCAGAGGAACAGGAGTCTTGTAAAGGTTATTCCTCCTTCATTTTACAAGGTTCGATTAGAACGGAGCTAACTCTGTAGCTCATTTCAACACTGCCAGTATCAGACACAGTGTCACACTGGCAATGACTTGACAAAAAGGAATGGGAATCCTGTTCAATCCCAATTAGATGGTTAATGGTGGTATTATCACAAGATTTGTAATCCAGAGTCCCAGGCTAATGGGCAAATGGGATGACCGAGGGACCTGTGTTCAAATCTCACCACGGCAGCTGGTGAAATTTAAATTTATAATTCATAGGAGCAGAATTAGACCCACTCTGCTCCACCGTTCAATCATAGCTGATACTTCTCTCATCCCCCATTCTCCTGCCTTTTCCCCATAATCCCTGATCCCCTTATTAATCAGGAACCGATCTATCTCTGTCTAGAGATGACCCGGCCTTCTCTGTGGCAAAGATTTCCACAGATTCCCCACTCTCTGGCTAAAGAAATTCCTCCCCAGCTCTGTTTTAAAGGATCGTCCCTTCAGCCTGAGTTTGTGCTCTCCGATTCTGGACTTTCCTACAAGTGGAAACATCCTCTCCACGCCCACTCTATCCAGGGCCTCGCAGTATCCTGTAAGTTTCAATAAGATCCCCCTCTCATCCTTCTAACGAGCTCAGACCCAGAATCCTCAACCCGTTCCTCGTATGACAAGCTCTTGTGAACCTCCTCTAGACCCTTTCCAAGGCCGGCACATCCTTCCTTAGATACAGAGCCCAAAACTGCTCACAATCCTCCAAATGGGGTCTGACCAGAGCCTTATACGGCCTCAGAAGTCCATCCCTGCTCTTGTATTCTAGCCCTCTCCACATGAATGCTAACATTAGTTTCCAATTTTAGATTTATTGATTGAAGTTGAAGGTAAATGCAAAATTGGAAACTAGTCTCAGTGATAGTGGATTCTCAGTGATGGTGATTCTCAGTAATGGTGATTCTCAGTGATGGTGGATTCTCAGTGATGGTGATTCTCAGTGATGGTGATTCTCAGTGATGGTGATTCTCAGTAATAATGGATTCTCAGTAATGGTGATTCTCAGTAATGATGGATTCTCAGTGATGGTGATTCTCAGTGATGGTGATTCTCAGTAATAATGGATTCTCAGTAATGGTGATTCTCAGTGATGGTGATTCTCAGTGATGGTGATTCTCATTGAAGGTGATTCTCAGTAATGGTGGATTCTCAGTGATGGTGATTCTCAGTAATGGTGGATTCTCAGTGATGGTGGATTCTCAGTAACGGTGGATTCTCAGTGATAGTGATTCTCAGTAATGGTGGATTCTCAGTAACGGTGGATTCTCAGTGATAGTGATGCTCAGTAATGGTGGATTCTCAGTGATGGTGGATTCTCAGTAATGGTGATTCTCAGTAATGGTGATTCTCAGTAATGGTGATTCTCAGTAATGGTGGACTCTCAGTGAAGGTGGATTCTCAGTAATGGTGATTCTCAGTAATGGTGCATTCTCAGTGATGGGGATTCTCAGTAATGGTGGATTCTCAGTGATGGGGATTCTCAGTGATGGGGATTCTCAGTAATGGTGGATTCTCAGTGACGGCGGATTCTCGGTGACGGTAGATTCTCAGTAATGGTGGATTCTCAGTGATGGTGATTCTCAGTGACGGCGGATTCTTGGTGACGGCGGATTCTCAGTGACGGCGGATTGTCGGTGATGGCGGATTCTCGGTGACAGCGGATTCTCGGTGACGGCGGATCCTCGGTGATGGGAGATTCTCAGTGATGGGAGATTCTCAGTGATGGTGATTCTCAGTGATGGGGATTCTCAGTTATGGTGGATTCTCAGTGATGGTGGATTCTCAGTGATGGTGGATTCTCAGTAATGGTGGATTCTCAGTGACGGTGGATTCTCAGTGACGGTGGATTCTCAGTGATGGTGAATTCTCAGTGATGGTGGATTCTCAGTTACGGTGGATTCTCAGTGATGGTGGATTCTCAGTAATGGTGAATTCTCAGTGATGGTGGATTCTCAGTGATGGTGAATTCTCAGTGATGGTGGATTCTCAGTTACGGTGGATTCTCAGTGATGGTGGATTCTCAGTAATGGTGGATTCTCAGTGACGGTGGATTCTCAGTGATGGTGGATTCTCAGTGATGGTGGATTCTCAGTAATGGTGGATTCTCAGTGACGGTGGATTCTCAGTGATGGTGGATTCTCAGTGATGGTGAATTCTCAGTGATGGTGGATTCTCAGTAATGGTGGATTCTCAGTGATGGTGGATTCTCAGTGATGGTGAATTCTCAGTGATAGTGGATTCTCAGTGATGGTGGATTCTCAGTAATGGTGGATTCTCAGTGATGGTGGATTCTCAGTGATAATGGATTCTCAGTGATGGTGGATTCTCAGTGATGGTGGATTCTCAGTGATGGTGGATTCTCAGTGATGGTGAATTCTCAGTGATAGTGGATTCTCAGTGATGGTGGATTCTCAGTAATGGTGGATTCTCAGTGATGGTGGATTCTCAGTGATAATGGATTCTCAGTGATGGTGGATTCTCAGTGACGGTGGATTCTCAGTGATGGTGAATTCTCAGTGATGGTGGATTCTCAGTTACGGTGGATTCTCAGTGATAGTGGATTCTCAGTAACGGTGGATTCTCAGTAACGGGGATTCTCAGTGATGGTGGATTCTCAGTGACGGTGGATTCTCAGTGATGGTGGATCGATTGTTAAAAACAACTTAGATTCAAAAAGCCACCAAATTCACTCATCCTTCAGAGGAAGGGAAGGAAATCTGTCCTTACCCGGTCTGGCCTATATGAGACTCCAGACCCACAGCAATGTGGTTGGCTCTTAATTGCCCTCTGAAATGGCACGCAAGCCACTCAGTTCAAGGGCGATGAGGGTTGAGCAAGAAGTGCCCACCTTCTGAGTGACACCCACATCCCCCATGAGGATTTTAGAAAGCATTTGCAGTAATTCTTCTGGCGATGAATCCAAAGGAGACAAATCAAGGAGATGAGAGCCCAGGGCAAATCGGATCCCAAATCGGCTGAGTGGCGGGAGGCAGAGGGTGATGGTTGAAGATTGTTCTTGTGCCTGGAAGCCGATATCCAGCGGTTTACAGAGATCGATAATGGATCCCTCGCTGTTTGCCGTATCGGCTACTGATCTGGACATGAATGACAGGGGATTCGATCAGTAGGTTCAGAGAGGGTCTGAAAATTGGTGGTGTGATACACGGTGAGGGGGAGAGCCTTGGATTTCAGGGCCGAATGTTGGGCAAGTGGAAGTTAACCCTGTAAAATGTGAGCTGATGGCCTTCGGGGGGGCTAACAAGTGAATAGATGAACAGTGGCACACCAGGAAGTACAGAGAAACAGGAAGTTTGGGGTGCATGTCCAAAGATGCCTGAAGGAGAGTTAGATAAGATCATTAAGAAGATATATAGGATACTGCTCTTTGTTAGCCAAGGTGTAGAGTATCAGAGCAGGGAGATTATGATGGAGATGTACAGAATGCTGGTTAGGCTACAGCCACACTATTGGGAGGCTGTGATTGCCCTGGAAGGGGGTACGGAGGAGATTCACTGGGATGGAGCGTTCCAGCTTGGAAGAGAGGTTGGTTCGGCTGGGGTTGTTTTCCTTCGAGGCTGGAGGGGGAACCTGATTGAGGCGTACACAATTATGAGGGCTGTAGATAGAGCAGATCGAGAGAAACTTTTCCCCCTCAGTACAGGGGCCAGGAACTGGAGGCACAGGTTTAAGGTCAGGACCAGGAGCTTCAGAGGGGATTTGAGGAGAAACTTTTTCACCCAGAAAGGGCGTGGAACTGATTTCAATCTTAATGACACAATTTAAATGTCGTTCGTGAGAGTGGGACACCAGAGTGGAGAGAGTCCGTGATCAGTTGCACCTCCCCGCTTCTCTCCAGCTGGTTACCACAAGCAGGAAATTAGATGTGAGAGCCTCGCCAGGGCGATCAAAGGCCTTTGAAGTCCTTGGTTGGCAGGATGCACGGCTGGGCAGTGCCCATGGGGCAATGCTTGCCTGGCACTGCCCACCTGGCACCCTGGCAGTGCCCACGGTGCATCCTAGCGCTGTCCACTGGCCACCATAACTGTGCCAAGATGGTGGAACTGACTGAAGGCTTAGCCTGAATGGGCATGGAGTTACGGCAGGAGGGGGTAGGAGGGAACTCTGCGGGGGTGGCGATGGGGGAGGGGGAACTCTGCAGACGAGGGGCAATAGTGGATGGACCTCTGCAGATGCGGGCGATTGGCATGAGGGAGGCAGGAACTCTGCAGAAGGGGGCAATTTGGGGGGTGGTGAGGGTAATTCCAATGCTGTGGGGCAAGTGGGGGTGGCAGGAGATCTCCCAGTGTACTGGGAGACTGAGGCACCTGCGCAATAGCGCCCCAGGAGCTCAGCAGCGGCCTTCTCAGGTGAGATTAGGCTCCCCGCTTTGCCCTGAGTGCCACAAGGTTATACCTTGCAGCTCACCAACAAACCAGAGCGAGTTTCTGCTGCTTTCTCACTATTCGGCAATCAGAATTATTTTGGTAAGATTGTGCCCTGTAGCTCTGTGACATGGAATTACAAAGGAAGATTCTCATCCTCCTACAGACCTCACCGAAAAACATTTTGGAAAAGTGCATTCTAACTATGATTGTACGCTATAACTTTGGGGAAGTCCTCGCTCACCTGATCTCAGTAAAGGCTGCACCAAGGTTTACGATTGTTCCCGATTCCGGTTATTCCTGCTGGTACGTCAGACCTTGACTGAACTATGCCTCACCGCAGTCAAACATCCACTTACAACAATCTACAAACATTCATCAGGTTGCCTCTAGAATCCCTATAGTACAGAAGGAGGCCATTTGGCCCATCGAGCCTGTACTGACAACACCCAGCCCCTATCCCCATAACCTCCTCATGTCCCTGACACAAAAGGGAAATTTAGCATGGCCAATTCACCTAACGCGCACATCTTTGGACAGTGAAAGGAAACCAGAGCACGTGGAGGAAACCCACGCAGATACGGGGAGAATGTGCAAACTTTGCACTGACAGTGACCCAACGCCAGAATTGAACCTAGGTCACCGGTGCCATGAGACAGCAGTGCTAACCCACTGTGTCACCGGGAATGGAACCCGGGTCCCTGGCGCTGTGAGGCAGCAGCGCTAACCCACTGTGCCACCGGGAATGGAACCCGGGTCCCTGGCGCTGTGAGGCAGCAGCGCTAACCCACTGTGTCACCGGGAATGGAACCCGGGTCCCTGGCGCTGTGAGGCAGCAGCGCTAACCCACTGTGTCACCGGGAATGGAACCCGGGTCCCTGGCGCTGTGAGGCAGCAGCGCTAACCCACTGTGCCACCGGGAATGGAACCCGGGTCCCTGGCGCTGTGAGGCAGCAGTGCTAACCCACTGTGTCACCGGGAATGGAACCCGGGTCCCTGGCGCTGTGAGGCAGCAGCGCTAACCCACTGTGCCACCGGGAATGGAACCCGGGTCCCTGGCGCTGTGAGGCAGCAGCGCTAACCCACTGTGACACCGGGAATGGAACCCGGGTCCCTGGCGCTGTGAGACAGCAGCGCTAACCCACTGTGTCACCGGGAATGGAACCCGGGTCCCTGGCGCTGTGAGGCAGCAGCGCTAACCCACTGTGACACCGGGAATGGAACCCGGGTCCCTGGCGCTGTGAGGCAGCAGCGCTAACCCACTGTGTCACCGGGAATGGAACCCAGGTCCCTGGCGCTGTGAGACAGCAGTGCCAACCCACTGTGTCACCGGGAATGGAACCCGGGTCCCTGGCGCTGTGAGGCAGCAGTGCTAACCCACTGTGTCACCGGGAATGGAACCCGGGTCCCTGGCGCTGTGAGGCAGCAGCGCTAACCCACTGTGACACCGGGAATGGAACCCGGGTCCCTGGCGCTGTGAGACAGCAGTGCTAACCCACTGTGTCACCAGGAATGGAACCCGGGTCCCTGGCGCTGTGAGGCAGCAGCGCTAACCCACTGTGACACCGGGAATGGAACCCGGGTCCCTGGCGCTGTGAGGCAGCAGTGCTAACCCACTGTGTCACCAGGAATGGAACCCGGGTCCCTGGCGCTGTGAGGCAGCAGCGCTAACCCACTGTGTCACCGGGAATGGAACCCGGGTCCCTGGCGCTGTGAGGCAGCAGTGCTAACCCACTGTGTCACCAGGAATGGAACCCGGGTCCCTGGCGCTGTGAGGCAGCAGCGCTAACCCACTGTGACACCGGGAATGGAACCCGGGTCCCTGGCGCTGTGAGACAGCAGTGCTAACCCACTGTGTCACCGGGAATGGAACCCGGGTCCCTGGCGCTGTGAGGCAGCAGCGCTAACCCACTGTGTCACCGGGAATGGAACCCGGGTCCCTGGCGCTGTGAGGCAGCAGTGCTAACCCACTGTGTCACCGGGAATAGAACCCGGGTCCCTGGCGCTGTGAGGCAGCAGTGCTAACCCACTGTGTCACCGGGAATAGAATCCGGGTCCCTGGCGCTGTGAGGCAGCAGTGCTAACCCACTGTGTCACCGGGAATGGAACCCGGGGATGAGAAACTTCAGTTCTAGTTCAGATTGGTGAGACTGTTCCCTCCAATGTGCCTTGGAGAGGAACCTTCTCTCCGAGGGAATGTTCTCCTTGGACAGAAGAGGAGATTTGATAGAAATGTTCAAAGTTATGAGGGAGCAGTGCAAAATAGACACGGAGAAACTCTTCCCACTTGTATAAGGATCGAGAATGAGAGGGCACAGATTTAAAGTGATTTGCAAAAGAATTTGCAAATGTACAAAGAACAAAGAACAAAACAGCGCGGGAAACAGGCCCTTCGGCCCAACGAGCCCACGCCGCCGTTTTAACATTATGAGTCCCCCCTCCACCCATGACCCTTGTCTTTGGAAGACTAATTTAGGGACAATTTGTTACACCAATCAGCCTAAGGGCACATCTTTGGGGTGTGGGAGGAAACCGGAGCACCCGGAGAAAACCCACGCAAGCACGGGGAGAATGCGCAAACTGCCACAGACACCGGCCCAAATCCATGTGTCTGCTCAGCAAACAGTGATGGTCACTGAGCTGTTGTCTAGCCCAGTATCCGGTCCAGTTTAAGCACACACTAATGACATGAAGCACTAGGCAAGTCTCGAAACAACCGAGATTATTTGAACAGAAACAATGTATAGAGGAAAAGGCACAAAACCATGACTGGAGAGCTAGTACCGACAGGTAGGGCTGAATGGCCTCCTTCCACACACTTCTGTGACTGTTGGCAGGAGCTTCATTCCATCTGAAATAATACAGAAAGCTCTGGAACATCCCAGCACATCTGGCAGCCTCTGAGGGTAAGAAACAGAGTTAATATTTTGAGTTGAATATGATTTCTTTGGAAGTGATGGGAGTTCCATCACATTGAATGGAAAAGTCGGCTCAGAAGGCACTTGTTCTGTCCTGCACTTGTTCCTGGGTGAGAGCAAGGCAGTGGAACTAATTCGAAGAGATTTACAGACAAAAAAGCTCCTCCCTCTGTAGTGGAAAACCGTCTCAAACTGTTCTTTCAGGGTGGAAACCTGTAATCTTTTATCCTGAACGTCAGTAACACTGACACTTTTATGACTGAGGTTGCCAGATATTTATTGAGTAACTGCATCACGGGATCAGGATCAAAGGCTGGAAAATGGAGTTGGGGTGTAGATTGGCCACGATCTAATTGAATGGCCTCCTCCCGTTCCCTAAACCATTAAATCGCTCTTGGATCTGACATCAATCGCAGCCAGTAACAAGCAAGTCATTGCCGACTGCTAAAGAATATTGCAGCAATTGCTTTGCGATAAGCGGCGAAGGAACAAGTGCCTCCCAACAGTTTAACTCACCCACTGCTGTTAAGATTAACGACGGTTTGGATGTGGGAGAGCATTTGCCTAATCTCTCATCAATCATTCCTGCTGTCTCGGACTTAATTCCCTCCTTTTTCATCCTGTGCGGTCAACAGATAAAATTGGAGCGAAAGAACGGAAAGAAATACATTGGGTTCAAGATGTCCCAAAGTGTTGGAAAGTCACTGAGGTGTTACCAGGTTGCGGTGCTGTAAGGAATTGGTAAGAGACGGAACTCTCACTTTCCTGATGAAGGGGCAGTGCTCCCTCCGAAAGCTTGTGGCGTTTACTATCAAATAAACCTGTTGGGCTTTAACCTGGTGTCGTGAGATTTCTTACTGTGCTTACCCCAGTCCAACGCCAGCATCTCCACGTCAGTGATTAATACGGCCAGTTTGAACACAATAAAGTCACACAATAAACAGTGAAGTGAGGCAGCTCGAACAATCCACTTAGTCGCCTTGAAAGGTGCCATTCGGAACTGGATGAAAAGGATCTAATTCTAAATGTGACACTCGGATAACCTTCCCCTCTGTATCTGTGCATCCAGGCTGAAAACTCAAAGGCCCCCAGAAACCGATTCGAGGTTTGCGATGTACAATTAATTCACGTGCGTTCAAAGTAATGGAGCTCAATGGGTGCACAGATTAGGAGCAGGAATCGGCCTCTCAGCCTTTCCAGCCTACTCTGCCACACAACCATAAAACATTACAGCTCAGAAACGGGCCTTTTTGGTCCTTTTTGTCTGTGTCGAACCATTTTTCTGCTTCGTCCCACTGACCTGGACCATATCCCTCCACACCCCTCTCATCCACGTAACTGCCCAAGTTTCTCTTAACTGTTAAAAGTGAGCCCGTTCTCACCACTTTATCCGGCAGCTCATTCCACCGTCCCACCACTGTGTGTGTGTGAAGAATCCCCCCCCCAATATTCCCTATAAACTTTTCCCCCTTTCACCCTTAACCCATGTCCTCTAGTTTGTTTTCTCCCCGAGCCTCAGTGGAAAGAGCCTGCTTGCATTCACTCTATCTACACCCATCACAATTTTATTTAGCTCTATCAAATCTCCCCTCATTCTTCTACGCTCCAGGAAATAAAGTCCTAACCTGTTCAATCTCTCTCTGCAACTCAGTTTCTCAAGTCCTGGCAACTGGATAGGATAGAGGTGGAGAGACTCTTCCCGCTCAGATAGTAGGACTAGGGGGCACAGCCTCAAGATAAAGGGGGGGCGGTTTAGAACGGAGTTGAGGAGGAACTTCTTCACTCAGAGGGTGGTGAATCTCTGGAATTCTCTGCCCGTTGAAGTGGTGGAGGCTGCCTCGCTAAATATTTTTAAGACGCGGGTTGATGGGTTTTTGATAAGAGAGGGGATTAAGGGTTATGGGGAGAGGGCGGGAATGTGGAACTGAGCCACGACAGATCAGCCATGATCTTATTGAATGGCGGGGCAGGCTCGAAGGGCTAGATGGCCTACTCCTGCTCCTATTTCTTATGTTCTTATGTTCTCTGCACTCTTTCAACCTTATTTACATCCTTCCTGTAATTAGGTGACCAAAGCTGCACACAATACTCTAAATTTGGCCTCACCAATGCCTTTTACAACCTCACCATAACATTCCAACTCTTATACTCAATACTTTGATTTATAAAGGCCAATGTACCAAAAGCACTCTTTACGATCCTATCTATCTGTGACGCCACTTTTAGGGATTACCATTCAATAAGACCATGGCTAACCTGATTGTTACCACAACACCACACTCCTGCCAACCTCTCAACACCCTTTCGCCTCCTGGTTAACCAAGAACCCACCTCACTCTGCCTTAACAATATTCAAACGTTCTGCTCCCACTGCCTTTCGAGGAAAAGAGTTCCACCACGCTCAGAGGGCAAAAAAATTCTTCTCAACTCTGTCTTAAATGAGTGGCCTCTTATTTTTAAACAGTGACCCCCTAGCTTGAGATTCTCTGACCAGCGGGAACAGGCTAGAGCGCAGTAATCTAGGCTGACACTCCAGTGGAATGCTGATGGAGGGTTGCACTGTTGGAGGGGTATCTTTTGGGGATGGGATTTTAAACTGAGATCCTGTTTGCCCACTCAGCTAGATGTAAAATATCCCTTGGCTTTATTTCAAAGAAGAAAAGTGGAGTTTCCAGTTGTCCTTTTCACTATTTTCCCTACACTCAGCAGGAGAATGTGGTGCAGTGGGAATGATGCTGGACTGGTATCCCCGAGGCCCTGGGTTTAAATCCCACCGTAACAGAATTTAAATTCAGTGAAGAAAATCAGGAATTGAAGGCCAGTCTTAGTAATGGTGACCATCTGGGTCACTCATGCCCCTTCAGGGAAGGAAATCTGCCATCTTTACCCGGTCTGGCCTATGTGTGACTCCAGAGCCCCAGCAAATGTAGATGACTCTTAACTATCCTTTGAAAAGACCGACTTAGTTCAAGGGTAATTAGAGGGGGGGCGACAAATGCTGACCATATCACGGTGGAACAGTGGTTAGCACTGCTGCCTCACAGCACCCGGGTTCGATTCCTAGCTTGGGTCACTGTCTCTGCAGACTCTGTGTGGGTTTCCTCCGACTACCCAAAGATGCTAGGTTGATTGACCGTGTTAAATCGTCCCTTAGTGGCAGGGGGATTAGCAGGGAAAATATGGGGATAGGCTGACTCGATGGGCTGAATGGCCTCCTGCACTTAGGGATTCTATGAAAACCCACAACCCATGTTTCCTACAGCTCCATCATAACTTCTCTGAGCTTCTGTTCCTCGGTTAATAAATGTTAATAAAGGCAAGTATCCCATATGCCTTCTTAACCTCCTTATCTACCTATGCTGCTGCCTGGACATGTAGCCCAAGCTCCTTCTGGTCCTCTGTACTTCCTACATTGCCTTCTTAGGTCTCCCAAATTGCATTCTCTCACACTTTGCAAGGTTAAATTCCATTTAGAAAACCTCGGTCAGGTATCCCTCACATGTTGGTGCAGACGTGGCATGGGTAGAGGATTGGCTGACTGGCAGAAGGCAGAGAGTGCGGATAGACGGATCTTTCTCAGGGTGGTAGCTGGTGACGGGTGGTTTGCCTCAGGGGGTCAGTGCTGGGACCACAACTTTCCACAATATGCATTAACAATTGGGAGGAAGGAAGTGAAGGGGCTGTTGCTAAGTTTACAGATGATACAGAGAGGGACAGGTAGTATTGAGGAAGCAGGGGGACTGCAGAGGGACGTGGACAGGTTCGGAGAGCGGGCAAAGAAGGGGCAGATGGAATTCAATGTGGAAAAGTGTGAGGTTCTGCACTTTGGAAGGAGGGATGGAGACAGAGACTATTTTCTAAATGGGAAAATGCTTAGAAAATCAGGGGACTTGGGAGTCATTGTTCAAGGTTCTCTTAATGTGTAGGTTCAGTGGGCAGTTAGGAAGGCAAATGTAATATTAGCATTCATGTAGAGAGGGCTAGAATACAAGAGCAGGTATGGACTTCTGAATCCGTATAAGACTCTAGTCAGATTCCTTTTGGAATTTGTGAGCAGTTTTGGGTCCCATATCTAAGGGAGGATGTGCCGGCCTTGAGAAGGGGCCAGAGGAGGTTCACAAGAATGATCCCTGGAATGAAGAGCTTGTCGTGTGAGGAACGGTTGAGGACTCTGGGTCTGAGCTCGTTAGAAGGATTGGGGGGGATCTTATTGAAACGTACAGGATACTGCGAGGCCCTGGATAGAGTGGACGTGGAAAGGATGTTTCCACGAGTAGTAAAAACTAGAACCAGAGAGGGCACAACCTCAGGGTAAAGAGACAAACAGAAATGAGGAGGAATTTCTTCAACCAGAGAGTGGGGAATCTGTGGAACTCTTTGCCACAGAGGAAACCAGATCATTGAGTGTCTCTAAGACAGAGATAGATTGGTTCTTGATTAATAAGGGGATCAGGGTTATGGGGAAAAGGCAGGAGAATGGGGGGATGAGAAAAATATCAGCTATGATTGGATGATGGAGCAAACTCGATGGGCCGAGTGGCCTCATTCTGTTCCTATGTCTTATGGTCTCGGTAGAGGCAGACGCACCCTAATGAAGAACTTTAAAGCATGCAGTGGGCGGTGAGTGCAATGGAACTAACCTCCAGGAACAGTCATCACCTCGGAGAAAAGCTGTGCTTGCCAACTTGACATTAGCCATTGGGTCAATTGCAAGGCTTCAGGGCTTTGAAGTGTAGCAATGCGTGGGCCTTGCGCCAACGCGTTCAGCTTCCACGTTATCTCTTGTTGGGACTGGTACGAACTGATTAGCTGTTTCGTAGGAACATCAAAGAGCTTTTGTTCTGATTTTTACCCAGGCTAACCTCAGCAACATCCCCAATCTGCAAGGCTCCCATTTAACACTCCCTCGTCGCTACAGTCTCTGCGTTTTTCTCCTTACATTTTTCAGACTTGTACAGCAACAGTAGTAAACTTGTTCTTTACAGGACCTTTAACATAATACAGCATCTCTCTCTCATCTGAATATTGTGATCTGAATGCTGTATAGGGCATTGGTGAGGCCGCAGCTGGAGTACTGTGTGCAGTTTTGGGCGCTGCACCTGCGCAAGGATATTTTGGCCCTGGAGGGAGTGCAGAGGAGGTTTACTAGGCTGATACCGGAGTTGAGGGGATTGAGCTATGAGGAGAGGCTGAATAAACTAGGCTTGTACTCGTTAGAGTTTAGAAGAATGAGGGGAGATCTCATTGAGACGTATAAGATGATGAATGGGATGGATAGGATAGAGGTGGAGAGACTCTTCCCGCTCAAAAAAGACAGTAGGACTAGGGGGCACAGCCTCAAGATAAAGGGGAGGCGGTTTAGAACGGAGTTGAGGAGGAACTTCTTCACTCAAAGGGTGGTGAATCTCTGGAATTCTCTGCCCGTTGAAGTGGTGGAGGCTGCCTCGCTAAATATTTTTAAGAAGCGGGTTGATGGGTTCTTGATAAGAGAGGGGATTAAGGGTTATGGGGAGAGGGCGGGAAAGTGGAACTGAGCCACAACAGATCAGCCATGATCTTATTGAATGGCGGGGCAGGCTCGAAGGGCTAGATGGCCTACTCCTGCTCCTATTTCTTATGTTCTTATGTTCTTATATTCCAGATATATGGACTAGGAGAAGGAAGAGGTCATTCAGCCTCTCGAGCCTGCCTCAACATTCATGGCAGAGCTCACTGTGACTTCAACCCCACATTCCTGCACGTTCCTGCTAACTTTGTTAATCGAGGATCTATCTCGCGCTACCTTAAAAATATTCTAAGATTCTGCCCCCAGTGCCTTTTGAGGAAGAGATTTCCAGACACTCACCACTCCCTGGGGGAAAAGAATTCTCCCCATCTCCGTCTTTATGGAACAACTCATTATTTTCAAACAGCAACACCCAAGTTCTGGATCCGACCACAGAAGGAACCATCCTCCCCACATCCGTCCCGTCAATACCCCCTCAGGATCTTAAAACAAGTTGCCTCTTCTAAACTGCAAATACAAAGCTAATCACTCCAACCTCTCCCGATACAATAACTCACCCATTCCTGGTAGAACTCACTATCGCCGATTGCTGTGCAGACACATGGATTTGGGTCGGTGTCGGCGGGAGTTTGCGCATTCTCCCCGTGCTTGCGTGGGTTTTCTCCGGGGGCTCCCACACCCCAAAGATTTGACACAGGGTACCAACGATGGGGCAATTAACATTAGCGAAGTCAGACTCTGGGGGAGAGCAGTTACCTTACAGGGTGTCGAAAGGCTGGAAGAGATGGGAGGGACGAGGGGTGAGAGAGACGATGGTGGGATTTGAAACGCAAATCGAGGACCGAGAGCCGGTGTAGATCCCAGAGCACAGGGGCGATGGGTGAGCTGGATTTGGTCTGAGGAGGGACGTGGGCAGCAGAGTTTTGGATGGCCTGATGTTTGCGGCTCAGTGGAGGCCATTCAGCCCGTCAATCCTTTAGGGGAGGAAATCTGCTGTCCTTACCCAGTCTGGTCTACGTGTGACTCTAATGGTTGACCCTCGGAAATGGCTGACTAAACCCTTCAACTCAAGAGAAATAAGGGAAGCGAGAAATGCTGGCCTTACCCACCGCTGTCCACAAGAGGAGAAATAAACAGTTCCATTTTTGCAACACTGTTTAAGAAGAAAGACATCTATTTCTGGGAGAATGACCTTACATTAATATCCTCCAGTTACCAAAAGGCCACCCCATTACCACATGGCCATTATTTACACTATCAAAACTGAACAGAAAGTTGAATTTCAAAGTATTTATTCCACGTACTGTTAATATTCTGTGATTGGAAAGAGTGCCCGCTTTAACGTTCTCATCGGTTAAGATGAAGGTTGTCAGACTGGGTGAATACGAACCAATGTGTTATTCCACAGAGATGTGGTAACTCATAGATGCTGTGGTAACCAATGGCGATGAGATATTCTATGAAGAAGGCGTATCCCATGGAGATGAGCTAACTCATGGGAGTGTGGTATCCACTGGGTGATGTGATATCCAATGGGGGGTGTGGTATCCATGGTGATGTGGTATCCACGGAGATGTGGTATCCATGGAGATGTGGTAACCCATGGTGACGTTGGATCCCATGGAGATGTGGTATCCCATGGAGATGTGGTAACCCATGGTGATGTGGTATCCATGGAGATGTGGTATCCATGGAGATGTGGTAACCCATGGTGATGTGGTATCCCATGGAGATGTGGTATCCCATGGAGATGTGGTATCCATGGAGATGTGGTAACCCATGGTGATGTGGTATCCCATGGAGATGTGGTATCCATGGAGATGTGGTAACCCATGGTGATGTGGTATCCCATGGAGATGTGGTATCCCATGGAGATGTGGTAACCCATGGCGATGTGGTAACCCATGGAGATGTGGTATCCCATGGTGATGTGGTATCCATGGTGATGTGGTATCCCATGGAGATGTGGTATCCCATGGTGATGTGGTATCCCATGGAGATGTGGTATCCCATGGTGATGTGGTATCCATGGAAATGTGGTATCCCATGGAGATGTGGTATCCCATGGAGATGTGGTATCCATGGAAATGTGGTATCCCATGGAGATGTGGTATCCCATGGTGATGTGGTATCCATGGAGATGTGGTATCCCATGGAGATGTGGTATCCATGGAGATGTGGTAACCCATGGTGATGTGGTAACCCATGGTGATGTGGTATCCATGGAGATGTGGTATCCCATGGAGATGTGGTATCCATGGAGATGTGGTAACCCATGGTGATGTGGTAACCCATGGTGATGTGGTATCCATGGAGATGTGGTATCCCATGGAGATGTAGTATCCATGGAGATGTGGTATCCCATGGAAATGTGGTATCCCATGGAGATGTGGTATCCCATGGTGATGTGGTATCCATGGAAATGTGGTATCCCATGGAGATGTGGTAACCCATGGTGATGTGGTAACTCTTGGAGATAGGCAACAACACTTCCCTCACAATCATCCTCAACACCGGTGCCCCACAAGGCTGCATTCTCAGCCCCCGACTATACTCCTTATACACCTCGGACCAAATTCCCCTCCAATCCGATTTTCCAGTTTGCTGATGACACCACCACAGGGGGTCAGATCTCAAACAGTGACGAGATAGAGTATGGGAATGAGATAGAGAATCTGATGGACTAGGACCCTTGCTGTTTGTCATTTTCATAAATGACCTGGATGAGGAAGTGGAGGGATGGGTTAGTAAGTTCGCTGATGACACGAAGGTCGGTGGTGTTGTGGATGGTCTGGAAGGATGTCAAAAGTTGCAGCAGGACATAAATAGGATGCAGGACTGGGCGGAGAAGTGGCAGATGGACTTCAACGCGGATAAATGCGTAGTCGTCCATTTTGGCAGAACCAACGGGATGAACGAGTACACTATCAAGGGCAGAAGTCTGAGTAGTGTTGAAGAGCAGAAGGATCTTGGGGTCCGGGTCCACAGGACTCTTAAATCAGCCTCGCAGGTGGAGGATGTGGTCAAGAAGGCATATGGTGTACTGGCCTTCATTAACCGAGGGATTGAGTTTAGGAATCGGGAGGTAATGCTGCAACTTTATAAGACCCTTGTCAGGCCTCATTTGGAGGACTGTGCGCAGTTCTGGTCGCCTCACTACAGGAAGGATGTGGAAGCTGTTGAAAGGGTACAGAGGAGATTTACAAGGATGTTGCCTGGATTGGGAGGCATGCCTTATGAGGATAGGTTGAGGGAGCGCGGTCTCTTTTCCCTGGAGAGACGAAGGTTGAGAGGCGACCTGATAGAGGTTTATAAAATGTTGAGAGGAATAGATAGGGTGGATTCTCAGAGGCTATTTCCCCGGGTTGAAATGGTCGCTATGAGAGGACACAGATTTAAGGTGCGGGGAGGAAAGTACAGAAGTGATGTTAGGGGTAAGTTTTTTCACTCAGAGGGTGGTGAGTGAATGGAATCGGCTGCCGTCAGTGGTGGTGGAGGCGAACTCACTGGGGTCTTTTAAAAGACTTCTGGATGAGTATATGGGATTTAATGGGATTGGGGGTTATAGATAGGTCTATAGATTGGTAGGTGTTGATGTGATCGGCGCAACTTGTGGGCCGAAGGGCCTGTTTGTGCTGTAGTGTTCTATGTTCTATGTTCTAACTGGTCCGGCAACAATAATCTCTCCCTCAATGTCAACAAAACGAAGGAGATTGTCATCGACTATAGGAAGTGTAAAGGAGAACATGTCCCTGTCTACATCAATGGGGATGGAGTAGAAAGGGCTTCAGGATTTTAGGTGTGAAGATCACCAACAACCTGTCCTGGTCCCCCCCATGCCGACACTATAGTTAAGAAAGCCCCACCAACGCCTCTACTTTCTCTGAAGACTAAAGAAATTTGGCATGTCAGCTACAACTCTCACCAACTTTTACAAATGCACCATAGAAAGTATAATTCCTGGTTGTACCACAGCTTGGTATGGGCTTCTGCTCTGCCCAAGACCGCAAGGAACTACAAAGATGACTATGTAAGACAGAGGGTTATAGGTAAGCCTTGTAGGTTGGGACATGTTCGGCGCAACTTGTGGGCCGAAGGGCCTGTTTGTGCTGTCGTTTTTCTATGTTCTATGTTTTTCTAAGAACATGAATGTAGCCCAATCCATCACGCAAACCAGCCCCCCATCCATTGACTCTGTCTACACTTCCCACTGCCTTGGAAAAGCAGCCGGTATAACTAAGGACCCCACACACCGTGGACATTCTCTCTTCCACATTTCTTCCATCGGAAAAAGGTACAAAAATCTGAGGTTACTTACCGACCGACTCAAGAACAGCTTCTTCCCTGCTGCTGTCAAACTTTTGAATGGACCTACCTCGCGTTAGGTTGATCTTTCTCTTGATATGACTGTAACACTACATTCTGTACTCTCTACTTTCTTTCTCTATGTACGGTATGCTTGGTATAGCACGCAAGAAACAATATTTTTCATTGTATGCTCATACACGTGACAATAAGTTAAATCATGGAGATGCGGCACCTCGGTGGGGGGTGCGGCTACATACGGAGTTTGGGCCACAGAAGATTGGTTTGGTAATTGTTGCTTTCACTTTACATAAAGCTGGAGGTTTGGGGGCAGCTAGTTTGTTCTTCCCTGGGGCAGATAGTGTAGTGCCACCCCCGCAACACTCCCCCAGCGCAGATTCAGGGTTCTACAGTGAGACGCACCACCAGGACAGATCTAAACGTCGGGTCTGATGCCAGTTACGTAGCTCAGATCATGGTGTTTTGGGCTGGATCCTTTTCAACTGGATCGATTAAACAAACCTGTTTGATGTCCAGGCTGTCAGTACAAAGTGAATCGAGTCTAACCGAGCAGTTACTGCTCGTTGACATTGCGGAGGTAGCACTGGGGTCACACTTAACCACTCCCCGACACTCTGAAGATAAGCTAAAATGGATGGGAGAATGTTTCCAGAGGTGAGGTCACCCTACGTGAGTCCCGGCCCAGCCGTTTCCACGGAGATGATGTGATGGATTCTCTGACTCACTGACACGCAACACTGGATAGCTATCACCCAAATTAACCCAGGACAGGCAGCACAGTAGCACAGTGGTTAGCACTGCAACTGTACAGGGTACTCCGCAGCTGGAGTACTGTGTGCAGTTTTGGTCGCCGCACTTGCGCAAGGATATTTTGCCCTTGGAGGGAGTGCAGAGGAGGTTCACTCGGCTGATACCGGAGATGAGGGGGTTGGACTATGAAGAGAGACTGAATAGACTGGGTCTGTACTCGTTGGAGTTTAGAAGGATGAGGGGGGATCTTATAGAGACGTATAAGATAATGAAGGGGATGGATAGGGTAGAGGTAGAGAGATTCTTCCCACTTAGAAAGGACAGCAGGACTAGAGGGCACAGCCTCAAGATAAGGGGGGGCGCAGTTTAGATCAGAGTTGAGGAGGAACTTCTTCACTCAAAGGGTGGTGAATCTCTGGAATTCTCTGCCCGTTGAAGTGGTGGAGGCTACCTTGCTGAATATATTTAAGTCACGGATTGATAGGTTTCTGATAGACAAGGAAATTAAGGGGAGAAAGCGGGAAAGTGGAACTGATCCACTTCAGATCAGCCATGATCTTATTGAATGGCGGGGCAGGCTCGAAGGGCTAGATGGCCTACTCCTGCTCCTATTTCTTATGTTCTTATGTTCACTGCTGCTTCACAGCTCCAGGGATCTGGGTTCGATTCCCGGCTCGGGTCGCTGTCTATGCAGAGTTTGCACATTCTCCCCGTGTCTGCGTGGGTTTCCTCCGGGTGCTCCGGTTTCCTCCCACAGATGTGTGGATTGGCCGAGCTAAATTGCCCCTTAGTGCCCTGGGACGTGTAGCTTAGAGGGATTAGCGGGTAAATGTGTCGAGATACAGAGACAGGGCCTGGGTGGGATTGTTGTTGGCGCAGACCCAGTGGGCCAAATGGCCTCTTTCTGCACTGTAGAGTTTCTCTCTACGCTAGATCCACATTCAGAAACTCAGGTGCATTGGCCGTGCTAAATTCTCCCTCAGGGTACCCGAACAGGTGCTGGAGTGTGGCGATTTTCATTACAGAGTTGATGTACGCCCACTTACGACACTAATAAATAAACTTAAACTCAGTGGAAGAGGACAGTCCACAGATATCCCTGCAGTGCAGAAGGAGCCTATTCAAGCCACACTCGCCAGGAGTACTGAAGACCGGTGCTCCAGAACTTATCATGACCCTCGCCAAGCTGTTCCACTACAGCTGTAACACTGGCATCTCCCTGACAATGCGGAAAGTTGCCCAGGTATATCCCGCACGCAAAAACCAGGACAAACCCAACCTGGCCAGTTACTGCTCCATCAGGCTCCCAATCTCCAGTAACGTGCTGGAACATAGAACAGTACAGCACAGTAAGAGACACTTCAGCCCACAATAAGAACATAAGAACATAAGAAATAGGAGCAGGAGTAGGCCATCTAGCCCTTCGAGCCTGCCCCGCCATTCAACAAGATCATGGCTGATCTGTTGTGGCTCAGTTCCACATTCCCGCCCTCTCCCCATAACCCTTAATCCCCTCTCTTATCAAAAACCCATCAACCCGCATCTTAAAAATATTCAGCGAGGCAGCCTCCACCACTTCAACGGGCAGAGAATTCCAGAGATTCACCACCCTTTGAGTGAAGAAGTTCCTCCTCAACTCCGTTCTAAACCGCCTCCCCTTTATCTTGAGGCTGTGCCCCCTAGTCCTACTGTCCTTTCTGAGCGGGAAGAGTCTCTCCACCTCTATCCTATCCATCCCATTCATCATCTTATACGTCTCAATGAGATCTCCCCTCATTCTTCTAAACTCTAACGAGTACAAGCCCAGTTTATTCAGCCTCTCCTCATAGCTCAATCCCCTCAACTCCGGTATCAGCCTAGTAAACCTCCTCTGCACTCCCTCCAAGGCCAAAGTATCTTTGCATAAGCGCGGCGACCAAAACTGCACACAGTACTCCAGCTGCGGCCTCACCAATGCCCTATACAGCTACAGCAAGACCTCCCTACTTTTATATTCAATCCCCCTCGCTATGAAGGCCAGCATCCCATTCGCCTTCCTGACCACCTGCTGCACCTGCAAGCTGGGTTTTTGCGACTCATGCACAAGGACCCCGAGGTCCCTCTGCACCGTCGCCTGCTGCAGTTTTTCGCCACGTAAGTAATAATCCTTCCTACCATTATTCCTACCAAAGTGGACCACCTCACACTTGCCAACATTAAATTCCATTTGCCAGTTCCTGGCCCATTCGCCCAGCCTATCTAGATCCTTCTGCAGACTCTCCACACCCTCCGCACAATTTGCCGTTCCACCAATCTTGGTGTCATCAGCAAATTTCGACACCCTACACTCGGTTCCCTCCTCCAGATCATCTATATAAATGGTAAATAGCTGAGGCCCCAGCACCGACCCCTGGGGCACTCCACTAGTCACCAACCGCCAATCCGAATAGCACCCATTGACCCCCACTCTCTGCCTCCTATTTGACAACCAATCCCCTATCCACGCTAACACCCTACCCCCAACTCCATGTCCCCTGACCTTCTGCAATAACCTCTTGTGCGGCACCTTGTCAAACGCCTTCTGAAAATGTGCTGTTCGCCAGATTAAGCTAATTCCTCTGCCTTCTCTCTATCCCTCTATTTCTTGCACATTCATGTGTCCAACTAAAATCCCCCTATCGTGTCCGCCCGCACCCCCAGCCCTGGCAGCTCATTCCAGACACCGACCATTCTCTGTGTAAAAAGCTTGCCCCCTTTAAACTTTCCTCCCTCTCACCTTGACTGCCCCCTAGTTTTAGACATTTCAACTCTGGGGAAAAGTTCCTGTTAACCCCGTGGTTTTATAAGACGTTTATCAGGTCTCCCCTCAGCCTCCAGACAACACAGCCCGAGTTTGTCCAGCCTCTCCTTACAGTTCATACCCTCTAACCCGGGGCAGCAACCTGGTGAACCTCTTCTGCACCCTTCCCGAGAGCCTCTGTGTCCTTCCTGCAACGTGGTGAGCAGAACTGAACACAATTCTCTAAGTGTTTTGCGTGTGGCAAGTGTGAGGTGGTCCACTTTGGTAGGAAGAATGGTAGGAAGGACTATTACTTACGTGGAGAAAAACTGCAGCAGGCAACGGTGCAGAGGGACCTGGGGATCCTTGTGCATGAGTCGCAAAAACCCAGCCTGCAGGTGCAGCAGGTGGTCAGGAAGGCGAATGGGATGCTGGCCTTCATAGCGAGGGGGATTGAATATAAAAGTAGGGAGGACTTGCTGCAGCTGTATAGGGCATTGGTGAGGCCGCAGCTGGAGTACCGTGTGCAGTTTTGGGCGCCGTACTAACGCAAGGATATTTTGGCCTTGGAGGGAGTGCAGAGGAGGTTTACTAGGCTGATTCCGGAGTTGAGGGGGTTGAGCTATGAGGAGAGGCTGAATAAACTAGGCTTGTACTCGTTAGAGTTTAGAAGAATGAGGGGAGATCTCATTGAGACGTATAAGATGATGAATGGGATGGATAGGATAGAGGTGGAGAGACTCTTCCCGCTCAGAAAGGACAGTAGGACTAGAGGGCACAGCCTCAAGATAAAGGGGGGGCGGTTTAGAACGGAGTTGAGGAGGAACTTCTTCACTCAAAGGGTGGTGAATCTCTGGAATTCTCTGCTCGTTGAAGTGGTGGAGGCTGCCTCGCTAAATATTTTTAAGACGCGGGTTGATGGGTTTTTGATAAGAGAGGGGATTAAGGGTTATGGGGAGAGGGCGGGAAAGTGGAACTGAGCCACGACAGATCAGCCATGATCTTATTGAATGGCGGGGCAGGCTCGAAGGGCCAGATGGCCTACTCCTGCTCCTATTTCTTATGTTCTTATGTGTGGTTTTGTGGAACGGTGGAGATGGAGGGGGGGGATGTTTGCAGCGAGAGTGGCAGAGCTGGAGTCTCCTCTGGGGTGGGATGGAGTCCTGGCTGGGTTTGGCAGGCCTGGGGCAGTGGGCTTTGGGATGGGGGAGAGGAGGGTTTGGTGAGGTCCGGTGTACAGAAGCTAGATTGACCTGGACTCTCCAAGAACTGAAAACTAACCTCCAGACACACAAAAAATCATCAGGACAATAATAAAGAGTTTATTTTTTTCATGACCTGATTACAGAGGAACTGCTGAGTGAATAAGAGGGGAAAGGGGGGGGGGCAGCTACTGAGTACGTGATTGGGAAAGAGGGGTCAGTACACCCCCCCCCCCACCCCCTCAGCCCCTATTCTCAGGTCTCACAATTTAGAAGCACATTTCTCTAGGACAAAAAACTACAGAAGTGATGCCTAAAAGTATGTACAGTCGCACTGCTGACTCCATCAGGAAGGTACGCTTAAAGGCACCCACCCATTGACTTTGATACTGTCCACTGCCAGAAGGTGGCAGTATTGTGTTGCAATACAAGCTTAGTCGCTGAGGGTCACATCCCCACCATCCTTGGCCATCTCCCCCCTGGGATTATGTCCCATGGAGAGGGGTCGGGGAGTTTCCTGCTGCAGAGGCCAATGGAAACCATGCCATAGCTTCAGTCCCCAGCGTGATTAACTGTACACCCAGGGGTTTAGCACTCTATCCCGGGATTGGACAGGCCCGTTGTGTGTGTCCCGTTGTCAAGTCTGGGAGCCATGTCGAAAAGGTGCCCCACATCATTGACCTACTGTTGAAGAAAGAAGATGGAACACCCAATTAGAAGATGGACCTCCTCAACGGCACCTAATCTAGAAGGTTCACCTGATGGGGGTGGCACGGTGACACAGTGGGTTAGCACTGCTGCCTCACAGCGCCAGGGACCCGGGTTCCATTCCCGGTGACACAGTGGGTTAGCGCTGCTGCCTCACAGCGCCAGGGACCCGGGTTCCATTCCCGGTGACACAGTGGGTTAGCACTGCTGTCTCACAGCGCCAGGGACCCGGGTTCCATTCCCGGTGACACAGTGGGTTAGCGCTGCTGCCTCACAGCGCCAGGGACCCGGGTTCCATTCCCGGTGACACAGTGGGTTAGCACTGCTGCCTCACAGCGCCAGGGACCCGGGTTCCATTCCCGGTGACACAGTGGGTTAGCACTGCTGTCTCACAGCGCCAGGGACCCGGGTTCCATTCCCGGTGACACAGTGGGTTAGCGCTGCTGCCTCACAGCGCCAGGGACCCGGGTTCCATTCCCGGTGACACAGTGGGTTAGCGCTGCTGCCTCACAGCGCCAGGGACCCGGGTTCCATTCCCGGTGACACAGTGGGTTAGCGCTGCTGTCTCACAGTGCCAGGGACCCGGGTTCCATTCCCGGTGACACAGTGGGTTAGCGCTGCTGCCTCACAGCGCCAGGGACCCCGGGTTCGATTGGGTCACTGCCTGTGTGGAGTGTGCACATTCTCCCCGTGTCTGCGTGGGTTTCCTCCGGGTGCTCCAGTTTCCTCCCACAGCCTGAAAGACCTGCTGGTTAGGGTGCTAAATTCTCCCTCAGTGTAACCCAAACAGGAGTGTGGTGCGGACTGGGGGATTTTCACAGTAACTTCATTGCAGTGTTAATGTAAGCCTGCTTGTGACTAGTAAATAAAAACTTTAAAAAAACCCACCTGTGCCGTAGTGATCCTGGGCTCCGGTGGCACTGGTCGCCTCCTCTATCCCAAACTCCGGAGGCAGCCCCCAGTCCCGATTCCTGCACACCGTGTTATTCCGGACGTGTGCTGGACTGGTGTATTTTCTCACAGGAGAATCGGACGTGGAGGAGGGGGATAGATTCCAGGGATGAAAGTTCCAGGAATGAAGGGGGAGATAGTGGTGTAGTATTGCCAATAGTAATCCAGAGTAAAGCCCGCGGGAGCCAAGTTCAAATCCCATCACGGCAGCTGGTGGAATTTAAATTCAATAAAAATGTGGGAATTAAAAACCATGAAACCATCCGGTTCACTCATGTCCGTTTGGGAAGGAAATCTGCCGTCCTTATTCAGTCTGGCCTCCTCCAGAGCCACAGCAATGCAGTCAACTCTTAACCGCCCCTCTGAAATGGCTGAGTGAGATCTCAGTTCAAGGGGCAATTAGGGCTGGGAAATAAATACCGGTGTCGCAGACATGCCCACATCCCATGAAAGAATCTTAGGCTTTCCGATCGACCTAGACAGGCACCATCGTAAGATCCCGCTGTTAAAACCCAATTTTTGACCCCCCCCCACAGAACTACCCATCTCACTGCTCCCCTCCCCTTGCTAAGAATCTACATCGAGAGCATTAATCATAATCTCCTCATCCATCTCCCTCGTTACCTCCACGATATTCAACCAGGTTAGTCTGACAACGTGTCCCCTTAACTAATCCACGCCGCTTACCCTCAATTAACCCCAGGCCTCTCCGTAACTTATACTGATTCTCTAACTTTCTTTTCAATAACCCTGTCTACACCAACGGGGATGAAGTAGAAAGGGTCAAGAGCTTCAAGTTTTTAGGTGTCCAGATCACCAACAATCTGTCCTGGTCCCCCCCATTACAGTTAAGAAACCTGACCAATGCCTCTACTTTCTCAGAAGACTAAGGAAATTTGGCATGTCCGCTACCACTCTCACCAACTTTTACAGATGCCCCATAGAAAGCATTCTTTCTGGTTGTATCACAGCTCGGTCTGGGCTCCTGCTCTGCCCAAGACCTCAAGGAACGACAAAAGGGTGGTGAATGTAGCCCCAATCCATCACACAAACCAGCCTCCCATCCATTGACTCTGTCTACACTTCCCGCTGCCTCGGGGAAAAGCAGCCGGGATAATTAAGGACCCCACACACCCCGGACATTCTCTCTTCCACCTTCTTCCGTCGGGAAAAAGATACAAAAGTCTGAGGTCCCGTACCGACCGACTCAAGAACAGCTTCTTCCCTGCTGCTGTCAGACTTTTGAACAGACCTACCTCGCACTAAGTTGATCTTTCTCTACACCCTCGCTGTGACTGTAACACTACATTCTGCACTCTCTCCTTTCCTTCTCTGTGAACAGTGTGCTTTGTTTAGCACACAAGAAACAATACTTTTCACTGTATGTTAATACACGTGACAATAATGAATCAAATCAAATTTTCCACTTTAAGGGATCCTTTCACTCTGTTTTTCTCTGCATTATTTCACACATTCCTCCTTTATAACTACAGCGCCTGTTTCGTCTGTTTTGTGAATAATCATTAAGAACCGTGCCCACTTCTACCACAATCTTACACCAGAAACCCTGTCATCTCCAATGATAAATCTCATTCCTTATTGTCCTCTTGTCCTTTTCTAAAACATTGTGGAGTTTTCCTTGACTTTTACTAGCCAGCATTTTTCCACATCCTGTCCTTGTTTTCCTGCTTTCCTTTTCAATTCATTCCCCCACTTTCCTTTCAGCTTGTGAGCTCTTGGTATCTGTCATAAGCTATCTTTTCGTTTCCCCCCGTTTCCGTACTCTGCCCTTTGATATCTGGGGGTTCTTTATGTGGAAATTTGTTCGCTTTCTTTGTTGGAAGATAGAGACAAAAAAATAGAAGGCCATTTAGCCCATTGAGCCTAGGCCAACAACAATCTTACTCAGTCCATATCCCCATAACTCTACCTATTTACTCTGCCAATCCTTCTGACACTAAGAACCAATTCAGCACAGCCAATCTACCGAACCTACACATCTTTGGACTGTGGGAGGAAACAGGAGCACCCAGAGGGAAACCCACGCAGACACAGCGAGAATGTGCAAACTCCACACTTTTAGCTCATCCTTGCGAGCTTTTCACTGCTCTAACACTCACGGATCTGTAAAGGGGTAGCGGATGTCCTCGTGCTAATATCTCAGGACTAGTAATCCAGGGACTTGGGCTAATGGTCTCAAGACCTGGGTTCCTCTTTAATTTATTTACAGGGCATGGGTGTCGCTGGCTAGACCAGCATTTATTGCCCGTCCCTAATTGTCTCTCGAAAAAGGGGTGCATGAGCTGCCTTCTTGAACCCGCCGCAGTCCCTGCGGTGTAGGTACGCCCACAGTTGTTAGGGAGGGAGCTTCAGGATTTTGACCCAGTTGGTGAGCGGGTTTAGAGAGGAACCTCCAGGTGATGGTGCTCCCAGGTATCTTAGTCTTCTAGATGGTGGGGGTGGTGGCTTTGGAAGGCGCTATCTTTGTGAGTTCTTGCAGTGCAGCTTGTAGATGGTACATTCAAGTCTCTCCCTAAGATAGGGGGTGGAATTTAAATGAATAAATTTAGAACTTAAAGCTAGTTCCGGAGATGAGGGGGTTGGACCGGAGATGAGGGGGTTGGCCTATGAGGAGAGATTGAATAGACTGGGTCTGTACTTGTTGGAGTTTAGAAGGATGAGGGGGGATCTTATAGAGACGTATAAGATAATGAAGGGGATGGATAGGGTAGAGGTAGAGAGATTCTTCCCACTTAGAAAGGACAGCAGGACTAGAGGGCACAGCCTCAAGATAAGGGAGGGACAGTTTAGATCAGAGTTGAGGAGGAACTTCTTCACTCAAAGGGTGGTGAATCTCTGGAATTCCCTGCCCGTTGAAGTGGTGGAGGCTACCTCGCTAAATATATTTAAGTCACGGGTAGATAGGTTTCTGATAGACAGGAGAATTAAGGGGAGAAAGCGGGAAAGTGGAACTGAGCCACGACAGATCAGCCATGATCTTATTGAATGGCGGGGCAGGCTCGAAGGGCTAGATGGCCTACTCCTGCTCCTATTTCTTAGTGTCAATAATGGTGATCACAAAACTATCATAAAAACCTATCTGGTTCACCACTGGGGAAGGAAATCTGCCATCCTTACCCGGTCTGGCCTACATGTGATTCCAGAGCCACAGCAATGTGGGTAACTCTTAAATGCCCTCTGAAACGGGCGAGAAAGATACTCAGTTCAAGGGGCAATTGGTTGTCTTGCCAGCGAAGCTCCCATCCCATGGTAAAAATGAATAGTTGCTCCCAGTCTACTTTGTTGAATCATATCCCAGCCTGACCTTTTCCCCCGTTTAAAACGTTTACGCTTATCCATAACTCTTCCATAGCTATCCTGAATTTTCCCACTGACACCCCTTCGCTGGCTCAAATTCATTCTCAAAATCCAAGCCAAACCCAGCAACATCTCTTGTTAGGTTTGTTACACGCTGCCTACACCTTGCCCCTGGCTATTTGCAGCACCTTCCCTTGTTATTCCCGAATTCTGGCATCTGTAGTGCTTTGCCCTTGGGAGGTGGATGGATTGGAGAGTTCATTCTGCTGCCTGGTCACAGACTGGCAAATAAATAGCAGAGAGTGGAAAAGGGTTAATGCTGCCAGCTGGGAAGCAGTGTGATAGTGGCTGGAAGGGGTGACTGTGAATCCTGGGAAGCAGTGTAATAGTGGCTGGAAGGGGTGACTGTGAATCCTGGGAAGCAGTGTGATAGTGGCTGGAAGGGGTGACTGTGAATCCTGGGATTGGTGCCAGGAATACAGAGAAAAGGAATGTGCACTCTGATTACTGGAAATCCAGTGACCTTCCCAGGTTTATTTGAAAGGAGACTCGGTCATACACTCAGCTTTCCGGAACTGTAATGAGGCACATTTTACTCACTCAAGGAGCTAATTAACACATTTCTTATAGATAATACTTCACACAACACAAAATTCCAAAAGCAAATCAATGTCAAAACAATTGGTAGTTTGTTTTTAGAAAGAGTAATGAATAAAAATTACCATTAAAAAGTGCCGTGTGAGTGAGTGTGTCTGAGTGTGTGTGTCTGAGTGTGTGTATGTGTGTGTTTGCGTGCATGTGTGTGGAGTGTGTGTGTGTGAGTGAGTGAGTGTGTGTGAGTGAGTGAGTGTGTGTGAGTGAGTGAGTGTGTGTGTGCATACGTTCGTGAGTGTGTGTGTGTGAGTGTGTGTATGTGAATGTGAGTGTGTGAGTGAGTGTGTGTGTGTGCATTTGTGAGTGAGTGTGTGTGTGTGTATGTGAATGTGAGTGAGTGTGTGTGTGCGAGAGTGTGTGTGTGTGTGAGTGAGTGAGTGTGTGTGTGCGTTTGTGAATGTGAGTGTGTGTGTGAGTGAGTGTGAGTGTGGGTGTGAGTGTGTGTGTGTGAGTGAGTGGGAGTGTGTGTGTGTGAGTGAGTGTGAGTGTGTGTGAGTGAGTGAGTGTGTGTGTGCATGCGTTTGTGAGTGTGTGTGTGCATATATGAATGTGAGTGTGTGAGTGAGTGTGTGTGTGCGTGCGAGAGAGAGTGTGTGTGTGTGTGTGTGCATTTGTGAGTGAGTGTGTGTGTGTATGTGAATGTGAGTGTGTGTGTGTGAGTGAGTGTGTGTGTGCGTTTGTGAGTGTGAGTGTGTGTGTGAGTGAGTGAGTGTGAGTGTGGGTGTGAGTGTGTGTGTGTGAGTGAGTGTGAGTGTGTGTGTGTGAGTGAGTGAGTGTGTGTGCGTTTGAGTGAGTCTGTGTGTGTGAGTGAGTGTGAGTGTGTGTGTGTGAGTGAGTGAGTGTGTGTGTGCGTGTTTGTGAGTGAGTGCGCGTGTGCGTTTGAGTGTGTATGTGAATGTGAGTGTAAGCGTGTGTGTGTGTGACTGAGTGAGTGAGTGTGTGTGAGTGAGTCTGTCTGTGTGTGTCTCTCTCTCACATGCACACACACTCAGATACACTCATACACACACTCACACACACACAGACTCAGATACACTCATACACACACTTACATGCACACACACTCAGATACACTCATACACACACTCACACACACACAGACTCAGATACACTCATACACACACTTACATGCACACACACTCAGATACACTCATACACACACTCACACGCACACACACTCAGATACACTCATACACACACTCACATGCACACACACTCAGATACACTCATACACACACTCACACACACACAGACTCAGATACACTCATACACACACTTACATGCACACACACTCAGATACACTCATACACACACTCACACGCACACACACTCAGATACACTCATACACACACTCACATGCACACACACTCAGATACACTCATACACACACTCACACACACACAGACTCAGATACACTCATACACACACTCACACACACACAGACTCAGATACACTCATACACACACTTACATGCACACACACTCAGATACACTCATACACACACTCACACGCACACACACTCAGATACACTCATACACACACTCACGCACACACAGATTCACTCATACACACACTCACACGCACACACACTCAGATACACTCATACACACACTTACACACATACACTCAGATACACTCATACACATACTCACACACACACACACACACTCAGATACACTCATACACACACTCACATGCACACACACTCAGATACACTCATACACACACTTACATGCACACACACTCAGATACACTCATACACACACTCACACACACACACTCAGATACACTCGTACACACACTTACATGCACACACACTCAGATACACTCATACACACACTCACACGCACACACACTCAGATACACTCATACACACACTTACATGCACACACACTCAGATACACTCATACACACACTCACACGCACACACACTCAGATACACTCATACACACACACACTCAGATACACTCATACACACACTCACACGCACACACACTCAGATACACTCATACACACACACACTCAGATACACTCATACACACACTCACATGCACACACACTCAGATACACTCATACACACACTCACACACACTCACTCAGATACACTCATACACACACTCACACACACACAGACTCAGATACACTCATACACACACTCACACACACACACTCAGATACACTCATACACACACTCAAACACACACAGACTCAGATACACTCATACACACACTCACACACACTCACTCAGATACACTCATACACACACTCACACACACACAGACTCAGATACACTCATACACACACTCACACACACTCACTCAGATACACTCATACACACACTCACACACACACAGACTCAGATACACTCATACACACACTCACACACACTCACTCAGATACACTCATACACACACTCACACACACACAGACTCAGATACACTCATACACACACACATAGAACCCTATTTCACTATTAAGTGCTGGGCGGACTTGAAACTGGGAGTGTTTCAGATCTGAGTTTTAGACCCGTTCTCAGGTGCCCCCCCCATACACACTCTGCCTGAAGAAACAGCAGTGATCTGGAATCGCGCTGCAGATCCCTGTGGATAGTGTTTAATACACCCAAACCCGGCAGCTCCGATCGGAGCCTCTAACTGTGCAGGCCTGGTTAAACAAATAGAAAAACCCTTCCCTGCCACATCACTCCTGGGGAGATAACACCTCCCCCAGCTCCCAAAGGCATTGCCCCATCCCCAGGACATTACTGACCCCCTTCTCCCCCCACCCCATTCACTACCCAGACTGATCGTGGCCCCTAACCCCTTCCCGCTCCCCATCGTATCACACCCAGAGTGGCAGCGGACCCCCCCCCCCTTCACCCAGAGAGCCATCTGACCCCCCCTTCACCCAGAGAGCCATCTGACCCTCCCCCCCCACCCAGAGAGCCATCTGACCCTCCCCCCCCACCCAGAGAGCATCTGACCCCCCCTTCACCCAGAGAGCCATCTGACCCTCCCCCCCCACCCAGAGAGCATCTGACCCCCCCCCCCCCCACCCAGAGAGCATCTGACCCTCCCTTCACCCAGAGAGCATCTGACCCTCCCTTCACCCAGAGAGCATCTGACCCCCCCTTCACCCAGAGAGCCATCTGACCCTCCCCCCCCCACCCAGAGAGCATCTGACCCCCCAACCCAGAGAGCATCTGACCCCCCCTCCCCCCCCACCCAGAGAACCATCTGACCCCCCCTCCCCCCCCACCCAGAGAGCCATCTGACCCCCTCCCTCCCCTCCCTCCCCAAGAGCCATCTGACCCCCTCCCTCCCCGAGAGCCATCTTGCATTAAGTTGATCTTTCTCTAGCTATGACTGTAACACTACATTCTGCACCCTCTCCTTTCCTTCTCTATGAATGGTATGTTTTGTTTATAGCGCGCAAGAAACAATACTTTTCACTGTATGTTAATACAAGTGACAATAATAAATCAAATTTAAATACTTCCAACGACCCAGGTTCCACCCCCAGAGAATTCCAGAGATTCTCCATCCTCTGCGAGAAGACATTCCCAAACACCTCATGGCTCTTTGTCTTGTTGCTGTGTCCCCTTGTTTGGAAACATCTCACTATCCACCCTGTCAAACCCCCCTCAGAATCGTATATCCCTGAATAAGGTCGCCCCTCACTCTTCAAAACTCCGAGGAATACAGAGCCCAACTATTCAGTCTCTCTTGATAGGACAACCCTCTGATCCCAGGGATTAGTCTGGCGAATCTCCTTTGGACCAACTCCAATGTTACTGCACTTTTTTTCAAGCAAAAGGGATCAACTGTCTGAGAGTGTGGTGGAGACAGATTCACACATTGAGTGGTTAGGATCTGGAATACACTGTCTGAGAGTGTGGTGGAGACAGATTCACACAGTGAGTGGTTAGGATCTAGAATGTACTGTCTGAGAGTGTGGTGGAGATAGATTCACACATTGAGTGGTTAGGATCTGGAATGTACTGTCTGAGAGTGTGGTGGAGACAGATTCACACATTGAGTGGTTAGGATCTGGAATGTACTGTCTGAGAGTGTGGTGGAGACAGATTCACACAGTGAGTGGTTAGGATCTAGAATGTACTGTCTGAGAGTGTGGTGGAGATAGATGCACACAGCGAGTGGTTAGGATCTGGAATGCACTGTCTGAGAGTGTGGTGGAGATAGATTCACACAGCGAGTGGTTAGGATCTGGAATGTACTGTCTGAGAGTGTGGTGGAGACAGATTCACACAGTGAGTGGTTAGGATCTGGAATGTACTGTCTGAGAGTATAAGAACATAACATAAGAACATAAGAAATAGGAGCAGGAGTAGGCCATCTAGCCCTTCGAGCCTGCCCCGCCATTCAATAAGATCATGGCTGATCTGTTGTGGCTCAGTTCCACTTTCCCGCCCTCTCCCCATAACCCTTAATCCCCTCTCTTATCAAGAACCCATCAACCTGCTTCTTAAAAATATTTAGCGAGGCAGCCTCCACCACTTCAACGGGCAGAGAATTCCAGAGATTCACCACCCTTTGAGTGAAGAAGTTCCTCCTCAACTCCATTCTAAACCGCCTCCCCTTTATCTTGAGGCTGTGCCCCCTAGTCCTACTGTCTTTTTTGAGCGGGAAGAGTCTCTCCACCTCTATCCTATCCATCCCATTCATCATCTTATACGTCTCAATGAGATCTCCCCTCATTCTTCTAAACTCTAACGAGTACAAGCCTAGTTTATTCAGCCTCTCCTCATAGCTCAACCCCCTCAACTCCGGTATCAGCCTAGTAAACCTCCTCTGCACTCCCTCCAGGGCCAAAATATCCTTGCGCAGGTGCGGCGCCCAAAACTGCACACAGTACTCCAGCTGCGGCCTCACCAATGCCCTATACAGCTGCAGCAAGACCTCCCTACTTTTATATTCAATCCCCCTCGCTATGAAGGCCAGCATCCCATTCGCCTTCCTGACCACCTGCTGCACCTGCAAGCTGGGTTTTTGCGACTCATGCACAAGGACCCCCAGGTCCCTCTGCACCGTCGCCTGCTGCAGTTTTTCTCCACGTAAGTAATAGTCCTTCCTACCATTCTTCCTACCAAAGTGGACCACCTCACACTTGCCAACATTAAATTCCATTTGCCATTTCCTGGCCCATTTGCCCAGCCTATCTAGATCCTTCTGCAGACTCTCCACACCCTCCGCACAATTTGCCTTTCCCCCAATCTTGGTGTCATCAGCAAATTTCGACACCCTGCACTCGGTTCCCTCCTCCAGATCATCTATATAAATGGTAAATAGCTGAGGCCCCAGCACCGACCCCTGGGGCACTCCACTAGTCACCAACCGCCAATCCGAATAGCACCCGTTGACCCCCACTCTCTGCCTCCTATTTGACAACCAATCCTCTATCCACGCTAACACCCTACCACCAACTCCATGTCCTCTGACCTTCTGCAATAACCTCTTGTGAGGTATGGTGGAGAGAGATTCTATTGAAGACAGAGAATGTGACTGTGACCAGAAAATGAAGAACGTGCAGAGTTATGGGGAGGAGACAGTGAAATGGAACGAGGTGTAATGCTTACTCAGAGCGCCAGTGCAGGCACGATTGAATGAATGGTCTCCCCCTGTGGTGTAACAGTTCTGTGAGACCAGCAAAATAAATCGCAGTAGGGTCATAGCTCGATTATTGAAATTGCGGCAATCGCTTTCTCAATTTAAATCAATCATCCAGGGTAATTTATCATGTAGTGTACAAAATGGCACGCAGAAGGCCTGTTAATAACCTGCGCCCTTGATTGCCTCCCTCTGCGTTCTGCCTGTTCAATGATCGACACCCACGTTACTTGCATCGCTTCACAAAGGATGTGTTAAAGTCTAATCCCCTCCCCTCCCCCCTCCTCTGCTGGGGTAATGACTTCACCATTGCCTGCTCAGATTAGCCTGTATCCCATAATACTGCAGCCTGGTTTGTATCCAAGTGCTGATCTCATCGCTGGCACTGTGTTCACAGAAATGCAATTTAACAGGGCCACTCATCTCTACGGTAGACGAGAGGTTATCTTTTAAATATGATTTTAAGTGCTGGCCTGCTAAAATCAGCAGCAGTTTAATACCGTACCTGTATAACCCCCCACTTACGTGCTGCGTTCAATATACTGAAACATCCACGAGCATTTCCCCTGGCTTTCCAGCTGAGTTTGACATAAGGAGCTACCAGAGCAGGTGATCAGAAACAGATGGGTCAGTTTTAAATAGCGTCTTAAAGGAGGAACAGGAGCCAGAGAGATGGATCGTTCCATTTCACAATTCAGACAGGAAACGTTTGGGCGTTTGATTTGATTCGATTTATTGTTGTCACATGTACTGGGATTCAGTGTAAAATATTTCCTCCAGTGCACTGTGCAGACAAAAGGTTGTGGGTTTCCTCCACATGCTTCTTCCCACACTCCAAAGATGTGCAGGTTAGGGTGGATTGGCCATGCTAAATTGTCTCTTAGCGTCCAAAGATGTGCAGGTTAGGGTGGATTGGCCATGTTAAATTGTCCCTTAGTGTCCAAAGATGTGTAGGTTAGGGTGGATTGGCCATGCTAAATTGTCTCTTAGTGTCCAAAAATGTGCAGATTAGGTAGATTGGCCATGCTAAATTGCCCCTTAGTGTCCAAAGATGTGCAGGTTAGGGTGGATTGGCCGTGCTAAATTGCCCCTTAGTGTCCAAAGATGTGTAGGTTAGGGTGGATTGGCCATGCTAAATTGTCCCTTAGTGTCCAAAGATGTGTAGGTTAGGGTGGATTGGCCGTGCTAAATTGCCCCTTAGTGTCCAAAGATGTGCAGGTTAGGGTGGATTGGCCATGCTAAATTGCCTCTTAGTGTCCAAAGATGTGTAGGTTAGGGTGGATTGGCCGTGCTAAATTGTCCCTTAGTGTCCAAAGATGTGCAGGTTAGGGTGGATTGGCCATGCTAAATTGCCTCTTAGTGTCCAAAGATGTGCAGGTTAGGGTGGATTGGCCGTGCTAAATTGTCCCTTAGTGTCCAAAGATGTGTAGGTTAGGGTGGATTGGCCATGCTAAATTGTCCCTTAGTGTCCAAAGATGTGTAGGTTAGGGTGGATTGGCCATGCTAAATTGTCCCTTAGTGTCCAAAGATGTGTAGGTTAGGGTGGATTGGCCATGCTAAATTGTCCCTTAGTGTCCAAAGATGTGTAGGTTAGGGTGGATTGGCCATGCTAAATTGTCCCTTAGTGTCCAAAGATGTGTAGGTTAGGGTGGATTGGCCATAATGGGTTATTTGGGGGGACAGCAAATCTTAAAATCCCTAAAGTATAGAAAGAGGCCATTCAGCCCATCGCGTCTGTACCCATCACAATCCCACTCAGGCCCTATTCCTGTCACCCCACGCATTTGCCCTGCTAAATTTAGCACATATCCAGCGCATCTTTGGAGTGGGGGGTGGGGGAAACCGGAGCACCCGGAGGAAACCCGCTCCGACACGGGGGGAATGTGCACAGGCTTCTATGGAAGCGAAACAATCTCCATTCTGCGCCCACCCCTGGACCCGCAGGATCTCCTCGAGGGCAGTTAGGGGTGGGCAGTCAGGGGTGCCGGCCTTGCCCACGTCCCGTGGTACAGTTCGCCAAGTGATTTAAAGGAATATGTTGCCCTTTTAACGGAGGGGGCCACCCACAGCCAGACCAACATCACTCCTTCGCCCAGGCTCCGTTCCAAAGACAGCAAGTGCCACAGAACACACAGAATTCACAGCGGGTCACATCTCCTTCTCTCTCCTCATCCATCTGTGCCTCTCCCAGCAAATTCCTCCACTTTCTCCTCTCTGTGTTAGCCAGGCATCTATTTCCCACCCCACCCCCATCCCTCTGTTCCCCAGCCCGTCCCCCACCTCTCTGTTCCCCAGCACAATGGGTTTGTACGGGTTGATTCAGAAGCCGGGTGGGGGGGTGTCGGTGTGGGAGGAGGGACCCACGCTGCCTTTTTCCTGCTTAAAAACCAGGAAGGGGGATTCGACGGAGCGAGTGAAAAGAATTTGCACTGAGTGGTGGCAGAGCTGGTAAGCGGAGAGGGGGTGGGGAGGGGGGGGGTATCGCAGGTTTATCGCGCTCGAAAGAACATGGAGAGGGTTTGGGGGTGGGGAGGGGGAAGGAGGAGGATCTTTTGCTTCACAGCCAGTGGCTGCGATCGCGAGCGCGCTTCCTGCACAGCACGATCCCACGCCGCGCGCCTCACGGTCGGCAAAGTGGGCGTCGTCGTCACGTCGGAGCCGCAGCCGCTAATCGGACACAGCAAGATCCCACACTCGGGGCCCCTGCGGCGGTCGCCCGCGATTCTTTTTTTCTCTCGCGCGGGGCAGCACGGCGGTTCGTACTGCTACCTCGCGGCGCCAGGGACCTGGGTTCAATTCCGTGTGACGGCTGCCGACATGGAGTTTCTCCGCCCCCCCCCCCCTCCCCCCCCCGCGTCTGCGCGGGTTTCCTCCCACAGTTCGGAGATGTGCGGGTTAGGCCGTGCTAAATTGCCCCTAGTATCGGGGGTTGGGGGGGGGGGATTAGCAGGGTAAATGTGTCGGGTTACGGGAATAGGGCCTGGGTGGGGTTGCGGTTGGTGCAGACTCGATGGGCCGAATGGCCTCCTTCGGCTCTGCAGGGACTCTATCCCAGGCCCAGTCAGAACGCTCACAGCTGGCAAAGGAATCATTCTCGTAATGTCACAACGGCACTTTCTACTCGGGCACAGCAAGATCCCACAATCAGCACTGCAGTAACCACCCGTGGAAGCGATTGTAGCGAGGCAGCAGGGTGGCGCAGTGGCTAGCGCTGCTGCCTCATCGGCGCCGGGGACCCAGGTTCAATTCCAGCCTCGGGTCACTATCCGTGCGCACGTTCTCCCCATGTCGGCGTGGGTTTTCTCCGGGCGCTCCGGTTCTCTCCCACAGTCAAAAGGTGTGCGGGTTATGTTGATTGGCCGTGCTAAATTAGCTCCAGGAGATTAGCAGGAATGTGGCTCAGGACCTCACAAAATTTCAGCAGGTTTACAATGAAGAGAACATTTAAGAGCAGATACCAGAAAAGAAAAAGGACAATTTTGTCAGCATTTTGTATATATATTAATATATCTTAAAATTATTTTAAAAATTACATTTAAGTATTGTTTCCAGGGTATACTATAATCCCCAAGAGAGCTCAGGCCAGCCAAATGATAAATATGTCATCAGTAAATGCATTCATTTGAAAATAATTTGTATTTTTCACCTTGCTTTTGAATAATTAAAAGGCATAATTATGTTTTCAATGTTTTTGTCCTGTTTTGGACCTTTGTCAGACCTTTTGGTGTAACTTTTTCACAAGAGGCCTCCAAGTTTTATATAGCTTAGGGCCTCAGCAAGTCTAAATCCAGCAGGGTAAATGTGTAGAGTTACAGGAATAGGGCCTGGGCTAGGATTGTGGTCGGTGCAGACTCGATGGGCTGAGTGGCTTCCTTCTGCACCATAAGGATTCTATGAGATTGGTAGAAGGATGAATGTTAGCAAGTGTGAGGTTATCCACTTTGGTAGAACAAATAGTAGGAGGGATTATTATTTAAAGGGCGAAAAGCTGCAGTATGCTACAGTGTAGAGGGACCTGGGTGTCCTTGTGCATGAGTCGCAAAAACCCAGCTTGCAGGTGCAGCAGGTGGTCAGGAAGGCCAATGGGATGCTGGCCTTCATAGCGAGGGGGATTGAATATAAAAGCAGGGAGATCTTGCTGCAACTGTACAGGGCACTGGTGAGGCCGCAGCTGGAGTACTGTGTGCAGTTTTGGGTGCCGCACTTGCGCAAGGATATTTTGGCCTTGGAGGGAGCCCAGAGGAGGTTCACTAGGCTAATACCAGAGATGAGGGGGTTGGACTATGAAGAGAGACTAAATAGACTGGGTCTGTACTCGTTGGAGTTTAGAAGGATGAGGGGGGATCTTCTAGAGACGTATAAGATAATGAAGGGGATGGATAGGGTAGAGGTAGAGAGATTCTTCCCGCTGAGAAAGGACAGCAGGACTAGAGGGCACAGCCTCAAGATAAGGGGGGGCAGTTTAGATCGGATTTGAGGAGGAACTTCTTCACTCAAAGGATGGTGAATCTCTGGAATTCTCTGCCCGTTGAAGTGGTGGAGGCTGCCTCGCTAAATATATTTAAGTCACGGGTAGGTAGATTTCTGATAGACAAGGGGGATTAAGAGTTATGGGGAGAGGGCGGGAATGTGGAACTGAGTTACGACAGATCAGCCATGATCTTATTGAATGGCGGGGCAGGCTCGAAGGGCTAGATGGCCTACTCCTGCTCCTATTTCTGATGTTCTTATGAGTATTTCTCGGACGTTTGAACTTAGGAGCAGTAGACAGCCCAGCCAGCTCCGCCACTTGGGGAGATCACAGCTAATCTAATCGTAGTCTCAACTCCATTTTCCTGTCTGTGCCCCTCCAATCCCCAAAACCCCTTGTTGATCCAAAAAAACCTGTCTAACTCAGCTCTGAGTTCGATATTCAGTGAGCCGCAGCCTCCACTACCCTCTGGGGCGGAGAACTGCACACACTAACCACCCTCTGAGAAAAAATATTCTCCTCGCCATCTAAAAATGGAGACCCCTCATATTTAAACTCTCCTCCCTCCCCCCACAGTTCCACAGTACTTTGCCTTTCCCCTAGTCCCTCACAAAAAGAAACGTTTCCCCCATCAAATCCCCTCAAGATCTCCCGCGTTTCAATAAGAAATCACAGATTTTCCTTCTCAACTCAAATAACTACAGGTCGACCTCTTGAATCTTTCTTCGCAAAATTAATTCCTTTATCCCGGGGGCGGACTGAGCGGAACAAGAACAGAAAATGCTGGAAAATCTCAGCAGGTCTGACGGCATCGGTGGGAGAGAGAATAGAGCCAACGTTCTGAGTCTGGGTGACCCTTCACCAGAGCGCATGGGAGCCCTGATGCAGGGTCATTCACACTCAAAACTATTCCCTCCCCACAGATGCCGTCAGACCTGCTGAGATTTTCCAGCATTTTTCTCTTTTCGTTTCAGGTTCCAGCATCCCCAGTGCTTAATAAATCGATACATTGATATCCAACTGATACATGTCCTTTTTTTCAAATAAGGAGACCAAAACTGTACACAATATTTCCAGGCGCAGTCTCACCAAGGCCCTGTGTGTAAAACTTATGTACATTTGCATTCCATTCCCCTCGCAATAAATGACATTTGCCTTCCTAACCTGTTCCTGAAAATTAATATTTTGTGATTAACCTACCAGGTTAACACCAGAGAGATGTCCCTTTATCTCGTCTGGAGTACCACTGGTTGGCCAGTCCTCTGGGGATCCATGACCGCAATTCCCGACCTCACCCGGGGCAAGGATTCTGTCATCCCATTCCGTGGTAGAAAGTCTGACAACACCAGACTTTTTACTGTGTTTACCCCAGTCCAACGCCGACACCTCCACATCATCCCATTCTGCTGCAGTGAATGGAGATTTGTATTCCTGGAGCAGCTGTTACAACCTCAGGACACCCCTGAGCACTTCACAACCAACGAAGTACATTCGAGGTGCAGTCACCGGCGTAACGTAGGAAACTCAGCAGCCGATTTACGCACAGCAAGATCCCAACAAACGGTGAGAATGACGAACCACCTGTTCGGAGACAAGAGCATTTGGCGGTGTGTGTGTGTGTGTGTGGGGAACTAGTTGTACAGCTCTTTCAAAGAGCAGGTACGGACAGGCATGATGGGATGAATGGCCTCTTCCTGTGCTGAATAATTTTGCGAGCCCAGCCCAGGGAGTCAAACCTGAGGCCCTTCCCAGGAGGAATGGCTATCGTACTGTGTAGTAACGGTTATGAAAAGAAAGAATTAATCACGCTTTGGGGAAAGGATGGACCTAAGAACACAAAATAATGGCACAGATTCCTTCTGTTTCCCCCCAGTATGAACTGCCTTTTATACTCTTACAATGAACCACTAATCTTTCCCCAAGCTGCCAATATAATTACTGGCTTAAAGCCTGCTGCATAATTCCAACAGTGGCGCAGTGGGTAATCCCCCCCCCCCAAACTGCCACCTCTGAGCCAGAAGCTTTGGGTTCTACCCCAGGATTTGCCCAGGCCAGGGGAGATGCACTCAAAAGGTGGCCAGAAATTTGAGTATCAATCTGTAAATTCCTTCCAACTTGCCCATGCCAGGCGGTAAAGGTGAGAGAGGGGTGGCTCCTGGGCAGTCATGCTCGACGTAGCGTGGTGCCCCTCAAGCTATAAGCTTCTGGTAACAGGCTGGCAACCTGTTTCAGGAAAAAAAACCTCACGTCTGCCTTGCCTGAAGAGAAAGTACATGCTTTCAATATTGTATTTGTCACAGCGCCTTTTCCTCCCTTTCCCATTTCATGGAATTTGGAAGAGAACATAAGAAATAGGAGCAGGAGTCGGCCATCTAGCCCTTCAAGCCTGCCCCACCATTCAATAAGATCATGGCTGATCTGAAGTGGATCAGTTCCACTTTCCCGCTTTCTCTCCTTAATTCCCCTGTCTATCAAAAACCTATCTACCCGTGACTTAAAATATATTCAGCGAGGTAGCCTCCACCACTTCAACGGGCAGAGAATTCCAGAGATTCACCACCCTTTGAGTGAAGAAGTTCCTCCTCAACTCCGATCGAAACTGCGCCCCCCTTATCTTGAGGCTGTGCCCTCTAGTCCTGCTATCCTTTCTAAGCGGGAAGAATCTCTCTACCTCTACCCTACCCATCCCCTTCATTATCTTGTACGTCTCTATAAAATCCCCCCTCATCCTTCTAAACTCCAACGAGTACAGACCCAGTCTATTTAATCTCTCTTCATAGTCCAACCCTCTCATCTCCGGTATCAGCCTAGTGAACCTCCTCTGCACTCCCTCCAAGGCCAAAATATCCTTGCGCAAGTGCGGCGACCAAAACTGCACACAGTACTCTAACTTATATTAGATAAGAATAATGAAGTAATGGAGGGTTAAGTGGGGTCAAATGCAAATTGGCAATGATCTAATTAAGTGGGGGAACAGTTTGATTTGATTTGATTTATTATTGTCACATCTATTAGCATATAGTGCAAAGTATTGTTTCTTGTGCACTATGCAGAGAAAACATAGAACGCTACAGCACAAACAGGCCCTTTGGCCCACAAGTTGTGCCGATCACATCCATACCTACCAAGCCATAGAACTATCTGTAACTCCCAATCCCATTAGATCCCATATACTCATCCAGAAGTCTTTTAAAAGACCCCAGCGAGTTCGCCTTTACACGGCAGCCGATTCCACTCACTCACCACCCTCTGAGTGAAAAACTTACCCCTAACATCTCCTCTGTACCTGCTCCCCAGCACCTTAAACCTGCGTCCTCTCGTAGTGACCATTTCAGCCCTGGGAAATAGCCTCCGAGAATCCACCCTGTCTATTACTCTCAAAGCCCATCCTTTGAAAAGAGTATTGTAGTGTTATAGGAGTGATGCAGAGAGTCAGCACTTACTTGAAGGGCACTGCGACCATTCCTGTACTTGCTAAGGCTTGCTGTTATAGAATGAGGTCTTTAGCCAAACCCTGATTCCAGCTGCAACATACTGTACATTCGTTTGAAACTTCACCTCTCTGCCCCCAGCTTCCTCTTTCTACATCTGCTCGTGAATACCGATAACCTCTGCACATCCGACCTGACTTCTGCTTCTCTGAGCTTCATGTGGTCAGGCCCTATAACATATCACCATCTGTGTGCCTCAGTCTGCAGCACCCATCACTCAGATTGTACTGTATAAATGTCTCTGTCCCACTGCTCTGATGAGGATACGCTCTGCAGTTCCAGCAACCTAAAATAGAACAGGGAAATTAATAATTAAACACAAAGCTGCAGAATTAGGTGATTTTCAATCCCCCAAAAGGAAGGAAATGTAGGTCATTTATTTTATTTCTTTTTACAACCACCATTCTTGAAGTAGGAAATGTACAATATCACATTTTTATCTACCAGACTAAGGTTCAAAACTTTCAGTGTATAATTAAAGTCTTATTATTCTATCCTTGCTGGGATTTCCATTGTGCTGGATTTGCACCCAGCCTCCGAAACACATTGTAACATTATCTCCTTTCATAACGACATCAGCTTAACATGGAGAGACACAGAACCAGGAATAGTCCATTCAGCCCCTCAAGACTGTTCAGGGTGGTCAAGAGCCTCAGGCATTTTAGCTTTCCAGATCACCAACAACCTGTCCTGGTTCCCCCCTCAACGCCAACACTATCGTTAAGAAAGCCCCACCAACGCCTTTACTTTCTCAGAAGATTAAGGAAATTTGGCATGTCCGCTACGACTCTCACCAACTTTTACAGATGCCCCATAGAAAGCATTCTTTCTGGTTGTATCACAGCTCGGTCTGGGCTCCTGCTCTGCCCAAGACCACAAGGAACCACAAAAGGGTGGTGAATGTAGCCCAATCCATCACGCAAACCAGCCTCCCATCCATTGACTCTGTCTACACTTCCCACTGCCTCGGGAAAAGCAGCCAGTAAAATTAAGGACCCCACACACCCCAGACATTCTCTCTTCCACCTTCTTTTATCGGAAAAATGATACAAAAATCTGAGGTCACGTACCGACCGACTCAAGAACAGCTTCTTCCCTGCTGCCATCAGACTTTTGAATGGACCTACCCCACATTAAGCTGATCTTTCTCTACACCCTCGCTATGACTGTAACACCACCTTCTGCACCCTCTCCTTTCCTTCTCTATGTATGTATACCTGATAGAGGTTTATAAAATGTCGAGAGGAATAGATAGGGTGGATTCTCGGAGGCTATTTCCCAGGGCTGAAATGGTCGCTACGAGAGGACACAGGTTTAAGGTGCTGGGGAGCAGGTACAGAGGAGGTGTCAGGGGTAAGTTTTTCACTCAGAGGGTGGTGAGCGAGTGGAATCGGCTGCCGTCGGTGGTGGTAGAGGTGAACTCACTGGGGTCTTTTTAAAGACTTCTGGATGAGTATATGGGATCTAATGGAATTGGGAGTTACAGATAGTTCTATGGCTTGGTTGATATGGATGTGATTGGCGCAACTTGTGGGCCGAAGGGCCTGTTTGTGCTGTAGTGTTCTCTGTTCTATGGGCATCGCTGGCTAGACCAACATTTATTGCCCATCTCTAATTGCCCCTTGAGAAGATGGTAGTGAGCTGCGTTCTTGAACTCACAGAACTCACTCCATGTGGTATAGGTACATCCAGTTAGAAGTCTCACAACACCAGGTTAAAGTCCAACAGGTTTATTTGGTAGTAAACGCCACCAGCTTTTGGGGCTCTTGCCCTTTCGTAGGGTGAGTGGGGAGTTCTGATCACAAACAGGGCATATATAGACACACACTGAGTTTACAGAACACTGATTAGAATGCGAATCTTTACAGCTAATCAAGTCTTAAAGGTTCACCCTTATCGGTACACCCAAGGTGCTGTTACAATCAGAATAGTTTGATTGAATGGCAGAGAAGGATCAAGGGGCTGAGTGGCCTAGTCCTGGTCTGAATTTGTATGTTAATATATATGGAACTGTGTTTATACTGGCTGGACCACTATTTGTTACCCATGATGGGGCAATTAAGGGTCAACCATATTGGTGTGGGTCCAGAGTCACAAGTAGGCCAGATAAAGGTGGCAGATTTCCTTCTCTAAAGATCAGTAATGAACCAGACGGGTTTTGACAACATTCATGGTCATTGTTAGACTTTTAATTCCAGAGTTTTATTGAATTCAAATTTCACCATCTGCCATGGTGGGATTCGAACCCACAGCATCACCCTGGGTCTGCTGGATTATTAATCCAGTGACAATACCACGAGGCCACTGGCTCCCCAGTGACGTTGCTGAGGGTCAACACGTAGATGAGAATTAAGAAGGGGCCCAGGATAAGTCCAGAGATAATGGAGCCAGTGCAGCAACCAGTGCAAGTGGCTCTAGATCGATAAGAATGGAGCCCCAGGGAACCCAGGCCAGTGAAGTCCCAGCAGGTACGGTGATGATGGTGGGACGTTGCAAACAGTTTGAGAAAGCTTACATTCATGTGGCACTTTTCAGCACTCACAGAGCTTTACAGCCAATGACACACTTGCAAAGTGGAGTTCCTGCCACATTATAGGGATCACAGAGACAATTTATGCAGCTATCTGCCCAAACTGCAGTGATCAGGTAACCTTTCGTTTGTTTGTGATATTGATTGAGGGAGAAATATTGGCCAAGATGCCAGGGAGAACTCTTGGAAACAGTGCCTTGGAGTCTTTCACATCACTGGCAGATGAGGGCACAATTTGACATGCCATCTCCAACGTGGTATATCCGACAGTGTGGCACTGCCTCAGTATTGCTCTGTAAAGTATGGGTGCTGATTTCTGTGCCTGAGAGGGGATAGTTACAGCAATAATCAAAGAATGGCACCCAATCTTTGCACCCAATGGCAGAGGAGGTTCACCAGGCTGATACCGGAGATGAGGGGGTTGGACTATGAAGAGAGACTAAATAGACTGGGTCTGTACTTATTGGAGTTTAGAAGGATGAGGGGGGATCTTTTAGAGACGTGTAAGATAATGAAAGGGATGGATAGGGTAGAGGTAGAGAGATTCTTCCCGCTTAGAAAGGATAGCAGGACTAGAGGGCACAGCCTCAAGATAAAGGGGGGGCAGTTTAGAACGGAGTTGAGGAGGAACTTCTTCACTCAAAGGGTGGTGAATCTCTGGAATTCTCTGCCCGTTGAAGTGATGGAGGCTACCTCGCTAAATATATTTAAGTCACGGGTGGGTAGGTTTCTGATAGACAGGGGAATTAAGGGTTATGGGGAGAAAGCGGGAAAGTGGAACTGATCCACTTCAGATCAGCCATGATCTTATTGAATGGCAGGGCAGGCTCGAAGGGCTAGATGGCCTACTCCTGCTCCTATTTCTTATGTTCTTAGTGTTTTGCATTGGGCACTTGTTCTGTCCACTGAGTTCCAGTCTCTCCCTCCAACTGGTCAAAGCCCCATCTGAAAGGACTCCAACTCCCAGTCTCTTCCTGGACTCTTGCTGGTTAATTACTGCAACACTCTGCAGCCAATGGATGGCCGGCTGCTGGCACACGTGCTCACAAAGGACCAATAGGAAGGGGCAGCCAGTGGTGGGGGCACCACCCCTCTTTATAAGCTTTGTTGCGAGTGGGTTTTTGCAGTGGGTGCAGTTACACTGTAACCAGGCAGCGAGCTTGTAGCAATAATCCTCCCTTCTTCTACACACATATCCCCTGTACTAAAGTAAAAATGAGGGAGATCGTGCATGTCCAGGCTGGCCAGTGTGGCAATCAGATCGGTGCCAAGGTAAGCATCATCCAGTTAGTTACAATCTCGAACTCCCTGAGCCTTAAACAGGGTGGAAATGTGCCTCGCAGCCGCTTCATGCTCAGACGGAACGTGGGGGGGGGAACTAATTTTAAGCAGTGGATTTGTTAAAGGTTAATTTGATCGTCTCCATGCGGATGAGTGGGGAAATGAGGCAGGAATTGTAAATGATCTCGGTGAGACATGTACAGCCCACATGTAGGTGGGGAGGGATTAGAGATAAATCTGTTCAACAAAGCGATTGAAGATATATTTTCATTCATTTTAATAAAATGCAATTTAGCATTTTCACAATTTAGTACACGTGAGTGGTTATTTTTTCTTAAATTTTGAAAGCCTATTTTATATTTTCAAAGCCTTTTTTTCAGCCTATTTTATTTTCAGAGTCTATTTTGTTTTGTATTTTCAAAGCCTATTTTTTCAGCCTATTTTATTTTCAAAGTCTATTTTATTTATATTTTCAAAGCTTATTTTTCAGCCTATTTTATTTTGAGTCTATTTTATTTATATTTTCAAAGCCTATTTTTTTCAGCCTATTTTATTTTCAAAGCCTATTTTATTTATATTTTGAAAGCCTATATTTATATTTTGAAAGCCTATATTTATATTTTGAAAGCCTATATTTATATTTTGAAAGCCTATTTCATTTATCCTGACGAGGTGTTGGCTGAGTAAGGATGTTTTTGTGTGTGTGTGTGTTTGGTAGCGGCTGTGCAGAAACGATTCCCAAACCAAAATGTTACTAGTTTAAAACAAAACCCTGTGCGATTACAAAATGTCACTTCGAGAACATTTGCGAGTTCCCGCAGGCTCTTTACTGAGATGTAAGGAGGGAGGATGCAACTATATATGTACATTTTTATATATATTAAAAAAAAATCTCAAATAAAAAGTGGTGCATTTGCAGTTTCTATTTGGACTGGTTTTTGACTGGGAGAAAAATTGATCCTTTCTGGGTGAGGGTGGCAGTTTCTCTGTTAATTTCCAGGGGAATTTTAAGTGGTGATTCACACCGATTTTTACATGACCCGTTGAGTATTTTTTTGGGGGGGGAAGGATTGTAATTTCTTTGTGTTAATTTCCAGGGAAATTGATACTTTAATTGGTGATTCACACCGATTTCTACATGACCCCGTTGAGTATTTTTTTGGGGGGGGGGATGTAATTTCTTCGTGTTAATTTCCAGGGAAATTGAGCCCAGGGGATTTATTTGTGAATCAGTTTCCTTTTTGTTAGAAGGAGATGGGATGGTTTGCTCTCCTGGATAATGGCAATCCCTGGATTGATTTTTCCTCTCTTTTTAAGCACCATTCCAGGGTGTTGATTTAAGGATTGTAATTCTGTGGGTAACTACCATACACTCAATGAGAGGGAAGTACCCATCCGTTACAAGAGGCGCCAAAAAGCAAGTCACCAGTAGGGGGGAGGAGGAAATGTGGCGCCAAACGGCTCTTTTTAATTTTGAATTTAAATTTTGAAGAGTTAGATTTTCCCCCCACGCCCTCTGACTCCTACCAGGTATGGAGTGAGACTGATTCCCATTGAGATCCCAGGCACATTGTAACCATCTGTATTCTGTTAATGCTTATTACTGAGAGGTTTTTTAGTGCTTGCAATTGCAACATTTGCAGATGGATTAAAAGCAGCTCTGGAGAAAGTGTGAATGTTGCTAAATTTCCATGCTATCCGAGAGTCAGCTTGCCCCATGGAGAGAATGCGCTGCAGGCATTTCTATTCCAGTCCAGGATTTGGGGGCATTATTTCCCATTGCTGTTCACACTGACCTCATTCCAATTATAGCCATCATCCTCCCACTGCAGCGCTCAGGTTTAATATTCTCAGCTCCCAGGGACGTGATGTGGAGATGCTGGTGTTGGACTGGGGTAAACGCTGTAAGAAGTCTGACAACACCAGGTTTAAGTCCAACTGATTTTTTTTATTTGATAGTGAACCCACAAGCTTTTGAGGTTGCCCTCTTTGTCAGGTGAACGGCACTTACTATCCAGGGACAGGCAGAGCAAGGTTTCTCGCTCACGAGACCATTTGGCCCCTTGCGTTGCTGCTTTGAGATCTGGAGTGCAGAGAGCGTATTCCAGAAATCACCAACACCTAGCACTTTTCTTAAATTAACCCTCCAATGCAGAAAGGTTTTGCTAAATATTCCAACTGAAAAACCAAGGAAATCAACAATTGTTTAAATCTGTTTGCAGCATATATTGGCCCTTTACAAAGTGAGAATCCCCCCCCACATTGAATGAGATTATTTTAATGTAAAATCAAATAATACTGGATAAACTCAGCAGATCTGGCAGCTTTTTTGGGAAAGAAATACAGATAATATTTCAGCTCTGGCGAAGGAACTCGAAACATTAGCTCTATTCCGTCTCCTCCAATGCTGTCAGACCTGCTGCAATTTTTTTTTCCAGCATTTTCTGTTTTTGTTTAAGGTATTGACTCTGAGGGATTAATATACCATTAGTGCGTCAGAATGATTGCCTGTAGGTACGGAATGAAATGTGCGTTTATACGGCTAATGCCATTATTCTAGGAGGTCCATCCACACGGGTCACTGGGTTTGTGTTGACTGGTCAGTTTATTGTGTGTGAATTAACAGTGCTACTTTATTTCCCTAGGGAAGCCCCTTTCTGTACTGTGTGTATTGGTATTCTGGAGAGAGTTGTACCTGGGTGGCAGGGTGGGTGTGTCACTATCTGGAGTGTCCATGCCTTTCAGTAGTACACACTGCTCCTTGGCTCATTTTTTCTCTCTCTCCTCCCAGCCCCCAAGCCGATGCAATCGATTGGGTTTCTTCAAAACAAATTCTTGTTTTATGTGAGTTAAATTAACTTCCTTGTGATCTTGCCACTTACAAGAGAGCTATATCTAATTTTTTTTTTGAAATCTAGTAACATTTTGGCCTCAACTACTTTCTGTGGGAGTGAATTCCACACATTCCCCACCCTCTGGGTGAAGACATTTCTCCACACCTCAGTCCTAATCTTTATCCTGGAGCTACAACTCCCAGTTCTGGACTCCATCACCACTGGGAACATTCTTCCTGAATCTGCCCTGTTGGAATTTTATACGTTTCTGAGATCCCCTCTCACTCTTCTAAACTCCAGTGAATATAATCTTAGTCTCTCCTCATAAGACAGACCTGCCATCCCAGGAATCAGCCTGGTAAACCTTCACTGCGCTCCCTCTGTAGGCTGTACACAGGTTTGTAAAAAGGTGCTGGTGAACCATGTTGGACCAAAGTGTTGGCGTAGTCCATCTGGACACGTGTATTTGGAGCAAGATATGCGAACCGTTCAAGCATGTATCCCTCATGTGCAAGGTACACCCTCTGAAGGGAACTGAGCTATCATACAGAGACATACTTCAAAGGGTGATCTAACAAATGATCAGCTTTAGTGTCAACTGGGGGCAAGTGAATAATGTTCATTGTTAAAATTCACCACAAATTATCTTTAGTCCTGTTGTGGGTGAGGCTTATGTTGGGGGGCACGGATTCATTCACCAGAAGGTGATGTGTAATGGCACTTCTACCCAAGCCAAGCTTTTGGGGAAATGTGTATTAAATATTTCAAGTTCTCTAAATCACAGGAGTCTTTATTTGGACCCAGGCACAAAGTTGATGTGCAGTAGCTTTTGGTGTAGCAGGGGTTTTGGTAAGTAATAAACCAGTACTTAACCAGGCCATAGTTTACAAGCCAACCACAGTTTTTATCACAATTATTATGATCGATTCCCCCCATTCACAGTTAAATCAATAGACCGTGAACACGATAGCTATATCCTGAACTACAATGAGCAAAGTTAAGGCTTGCAAATGATTTGGATTTTAAACTGCTACAATTAAAGGTATGCAAACAGGCTAGTTATCATCTCAATATATATTCAATGTGTGACATTGTTTTACACCTAACCTATCAATGCAAACAGCTAACATACCACCAGTTAATGCTTTGTTTACCAAAAGCCATGCGGATACTTAAAATTCATTGTACAAAGGGAGGTATTACAAAAACCCACATCTTTTACACTAAGATGAGCAGGTTTTGAGGCAGCAATTGTCCTTTGGAATAGAATCACCCTGGCCTTGCTGTTGCCCAGAGTCCATGAGGGTTTGCCACTCTGGCTAATGCTTTCCGTGTTTGATGAACCAGCAACGTTTTGCAAAGCAGTGATTTTTCACTAATTAGCCACAAACATCCCTAAAGCATTCTGAGCAGTTTCAGAACATTTGCAAAGGTTTCTCCTTGCGCTTAATTATCAATTTTTAAACTTTTTTTGTATAGTTTGGAGGGGAGATGGGAGTTCCTTAACCGAAAAACCATTGCTGTATGGTTTGATGTAGAAATAATTACCAAGTTTGCAATACTCAGTGAATTTTGTGTTAGAGCTATCGGTGCAGAGGTGGGCCACTCGGCTCATGAAGTCTGTTCAGTGGGATCATGACCTATCTGATGTCGTGATCCTCACCTTCATAATCCCACTTTTAGCTCCAGAATCCTCGATTTCCTGACTGATTAAAAATCTGCCTATCTCAGCCTTAGAATCCTATGTCTCAATAAGATTACCTCATTCTCAACTCCAATGAGTATAGGCTCCCATAAGAGAGTCCCTCCACACTGGGATGAAGGTGTTGGGTGCCTTCCAGTGGTCTAGCTAATGGTGAAATGAGTCCGGTTGGAGCTTTTCTGCTCTGTAGGATTAGTGACTCAAGGGTTGGCTTTGGAATGTTTTGTGGTCAAAATGTCACAGTTTGGGCACCGTGGCCTCTTCGAACTCTGTGGCCCTGATGGGGGGGTTGGATAAAAACATAACCACTGCTTCATTCCTCTGGCAAGCATTCCAATAAATGAGTCCTAACTGACTGTGTGTTTGTGGTTGATGTGAACTGTGGTGACTGAGCTGGCCATTTGGGCCTCCAGCAGAGAAAATTCATTATGTTGAACTGCATCTCACCCACATGGTGCAACCAGATGATGACAAGAGTGTGCCAGACCGTCCCATACTAAATCTCATCACTATCAGACAATGATGCTTGTAAACAGGATTGGTTGCAAATATTAGTCCCTTTTTGATTGTGGGTGAATAGTTTGGTTTTTTTTCTATCATCCCAATATTCCTACAGCCATTCTGCTCTGATTAATGCTACAGATGCTATCTGCCATTACTTTAGCGATATTTAGCTATGTCCTAGACTTAGCCAGAGTGGTATTCTCTTAGTCAACGGAGACACCAGATGCAGGCATTGGGCTGTCACATTTTTTTTGACTCAAAGGACCATCTGATTTAAGTATTTCTCCCAAGTTTGTATCTTCACTTCTGCCCCTTTTCCTTGTCTGGAGGTGGTGAAGGCTCCAGGTTGCTCTACGGGTCTTGCTTCTAGTCCAAGAACGTCGTCCTGTTGGAACACTGCTCTAGCTGGCTTGTTAAGTCAGAATAATTCTAGATTTAAGCTCATGGTGAACAAACTCCTACCGAACAGCAAGGCCTCGCGCTGATATCCATTCTTGGCTGTGTTGCCTGCTCCCATGATAATACAAGTGACCCTGATGTCCTTGGACTAACAAGTGGAAACATCCAGGGCTTGTGTATAGCTACCAGACCATACATTGGGAAGCTTGAGACTGGATCTGGGCTGGATTTGGAAATTTTAAAGATCTTGCCTCCTACAATGTACTTTTAATAAAATAAAAATGTGGGAATAAGGAACAAAATGTTTTATTCCAATTGTTACCCAGGTTGCCAGTCTTGTAGAAACCCTACAGTGCAGAGAGTCTGTGCCAGCAACAATCCCACCCCAGGCCCTATCCCCAGAGCCCCATACATTTACCCTGCTAATCTCTAACCTGGGGCACTAATTTTGCATTGCCATTTCTCCCACACTCCAAAAGAGTGTGGGAGAAAACTGGAACAACCAGAGGAAAGACACGGAGAATGTGCAAACTCCACACCCCACCACACACACACCCAAGTCAGGAATTGAACCCAGGTCCCTGGAGATGAGGCTGCAGTGCTAACCACTGTACCACCCTGTTTGCCTATTCCTTCTGGATTTTGGCAGGCCAGGTGATCTGGTACCTGATTTGCTTTCTGATGGGGAGGGAGTGACTGCTTTTTTGTGTGTGCGTGTACTCAGTGGAGTTTGGATTTCAGCTCGGCTTTCTAATGCGGGTGAACCTTCGTATGAGGTGCCTGCTTTTGGCAAGATACTGGTTTTTGCATCTGAAAGTGCCTTCTGAAGAGTGATGGGTGGGAGTGACGGTCGAGCAAAACGTAACTTGGGCTCGTGAATAAGGATAGTAGGGTGAGGAGGTGGGAGGGTATCCCTAGAGATACAGCAAACGGAGACCATTTGACCTGTCGAGTCTGCACCCAATCTTGCAAAGAGAATCTTGGCCAGGCCCACCCTCTGCCCCATCCCTGTAACTGTGCATATTTACCCCACTAATTCCCTTAACCTACACATTCCTTTGGACACTAAGGGGCAATTTAACTTGGACGGTGCATCTTATTTGTGGAAATAGGTGTCGACTGGGTTAAGCCTAGACACACTATCCATCTTGTAGCCTGTAAAGATTCAGCGTTGAAGCTTGTTAAAGGTATAAATAGTTGGTTTGCAGCCAGCGAGCGAATACCGGACTAGGGGAGAACAAAGGCAGGTTGCCTCACTTATTTCTCCTTTGTTCAGTCCCGTCCTTTGTGCTTCAAGCCAAGGCCTCTCTTTTTTTTTAAAAGCTATTCCTTATTCTAATGTGCAATTTGAGTCAAGGCGCTGATCTGAGCGGTTTAAATCCCTCCAGGGATAAGATGGTGTAACAGAAAGGAGTCTTTTGTCTTGACGGGAGCTCCTTTCTCTCGGTGGTTTTTTTTTCCCCCTTTCTCTGATTTTTTTTGCTGGTTTTTCTTGTGCGGGACTGGAGCTCCCGAGTAAGCAGCAGACTGGATTTTGCCCCAGTTTCTTTGTTCTCCAGCCTCCTGCAGGGAGGGGGTGGGGAGCTCTCCTCTTGGGCGGGGCCCCTGGGCTAAAGCTTGCTGCAAATGTGCCCCCCCCCTCCTTCTGCTCATGCCCCCCCCACCTGCAAGAACTAGCTGCAGAATATTAAACCAGTGTGTTCTGGAGAATTTGCCAGTGTGTTGGAGGAATGGTTGATTTGATAGCACTCTGTGGTTACTACTCAGCGCTTAGCTAGACAGCGTCCAAAGGGAAAAAACCATGCAAAATTGACCCATTTATTAAGTGTCTTTTTTTTTAGAATACCTGCAATGATTCCAAGGCCAGTGTTTAAAATAAATGATGCAGTTAATACTACTTTTGGCTTTCAAATAGATCTTTCAGACTGGATTTCTCCCTGATATATAAATTTGATCGCTAGCGTTTTAGTGTAATCCAGTGCCAGACCCTTTATATGTTCTCTCGTTCAGTCAGTTCTGTATTGTTCCCCTCCCTCAGTTACTTAATCCTTTAGGTTTAATATAAATCTACCAGGCTCCTGCATTGGAATCTTTTTTATTTCGATTGACCACCCCACAAGAGATTGGCGGAGTGAGCCCTGGTTTCTTACTGGTGTTGTGGGGGGGGGACACAGGGGGAGATGTGCCTTCAGAAAGCAGTTCTGTTAAAGGATTTCTCTCCTCCGCCCAGGCATGGCGGGAGGCTCAGTCTAGACTCGGAGCTGGGAGGAGACAAAATGGGATGGCGATTGCAATCTGAATGAACTATCACACGACGGTTCTCCCTTTTAAATGGAAAATGTTTAGGAGGAATTGGAATTAGAATTTATTTTGTTGATTGAGAAGGGGGGGAGCTGTGGTTCTTGGACTCTTTTTTTTGTCATGTAAAATCCTCTTTGTTGCTGTGAGCTGGACAGAATGGGAGGTGATTTGTGAGGATTTATTTGTTTGTACGCCAAAGAAAAACTCCCAAAGTACCAGCATTGCGATCTTCTAGAATGACTCAAAACAATGGACTATTAATAAATCTCTTGCTGTTCCTGCCTTTGTACAGGCAGGGAATGTGCAGTTGTCACTGAAAAGCAGCCTATATGAATCTGTTCTTGAATATCCCCTTCCTTGTTAGCCGGTCAGCCTTTCTTTCTTGCCTTGCATTTCCCCCCCGCTTTGCCAGTTTAGTTTGCTTCTGAGCTGGATCCCAGTGTTGGATATTCCCAGACCATCACAATGCAGTGTCTCGCCAGCTATGATGGTGCCCGCCTCTGTCTGTCGGAGTTGGACCTGTGCCTGCTGCTTTACTACAAGCAGGGAACTATCTGCTCCCTCGCTGGTTTAAGTCCCAGATTAAGTCAGAATGTGGCAGCTAGTCAGACTGCCGTGCTTTTCATTGTTACTCTGCCATCTTTTTTGTTTGTTTGAGATTCATAATCGATAGTGTAGTGATTCAAACAAGCAGCTCACTATCACCAGTAGCTCTGAAAGGAATAAACGATAGCTTGGCAAGGGATGCCCATACCCTATGTCCCATTTTAACCTTGTTCCTGCCCCACTGGCCTGCAGTGACCTTTTTGTTAACGCTTGCTGGAAAAATGCCACGTTCTCCCAGTGTCTGTGTGGGTTCCTCCGGTTCATCCCATCCTCGCCAACTTGCGGAGAAATGTTTTGAATCATTTTCTATCTTTTTAAAAAAAGACTGAGCTTTCACATCTCCTTTCAACTTTCCCTCTTTTACCTATCTCTGGTACTTGTGTTGCTTGGACTTTTGGGGAGGAGAGTGTAAGGTTTATTTATTAATAAATTTAGCATACCCCCAAACCAGGAGCTGATAATGTGGAACTTGAACCTCTACAGGAGTGTTTTCTTTGTTCTTTTATGGGTTTTCTGGCCATATCTGTTGCCTCTCTGTGTGTGGCTCTTATGGTTATTCCAGAGTGCTGTCAACCACATTGTGGCTCTGGACTCACACTTACCGAATCAAGTAAGGGAAACAGATTCCTAGAACACTACAGCACAAACAGACCCTTCGGCCCACAAGTTGCGCCGATCATATCCATACCTGCCAAGCCATAGAACTATCTGTAACTCCCAATCCCATTAGATCCCATATACTCATCCAGAAGTCTTTTAAAAGACCCCAGCGAGTTCCCCTCTACACGGCAGCCGATTCTACTCACTCACCACCCTCTGAGTGAAAAACTTACCCCTAACATCTCCTCTGTACTTGCTCCCCAGCACCTTAAACCTGTGTCCTCTCGTAGCGACCATTTCAGCCCTGGGAAATAGCCTCCGAGAATCCACCCTATCTATTCCTCTCAACATTTTATAAACCTCTATCAGGTCGCCTCTCAACCTTCGTCTCTCCAGGGAGAAGAGTCCCAGCTCCCTCAACCTATCTTCATAAGGCATGTCTCCCAATCCAGGCAACATCCTTGTAAATCTCCTCTGCACCCTCTCAATAGCTTCCACATCCTTCCTGTAGTGAGGCGACCAGAACTGCGCACAGTACTCCAAATGGGGTCTGACAAGGGTCTTATAAAGTTGCAGCATTACCTCCCGACTCCTAAACTCAATCCCTCGATTCAAGAACATGAGTGAACCCAACTGGGTTTTTCCAACAACCTCTGGCAGTGCCATGCTCACCATTTCTGAGGCTAGCTTTACAGTCCAGATTTTATTAGCTGTGTTTAAATCCCACCAGCTGCCATGGTGGGATTTGAACCTGTCCCCCCAGAGCATCAGCCTGGCCTTCTGGATTACTAGTCCAGCACCGTACCACTGTCTCCCTGTTGAGGCAAACAGCAGGACTAGATTTCAGGGGCAGCTGGATCGGTGCAGGAGCGGGAAAGGAATGACATTATGGGATGTCGATAGGATGGGGTCACATCTCTGTCTTTATGGTAGTAATGTTGCTTGTCAAAGGGTATCTGCATCATAGAACATTCCAGCGCAGTACAGGCCCTTCGGCCCTCTGCGCCAACCAGTGGAACCAATCTAATGACCCTCTAACCTAAACTATTCCAATGTTATCCATATGCCTATCCACTGACCATTTGAACACCCTTAAAGTTGGCGAGTCCACAACTGCTGCAGGCAGGGCATTCCACACCCTTACTACCCTCTGAGTAAAGAGCCTACCTCTGACATCCATCCTATAATTATCACCCTTAATTTAAAGCTATGTCCCCTCGTGTTAGCCATCACCATCCGAGGTAAAAGGCTCTCACTGTCCACCCTGTCCAATCCTTTGATCATCTTGTATGCCTCAATCAGGTCACCTCTTAACCTTCTCTCTAATGAAAACAACCTCAAGTCCCTCAGCCTTTCCTCATAAGACCTTCCCACCATACCAGGCAACATCCTGGTAAACCTCCTCTGCACCCTTTCCAATGCCTCCACATCTTTCTTATAATGAGGCGACCAGCACTGTACGCAATACTCCAAGTGCGGCTGCACCAGAATTTTGTACAGTTGTAACACGACCTCACGGCTCCGAAATTCAATCCCTCTACCGATAAAAGCGTCAGTGTGGGAAATATATTAAAGAAGTGTGTACTCAACAGTTGTACCCAGCATTCTGTTCCTGACCAAAGCAGAGTACTGTGGGTGCTGGAAACCAAAACTAAGCACATTAGATCACAGTTCCCAGTGTTTGTCTTTCCACTGATGCTGCCAGATCTGTTTCTGCGTTCTTCTGTTCTTTATTATAATGTTCCTAGCGCTGTTTACTGCCACTACTTTTTCTGGGTCAAAGTCAAACTCGAAGCTGATCTTGCAGACTGTCTTTTTCCCCTGTATGAAAACCACATGGAAAAATGCAGTGTTTTATATTCCCATTATCGTGGCTCAGGAGGTTACTTAGGCATCCACTGGGATTTGAGATGAAATCTGATTTATGTGTTTGTTTATTTCAAACCAAATCTCAGTTGCCGTCTTGCAGGAAAATTAATTTTTTTCTTAAAGAAATGTCTGCAGTCATAGTCTTGTAATAGTTTTGTGTTTTGAGTCTGGACACTAGCAAATTTTGATTAGTTTTCGTGTTGTAAAACTGAACTTGTCAGTTACATCGTTTCGGTAAGGGAGAGAAGCAGAGGAAACTGGCTGGGTACAATTCAGTCATCCTTTAATTTTGACCTTGATCTGTCTTGCTTTACAAAATATAAAAACTGTGGCTACCAGAGGCTGGGAATCCTGCAGCAAGTAACTGGTCTCTTGGATGGCAAAAGGCTGTCCAGCTCAGGATTGTAATGGAATACTCAAATAGAATGTGGACACAGACACACAGACAGACACACACAACCAAGGCTGCTAAACAGTTGCTTGAGTGAAAACAGGATGTGCTGAAGAGGGTAGGAGGTAGATGGAATAGGAGGAATTTGTGTTGATAACAGCACCCTAAGGTCCCAGTGCTCTGTTTCTGTGCTGCGTGACAAAATCTTCCGTCATTACCCATGCATATTACAGACTTGAGAGAGGGAACTGTATTTGGGTTCCAAACTTGCTGGATCTCCTGCCCTAAATATCTGTATTTCCCTGGGTTATATCCTACCCTGTATATATCTGTATGTATTTCCCTGGGTTATATCCTATCCTGTATATCTGTATGTATTTCCCTGGGTTATATTCTACCTTGTATGTCTATGTATTTCTCTGGGCTATACCCTGCCCTTTGTATTTGTATTATATATTTCTCTGGGTTATATTCTACCCTGTATATACCTGTGTATATTTCCCTGGGTTATATCCTACCCTGTATATACCTGTGTATTTTCCTGGGTTATATCCTGCCCTGTATATATCTGTGTGTATTTCCCTGGGTTATATTCTACCCTGGATATATCTGTGTGTATTTCCCTGGGTTATATCCTGCCCTGGATATATCTGTATGTATTTCCCGGGTTATATCCTGCCCTGTATATATCTGTGTGTATTTCCCTGGGTTATATTCTGCCCTGTATATACCTGTGTGTATTTCCCTGGGTTATATCCTGCCCTGTATATATCTGTATGTATTTCCCTGGGTTATATCCTGCCCTGTACATACCTGTGTGTATTTCCCTGGGTTATATCCTGCCCTGTATATATCTGTATGTATTTCTTTGGGTTATATTCTGCCCTGTATATATCTGTGTGTATTTCCCGGGTTATATCCTGCCCTGTATATATCTGTGTGTATTTCCCTGGGCTATATCCTGCCCTGTATATATCTGTCTGTATTTCCCTGGGCTATATCCTGCCCTGTATATATCTGTGTGTATTTCCCTGGGCTATTCTAACTCGAGCCTCCGGTTTTCTTTGCAGTTCTGGGAAGTAATCAGTGACGAACACGGCATTGACCCCACTGGTACCTACCACGGCGACAGTGACCTCCAGCTCGACCGCATTAATGTTTACTACAATGAGGCATCAGGTACTGGCTTGCCCTGTGCGCTGGGAGTGGGGGGGGGGGGGGCTCTGCCTTGGGAGAGGGTGGGGGTTGAGTTTTTCACCCTGGTGCTGCGTCTTTTCCTCCCCTGGGAGATTCCCTGTGGTGGATACACCCTGATGTAACTCCCTCCTGTGGGTGAATGCGGTTCGGTCTGATTGTTCTGTTTGGTGTAGAACTGGGTGACGGTTGCTGTTCACCCTCCTGTATTGGGGAGTGTACCTTAGCTGAGAATTGTGGAGGTAGAGCTGAATCTGCAATGCTGGGGGGGTTGCCAGCTGTAAATGCCCTGACGATCTTTCTCCAGTGACGTGGAGGTTGATTCCTGGAGGCTCCCAGCCCCTGCTGGGGGGGGGCATTGACAATCCTGAAATGATGGGGTATCAGTTACGAGGTAAATCTCCTTAGTGATGTGCTCACATCACAAGAGCTGCACAAAATGTAACCACTTCAAACAGCGGCGTAACATTAGCCGTTTTCCAATCTTCTAGCACTTCCCCAGAGTCCAGCAAATTTTGATAAATAATTACTAAGGCATCCACTATCACCTCTGCCATTTCTTTCAGAACCCTGGGGTGCATTCCATCCGGTCCTGGGGACTTGTCCACCTTCAGTCCTGCTCGTCTATCAAGCACTACCTCTCTAGTGACTGTAATCGCATTCAGGCCCTCAACTCCTACCATCCTTCTATCTTTAATATCTGGCAAACTATTTGTGTCCTCCTCCCTGAAGACCGAGGCAAAAAACTAATTTAAAGCCTTAGCCATTTCCTTATCGCCCACTGCTAAATCCCCCCTCTCATCCTCCAAGGGTCCAACATTCACTCTAGCCATGGGAATTAAGGGTTATGGGGAGAGGGTGGGAAAGTGGAACTAATCCACTCCAGATCAGCCACGATCTTATTGAATGGCAGGGCAGGCTCGAGGGGCTAGATGGCCTACTCCTGCTCCTATTTCTGACGTTCTTTGAGGGTGGGCTGGGAGCTGGTGTTGGAACTACAAATGGTAATGTTTCCCAATGATTTGGTTGCAGTGGGATCTCTCATTCCCTTGTAAAACGCTTGGCTAAATACTGGCGTGTGATCTCCATAATTAGTAGAAAGAAAGGACTAAATAGTTGTGGAGGGTGGTAGCCCTGTCGGAGTCTCTGTCCTGGTGGGAGTGTCTGGCTGGATGACTGGGAGGGAAGGTGGGGTGATTTATTTTGTGTCTGTGCAGATAGTTCTACTGTACACGGTCGTGACCCGCTCTTCTGGGTTGAAAAGTGACGTGGGGACGCTCTGCTGGGGTATTTACATTCTATCCTCTTTCTCCTCCCCTCCCAGGAGGGAAGTATGTCCCCCGTGCCATCCTGGTGGACTTGGAGCCCGGCACGATGGACTCGGTGCGTTCAGGACCATTTGGACAGATCTTTAGACCAGATAACTTTGTGTTTGGTAAGTAAAGACTCATCGAGGTCTATCCTTTTTTGTTTGGGGTTTTTTTTTAATGCTTGGAGATCATTCTCTAGTCTGGGCGTTCCGGGGACCTGTAAACGGGTCCGCTCTGAGATTGTTGATCTCAAAATATTATTGAGGCCAGGGAGAGGAGTCCGACTATCGCCAGGAAACTCCATTGTGCCTTCTCCTGGTCCAGAGATTTGAGCGTAAAGTTCTAGGTGGGTTCTGCAGAGCCGTACCAAAGGAGTACCGTGCTGGCTTTCAGGTTGGTGAAATAGTGGGTGTAAAAACCTCAGGAAGGACTATTACTTACGTGGCGAAAAACTGCAGCAGGCGACGGTGCAGAGGGATCTGGGGGTCCTTGTGCATGAGTCGCAAAAACCCAGCCTGCAGGTGCAGCAGGTGGTCAGGAAGGCGAATGGGATGCTGGCCTTCATAGCGAGGGGGATTGAATATAAAAGTAGGGAGGTCTTGCTGCAGCTGTATAGGGCATTGGTGAGGCCGCAGCTGGAGTACTGTGTGCAGTTTTGGGCGCCGCACTTACGCAAGGATATTTTGGCCTTGGAGGGAGTGCAGAGGAGGTTTACTAGGCTGATTCCGGAGTTGAGGGGGTTGAGCTATGAGGAGAGGCTGAATAAACTAGGCTTGTACTCGTTAGAGTTTAGAAGATGAGGGGAGATCTCATTGAGACGTATAAGATGATGAATGGGATGGATAGGATAGAGGTGGAGAGACTCTTCCCGCTCAAAGGACAGTAGGACTAGGGGGCACAGTCTCGAGATAAAGCGCGGGCGGTTTAGAACGGAGTTGAGGAGGAACTTCTTCACTCAAAGGGTGGTGAATCTCTGGAATTCTCTGCCCGTTGAAGTGGTGGAGGCTGCCTCGCTAAATATTTTTAAGACGCGGGTTGATAGGTGATTAAGGGTTATGGGGAGAGGGCGGGAATGTGGAACTGAGACACGACAGATCAGCCATGATCTTATTGAATGGCGGGGCAGGCTCGAAGGGCTAGATGGCCTACTCCTGCTCCTATTTCTTATGTCCTTATGTATTTGGAACAATGATCTCTTGGGAAGGGGAAATTGTCTTCATTCTTAAACCAAAGTTTTGCGATCCAACGAGTCTCTCAGATGGGTCAGAGTGTCACCTCTTTCTCGATGAGTTATAGATCCGAACTTTTCCCTGCCTGATGCTGGAACATCTCAGGTTGGTCCGTGTGGATGGTGCGGAGTGCCCCCAGACGTCTCGGCTTGCCTTATCTAACCGCGCCTTTTTTGGCTGTTCTTGTTTTCTAGGCCAGAGCGGGGCGGGCAACAACTGGGCCAAGGGCCACTACACGGAGGGCGCTGAGCTGGTGGACTCGGTGCTGGACGTGGTTCGGAAGGAGGCGGAGAGCTGCGACTGCCTCCAGGGCTTCCAGCTCACCCACTCGCTGGGCGGGGGCACGGGCTCGGGCATGGGCACCCTCCTCATCAGCAAGATCCGCGAGGAGTACCCCGACCGCATCATGAACACCTTCAGCGTGGTGCCCTCGCCCAAGGTGTCCGACACGGTGGTGGAGCCCTACAACGCCACCCTCTCGGTCCACCAGCTGGTGGAGAACACGGACGAGACCTACTGCATCGACAACGAGGCCCTGTACGACATCTGCTTCCGCACCCTCAAGCTCACCACCCCCACCTACGGCGACCTCAACCACCTGGTCTCCGCCACCATGAGCGGGGTGACCACCTGCCTCCGCTTCCCCGGGCAGCTCAATGCCGACCTGCGCAAGTTGGCCGTCAACATGGTCCCCTTCCCCCGCCTCCATTTCTTCATGCCAGGCTTTGCCCCCCTCACCAGCCGTGGCAGCCAGCAGTACCGGGCCCTCACCGTCCCCGAGCTGACCCAGCAGGTGTTTGACGCCAAGAACATGATGGCGGCCTGCGACCCGCGCCACGGGCGCTACCTAACGGTGGCCGCCGTCTTCCGGGGCCGCATGTCCATGAAGGAGGTGGACGAGCAGATGCTCAATGTCCAGAACAAGAACAGCAGCTACTTCGTGGAGTGGATCCCCAACAACGTCAAGACGGCCGTCTGCGACATCCCGCCCCGGGGCCTCAAGATGGCCGTCACCTTCATCGGCAACAGCACCGCCATCCAGGAGCTCTTCAAGCGCATCTCGGAGCAGTTCACCGCCATGTTCCGCCGCAAGGCCTTCCTCCACTGGTACACCGGCGAGGGCATGGACGAGATGGAGTTCACCGAGGCCGAGAGCAACATGAACGACCTGGTCTCCGAGTACCAGCAGTACCAGGACGCCACGGCAGAGGAAGAGGGAGAGTTCGAAGAAGAGATCGAACAAGACGAGGCCTGAGAGAGCAAGTTAACCGGCCCTCCCCGAGTGTACATAAAACATGGTTTCTTAAAAGAAAAAAAAGTCAACAGTCAAGGTTTGCAGCCTTCCACGGGTTAAAATCTTGTGCGGGAATCGTATTTTGTGCCGTCGACTTCATTCGCCACCCAGCGAGGAAAGTCCTGAAGCTTAGAGCCACAATCCTAACTTGGAATGAATCATCCCCCCCCTCCTTCAACGTTGCATGTTTAAATCCAAAATGGTTGTGCGAGTGCTTTGTTTTAAATTTTGGGGTTTTATTTCATATTTTGCGTAGTTAGTCAGCAGACTCGGTTGAGCACAGGGCAAGGGAATTATCTGGGTGGGTGGGTGGTCTCAGAATGGGTGGGTGGTCTCAGAATGGGTGGGTGACACCCAGGGGGGGTTGAAGTGTTGGATATCTAGAATTCTACCAGCCTGGCCATCTGATTTCACGCTCCATTGAATCTTTCCATCAATTTTTCGAACCCCAATCCAACGCTACAAGACCCCTCTGCCAAGCTAAAGTAGCTTTTTTTCCTCTTTTTGTTTAAACTTGTCTCTGAGCCTTGTATTCATCACATTTCCGCCCCCCCATGACTCTCAGCTGCCTCCCCCATCAGTGCCACGAAGCTATTAGAGCCAAGTTCTTTATTCATGTTGGCAACATGCCCTGAATCCACTTGGAAGCCAATTCCGTGCGAGTGAGTAGCGATTGCGAGCACCCCGAATCCCAGGCTACTTGCTGCCAACTCAAAAGGCTCTCCTCCGATTTCAAAATCCCTGTGTTTTTCCCCCACTCCTCCTCCTTCATCTCGCTTGCCCAGAGGAGGTGTGGTTCGCCTTGGCGTGGAAGTGATCCCGTTTCTCCGTTGCCAACTTGCCTGGGAGCTGGTGAGATTCCTGAACCTGTGACGCTGTAAATTTTGTCTTGTAGTTTTTAAGTGTCTGGTTTTTTTTTGAAACTCGTACCTGGAATCTAAGCTGTCTTGAGTTTGAGAGTTGACCCAAGTGTCGCTCAGTCTCTCCCCCCTCCCCATTTTTCCATCTGTAATCCTTCATCATGCCTCCTTTCTGTCTTACCCAGCTGTCAGGAGTGGCGACGTTCCTCGCTAGTTGATGATTCTGGCCGTTTTTAAGAGCTGAGGGGTGAAGTGAGTTAGTGGGGGGACAAACTGTTTTTTTTTATTCTGTTGAGCTGGAATCCCCTGCCATCCTGCGAAGGATTTGTGGTGGAGAATTTTTTTAACTGGAAGCGTTTGCCCGTTTCCGCGTTGCTTGCTCAGTACTTTTCAGTCTTGCATTTTCCTTTTCCTCTCGTACTTCTCTACGTTTTGATGTTGTGTCGTTGTTGTTTAAATCATACCTTTTTTTTTCTCTTTTTTTTTCATATTGAAAAGTATAGAGCCAGCCTGTTTCTTAACTGACCGAATAAAACAATTTTTTTTGCGATGATCTTGTCTTTTGTTTTCTTGTGTGAAGCTGTTTGCGCGCTGAGACTCATTTTCAAACTAAACGCCAGAAAATTGTGACTCAAGAGTTATCAGCTGCTGAGTTTTAAAAGCTCAGTTTATCGTACAAGAAACCTCCTTTTTCCCATCTCATAGAAACCCTGCAGTGCAGAGAGAGGCCCTACCCTTATATTATACCCACTAACCTACACATCCCTGGACACTAAGGGACAATTTCTTAGCATGACCAATCAACCTAACCCGCACATCTTTGGACTGTGGGAGGAAACTGGAGCACCTGGAGGAAACCCACGCAGACACGAGGAGAATGTGCAAACTCCACACACTGACCCAAGCCAGGAATCGAACCCAAGCCCCTGGAGCTGTGAAACAACAGTGCTAACCACTGTGCTACCGTGCCGCCCATCTGCACTGTCCTGTTTTAAGACTCCAGCCTGAACAAGCTTTATGGGCAACAGCTCAGTCATAGGACAACACTTCACACTCAAGCAAGCTGAATTATTGGTGAATTATGTCTTAACTATCATGGAATGGGTGATATGGTGGCAGAGCGGTTAGCAATGCTGCCTCAGCAGCAGGTGTCAGTGTTCGATTCCAGACTCGGATATGTCTGCGTGGAGTTTGCACATTCTCCCCGTGTCTGTGTGGGTTTTCTCCGAGTACTTCCACAGTCCGAAGATGTGTGGGTTAGGTGGATTGGCCGTGCTAAATTGTTCCTTAGTGTTCAAAAAATGTGCAGGTTAGGGAGATTAGTGGGGTAAATATTTTGGGGTTAGGGGAATGGGTAAGTTGCCCTTTGAGAGACTCAAACTAGTGCGGAACTCGAGCCTCCCAATTTGGATAGACTTTCAGTGCTATTGTTATGGTCCTGGCCAAGTTAAGACTGCATTTGGTTTCTATTCCATTTTGTAAGGAAGAGGCATAGAGCAAGATTACGGTTGAAATAGGAATGGTGGCAGCCCCAAGCTTTCCCAATCTATCCATGTTTCAAGTTTCTCATCCCTTCAACCATTCCCACATCCCTCCTAAAACACCAGGATTCTACACGATAAATCCAGCAGAAGCCGACGCTTATTTCCCTGGATTGATCTTGTGTAATCCAGTTTTTGCTGAGATTCACACTGAGAGCAGGCAGTGTCATGGTGACATTGTCACTGGACTACTAATCCCAGGGAATGATTTGGGGACCTGGGTTTGAATCCAAGATGAAATATGCAAGTAAAAAGTCTTAACGATGACCATAACTTGTAAAAATCCATCTGTGTCACTATCCTTCAGGAAAAGGAAATAATTGTTTCTTTTAAATGAAACATTCTCACAATGGCTGTGGGTGAAATGCTTAAGAAATCAAACACCAAGGGACTTGGGAGTCCTTGTTCAAGATTCTCTTAAGGTTCAGTGGGCAGTTAGGAAGGCAAATGCAATGTTAGCATTCCTGTTGATAGGTCTAGAATAGCAGAGATGTACTTCTGAGGCTGTATAAGGTTCTGGTCAGACCCCATTGGGAACATTGTGAGCAGTTTTGGGCCCTGTATGTAAGGAAGGATGTGCTGGCCTTGGAAAGGGTCCAGAGGAGGTTCAAAAGAATGATTCCTGGAATGAAGAGCTTGTCGTAAGAGGGATGGTTGAGGACTCTGGGTCTGTACTCGTTGGAGTTTAGAAGGATGGGGGGGGGGATCTTATTGAAACTTACAGGATACTGCCAGGCCCAGATAGAGTGGACATGGAGAGGATGTTTCCAACAATAGGAAAAACTAGAACTAGAGAGGGCACAATCTTAGGATTGTGGTGATCATTTAAGACGGAGATGAGGAGGAATTTCTTCAGCCAGAGAGTGGGGAATCTGGAACTCTTTGCCGCTGTGGAGGCCAGGTCACTGAGTGTCTTTAAGACAGAGATAGATCGGTTCTTGATTAATAAGGGGATCGAGGGTTACGGGGGAAAAGGCAGGGGAATGGGGCATGAGAATAATATCGGCAATGATGGAGCAGACTTGATGGGCGGAGTGGCCTCATTCTGCTCCTATGTCTTATGGTAAAAATGAGAGTTTACCCATTTTTTGAGAGAATGTGCTGAAAATTTCCTCAGTGGTAAGAAAGTGTAGATGTAGGGGTCCCTGTCCATTAGTTACTGAAGGCCAGCACACAGGTACGGCACCTTCATAGGAAAGGTAATGGAATGTTAGCCTTTATCGCAAGAGGATTTGAGTACAGGAATAGCATATAGGAGCTTGGGTCGGCCACACCTATAGGACTGAGTGCAGTTTTGCTCACCTTATCTCTGAAAGCGTGTTGTTGCCATAGAGAGAATTCAATGACGGTTCCTCAGGTTTGTTCTGGGGGTGGTGGGACTGTCTTATGAAGAGCGATTGGCCAAACTGAACCTGTATTCTCCAGAGTTTCGAAGGTGAACTCATTAAAACTGCTAAATACTCAAAGAAATAGATAGGATAGAAACAGGAATTCTACTGTCCTGCCTGCCATGGAATTGGAGTGGGCGAGGGGTGGACAACGGAAATGTCCATTGACCCTGTGTGGGTTGAGCAAGGCGGTAAATCTCACCCAAGGTGCATAGAACATAGAAAAACTACAGCACAATCAGGCCCTTCGGCCCACAAGTTGCGCCGATCATATCCCTACTACCAGGCCTATCTATAACCCTCAATCCCATTAAATCCCACATACTCATCCAGAAGTCTCTCAAAAGGCTCTATCGAGATCGAGTTCGTCTCCACCACCACCCTCTGAGTGAGGAGAGGAGATGGGGAGAGATTTCTTTACACTGAGGGCTGTGAATCTTTGGAATTCTCTACCCCAGAGGTTCAGACACTGAGTACGCTTAAAGCAGAGATTGATAGATTTTCTAATCGACAATAATGGAAGGAGTTACATGGAGAGTGTAGGACAGAAACCATGATCGTACTGAATGCTGGAGCAGGCTTGATAGTGCGTAGAAACCCTACAGTGCACCAAAGAGGCCATTTGGCCCATCAGGTCTGCACTGACCACAATCCCACCCAGGCCCTTAGGAAAACCTGTCGGAACTGAGCTGAGGAGGAATTTCTTCACCCAGAGGGTGGGCAATGTGTGGAATTCACTCCCTCCGAAAGTAGCTGAGGCCAAAACAGTGTCTGATATCAAGAATTAGATTTCAATCTTGGGCTTAAAGGGATTGAGGGGGGAGATCAGGATATTGAATTTGATGATCACCATGAACGGGGGAGCAGACTCTGGTTTCTTTGACACACAATGCCCGAAACGACGTGGATCTGTATGAAAGCAGAACGAGCTTCAGCCAGGAATGCGGTTCAATGCGGACAGGTTGCTATGGCAACTCTGCTGAGGCCTACTTAGCAGGCAGCCCGATGGAACAGAATGAGATAATGTAGGGAGACCCAATCTCTATCGTCAACCGTAATTCCAAATTCACCCAGACTAATAGGATCCACGTGGGAGGCTTAAACCCACGACAGTGAAGAGAAATAACGCCATTAGTAGCTGCCCTGGGAATCCTGGGAAAAGTGAGTCAATGTTACCCGACCCCCGAGGGTGCTGACGGAGGAGAAAGATCCCAGGCCTCTCCCCATCACAACCCAGGCAGGAAGGCAAGGGCGGCCCCACTGACAGGGGTGGCTCGTGGCCGGGTATTGGAGTCAGACATCGCGGAGAAGGGTGGGATCGGGAACGCCAGGGATAAACCTCAGGCAAATCGGAGTTCCAATATAGCCAGCCGATCGGTTTATCTACACGGTGTTGGCGAGGTGCCTACACGATTACCGTGTTTTCTTAATACACGTAGATTTGCACAGCCAATGAGGCCATTCAGCCCACATGTATGCTCCATACTATCCTCCGCCCAACCCTCCACATCTCCCCAACTAACCCATTCCTTTCTTACTCAGGTGTTTAACTAATATTGCCTTTGACTCAACTAAGACTCCTTTGGGCACAGAGGAGGCCGTTCGGTCCATCGAGCCTATGCTGGCTCAATCGAGTAGCTTGCAGTTATATTACTTATCCGCACCATCGAGCCTGCCCCGCCCTTCGTCCCATCGAGCCTGCCCCGCCATTCGGCCCATCGATCCTGCTCTCCCATTCAATGAGATTGTGACTGATCCGATGTGACAATCCAGAACTCCCACCTTATCCCCAAACCCCTCGATTCCCTTACTGATCAACAATCTGTCTGTCTCAGCCTTGAACACACTCAGTGACCCAGCCTTTCTGCTGGAAAGAATTCCACAGATTCCCTCCCCTCTCAGAGAAGAAACTCCTCCTCGGCTCTGTCTTCAATGGGCCACCCCCTCCCTTACTCTGAGATGCTGCCCTCTGCTCCCAGACTCACGGGGAAACAGCCTCTCAGCATCGACCCTGTCAAACCCCCCTGAGAGTCCGATACGTCTCAATAAGGTCGCCTCTCATTCTTCTAAACTCCAATGAGTACAGACCCATCAACCTCTCCTCATAAAGAAACTCCCTCCCTATCCGGGATCGATCGAGTGAACGTTCTTTGGACTGCCTCCAATGCCAGGGTATCTTTCCTTGGGTAAAGGGATGAAAACTGTTCACATTATTCCTGGTAATTAGTGCCTTGTATATTTATAGTCCATTCCCTTTGTAATAAAGGCCAACGTACCATTTGCCTTCCTTATCCTCTGCTGAATTTGTAGGTTAACCTTTTGAGATTTATTCATTCGGACCCCCAAATCCCTCTGCAGCTTGTCCCCATTTAAATAATATTCAGCTCCTTTATTCTTCCGATCAAAGTGCTGAATTTCACATTTTCCCAGATTATATTTCACCTGCCAACTCCCTCCGCCTGTCTATAACCTCTCTGCAGACTGAGCAACTGTGAATACAGGTGGATCGGAGCCTGCCTGGGGAGAGGGCCAACCCTTGAGAGCGCCGAACCTTCCCTGTGGATTCTTTGTGTCACCCTGACCCACTTGCCTTTGCACCGATCTCTGTGCCATCTGCAACCTTGGCAAGCGGTACATTCAGTTCCCTCGTCCAACTCACGTCCAGCACGTCAGCTGTGACGATTTCTTGCCCCCGTTGGAAAGGTGCTCAAAGAAGGAACACGATGCCAACGTAAGAAGTCCAGAGAGTCAACAGCATCTCCCGATCACAACACCAGGTTAGAATCTAACAGGTTTATTTGGCTTTTGGAGCGCTATCCCTTCATCAGGTGAGAACCTTCACCAGTTAGAGACTAGATCAGAAACAAACCTTATTTAAGAACACACTTAGAATACAACAAAAAGAATTAATATAACTTTTACCAATTTAAATACTTAAACATGACTCACAATTTTTATTAGCTATCCATCTGTATAATTCCAGTTTATATCTCCGTAAACCAACAACCAAAAGTAGATATGCTCATGTGAATGTTCCAGCCTTTGGACAGATATAGAGAGTCACCTGCCTTCTGACTCCCAAACAGCAACTTCCAGAGAAAGGTCGACCTCCAAAGCAGCAGAACTTGAGAGGACGAGACCTTCTTTCTGGCAAATCCCAGTCTCCAAATCCAGGAATGGAAAGAGCCAGACAGAGAGCAATCTTTTCTCTCTGCAGATCCTGAACACCAACTGAGCTGATTTTCTCTCTGTGAGCCAAGCCAGTCACATGGCCAGACCTGTCAATCGGTTTAACCAGGCTCTGCTCTGTAAAAACCTTCAGGGGAAAACGCTAAAATAAGACCTCTGCATTAGTCCAGATTAAAACAAACATTTCGGCAATTGAGGTCAATTATGCTGCTGCAGTAACAACATGGGCTGCTGGGTACAGATAAAGCAGTAAAGTCCCGATATCCGTGACCTCCACATTTACCCTCGCTAAAGCTATTATAAACAGGATCACCCATTGTACCAGCTATTGGTCGCTTACCCACCTTTAAGAACATTTAAGAAATTTAAAGTGTATTTATCAGTGCCACAAGTGGGCTTACATTTAGCATGGCAAATGCACCTATCCAGCACATCTTTCGGACTGTGGGAGGAAACAGGAGCAACCGGAGGAAACCCACGCAGACACGAGGGGAACGGGGACACTCCGCTCAGACAGTGACCCAAGCTGAGGGAAACTGGGTCGCTGTAAGGTGGCAGTGCTAACCATCGTGCCCCCTTTTCCTGAGAAGGCAGCAGCCATGACAGAGCCTTGACGTGTTATGTGATGATACTGTGCCTTTAAGAAATGTATTTGTGTCATGTTTCTTGTGCAGGATTTTAGCAGTCAGTCCTATTATCCCAGCTTGGGTCACTGTCTGAGCGGAGTCTGCCCGTTCCCCACGTGTCTGCGTGGGTTTCCTCCGGTTACTCCAGGTTCCTCCCACAGTCCGAAAGGTGTGCTGGATAGGTGCATTTGCCCACTTGTGGCACTGATAAATAAACTTTAAATTTAAAGGTGGGTAAGTGACCAATAGCTGGTACGATGGGTGATTCTGTTTATAATAGCTTTGGCGAGGGTAAATGTGGAGGTCACGGATATCGGGACTTTACAGCACTGCTATTTGGCCTTTCATACATGGGCTGTCTCAAAGAAAGAGCTAAATACTCACTTAATACCATCCCAGCGATTCAGGAAGCCTTCGGTTTCTCACGATGAACTCAGTGCTGCAAACATCCAGGGAACAACGTTCTTTTTTCAAAGAATAAATTTGAATCTTTTCTGATTTCATTCATTTGCGATCTTTACAAGCGCCCTGGTGTCACAATCCTCGATTTCGCAAGCTTTGCCTCGAAAATTTAAACTCAGCAACATGTGAAAATAATTAGTTAAAATGGGAGTGCGGTGGGAGATAAAATTGTCACTCTGTAGGTTTCACTTACACTCAACACCCACTTGGTTGTGTTACATGGACGGTGCCAATCTTAAAATATGCAGAATTGGGATTTTTGGTATATTTTTGAAGGTGGTTGCAAAACATCTTGATAAAAATACACCACCTTCTCCAAGGACGTTTTAAAAAAATTCGTATTTCGCTGGTATATTTCCAGAATTGAATTCTGCAGCAATTATTCTGCCCACGTATTTCTCAGCTTTGGAAAATCGCAAACTGCAAATATAACTTAAGAAAAAGCCTGTGCTGTTAAAATGCAAGCCACAGTCAGAGCAGCGACGTCATTTGGAGTAGGTTTGGGGTTGTCACAGTGGTTAGCACTGCTGCCTCACGCACCAGGAATCTGGCTTTAATTCCTGGTTTGGGTCACTGCCTGTGCAGAGTTTGCATGTTCTCTCCGTGTCTGTGTGGGTTTCCTCCCCCAGTACGAAGGACTGTTAGATGCATTGGCAGTGCTAAATTCTCCCTCCGTGTACCTGAACAGGCATCAGAGTAGGGGATTTTCACAGTAGCTTCATTGCAGTGTTAATGTGAGCCTACTCGTGACACTAACAAATAAACTCTAAAACTTAAAGATTTCATCTGCCGTGGTGGGATTCGAACCCAGGTCCTCAGATGTTGTTGTGGGTCTCTGGGTCACTAGTCCAAAATGCTCAGACACTGCACATGCCAAAGTAAATGGCAGATGTGACCAAAGCAGGTTCCACGGATTTCTCAACGATTCATGAGCCATGCAGTTTCACTGAAAAGTCTATCTCCCTCATGAGGATTTCCGATTTCTACATTTAAAAAAATTTGTCTTGAAAATCTCTCCAAATGTCACTGCTCCTCAGATGGCTTCAACAGTGATCCGCCTCCAGGGTTTCAAACTTGCCTTTCATGTTTCCTTTCCTATGGATCTCTGCCCGCACATTCTGAGCACACTTTGGCTGTGCCAAGCAGAACACCACTGCTTCAGAACCTTTATCCATACACCCCGCAGTACGAAATCACCGATGTTGCAATGTTGTCTCAGACTATCAGGGCTTCCTCGAGCCTACTTACATCTGCTCCCTGCAGCTCTCTCTCGTTGCTTCAGAGCCTATTGTTCTGCTCCTTTCAAACTGATTTAACAGGTTGTTTCTGATCTCTGTCCTTGTCCCTTGAGTAGGAGGGACTGTCTTCTGAGACCTCTTTCTGTCCCATTTCCTTTTTTTGGGACCTTTTTCTTGGCTTGGAACATTCTCCCTTTTATCCCTCCTTGCACCCATCTTCCTGGGACACTTACTCCGCAAAGGTGCCACTCTGCAGCTTACAGTTTCACTTCTGTTTCACTTTCCTTCTTCCTTTCCTTTGGCGTACATACACAGGGCCAGTTCCTTGCCTGAAGGTGTAAAAATGAATGAACTGTGCATGTGCCACTCCAAAGATGTGCGGGATGTGCTAAATTGACCCTAGCATCAGGAGATTAGTAGAGTGAATATGTGAGGTTACGGGGATAGGATCTGGGTGGATTGTGGTTGGTACAGATGGGCTGAATGGCCTCCTTCTACACTGTAAGGAATCTATCATTTCCCATAAGACAACTTACCATCTGAAAATCGATGAATGTTAAAAGGTTTGAACTGTATGTGCTGAGCCAGCTGAGAGCTGGTGTTCCTGAACATTGACCCTGATTTAAACTCATGGTAGGTTTTCTTATGGGTGCTGAGATTAGGATCCATAGAATCACAGACTCCTACACTGCAGAGGGAGGCCACTTGGCCCATCAAGTCTACACTGACTCTTCAACAAAGCATCTTACCCAGGTCATATCCCTATCTCCATAACACCAGATATTTATCCTGTGAATTGTCTAATCTACACATCTTGGGATGCTAAGGTGCAATTTAGCACGGCCAATCCACCCTAACCTACACATCTTTGGACACTAAGGGGCAATTTAGCATGGCCAATCCACCCTAACCTGCACATCTTTGGACACTAAGGGACAATTTAGCACGGCCAATCCACCCTAACCTGCACATCTTTGGACACTAAGGGACAATTTAGCATGGCCAATCCACCTAACCTGCACATCTTTGGACACTAAGGGACAATTTAGCATGGCCAATCCACCTAACCTACACATCTTTGGACACTAAGAGACAATTTAGCATGGCCAATCCACCCTAACCTACACACCTTTGGACACTAATCTGATCACCCTATTATAGAAAGGATATTATTAAACTGGAATGAGTGCAGAGAAGATTTACTAGGATGCTACCGGAACTTGATTGATTGAGTGATAAGGAAAGGCTGGATAGACTGGGACTTTTTTCTCTGGTGTGTAGGAGGCTGAGGGGTGATCTTATAGAGGTCTATAAAATAATGAGGGACACAGACAAGGTCGATAGACAATATCTTTTCCCAAAGATAGGAGAGTCTAAAACTAGGGGGCATAGGTTTAAGGTGAGAGGGGAGAGATACAAAAGTGTCCAGAGAGGCAATTTTTTCACACAGAGGGTGGTGAGTGTCTGGAACAAGCTGCCAGAGGTAGTAGTAGAGGCGGATACAATTTTCTCTTTTAAAAAGCATTTAGATAGTTACATGTGTAAGATGGGTATAGAGGGATATGGGCCAAATGCGGGCAATTGGGATTAGCTTAGGGGTTTTAAAATAACGGCAGCGTGGACAAGTTGGGCCAAAGGGCCTGTTTCCATGCTGTAAATCTCTCTGACTTTATGACTAAGAGACAATTTAGCATGGCCAATCCAACTAACCTGTACATATCTGGAATGTGGGAGGAAATCAGAGCACCCAGAGGAAACCTACATAGACATGGGGACAACGTGCAAACTCCACACAGACAGTAGTGAACCTGGGTCTCTGACACTGTGAGGCAGCAGTGCTAACCACTGTGCCACTCTTGGCTTGCCAGCTACGGTTAATTGTATTTCCAAAGGCTTCACCTCATGACTTGACTCCCACTCTCCATCACACCCATCCTTGTGATGTATGGCCTTCCTGTGCCAATTGGCTAACAGAAAGGTTTGTTACCCCAACTGGCTGACACTCAACTGTTTGCCAAATGGTCTTTTAGCGTGAACATCCGGCAAAGAGAAATGATCAAAGAAAGTGATGTAAAATAAAATGATTTTTGTTTATAGTCCCTATGATCATTCACCAGAGCTTGAGTGGAGCTGAGAACTGGAGATTGATCAAGGATTTTCATTATGTTTGGGCAGTGATTTCAATATTTGTTTTTATCAGTTATTTAAATGCTGTTTATTTTGAGAGATGATTAAATTTTTGGGGTTTGTTTTAAGGAATGACTTACATGCTGTTCTTTTTGAGTGTGGTATAAATGTCAGTGGGGGAGCATTTCGGTGATAGTGATCATAACCTGGTAAGATTTACGGTGGTTATGGTAAAGGACAAAGATAGATTAGAAATAAAGGTTCTGAATTGAAGCTGTCAACCATTTCTACTTCGTCCCCGTTGATGTAGACAGGTTCTCCGCTACGCTTCTTGAAATCGAAGAGAATTTCCTTCATTTTGTTGACATTGCGGGAGAAATTATTGTCATTGCACTAGCTCACCAGAATCTCTAAATACAGGGGGCTCAAACCAATGGATGTTCTAGAGGAGTATAGAAAGTGCAGGAAGCACTTAAAAAAGAGTGAAAAAAGGGAGCATGAAAAAACACAGACTGGCAAAGTAAGGGAAAATCCCAATATGTTTTGTAAGTATATAAAGGGCAAGAGAGTGAGCACGGAAAGAGTAGGCTCCATTTGGGTCCAAAGTACAGAGCTGGAAGGCATAGGTGAGGCGTATTTTGCTTCTGTTGTTCACTATGGAGAGGGACAAAGGGCTAATTCTGCTCCTATATCTTATGGTATTGAAAGTAGGAGGAGTACTCTGATACAATTGAGCAGATTAGCATTGAGAAGGAGTTGGTGAGAACAGTGTTAGTTGGCTTAAAAGTGGATAAATCCCCAAATCCAGACAAGATGTATCCTAAGCTGCTGTGGGAGGCAAGTGACGAGGCTCTAATGTACATTTGCAAATCCTCTCTGGCCACAGGAGAGATGCCAGAGGATTGGAGGATAGCTCATGTGGTATCCCAATATTCAAGGGAAGTAGGGAGTAACCAGGTGATTAGAGCCAATTAGTCTAAATTTAGCAGTAGGGGAATTACATAAGAACATAAGAAATAGGAGCAGGAGTAGGCCATCTAGCCCTTCGAGCCTGCCCCGCCATTCAATAAGATCATGGCTGATCTGTCGTGGCTCAGTTCCACTTTCCCGCCCTCTCCCCATAACCCTTAATCCCTTCTCTTATCAAAAACCCATCAACCCGCTTCTTAAAAATATTTAGCGAGGCAGCCTCCACCACTTCAACGGGCAGAGAATTCCAGAGATTCACCACCCTTTGAGTGAAGAAGTTCCTCCTCAACTCCGTTCTAAACCGCCTCCCCTTTATCTTGAGGCTGTGCCCCCTAGTCCTACTGTCTTTTTTGAGCGGGAAGAGTCTCTCCACCTCTATCCTATCCATCCCATTCATCATCTTATACGTCTCAATGAGATCTCCCCTCATTCTTCTAAACTCTAACGAGTACAAGCCTAGTTTATTCAGCCTCTCCTCATAGCTCAATCCCCTCAACTCCGGTATCAGCCTAGTAAACCTCCTCTGCACTCCCTCCAGGGCCAAAATATCCTTGCGCAGGTGCGGCGCCCAAAACTGCACACAGTACTCCAGCTGCGGCCTCACCAATGCCCTATACAGCTGCAGCAAGACCTCCCTACTTTTATATTCAATCCCCCTCGCTATGAAGGCCAGCATCCCATTCGCCTTCCTGACCACCTGCTGCACCTGCAAGCTGGGTTTTTGCGACTCATGCACAAGGACCCCGAGGTCCCTCTGCACCGTCGCCTGCTGCAGTTTTTCGCCACGTAAGTAATAGTCCTTCCTACCATTCTTCCTACCAAAGTGGACCACCTCACACTTGCCAACATTAAATTATTGGAAAAAATTCTGAGAAGCAGAATTAATCTCCACTTCGGGATGCAAGGATTGATCAGGAATAATCAGCAGGGTGATCATGGCCAGTGAAGGCAGCAGAACAGATGGGTAAGAAAGTATATGGCCTTACTTAGCCAAGGGAGGTTATGATGGAGCAGTACAAAACACATATTAGGCCACAGTTAGAATGCTGTGTGCAGTTCTGGTCACCTCACTATGGAAATCATAGAATCCCTACAATGCAAGAGACCATCCGGCCTATTGAGTCTGCACTGACAACAATCCCAAACAGGCCCCATGCACATAACCCCATGTATTTACCCTGATAAGTCCCCTTTCACTAAGGGGCAATTTAGCATGGCCAATCCACTTAACCAGCACATCTTTGGATGGTGGAAGGAAACCGGAGCACCCGCAGGAAACCCACACAGATACAGGGAAAATGTGCAAACTGCACACAGACAGTGACTCGAGGCTGGAATCCAACCCGGCTCCCTGGTGCTGTGAGGCAGCAGAATGTGATTGCACTGGAAAGCACACGTTTAATAACCCTCACAACATTTAAGAAGCATTTAGATGAGAACTGGAAACGCTGCAGAATACGGGCTAAGTGCTGTGATATGGGATAGATTAGCTGGCTGTGAGAGGGCTAGCACAGACACGATGGGCTGCATGGTCTCTGTATTGCTGACTGCACTGGGTTCATTGAGTCCATTAGAATCTGACCTTTCACTCTGGTTCCATTGTGACGTTTGCATCAGACCAGGCCCCGCCCACAGAAACCAGTGGCCAATCAGGAATGGCGTGGCAGCGCTGACGTCACCGGGTCCGGGCCTGCAGCTTCAGGCTTCAGCGCCAGAGGTAGAGATCGGGAGGCTCGGCCCGGCTCCCGAGACAGGCCGGTGAGAGCGGGAGGCCCGGCCCGGCTCCCGAGACAGGCCGGTGAGAGCGGGAGGCCCGGCCCGGGAGACAGCCTGGTGAAGAGAACAGGGACAGGGGCGGAGCTCAGCATCGCCTCAATCCCGGTACTGGGAGACCCCCCCCCCCCCACCATCCAACACCAACCCCCTCCCCCCCACCATCCAACACCAACCCCCTCCCCCCCACCATCCAACACCAACCCCCTCCCCCCCCACCATCCAACACCAACCCCCCTCCCCCCCCCACCATCCAACACCAACCCCCTCCCCCCCCCACCATCCAACACCAACCCCCCTCCCCCCCCACCATCCAACACCAGCCCCCCCCACCATCCAACATCAACCCCCTCCCCCCCCACCATCCAACACCAACCCCCTCCCCCCCCCACCATCCAACACCAACCCCCTCCCCCCCCACCATCCAACACCAACCCCCTCCCCCCCACCATCCAACACCAACCCCCTCCCCCCCACCATCCAACACCAACCCCCTCCCCCCCCACCATCCAACACCAACCCCCTCCCCCCCCCACCATCCAACACCAACCCCCTCCCCCCCACCATCCAACACCAACCCCCTCCCCCCCACCATCCAACACCAACCCCCTCCCCCCCACCGTCCAACACCAACCCCCTCCCCCCCACCGTCCAACACCAACCCCCTCCCCCCCCACCGTCCAACACCAACCCCCTCCCCCCACCATCCAACACCAACCCCCTCCCCCCCCACCATCCAACACCAACCCCCTCCCCCCCCACCATCCAACACCAACCCCCTCCCCCCCCACCATCCAACACCAACCCCCTCCCCCCCCACCATCCAACACCACCCCTCCCCCCCACCATCCAACACCAACCCCCTCCCCCCCCACCATCCAACACCAACCCCCTCCCCCCCACCACCCAACACCAACCCCCCCCCCCACCATCCAACACCAACCCCCTCCCCCCACCATCCAACACCAACCCCTCCCCCCCCCCACCATCCAACACCACCCCCTCACCCCCCCACCATCCAACACCAACCCCTCCCCCCCCCCCACCATCCAACACCAACCCCCTCCCCCCCCACCATCCAACACCAACCCCCTCCCCCCCCCACCATCCAACACCAACCCCCTCCCCCCCCCACCATCCAACACCAACCCCCCTCCCCCCCCCACCATCCAACACCAACCCCCTCCCCCCCCACCATCCAACACCAACCCCCTCCCCCCCCCACCATCCAACACCAACCCCCTCCCCCCCCCACCATCCAACACCAACCCCCTCCCCCCCCCCACCATCCAACACCAACCCCCTCCCCCCCCACCATCCAACACCAACCCCCTCCCCCCCCTCCATCCAACACCAACCCCCTCCCCCCCCCCACCATCCAACACCAACCCCCTCCCCCCCCTCCATCCAACACCAACCCCTCCCCCCCCCACCATCCAACACCAACCCCCTCCCCCCCCCCCCCAACCATCCAACCCAACCCCCTCCCCCCCCCCCACCATTCAACACCACCCCCTCAACACCAACCCCTCCCCCCCCCCCACCATCCAACACCAACCCCCTCCCCCCCCCCCACCATCCAACACCAACCCCCTCCCCCCCCCCCACCATCCAACACCAACCCCCTCCCCCCCCACCATCCAACACCAACCCCCTCCCCCCCCCCCACCATTCAACACCAACCCCCTCCCTCCAACACCAACCCCCCTCCCCCCCCAACACCAACCCCCCCCCCACCATCCAACACCAACCCCCTCCCCCACCCCCACCATCCAACACCAACCCCCTCCCCCACCATCCAACACCAACCCCCTCCCCCACCATCCAACACCAACCCCCTCCCCCCACCATTCAACACCAACCCCCCCCCCCCCACCATCCAACACCAACGCCCCCCCCCCACCATCCAACACCACCCCCCCCCCCCCCCATCCAACACCACCTCCATCCAAACTGCATCCACCAATTCCCATTTGGTATTGGAGGAAGAATTCATGATCCTGTGGGGAGGTGTTGATGGGATGTGATGACGCTCCGGTCTCCTTTTCCCAATTGTTCAATGTCTCCTCTCACACCGTTTTCCATTTTCTTTCAGTGCTGTCAGACCAAACCACACGATGAGTTCCTCGAGTGACGAAGGCAGCCGAACACCTACGGTATTTCCCTCATTCTCATGATCATGATGTGCTGAACATGATGCCAAATTAAATTAACCCCTTCTGCCTGCCCTTGGTCCATATCCCTTGCATATTCACGTGCTTATTTAAAAGCCCCTTAAGTGCCCCTATTCTATCTGCCTGCACCAGACTTGGCAGCACGTTCCAGAGACCTACCACTCCGTGTAAAAATGTTGCCCCTCATATTTCCTTCGAACTGTTCTCCTTGTCTTAAGTGCATACCCCCTAGAATTAGACATTTGACCTCTGGGGAAAAAGATTTTGACTGTTAACCCTATCTCACAATTTTATAGATTTCTGTCAAGTCTCCCCTCAGCCTCCAACACTCCAGGAGGAAACAATCCTAGTTTGTCCAGCCTCTCCTTATAGTTCATACCCTCTAACCCAGGCAGTATCCTGGTGAACCTCTTCTGCACCCCTCCCAAGAGCCTTCACATCCTTCCTGCAATGTGGTGACCAGAATTGAAATGCAGATCAGCCATGGGTTTAATTGAAGCATCAGGCTGAATAAACTCCCCTTGTTCCTGTTAAGATAGAGCTGCGGAGGTCAGGAGCATTGACCCTGGGGTTAGCCCAACAGAGTGTTTGATTGGAAGTTGCAGGCATGCTGCAGGATCAGGGAAAGGCTGGGATTAGGATTGGTCTCAAAATCTTGTTGGAAATGTTGGACCAAATGCTTCCCTTTTGCCTTGTGGTATAACTGTTTCATATTTTTAGTGTTTTACCTCCCTGAGGTCGCACTGACAGCCAGTCTTGCTCGGGCTTCCTAATTTATTCCAGGTAGTGCTTTGCCTCATTGCAAAGGGCACATGTCTACGAGGGGCTAGTGGTATTTGGAGCTCCATAAATGTCACTCACTCCTGATGAGGGAATGATTTGTTACTGTATCTGATTTAATTTGTTAATACCAGCACTGTGGCTTATTCTTTTAAAACCCTTGAGTAACAAAGCAGCTTTCTTTTTAAAAAAAAAATCACTGTATCGTCCTCCTCCAGTCACATAGTCATTTACTGCACAGAAGGAGGCCATTCGGCCCATTGGATCCATGCCAGTTCCCTGTGGAGTGATGCAGTCCTAGTGGTAGTAATATCACTGCATTGCCTCGATCAAATCAAAGCTCAAGAAAGGGTTCTTCTCTGGATGCGATGGTATGTTTTCCACCTCCGTCTCAGTGGAAATTCTGATCTGCCAGTGTCAGCTGATGGAGGCCAGTGATGGCCTGAATGGCCTAATTCTGTTTCTATATCTAATGAACTTGCGATAATGTCTATAGCAGCTTAGCACCAACTTGTCCGTCAGTTCCGAGGGAGTATTCTGTGATCCCGCAGTCCTGTGCTTATTGCCCAGGTCCCACGGGACTTGCCAATTAAATGTCTGAAGAGCAATCTGCTGCCATAGCCCTCGCTTATTCCCTTCTGCTCTGCGTTCAGCTCCAGTGTGAGGCATAGCGACTGGGAATTAACAGCCAAACCCTGCCGTTATATGGGGCGGTCCCAAGCTTCTTAATGCATGTGTGTGTTTATTTAAAAATAAAAGTAGCATTGGAAAAGCGAGAATCGCGCCATGCAAAACCACCTCAAAAGCAGCCTGACTTTCAGCTAACGTTAATTATTTCCAGTAATTTATGCAACTGGGGCCATTTTAAAATTTGTTAGGGTTGAGTTAAATTGGGCTGTTTTAATTGGGTGTGCTGTCTGCAGTTGTATTGTAAATTATGTTAGTAGGGCAGCACAGTGGTTAGCACTGTTGCCTCATGGTGCCAGGGACCTGAGTTCGATTCTGGCCTCAGGTCGCTGTCTGTGTGAAGTTTGCATGTTCTCCCCATGTTTGCATGGGTTTCCTGTGGGAGCTCCAAATTCCTGTCACAGCCCAAAGATGTGCGGGTTTTGCTAAATTGACCCTAATGTCGGGGGGATTAGTAAATATGTGGGGTTACGGGAATAGGGCTTGGGTGGGATTGTGGTCAGTGTAGGATAATGGGCCTAATGGCCTCTTTCTGCACTGTAGGGATTCCTTGAAATTTATTTCTGAGTGGAGTGCACCGTTAGCAGTGGTTATGTCTGAGGTGGGCTGCTAGTACTCGCTCTTGACTTGCTCCTCGGGGGAGTTATTGAGGGGCTGCTGGCTCAAAGAGCCATGCTCCTCCGAGGGTCAGGACTTGGCCGAAGAAATAAAATCAGAAATTGATGGGGAAACGCAGCATCTGTGGAGGGAGAAACTGAGTTAATGCTTTGAGTCTGTAGAACTCTTTGGAAGAAAGTCTGGATGCTGGGGAGGATCCCTGGTAACAGGGATAATAAAGGTGCAACCCTAACTCAACTCTTACTGGTTGAATCTGATGTCATCTTCAAACTCTCTTTGTGAATTATACTTCAAATTCCTGGCCAATTCTTAAGTCTTTGCAAACATGATTTATATTTCTTTGGAAGGATCTCACAGACTCACACAGTTTAATGGCCCGAGATCTATAATGTTGCAGCGAAATCTGTAAGCTGAGCCACCGCAACCAGATTCCTGCTGAGTAACGAGTAATCCTTCTCTTCTGCAGCCCCAAGACGCGAGTGGCCCCAGGAAGGATGGGAACGCTCTACAAAGGAATGTAAAGCCAGGTATGAGATGATCCTTGGTGGTGGGAAATCTACGAGTCACTAGCTTGGCAGGGAAAGGGGGAGGGCAGTAAACAGAACTGAGCTGCAAGGGTGAGTTAAACAGTGGTTGACAGCTGGCAGTGACAGTAGTTAGTGTCACCAGTGGTGCGTGGAGAGAGGGGAAATTTCCGTGCTAAGGGAGGGAGTGGGGTGTTTGGTAAACCTCATCTTCTGTGCTTGCTGTTATTAGCCCTCATTTGAAAGCACAATTTATCAATTGAAATACATTTCCTTTTAAAATTCCTTAGTTTATATTGTTTTAACAGTTAAGTTCTTCCCACAGTAAATATAAATGTTGCCACAGCCTCAGAGGACCATAGGGGTCCCCTTTGAGAGAGAGCTGACTGCTTGTGATTTAACCCGATGCCACCACACCTCAGGTGAGGGACAAGCTTGTGAGAGGGGCTTCTAAATATCCACTGCTACGGGAATTGAACCCACGCTGTTGGTGCCACTCCGCATCATGAGGCAGCCAACTGAGTGAATTGACCCTCAGGATATCAATATAGTGATGTATCATTTCCATCTTTGGGAAGATGATTTGTTTTTGCTGTTTAATTTCTTTTTGATTTTTGCTGATCCCACGTTCTTCGAGATGGCTCCTTCAGCCAGGTGCAGGAACTTGGCAGGACAGGTTGTACTCCTTTGGCTCACCTAATAGCCTCCAATCCAGGCAACATCCTGGTAAATCTTTTCTGTAATCTCTCCAAAGCCTCCACATCCTTCTGGTCATGTGGCATTCAGAATTGAACACTATATTCCAAGCTTAATGATTCTGTAAATAGGGGAAGGTGGGGGAAGTTGTACCCACGCACTTGTTATAAGTCATTGGATGAATATACAGCCGGGTGTGGTATTGTTAAGTCATATAAGCAATGGGAAGGTTCTAAAGTTGATTGCTGGGTTTGATCCTCAGATGGTTAAGACTAGCTAAATACTATAGTTGGCATCAACTATAGGGTGGCACAGTAGCACAGTGGTTAGCACTGCTGCTTCACAGCTTCAGGGCCCTGGGTTTGATCCCTGGCTCGGATCACTGTGGAGTTTGCACATTCTCCTCGTGTCTGCGTGGGTTTCCTCCGGTTTCCTCCCACAGTCCAGAGATGTGCAGCTTAGGTTGATTGGCCGCGTTAAGAAATTGCCCCTTAGTGTCCAGGGATGCTTAGGTTAGAGGGATTAGTGGGTCAATATGTAGGGATATGGGGGTAGGGCCTGGGTGGGATTGTGGACGGTGTACACTGGATGGGCCGAAGGGCCTCTTTCTGCACTGTAGGGTTCTATGATTCTATGAAAAACATTCTTGGATTAGTGAGGGGTGTTGGGAGGGTCGGAGGGGGAGGAAATCACCTTCTGCCATTCACCACATTGCGTATTAGACAAGGGCAAGTTTTGAATAGCAATTCTTTCTTGATAGTCAAATCACTTGTACTGAGTTGACTGGACTTGTGCATCCAGACCAGGACTTGCAGTGGGGTATGGATCGGTCAGGCTATCTCTGAGTGAGTTAGCTTTCAGGTGAGGGGCTATGAAAATTAAATCATTGTGGGTCCCCATGGGGCGACCAGGTGGCACAGTAGTTATCACTGCTGCCTCACAGCGCCAGGTTCAATTCCAGCCTCGGGTGACTGTCTACGTGGAGTTTGCACATTCTCCCCATGTCTGTGTGGGTTTCCTCTGGGTGCTCTGGTTTCCTCCCACAATCCAAAGATGTGCAGGTTAGGTTGTTAGCCATGCTAAATTGACTCTTCATATCGGGGATTAGTGGGTTTACGGGACTGGGGCCTGAGTGGGATGTGGTCAGTACAGACTCGATGGGCTGAATGGCTGCTTCCTGTACTGTAGGGATTCTATGACATCCTTGGCTGTACAGCACCCTTTGTATCTGGAAGACATTCTGAAAGCACTCAACAGCCCGTGATCCACATGTCTGCAAAATGGCACCTCTATCCGTGCGGTATTGTATCGGAATACCAGCCTTGGCTTTACACTCCCAGTTCCCAGAGTGGTAAGGGGGCCCACTGCTGTTGACTCAGGAGTTTTCTACCAGTTTAGCTGTGGCCCTAGCAATGTTTCTATGCCTCAACTCTGCTCAAGAGGTCTAACTTTGTATCACAGTCATATTTTCTGCCATTAGAAGTCACTGTTGGTCAGGCACTATGGTTTCAGTGCTTTTGTTTTCTCTTCGTAGAATCCCTACAGTGCAGGAGGAGACCATTTGGCCCATTGAGTCTGCACCTACCACAAACCCACCCAGGCCCTTTTCTCGTTACCCCATACATTTACCCTGCTAATCCCCCTGACACATGGGTCAGTTTAGCATGGCCAATCCATGGTGTCACTGGCAAGCTGTGGAGATGCTGGCGTTGGACTGGGGTAAACACAGTAAGTCGTCTCACAGTACCGGGTTAAAGTCCAACAGGTTTCCAACAAACTTGGTGTTGTGAGACCTCCTACTGTGTCACTGGTTTGGCCAGCATTCCTAATGACCTTGAACCGGGTGCCCAAGCCAGTTGAGAGTCAACCACATTGCTGTGGTGCTGGAGTCACATGTGGGGCCAGACCAGGTAAAGATGGCAGATTTCCTTCCCTAAAAGGGCAGTGATGAACCTGATGGGTTTTTCCTGACAATCAATGGTAATTTCATGGTCGTTACTGAGACAAATTTTGAATTCTAGCTTTTATTAACAGAACCTCAATTTCAACAGACCCTGATGATGGGCACTGGGTCCCTGCTCAGTGACATTCCCACAGGTTACTATGGGAGGGGGAACTGTTCAGGATTGCCACCACTGAGCCATACCCTGTAGGGAGTGGGTGTAAAATCGGAGGCAGGTTTGTCTGGGTTGTTGGTCAGTGCTCACTTTGCGATACTCTGGGATACAGTGGCCATTTTATTTCAGAGGGCAGTGAGCTTGTAGTAATTGAATGCTAACTTTTGCCAAGGTTTTGGAGGGTCAGTGTCTTGGGGAACCAGGGAAATGTTGGAATTCAGGAGTCAGCTGCTTTTTGCAATGAGAAATGTCAGGTAAATGTTTTAGCTTGGACTGTTGTAAGAACTGATGTAAAGCTACAATATTAACCTATTGCCCCACAAGTCAGCTGTGTATTTCTAGTCTTTTCCATCCACCTGTGATTGCCAACATATACAACTTTTCACCACTTTGTATAAAGTAATTCACGTTTCTTTCTGCTTCTTTCTTTCGGAATCAGATTACTTCGTTCGATTTGCCTTGTCTGGGGCTGAGAATCATTATCCGACCTGTCAGGTAGGAAGTTATAAATCCTGCGTTGCGACACTAGCTCTGCTTCTGCTCCAAACTGGCCTGGGCTGCCTGTACTGAATATGATTAAATTGTAAGCGTGAATGAACCAGCGGAGCACAGGACTGGAATGCTGCTGCTGCAGATTTATGCATTGAATTGCGTAAGGTTCAGGACACAGAGAGACCACTCGGCTCACTGTGTCTGTGCCATCCGGGAATCGAGCCACTCAGCCAAACCTTCTCCAGCATTTGTTCCCTCGGCTTGCTGTGGGGTACGCCACCTGAGGTGCATTTCCAGCCACTTTTGAAACGAGTTGCGTGTGAGCAAGAGTAAGCCGTTCGGCCCCTCGAGCCTGCTCTGTCATTTAATAAGTTCCTGGCTGATGTGATTGCAGCCACAAATCTCGCATCCTGCCTGGTAACTATCGCATTTCACTCCCCCCCCCCCCCCCCCCCGTCTATCCACCTCTGTCTTAAAAATATTCAAAGACTTCTCTTCCTCAAACAGGGTTGGAAGCAATTTCGCCGAATTGTGGGATCCCTACAATGCAGAAGGAGGCCATTCGGCCCCTCCAGCCTGCACCGATGACAATTCCACCCAAGCCCTATCCCCGTAACTCCATTTTCCCTGCTAATCCCCCTGACACTAAAAGGTAATTTATTATGGCCAATCAACTTGACCCACACATCTTTGGACTGTGGGAGGAAACCGTGTAGACTCCACATGCTAACCCAAGCTGGGAATTGAACCTGGGTCACTGGCTCTGTGAGGCCAGTGATGCTGCCAAAGATTCCCAACCATCTGAGTGGCAAAAATTCTCCATCTGTTTTCCATTGGTGACCCTTTACTTTTAAAGTGATCTCCCTCCTCAAGAGGAAATGTTGTCTCCACATCCATCCTCTGAGGGTGAGGGTTTCTGCCCTGTGCAGTTGATGTTCTGAAGATCTCTTGCTCTTTGTTGCTTCGACTGGAGCTGAAATTAGGGCACTTTGGCCAGAGGGTTTTGGGGAGAAATTGGAAAGTCACAGCAGGCTGTCTGGCTAGAGGTTCATCATCTGTGTCAGTGTGGCTTACAGCCAGCCAGTCATTGCTGCCAGTTGTGATAGATCAGCAACCGGTGAAGGGAGAGTGTTGGAATGGCAGGATCCTCCGCAATGGTTGTTACTCAGTGTTCTGGACATTGTAAAGCTACAGTCTCCAGGACGTAGCTCTGTGACCAGGCTAGTGAGCTACAGATATACTGACTGGTCTCTGACAAGAGGTTCTTGATGCTGATTATATCAAAAGGAAAGCAAGTGTGCACTGAGTGAACAGAATAGTGGTGGGTTGTGAATTTGACTGTGGCCAGCACCGGCCAGGCCAGTATCTTCCCATCCAGGTCACTCACCATCCTAACTGGGAAATATAATGCCATTCCTTCACTATTGCTGGGTCAAAATCCTGGAGCTTCTTCCTGAACAGCATTGTGGCTGTACCTACAGCAGTTCAAGGAGGCACCTCACCACCATCTTCTCCAGGGGCAGTTAAGGATGGGCAATAAATGCTGGTCTAGCCAGCAACAACACATCCTCTGAAATACCACCATCACTGCACCCACTTCTTTCCAACCGTGGCTAACATCCAGTGTATTTTTGCACAGTGGTTAGCACTGCTGCCTCACAGCGCAGGAACCCGGGTTCCAATCCCGGCTTGGGTCACTTTCTGTGACGAGTTTGCACGTTCTCCCCCTGTCTGTGTGGGTTTTCTCCGGTTCCCTCCCACAGTCCCGCTGGTTAGGGTGCATCGGCCGTGCTAAATTCTTCCTCAGTGTACCCGAACAGGTGCCGGAGTGTGGCGACTAGGGGATTTTCACAGTAACCTCATTGCAGCGTTAATGGAAATCTCCTTGTGACACTAATAAATAAACTAAAACTACTGGTCTAGCCAGCAACGGCCACATCAGAAAAAATATATTCTTAAACATGGTAACCTGACACTGCCTCACACTAAGGCCTGTAACGACTCACCACCCCAAGAAAATTAAAGGTTACTTGGACACTAATTCATAGAATCCGTACAGTGCAGAAAGAAGCCATATAGCCCATCGAGCCTACATTGACAACAATCCCACCCCAGTCCTGTCTCCATAACCCATCACACATTTACCCTGCTGCTGCTACTCCGACGCTAAGGGACAATTTAGCACGGCCAACCCACCTAACCTGCACACCTTTGCACTGTGGGAGGAAACCGGAGCACCCAGAGGAAACCCACGCAGACATGGAGAGAACATGCAAACTCCACACTGACTGCAACCCAAGGTCGGAATTGAAGCCGGGTCCCTGGCGCTGAGGGAGCAGTGCTAACCACGGTGCCACCGGGCCAAGTAATTGCTTAAGGAATCGTAGCCTTGCGTGTTGGTGAAAGGAAAGATGGTGTCAAATGCGTGAAATATAAATTTCTGTCTCCACAGATGAAAAATGCCAGGGGAAAGAAGACGACTGACTGTAACCCATGGGGAGAAAGCAAACTCCAGCTGGGTGGCTGTATGGATGAGTACAGCCCAAAGAATGGGAAAGTTCTCAGGAATAAATACAACAACAAGAAGGGTGGAGTGCAGAGTTTTCAGAGAAGAGAGTTCACCTTCAGTGTGTGTGGGGACCCGGATAATATACAGTACGTGTTCACTGCGGATCCCAGTGACACCTTGCTGCAGGCCCTCAGTACGTCCTGCGACTTTGAGGAGAAGGTGAAGAGTGACAACACCATCCTTGCCTACGGTGAGGGCCCTCTGAAGGGTTTGGTGAACCTGGATATCCTCTGCTGCTACCTACCGCAGCACTCCCACTTCCGGCTGCTGTTCCAGCGCAGCCAGACCCGTGGTGAAGGGGGTGGCGGTGAGCGACTGCTCCCTCCCGAGTACCCACGCAACAAGAGCCACGTTCTCTTTTATGTGGAGCCCAGTGGCCGGCTGGCGGGCAACGCGGCCCAGCGCATCGTGCTCGCTGACCGGATAGCCCAGGGGCAGACCAAGCTCTGCATCCTGGGCTTCGAGGGCGAAACCATCCGGGAGGCGCTGGCCAACGACGGGCGCTTTGATGCCAAGATTGAGGATGACTCCCACAAGTTGCTGGAGAAGGTGGACCCGCCCAGGAAGATCCAGTTCAACAACGGGGTGGATGGGTTGCATGGCCGCAGCTTCCAGATCGAGATGAGTGTTCCCAGGAAGAAGGCAGGCGAAGATGGCAGGAGCCCCAAGCCCCGAGCCAGTAAATCTGCAGAGTCGGCCGTACCCATGTCCAGGAAGGACCCGGACGGGAAGGTGTACGAGGCTGGCCGCAGCCTGCTGCCCAAGTGGCACCAGGAGGGTCGCCGGGCCTCTGTGTCTAAATTCAAGCAGTCAGTTTCCCGGAATGCAGAGCTGGCCAAAGTATCGGAGAGGCAGTACCTGAACCGGCTCCACCAGGAGGCCCTATCTGTGCCAGCCAGGGCTTTCCGCTGCATCTCTGACCGCCTGTCCAGTGTGGGCTGCATCACCTGGAAGTCTTTGAGTGGCCAGGGCAGTGGCACCTGCTTTGTGCTGCGGGACCGCTATGTGCTCACCTGCTACCACGTGGTGGAGATGATCGTCGAGAGCACGGCCGCCTTCAGCAGCTGGCCTGCCCTCATCCGCGACTGCGCCGAGGTCTTCTTTGACTTTGAGGAGGAGGGTCAGAGGGGTCAGCCGCTGAGGCTAACGGCCTGGCTGGAGATCTACGACCAGGCACTCGACTACGCCGTCCTGGAGCTGGAGAGCTCGCCCGGAGTGCTGGGGCTGATGGAGTGCTGTGCCAACCCGCCAAGAATGGGAAGCCTATACATTGTCGGACACCCTGAAGCAGACAAGAAGAAAATTTGCCCTTGCTCGGTTGTGACTGGTGATGAGAATGCAACTGGCAACGAGAATGCAACTGGCAACGCAGCGCAACTTCTGGAAGGCTTGAGATCCACAACTGCCAGGGAAGACACTGAGGATTACACACATGATACGGTCTTGATCGCGAGTCAAGCTTTCAATAGACTGAAATATTCCAACGCAATCACGTACAAAACGGAATTCTACTACGGTGCGGCGGGGTCGCCCATATTTGACTCGGAGGGGTCCCTGGTTGCGTTGCACTGCGGCGGTGAGACCTACAAGAAGAATAAAGACCCCGAGAAGTTCTACATTGAACTGGGAAGACCCATCACGCTTATCGTCCATGATATGATTAGCAAGAGTGATGGTGCCACAACGGAAAAGACAAAACAAATAATCATGGCGCTGCAAAACACTCTGAAGTGAGATGCACCCGGCCAGAGGACAGGATCGAAGAAATGACGCTGTGAAGATGATAAAGAAAGGAAGTGGGAAGGGGCTGCATACTGGCCAGGAAAGGTACACCAACCGAATGGAAAAGGTACAGATGAATCTTTGTTTTATTTTTGAAAGGGGCCTGGCTGAAGAACTAACCCATTGATCCCGTAGTTTGCTCAGAATGCAGAGATGTGGCCAGCGGCCATGAGCTTGCATATATTTTCTGGGGGGCACTGTTTGGGTTATTGAGAAATATGCAGTAACTTCAGTGAGGTCAAACTGGACATCTACCCAAGGCTGAAAACTGAAAACATTTCAGCGTTCTGTTTGTGTGGGGGGGAAGGGGGAGATTGTGGAGTTATGGGGTGGAATGTGTAATGGATGACTTTTTAAAAATTATTATTTACAAGGCTTTGCACAAACTGTGGGGGCCTCACTATTCCAAGTATTAGGCTGGAGTTAGGCTGATAGAAGAGGACATCTTTGACTTAGTTCAACAGCGTCTTACTTATTTACCCAAAATCAGTGCAGAGCAGCCTCTGCAAGTCTGTAATCCTCGTTTCTGTAACAACATCCACTCCCGTCCTCAGCCAAGCAGCCGACCGTTTGAAAGCCCAGGTGGGTGGGTGTGTTCGTGGGGACCAGCTATTGCAGCTTTCCTTTCCTGACCAGTTTTCTGACATTGGCAATTGGGAACGAGGGTCCTGGCTTCACTTATTTCCTCCCTAGCTTGGGCGCTCCGGCTGGTTTTAGCCCGATGTTCCTAATCGGCTCAGAGACTCGGGGTCCCAGCTGTAGCCTTTGACCCATGTGACATGCTGAGCTATCAGCTGGAGAGCTCAGATTTTCTTCTTTGCACACCAGTAAACAAAAATTTAAATTTAAATAGCATTTGGCAGGTTCTGGACTAAATGTGAGATTGTGTCAGCAAGTGATTTCCAGATTTCCGAGATTGCTCAGTACACACCATCACGGCCAATTTCGAAAGCCCAGGCTTAACAAGTTTGTACTGTCCTTTCAAATGCCTTCTCGCTGATTGTCAAGATTTAAACCAGCGGTGCCCTTTCTAAAAGTTTTTTTTGGCTGCATTGGAGGGGTGATCAAACCAAATCAGACAACTCGAACACTGTAATTGTAAAGCTTTCAGTTTCGGCAGCTGGTTGGAAACATTGGCTTTCTTATTTGGGGTTCCCCTACTCTAACCTCAAAGGACTAGTGTTTTCACTGTGCCAGGGAAGATTAGCACTGCTGGAGCAGACTGGCATTTCCAGAAGCAACTTGGCCAGTGACTGAGCAAAATACAGAAGACAATAGGACGGATTTGCTTGTGTGTCTGCTGAGGTCCTTATACACGATCTTTTGAAAGGAGAATTGGCAGGTTGCAGAGCTGAGTTCTGACACAGCTCTGAAAATGGTTAGGGAGTCTTGCCCACTCACCCACCTCCATCTCCCTTTTGCAAGCTGTCCCCATTTTGATACAGTCTTATTTGTGCTGTATCTGCTGCAGTGAAACATTTTCCAGCTGGGTTTGTGCAGAACAAGAAAGATTTAAAGACAAAATGGTACCACATTTCAATGCCATTGTATCTCTGTATTTTTCTCTCTTGTGCGTTTGCTAAACTCTCTAAACGGGACTGCTGTCCTGCTTGTCACTATAATTTACCTGTAGATGTGCAAGGAAGATTTTCCATTGTGCAGAAGTGTAAACATTTATTCTACGATTTATTAACAGGTTATGGAAAAAACAACCTGCACCATTTTTGTTTGTTTGTTTGTTCGTTCATTCACACTCTGTATTGCTGCTGTTTCACTGCCTGCTTGTGCTCCACGATTTTATCAAACCCGGTTTAAAACTATTCCGATTGAAGCAACTGACCTGGTTTTGTTTCGATTAAAAGGATCCTGCTAGTTCTCGGCTTGCCCCTTGCTTGTGCGGCAGCTGGAGTTCGGTGAGCTGTGTGACCAGTATTCTCCCACACCCGCATGTATGGACCTGTTAACCGCAATCAATGGAACACAATTAAGAGTAGGGAGACTACGCGCCCTTTCTCTCTCTCTCTCTCTATCTCTCTCACCCCAAACCACCACCATCAACTATAGGTGATGTAGCAACTCCACTACAGGTTTTTTACTTGAATCAACCAAGTATAAGAGGTCAAATTCTTAGCCTGCTCTGACCTGTGCCACATTGGTTGGTATGTTTATCAAGAACCCATTGACTTTTTTCTTTTTGTTTCTGGGGTGCTCCAGTATCTAACCAGCAAGATCACAAAAAAAGGTAGCTTCTTCCTGCAAATTGGAACATACAGAATTAGCGCAGACTGACTCATTATTAATGCGGGGGTTGGAATATTTCCTCAAACAGTAAATAGAATACTCACTAAAGCCCTTGGCCGCTTTCCAGAGTGGATATTATTCATGTGTTGTTTTATGATGGCAGACAGATGAGCTGTCTGTGCACATCCCATCCCCCTTGTGTGGCTTTGACACAAGTAAGTTTCAGTATGGAAGGAGTTGGGGCAGTTGTATAGTGGTCACTGCATGAAAATTTGGTTAGTTTCAAATTAATTTTCCTCCTCCTATCCTAGGGACCCATTGCAGCACTGCTCCTGTTACTGTGGTAAGTCAGAGGCTGGTGGAACCCAGTCTCAGGTTCAGAGAATGAAGTCTTTTTGTTTCTGGACCAGGTGACTGACATAGGGAGTGACAAATATTGAAAAATATATGAAATGGCTAAAATTCCATATTTTCTTTACGTAAAAGGAATGGAATAAAACCTCCCATACTTTATAAACATTACAGCTCAAACGGTGCTTGCTGAGATTTCTTTAGTACTAGTATTTCGATTTGTTACAAGTATTCATGGATATTCCATAATTCTGCTCCTAAAAGTATACACGTTGGTCACAATAAAAGTATTTCCTGGTTAAAGTTACTCTTGTCTTTTTTTTTTCCTTGAAGCAACTAGTTAAACGTGGATTATATGTTGTGGTAGAGGAACTTGCACATTAGTCATGAACGTCAAACAATGCTGTAATACAAGGAGAAGCAGTAGCTCATTTTTTTTATTCATTTGTAGGACATGGCTGTCATAGAGGTTTACAGCATGGAAACAGGCCCTTTGGCCCAACTTGTCCATGCCACCCTTTTTAAACCCCTAATCTAATCCCAGTTGCCTGCATTTGACTCATATTCCTCTATACCTATCTTATCCATGTAACTATCTAAGATAAAATTGAACCCACCTCCACTACTACCTCTGGCAGCTTGTTCCAGATGCTCACCACCTTCTATGTGAAAAATCTGCCCCCCTGGACAATTTTGTATCTCTCCCCTCTCATCTTAAACCTATGCCCTCTAGCTTTAGACTCCCCTACCTTTGGGAAAAGATATTGACCATCTAGCTGAGCTGTGCCCCTCATTATTTTATAGACCTCTATAACATCTCCCTCAGCCTTCTACGCTCCAGAGGAAAAAGTCTCAGTCTATCCAGCCTCTCCTTATAACTCAAGTTCCGGTGGCAACCTAATAAGTTTCTTCTGCAATCTTTCTAGTTTAATAATATCATTTCTATAATAGGGTGACCGGAACTGTACACAGTATTCTGAGTGTGGCCTTACCAATGTCTTGTACAACTTCAACAAGACGTCCCAACTCCTGTATTCAATATTCTGACCAATGAAACCAAGCATGCCGAATGCCACCTCCTTAAGGAGTGATTAACAGGTACCTCTCGATCTGTTTGTTCTGTAACTCTCCCCAGTGCCCTAGCATTAACTGAGTAAGTCTTGCCCTGGTTCAGTCTACCAAAATGCATCACCTCGCATTTGTCTAAATTAAACTCCATCTGCCATTCGTCAGCCCGCTGGCCCAATTGATCAAGATCCCGTTGCAATTGGAGATAACTATCTTCACTGTCCACTATGCCACTAATCTTGGTTGTCATCTACAAGCTTACTAACCATTGCCTTCTATATTTGCATCCGAATCATTAATATAAATGATAAATGACAATGGACTCAGCACTGATCCCTGAGGCAAAGGTTAAAAAAACAACCCCCTACAACCACTCGCTGGCTGGCCAGCATTTAGTGCCCATCCCTAGGTGCTCTTGTTTGGAGGGCAATTGAGAGTCAACCACAATGCTGTGCCTCTGGAGTCACATGTAGGTCAGACAAGGACGGTAGATTTCCATTCCTAAAGGACATTTGTGAACCAGATGTGTTTTTCTGCCAACTGACTATAGGTTAATGGTTATCAGACTAGATATTTTTATTGAATTCAACTTCTGTCATTTGCAGTGGTGGGATTCAAACCTGGGTGCCCTGAGCCACAGCGATGACCACGGGCATAGGAAGTAGGAGTGGATTAGGCCATTCAGCCCCTCCAGCCTGCTCTGCCCCTTCAGTAAGATCATGGCAGATTATTTCAACGCTATTTTCCTGCATCATCCCCTTGGAAATATATTGAATTTTTGTCTCAGATGTGCTTGTTTAATGAGTCTCTGTAGCCCTCTGGTGGAGTGAATTCCAAAGATTTGCTTACCACCCTAATAGAAGAAATTCCTCACCTCAGTCCTAATTTGCCTATCTTCCTGATTCTAGACCCCCTGTAGCCTTTCTGCCAAAAAAGATTGGGGAACTATCCTTTCTGCAACTACCCTTTCTGAATTGTGTATCCTTCAATCAACAGTCTAAACTCTAAAGAGTAGAGACTCAATTTTCCCAATCTATGCGGAGAGGACAATCTTGCCAGGCATTAGTCTGGTCAACCTTGGTTGCACTAACTAAATGGCAAGCATATTCTTCCTTAGTTAAGATATAGCAATTAAATATATATTTCAAGAGTAGATATTGACAAGAATGCTGGGAGAACTTCACTGCTTTTGGGTTTGGAAGGTGCTGCCAAAGGAGTCTTGGTGAGTTCCTGCACTGCATCTTGTACATGATAAACACGGCTGTCACTGTGTCAGTGTCGGAGGGAGTTAATGTTTGTGGATGTGGTGCCAATTAAGTGGGGCTGCTTTGTCCTGGATGGTATCAAGCTTCTCCAGTGTTGTTGGAGCTGTAACTGTCCAGGCAAGTGGAGAGCGTTCCATCACACTTCTGACTTGTACCTTGCAAATTATGAAGTCAGGATTTCTAGTCTTGGACCAGCCTGTGCAGTCACAGTATTAAAATCGCTGGTTTGATTCAGTTTCTGGTCAGCATATTTGTGCCTGATGAGCGCGTACCCAAGCAGCTCCTTTTTGGGGAACTCTCTGCTGGAAGATGCTTGTAAGGAGAGTAGAAGAAATGTTACAAAGACACACTCAAGGCCTCCCTTAAGGCGCTTGACATAGACACGACCACCTGGGAAACGCTGGCACAAAACTGCCCTACCTGGCGGTGCCTCATGCACAAGGGCTGTCAAGCTTAAGAAGCAAGGTGCGTTACTGAAGTGCTGCGCAAGCCCAGAGCTATCAGTGCAACAACTACAGTGCCTACACAAGTCTGTCCAATATGTGCTAGGACGTTCCATGCCTGAATTGGCCTGAACAGTCATCTTCAGACACATTGCATCCAGCCTCAAAATGACTAATGGTTGTTGTCCGCATTGACAATGGGACGAACAATAACAGCCTCAATACACATGCTTGATACAAAAAATGTACATCTTTTAGAAAACAATGGCGATTGCAGCAAATGCACCAATTGTTGAGGTGTCTATGGTGGGAAAGGTGTTTGCTGGGCTTGCACTTGGGAAAGTTACCTCCGCCTGTCTGCAGAGTCCAGAGTAACATTATCACGTGATGGTGCTGCCCGGCCCCGCCCCCAGGCTGGGGCCCCGCGCATGCGGAGGCGGCGGAACTGTGTGACAGTTGGAAGCAGCGGGAAAAGAATGTGAGGGAAAGGATACGGTGAAATAAATAAACACTGAGCTCCCGTTATAAAGAGTATCAGGAAAGGGGCAGGGAAGCAAAATATAAAAAATATAAAGCAGCCTGGCCGGTTTGGCGGGAGAGGATCAAATAACTGCGCCATTTCGAATGAACCAATGGGGAGAGGCGATCTCCTGAACTAGGCTGTCGCCCCGCCCTTCCCCGGCTGCGATTGGTCATTCCCTTTGACGGATGGCAGTCTCTACCAATCGCGCTCTGTACTTGGGGGCGGGGCTGATTGATGCGTTCGGGGAACGGGCGGACTGAAGAAGATTGGCGCATGCGCCTAAGGGGAACAGGCCGGGACGTTAGCGCCCGCGGGTAAATTAACGGGCAGGAATAGAGAGCATCAGCGCATGCGCATAAGTGGAACGGGACATTAACGCATGCGCGTAAATTAACGGGCCGAATAGAAACCTCGGCGCATGCGCATAAGGGGGAAATGGGCCTGGACATTGGCGCATGCGCATAACGGGGAACTGGGCCAGGACATCAGCACATGCGCATAATGGGGAACGGGCAGGAATGGGGTCATCAGCGCGTGCGCAGAGGATGAAGGCAGGCGGACAATGACGTCAACGCATGCGTAGTAATGAAACAAATGGGAGGCTTGACCGCGCATGCGGGAGAGGACAGCAAAATGAGGGGGAGGGGCAGAGGAGAAGAAGTGAAGTTTGGGAGAAGTGTGTGTCCGGCCCGGGCTGATAGAGAGTGAGCAGCAGCGTGTTCCTCATGGAGATAGATCCTTCTGAGCTGGGGAGAGTGTGTGTGAATGTCTGAGCTGGGGACAGGCCATGGACCAGACACAGCTGCTGAGCTGGGAGGCTGAGGAGCAGCGAGGAGAGGAAGAGCTGAGAGACTCTGATCGCCAGGCCAGGGGCCGCCTCAGGGTGTTCGCAGGCGGCCAGGGAGCTGAGACTGGTGAGGGAGACAAACCAGCCATTCTCCCACTGGGCAGTGCATTGGGCTGGCCAGGGAAACCCCCTCACCCCCCAATACAACAGTAACAACACCGTGGGTACTGGAAATTCACAATCAAAGCTGGAAAACTGCCCCTAACTGCTTGAAATGCTGTTTATGTTGTCCTATGTTGGATGTTGTTTTTCAGCGTGTCTTCAGTTTTTTAATTTTTGGCGGTATGATGGTTAGCATATCTCACAGTACCAGGGACCTGATTTAAATTCCAGCCTCAGGTGACTGTGTATGGAGTTTGCACGTTCTCCCTATGTCAGTATGGGTTTCCTCCAGGTGCTCCGGTTTCCTCCTGAAGATGTGCAAGTTTGGTGGATTGGCCACAATAAATTGCTCTTTAGTGTCAGGGGAATTAGCTTAAATATGTAGGGTTACGGGGATAGGGCTTGATGGGTTTGTTATTGATCTATAGTTGTGCTCAATGGCCTCCTTCTGCACTGTAGGGATTGTATCATTCTATAAACATTGTGGTGGAAGGATTCACAAGCTGATGGTCAGCCCATTCGAAAAGCTTACAAAAGAAGTACTCTTGAGGTGTTGTCGCTGCTTTCCTGTAGGAGCACGGCAGTCGGTTTGTACACAGCAAGCTCCCACAAGCAGCACTATGGTAATGACCAGATAACCTGTTTCTGTGACTTGAATTGAGGGAATAATATTGTGAAGAACACTGGGGTGAACAGTCCTGCTGTTCAGAATAGCAGCATGGGATCTTCCCTGCCTCATGGAGGAAAGAGATGGGGCCTTGGCTCGTTGTCTCATCTGGGATTTGGCACCTCGAGCAGCGCAGCCCTTGTGTATTGGGACCATTTGGGATTTGGAAGTCCTGATCTTCAGCCCCAAGAGGCAAGAGAATACCCACTGTGCCATAGTCTGTGTGTGGATTGACTGGGTGGGTATTTAACTGGAGGGCTACTGTGACTTGTGGACCATTAACCTAGGATAGCAATAGTAGCCAATTCAGTTGGATGCTTGTGCGTGTAAATGAATCCCTGGTTTTAAAAATAATGCATTTGTTTCCTTTGCCCTTGTAGGTTTTTTGGTGTACGCGGGTGAAAATATCATTGGCAGGCACGAGAGTTGCCACATTCGCATTCCGGCGCAGTCTGTGTCCAAGAAGCACGCGGTGATTGAAATCGATGGGGACGTCCACCTGATCCACGACTGCAACAGCCTCAACAAGACGCGGCGGAGGAACACCATCCTCAAACCCCACGTCCGCTACGCCATCAATGACGGCGACCTATTTCTTTTCGCCGATGTGGCTTGCCAGTATGTGCTGCTGCCACCGGTGCCAGCCGAAGATGGCGACTCCGGTTCGGATACCGGCTCGGAGTCCATGTTTCCCCAGTCGAGGCTGGGCGTTGGCGCTGTGCAGCCGGCCAGCGCCGGGGTCGCTGGCGATGACCTGGACTCGAAAGCAGCCGGCAGCGGATTGGAATCGCCAGAGGATTCACTGGTGCTGTCGCCCACCCAGCCCTTCCGAACCAAATCGGTGATGACCTTTCAGTCTGACACCTACGTGAAGGAGTCTGAGGATGATGACACTCCGTGGAAGGGCACCGGTAAGCAGGCATTCCCTTTCCTTTATGCTTTTCCTTTAGGTGGCAAGCTGGTTAGCACTGCTGCCTCACAGGGCTAGGGACCTGGGTTCAATTACGGCCTTAGATGTGTGGAGTTTGCACGTTCTCCTCGTGTCTGCATGGGTTTCCTCTGGATTCTGGTCAGTGCAGATCCAATGGGCCAAATGACCCAACTTCTGTGTTCTAGGGATTCAAATTGGGTGTGGGAATTGTTGGCCAAGCCCATGTTTGTAGTTCATCCTTAATTGCCCCGACCTGAATGTCTCAGTCAAGCCCGTTGCTGTGGCTCTGGAGTAGGCCAGACCGGGTGGGGATGGCAGATTTCCTTCCCCAAAGGACATTAGTGGACCAGATGGGTTTTTACAACAATGCCCATCGCTGAGAATAATTTTCTAGATTTACTAATTGAATATAGATTTCACGAGCAGTGGGATTTGAACCCAGGCCTCGGCATTATTAGTTTCAGTGACGTTGCCACTCTGCCAAGGTGGGACGTCCCAGCACTTAATTGTCAGCAGAGGGCTCTTTGACATGTAGTCGCTGCTGTGACGTAGGAAGGGCCATGTTTAGTTTGGTCAGAGGCAGCTAAGATATGAGTGAGTAAAATGTACTTTTTTGAGTGATGTTTGTTGAGGATAACTCGAGAAAGACTAGGGCACCGGGAAGTATGCCCCACTCCTCCTTCGTATTTCTTTCATGGAATCTGGGCATCACTGGCAAAGGCAGTGGAATCATAGAATCCTACAGTGCAGAAGGGTGGCACGGTAGCACAGTGGTTAGCACTGCTGCTTCACAGCTCCAGGGGCAGCTTGGGTCACTGTCTGTGTGCAGACTGCACATTCTCCTCATGTCTGCGTGGGTTTCCTCTGGGTGCCCTGGTTTCCTCCCACGGTCCAAAGATGTGCGGGTTAGGTTGATTGGCCGTGCTAAAATTGCCTCTTAGTGTCTTGAGATGCGTAGGTTAGCGAGATTAGTGGGTAAAATATGTAGGGAATTGGGGTAGGGCTTGGGTGGGATTTTGGTCGGTGCAGACTTCAAGGGCCGAATGGCCCCTCTTTCTGCACTGTAGGGAGTCTATGGATCCTAAAGAAGGAGGCCATTTGACCCATTGAGTCTGTACCAAAACAATCCCATTCAGGCCCTATCCCCATAGCCCCCTGCACTTACCTTAGCTAGTCTCTCTGACACTGGGCAATTTAGCATGGCCAATCAACCTAACCAGGACATCATTGGACTGTGGAGAAAACCAGAGCACCCGGAGAAAACCCACGCAGACACGAGGAGAACGTGCAAATTCTTCATAGACAGTGACCCAAGCCGGGAATTGAACCCGATCCCTGGCGCTGTGAGGCAGCAGTGCTAACCACCGTGCCACCAGTGTTTGTTGAGTTAATTGCCCTTTGAACTGGGTGGCTCGCTGTTCCATTTCAGAGGTCATTAGGAATCCACAATGTTGAAATAAGAATCTATGAAACAGGCGAAGGGCCCTACCATATGGCCTGCTGAGTCTGCTCTGCTATTCGGTGTGAGCAAGGCTGATCTTTTGCCGCCTTGCCCTTTCCTGACACCCTGGAAGACCAAAGGCCTGCCTAGCCCAGCCTCGGATATACACAATGATGAGTGTGACAGTCTTCTGATTGCCTGATAAGCCACCAAAGGTTCAGAGAATCCCTGCAGAGCATAAGGGAAGCCATTTGACATCCTGATTCTGCATCAACCACATTCTGTTGCTGTAACCTGTAACCCCACGTATCTCCCCTGTTGGTCTGCCTGACCCTAAGGGAGAATTTAGCATGGCCAATCAACCTAACCCACACATCTTTGGAATGTGGAAGGGAACCAGAGCACACAGAGAATGTGTGTATGAAGTTTGCACAGTAATCAAAGGCCAAAATTGAATCCACGTCTCTGGCACCGTGAGGCAGCTGTGCTAACCACTCTGCCGCCCCTGTTCATCCTCCAATTATGGAGGATAGGATCTGCCAAGCTCTTACTGAATGACAGAGCAGGCCCGATGGGCTGAATGGCCCCCTCCTCCTCTTGTTCTGTTTTACTGATCTCACCCTCCCTGGATTAGTGTTCCAAAGATTCAGAACCCTCTGAGGAGAGAAGATTCTCCTCGTTTCAGTTCTCATTGATGACCTTTACTTGATGTGGAGTTGCCGGCGTTGGACTCGGGTGGGCACAGTAAGAAGTCTCTCAAAACCAGGTTAAAGTGCAACAGGTTTATTTGGTAGCATGAGCTTTCGGAGTGTCGCCCCTTCGTCAGGTGAGTGCTGGATTTGGTTCACCGACATGGCAGATGTCTACACAAACTCAGTTACAAGATAATGGTTGGAAAGCAAGTCTTAACAGGTAATCAAGTCTTTACAGGTATAGACAATGTGAGTGGAGAGAGGGTTAAGCTCAGGTTAAAGAGATGTGTATTGTCTCCAGCCAGGACAGCTAATGAGATGTTGCAAGCCCAGGCAAGTCATGGGGGTTACAGATAGTGTGACATGAACCTAAGATCCCGGTTGAGGCTCTCCTCGTGTGCGGAACTTGGCTATCAGTCTCTGCTCAGCAATTCCGCGTTGTCGTGAAGGCAGCCTTGGAGAACGCTTACCTGAAGATCAGAGTCTGAATGCCCCTGACTGCTGGTGTTCCCTGAAAGGAAGAGAACACTCCTGCCTGGTGATTGTCGAGCAGTGTTCATTCATCCGTTGTCGTAGCGTCTGCATGGTCTCCCCAATGTACCGTGCCTTTCCTGCAGCATATCAGGTAGACAGTAATGGCCGAGTCCCAAGACTATGTACCGTGTACCTGGTGGATGGTGTTCTTACGTGAGGTAATGGCATCTATGTTGATGATCTGGCACGTCTTGCAGAGGTTGCTGTGACAGGGTTGTGTGGTGTTGTGGTTACTGTTCTCCTAAAGGCTGGGTAGTTTGCTGCGTACGATGGCCTGAAGTTGTGCTGTTGTTTGAAGGCAAGTAGTGGGGGTGTGGGGATGGCCCCGATGAGATGTAAGTCTTCATCAATGACATGTTGAGATTCGCATCTTATAATTGAGTTTGTGTCTATACTTGTCCTGTTTGTGAACCAAATCCTGCACTCACCTGAAGAAGGACCTTCTACTTGGAGACAGAGAGCCTCCAAGTCTGGTGTCTCCAGCCAGTGAAAACAGCTTCTCCGTATTGCTCCTGTCAAATCTTCTCAGAATCCTGAGGTCACCTCTTATTCTTCTAAACTCACGAGAGCGTAAGCCTGATTTACGCAGCATCTCGGCACTCGCTGCCTGTTGGCAGGTTTGTAGATGACACACGCACTGTCAGAACTGCTGTCTATCAGATCCTAAACAGACAGGTGGATGTGAAAGATTCCACAGCCACTATTTTTTCTTTCATGATGAGTGTGGCACAGTGGTTAGCACTCCTGCCTTGCGGCGCCAGGGACCTGAGTTCAGTCCCAGCCTTGGGTGTCTGTCTGCGTGGAGTTTGCATTTTCTCCTGTGTCTGCGTAGATTTGCTCCCAAAGATGTGTAGGTTAGGTGGATTGGGCATGCTAAATTGCCCCTTGGTGTCCAAAGATGTGCAGGTTAGTGGGATTTGCTGTGGGAAATGTGTGGGGTTGGGGTGGATGTGGGGTGCTGGACCTGGATAAGATAGTGTGTCAGAGAGTTGGTGCAGACTTGATGGGCTGAATGGCCTGTTCTGCTCTGTAGGGGTTCAGTTAACAGGCGACTTCTCCCCTCTGCCCTGGCCAATGTTTCTCCCCTGTTCAACACAACTTCAAAGTGAGATTATCCGATCACTCGCCTCATTGTGAGTGACCCTCGTTTTTCTGAGCAGGCTGAGTGAGGAATCTTTGCCTGGTTTCCTATCTCTAGGACATGGACATGGCCATGAGAAAATGTTCAAGGTCTCCCGCCTGGTTTTGGGCAGAATAAATCCCCATTGCTCGGTGCTCAGTGTGAGGAGACTGAAACGTGGTGATGAGCCATTGCTTCCATTTTGTATTTTTCAGGATCTTTTGCTTCCCGTGATGGCCGCCAGCAGACCACTTCAGTGCATCAAACTCCCTCAGCCCATGTAGTGCCCGAAAGGTACGATTCCCAATTTCTGTACGGATATATAACATTCTGTGGTTGTTTTGTGTGGGAATGGTACTGTGGAGGGGAGGGGGGGGCGTTGTGGAGTTGAGTGCAGTAGTAGGGATTGGAATGAGGAGTCATAGGGTTATTTAACCAGAAGCTTTGTAAGTATCGAGAAGAGAAACTGCATTTACATAGCACCTTTGGCAGCGCCAGGATATCCCAGGGTGATTAACAGCCAATTAGGTCCCCTTTAAAATGTTGTCCCTTTTGTAGTGCAGGAAACTCAGCCGCCAACCTATGCATAGCTACCTCCCACAAACATAGGGACAAGGGTTGGGAGTAGGCCATTCAGCCCCTCGAGCCTGCTCCGCCATTTTATAATGTTATAAGGTGGAGGTTGAAATCCCACCACCTAATCCCCCCGCACCCCCCTCACTCTGAGAACCGAAACACCCAAAGAGGAGTACCTGGCCTTATAATCTGTAAAACGTGTGTGAGAAGTGGTGTGACCTCCTCTTTAGCAACTCCTAATACTTAAATACATAGAGTCATGAGAGCTGTTAGCTCTGGCAGGTGGCAGTTGCTCTACCCGCTTTGTCCCACTGCCCCCTTCTTTTATACCCGTGATGACGTATCAGTCTTTCCCACGGTAGGATTGGTCCGAGTTTGTCAAAACCATCAGCTTTAAGTTTAATAGGTTCTTGGTATCGAAGTGCCTGATTCATAAGAACATAAGAAATAGGAGCAGGAGTAGGCCATCCAGCCCCTCGAGCCTGCCCTGCCATTCAATAAGATCATGGCTGATCTGTCGCTGCTCAGTTCCACTTTCCCGCTTTCTCCCCATAACCCTTAATCCCCTCTCTTATCAAAAACCCATCAACCCGCATCTTAAAAATATTTAGCGAGGCAGCCTCCACCACTTCAACAGGCAGAGAATTCCAGAGATTCACCACCCTTTGAGTGAAGAAGTTCCTCCTCAACTCCGTTCTAAACCGCCCCCCTTTTATCTTGAGGCTGTGCCCCCTAGTCCTACTGTCTTTTTTGAGCGGGAAGAGTCTCTCCACCTCTATCCTGTCCATCCCATTCATCATCTTATACGTCTCAATGAGATCTCCCCTCATTCTTCTAAATTCTAACGAGTACAAGCCCAGTTTATTCAGCCTCTCCTCATAGCTCAACCCCCTCAACTCTGGTATCAGCCTAGTAAACCTCCTCTGCACTCCCTCCAAGGCCAAAATATCCTTGCGCAGGTGCGGCGCCCAAAACTGCACACAGTACTCCAGCTGCGGCCTCACCAATGCCCTATACAGCTGCAGCAAGACCTCCCTACTTTTATATTCAATCCCCCTCGCTATGAAGGCCAGCATCCCATTCGCCTTCCTGACCACCTGCTGCACCTGCAGGCTGGGTTTTTGCGACTCATGCACAAGGACCCCGAGGTCCCTCTGCACCGTCGCCTGCTGCAGTTTTTCGCCCCGTAAGTAATAGTCCTTCCTACCATTCTTCCTACCAAAGTGGACCACCTCACACTTGCCAACATTAAATTCCATTTGCCATTTCCTGGCCCATTCGCCCAGCCTATCTAGATCCTTCTGCAGACTCTCCACACCCTCCGCACAATTTGCCGTTCCCCCAATCTTGGTGTCATCAGCAAATTTCGACACCCTACACTCGGTTCCCTCCTCCAGATCATCTATATAAATGGTAAAAAGCTGAGGCCCCAGCACCGACCCCTGGGGCACTCCACTAGTCACCATCCGCCAATCCGAATAGCACCCGTTGACCCCAACTCTCTGCCTCCTATTTGACAACCAATCCTCTATCCACGCTAACACCCTACCCCCAACTCCATGTCCCCCGACCTTCTGCAATAACCTCTTGTGAGGTACTTTGTCAAACGCCTTCTGAAAATCTAGAAAGACCACATCCACCGGCTCTCCTCTATCCACCGCCCTAGACACATCCTCATAGAACTCCAGTAAATTTGTCAGACACGACTTCCCTTTAATGAAACCGTGCTGCGTCTGCTCTATCAAGCAATTCCCTTCAAGATGCCTCGCAATTTCCTCCTTCATGACAGATTCTAACATTTTACCTACCACAGACGTTAAACTAACCGGCCTATAATTCCCCGCCTTTTGCCTGGCACCCTTCTTAAACAACGGCATAACATTAGCCGTTTTCCAATCATCCGGCACTTCCCCGGAATCCAGCGACGTCTGGAAAATAACCACCAAGGCATCCACTATCACCTCCGCCATTTCTTTCAGAACCCTCGGATGCATTCCATCCGGTCCTGGGGACTTGTCCACAATCAGCCCCTCCAGTCTGTCGAGCACCGCCTCTCTAGTAACAGTAATGTCATTAAGACCCTCCAGTCCTACCACCTTTCCATCGCTAACACCCGGCAAATTATTCACGTCCTCCTCCGTGAAGACAGAAACAAAAAAGTTATTCAATACCTTAGCCATATCCTCATCCCCTACCACTAGGTCCCCTTTCTCATCCTCTAAAGGACCAACATTCACCCTAGCCAGCCTCTTCAAATTGGGGGTTGGCTCAATTCAAAAGCCTCTTGTTAAAAACTGCTGCTTGGCCTTTCAACACAAATGTTTGGGGCTGTCTATGTACTTGCATTTTAAACGCCTAAGCACAGAAAAAGCACCCCCTTTTAATGGGACCAAGTAATGCTTTCCCCCCTAGTATTTTACAAACACCAACTTCTAACTTCCTACTTCCCCACTCTACAATTGCTTTCCCCAACTTCGCAACAATAAGATCATGACTGATCTGTTATCGTCACCTCCCCATTTCCCCAGCCCCCTTCCTTGCTTACGAAGGATCTATCCGTCCTGCCCTAAAAAATATTTAACTTCTGCTTTTATTGCCTTTTCAGGAAGAGTTCCAAAGACTCGTGACCCTCAGAGAAAGTTTTGCCTCATTTCCATTTTAAATTGGTGACCCCTCATAAAACAGTAATGGGATGAATGACTAGAGATTTCTTTTTAAGAGGCATACCGTATTGGTCAGGGATAAATGTTGGCCAGGCCACTTAGAGATCTCCCCTGTCCTTCAAATCGTGCTGTGGACTGGGGAGGCTGACTTATGGTGAAAGGTTGGGCAGACCAGGCTTGTATCCACTGGAGTTGCGGGAGATAAGGGACAACTTAATGAGAAAAATATCCTGAGGACTCATTGACGGTGAATGTGGGGAGGACATTTCCTCTCGTCAGAATATCTAAAATGAGCTGTCACTGTTTAAAAATAAGGGATTGCCTGTTTAATACAGAGATGAGAAATTCTTTCTCTGAGGGGGGTGAATGTCTGGACTTCTTTCTCAAAAGGCACTGGGAGCTTAATGGGGGTCAGCAGGAATGTCTTAATGCCTAAAGTCTATTTATTAGTGTCACAAGTCGATTTACATTAACACTGCAATGAAGTTACTGTGAAAATCCCCTAATTGCCATACTCCAGCGTCTGCTCTTTCCTAGATGTTAACTTGATGGTGAAAAAAGATAGTTGGATATGGGGAAAGGTGAGGGGGAAGTGTAGAATTAATTAATGCTCTTACAAAGAGCTAGCATGGGCAAGATGGGCTGAATGGTGTTCAGTGCTGTAGAGAGGAGGTTGGACATGTTTTCTAATGACTTCCTTTTTCCAGTGATGATGAAGAGGCTGAATCATCGCGTCCCGATGCCCTGCATTACGACAGTGACACTGACTTGGAAGATAATCTACAGCAGTGTGAGAAACGGGCAGAGCCCAGACCCGAGCACCCAGCCAGTGGCAACTGTGCCACTTCCGAAACAGGGCCTGGTGAGGAGCGGCTCGGTGACAACTCCGGCGATGCCAACACAAACCATTCGAAAGCCGCACAGGGAACGGTCAGTCCGGGGGAGGCACTTGACCGTGACACAGGAAGCGCCCCCTCCCGGGTGTCTGATGGTTTGCCACCAGCTGTCGCTGCTGCTGCTGGCCACCTGCCTCATTTCAGTTGGGACAGCGATAGTGAGGTGGGGCCGGAGGAGAAGGAGCCGGGTATAAAGAGCAGTGGCCCCGCCAAAACGGATTCCAGTCTCACCCAAGGCGCTGACGCCCGAGGCACGGACATCGTGTCTCCAACTCGAAGCTTGATCCATCCAGAGGAGAAGGATAAAAGCAGTAAGACTGATGTCTGTGCAGACAGCCACGCAGCCTCAGAAAGGGGAGCTAAGGAGATGGAAGACAACGTCGATGAGAGAGAGCTTCAGGAGGGCAACAGTGACACAGATATTGATGATGGTGAGTGTATGAACGGTTATGCTGTGGCTTTTAGAAATACCCAGTGAATCCCTACAGGCCATTCAGCCTATCAAGTCTGCACCGACAACAATCCCACCCAGGCCCTATTCCTGTAACCCTATGTATTTACCCTGCTAGTCCCTCTGACACTAAGGGGCAATTTAGCATGGCTAATTCACCTAACCTCCACATTTTTGGGCTGAGAGAGAAAACCGGAGCACCCAGAGGAAACCCATAGATATGTGTGGAGAACGTGTAAACTCCACACAGTCAGTGACTCAAGGCTGGAATTATAGAACATAGAACACTACAGCACAAACAGGCCCTTCGGCCCACGAGTTGCACCGATCACATCAACACCTACCAATCTATAGACCTATCTATAACCCCCAATCCCATTAAATCCCATATACTCATCCAGAAGTCTTTTAAAAGACCCCAGTGAGTTCGCCTCCACCACCACTGACGGCAACCGATTCCATTCACTCACCACCCTCTGAGTGAAAAACTTACCCCTAACATCACTTCTGTACTTGCCTCCCCGCACCTTCAATCTGTGCTCTCTCGTAGCGACCATTTCAACCTGGGGAAATAGCCTCTGAGAATCCACCCTATCTATTCCTCTCAACATTTTATAAACCTCTATCAGGTCGCCTCTCAACCTTCGTCTCTCCAGGGAAAAGAGTCCCAGCTCCCTCAACCTAACTTCATAAGGCATGCCTCCCAGTCCAGGCAACATCCTTGTAAATCTCCTCTGTACCCTTTCAATAGCTTCTATGTCTTTCCTATAGTGAGGCGACCAGAACTGCGCACAGTACTCCAAATGAGGCCTGACAAGGGTCTTATAAAGTTGCAGCATTACCTCCCGATTCCTAAACTCAATCCCTCGGTTAATGAAGGCCAGTACACCATACGCCTTCTTGACCACATCCTCCACCTGCGAGGCCGATTTAAGAGTCCTGTGGACCCGGACCCCAAGATCCTTCTGCTCTTCAACACTATTAAGACTCCTGCCCTTGATAGTGTACTCGTTCATCCCGTTGGTTCTGCCAAAATGGACGACTACACATTTATCCGCGTTGAAGTCCATCTGCCACTTCTCCGCCCAGTCCTGCATCCTATTTATGTCCTGCTGCAACTTTTGACATCCTCCCAGACCATCCACAGCACCACCGACCCAGGTTTCTGACACTGTGAGGCAGCAATGCTAACCACTGTGTCACCAAGCTATCCTTTATTAAATAAACATTCTGTTAATGAGTTACAGAGGTCCCTGGGATGTGGCTGTCAGTGACCAGGTCAGCATTTATTGCCCTTTCCTAATTGCCTTTGAACTGAGTGGCTTGCTATGCTGTTTCAGAGGAATTTGCTATCAATCTGGAGACAGATTTCCTTCCCTAAAGGACCAGATGTGTTTCTCCGACAATCGACAATGGTTTCATGGTTATTATTAAACTTTTAATTCCAGTTTTTTTTATTGAATTCAAATTCCACCATCCGCCATGGTGGGATTCTAACCCGGATCCTCAGAGGATCATTCTGGATCTCTGGGTTCCTAGCCCAGTGACTGTACCGCAATGCGTCCCCATGGTTAAATCTGTTGCGCTGACTATGTTGGTCCAATCTGGATTAGGTTCAGCAAACTTTCTGAATGGGGTCATTTGGTAGGCTGGAGCTTGAGTATTTCTGGAAGAGAGCATTTTGTCAAAGCTTTCCATCTTGCACTCATTAGGACAGTTCGTAAGAATACTAATGCACGGGCAAACAATAAATGTCCACTGTCTGAGAATGTTTACGCTGTAAGAAGTCTGACAACACCAGGTTAAAGTCCAACTGATGTATTTGATAGTAAACTCACAAGCTTTCGAGGTTCCCCTCTTCGTCAGGTGAATAGAGAGTTCTGGCCTCAGACAGAGCATATAAAGCACAGACAGTTTACAGATTACTGATTAGAATGCAAATCTTTACACTTGACCTGCTGTTCAAGTCCTAAAGTGGCCGACAATGTGTGTGGAAGGAGCACTGATCACAGGTTAAAGAGATGTGTATTGTCTCCAGACAGCACAGTGAGTGAGGTTTTGCAAACCCAGGCAAGTCACGGGGGTTACAGATAGTGCAACATGAACCCAAGATCCCTGATGAGGCCGTCCTCATGTGTGCGGAACTTGGCTATCAGTTGGCCGTATAGGCCTTCCTTCCCTCCTCTCTCCACCTCTCACACCAATCATCGGTAAGTGGCACTCACTAAACTGGTACCAGCTGATGATTTTCTTTTACTGTTGGGCAGAGAGTTGCACGCGACGTTGAAAACGGGAGCAAAGCAGAAACTAAAATAATCCTAGTGGCCCCCTCTCCCCTCACACCACCTCAGAAGGAGGGGAGGTTTCTTAGTAATTTGAATCCTGGTTCATGCCTGCAGCGTGGGTAAATAATCTGCTTGCACAATTGGGACACAGAAACTTGTCCATTTACCTCCATCCTGCCCAAGGTTCAGAACGAGCTCTGCGGGCAACGGCTCAGTCGTGGGCTAACGTCTTGCCACTCTGCTAAAGTGTGCCCGCATATTGGTGAATTATGTCTTAAGTGCCATGGAATAGGCAGCAGAGAGGTTAGCGCTGCTGCCTCACAGCGCCTAGGACCTGGGTCCAATTCCGGTCTCGGGTCACTGTCTGTGTGGAGTCTGCACATTCTCACCGTGTCTGCATGGGTTTCCTCCAGGTGCTCTGATTTCCCTTCACTGTCCAAAGATGTGCAGGTTAGGTGGATTGGCCATGCTAAGTTGTCCCTTAGTGTCTCAAGATGTGTAGGTTAGATGGGTTAGCTATGGTACACGTGCAAGGATAGGGCAGGGGGTGAGGGCCTGAGTAAGACACTCTATTGGAGAGAGTTGGTGCAGGCTTGATGGGCTGAATGGCCTCCTGCACTGTAGGGATTCTATGAAACATTCGATTTGAATTTTTTTTTCACACGTCGAACTGCGAAGTATTTTTGTAAACTATGTGTTGGTAAACTAAGAGAATTTCAACAAGGTGTTCTTTGCAATTGATAGTCAGTGATGACAATGGTGGAATTTGAATTCAATAAAAAATATCTGGAATTAAGAATCTACTAATGGCCAAGAAACCATTGTCTTAAAACCCCATCTGGTTCACTAATGTACTGTAGAGAAGGAAATCTGCTGTCCTTACCTGGTCTGGCCTATATGTGAATCCAGAGCCACAGCAATGTGGTTGACTCTCAGCTGCCCTCCAAGGGCAACTAGGGATGGGCAATAAGTACTGGCCCACCAGTGAGGTCCGTGTCCCATGAATGAATTTAAAAAAAAGGGAGGTGGAGGTGACACTGAGGGCCATTGAAAATAAATAGTGTGGATGTATTTAAGGGGAAGCTGCATTCTCACACATGGCAGAGAAAACAGTGGAGAATACGCTGACAGGGTGAGATTGGGAGGGGGCTAGTGTGGGATGTGAACCGATGGGCCGAATGGTCTGGTGAAGTAGATGCAAATTGTTTATCGGGATCTCGGTGATTGACTCTAACAGGAGTGATGCTTTATATCTGAATACAGGTAATGAATTGTACGCTCTGCAGCCAACTCAGTGCTTCGTTTCTGACACCCAGGATGAGAGAGCGGCGGAAGCTGATTACATCCCAGATGGTCAGTGCTTTCCTGGATTTTCCTTTTCTGATTGTTGTGTAGTGTCTGGTTCCACATTGTCACATGTGTTAACATACAGTGAAAAGTATTGTTTCTTGCGCACTGTACAGACAAAACATACCGTTCATAGAGGAGGAAAGGAGAGAGTGCAGAATGTAGTGTTACAGTCATAGCTAGAGTGTAAAGAAAGATCAACTTAATGCGAGGTAGGTCCATTCAAAAGTCTGACAGCAGCAGGGAAGAAGCTGTTCTTGAGTCAGTTGGTACGTGTCCTCAGACTTTTGTACCTTTTTCCCCAACGGAAGATGGTGGAAGAGAGAATGTCTGGGGTGCATGGGGTCTGTAGTTATGCCAGCTGCTTTGCCAAGGCAGCAGGGATTGTAGACAGAGTCAGTGGATGGGAGCCTGGGTTGTGTGTCAGATTGGGCTACATTCATGACCATTTGTAGTTCCTTGTGGTCTTGGACAGAGCAGGAGCCCATACCAAGCTGTGATACAACCAGAAAGAATACTTTCTATGGTGCATCTGTAAAGGTTGGTGAGAGTCGTAGCTAACATGCCAAATTTCCTTAGTCTTCTGACAAAGTAGGGGTGTTGATGGGCTTTGTTAACTATCGTGTTGGCTTGGGGGGACTAGGAGAGGTTGTTGGTGATCAGGACACCTATAAACCTAAAACTCTTGACCCTTTCTACTTCGTCCCCATTGATGTAGACAGGGGCATGTCCTCCTTTATGCTTCCTGAAGTCAATGACAGTCTCCTTCGTTTTATTAACATTGAGGGAGAGATGATTGTTGCTACACCAGTTCACCAGATACTCTATCTCATTCCTGTACCATGTCTCATCATTGTTTGAATCTAACCCACAATGGTGGTGTTGTCAGCAAACTTGAAAATCAAATTGGATGTGACATGTTAACTGCTCTCAGTTGGGTAGTGATGGGAGCTGCTAAAATGGCTCTCAGCACGTGCCGGGGAGGCCTGGTGGAGAACCATCAGCAAGGTCGTTGCAGCTGATTTGCTCCCTTGATTGTGATGCACCCCTTGGCCAAATACCCTATTTGTTATTCCCCATTTGGGTTTAATGGGAGTGAAATGTGAAGGATGCCAAAGCAGGTGGGTCCTCAGCCAGGGCCGAGTCAGAGGGAGGAGGTAATATTGGGAACCAATGGACAAAACTCCCCATTTGGAATCCTGCCCAGTTTCTTGAAAATCAATAATCAGAATTTCCTGTCCTATTCCTGACTGTGTGCAGCTTTGCTAGAATGTGTGAGCGGAGTAATGTTGTGTGTGTTCAGCAGTGATGCCTTACCTGGTCGGCCAGCTTCCACTGTTTCACTCTTAGAGCTGATCCAGGAAGAATCGGTTACTTTATACCTTCGCTCTCCTCTCGCTCCAAAGATGTGCGGGTTAGGTTGATTGGCCATGCTAAATTGCCCCTTAATGTGCAGGGGATTAGCTAGGGTAAATACATGGAGTTATGGGGATAGGGCCTGGATGGGATTATTGTTGGTGTAGGCTCGATGGGCCGAACAGCCTCCCTGTGCACTGTAGGGATTCTGTGATTCTCCCCCCCGCACCTCCCCTCTCTCTCTCTACTACTCTCTACTTTCTCAGAAGACTAAGGAAATTTGGCAAGTCCACTTCAACTCTCACCAACTTTTACAGATGCACCATAGAAAGCATTCTTTCTGGTTGTATCACAGCTTGGTATGGGCTCCTGCTCTGCCCAAGACTGCAAGAAATTACAAAGGGTCGTGAATGTAGCCCAATCCACCACACAAACCAGCCTTCCATTCATTGACTCTGTCTACGCTTTCCGCTGCCTCGACAAAGCAGCCAGCATAATCAAGGACCCCACGCACCCCGGACTTTCTCTCTTTCACCTTCTGTTGGGAACATAAGAACATAAGAACATAAGAAATAGGAGCAGGAGTAGGCCATCTAGCCCTTCGAGCCTGCCCCGCCATTCAATAAGATCATGGCTGATCTGTCGTGGCTCAGTTCCACATTCCCGCCCTCTCCCCATAACCCTTAATCCCCTCTCTTATCAAGAACCCATCAACCCGCTTCTTAAAAATATTTAGCGAGGCAGCCTCCACCACTTCAACGGGCAGAGAATTCCAGAGATTCACCACCCTTTGAGTGAAGAAGTTCCTCCTCAACTCCGTTCTAAACCGCCTCCCCTTTATCTTGAGGCTGTGCCCCCTAGTCCTACTGTCTTTTTTGAGCGGGAAGAGTCTCTCCACCTCTATCCTATCCATCCCATTCATCATCTTATACGTCTCAATGAGATCTCCCCTCATTCTTCTAAACTCTAACGAGTACAAGCCTAGTTTATTCAGCCTCTCCTCATAGCTCAACCCCCTCAACTCCGGTATCAGCCTAGTAAACCTCCTCTGCACTCCCTCCAAGGCCAAAATATCCTTGCGCAGGTGCGGCGCCCAAAACTGCACACAGTACTCCAGCTGCGGCCTCACCAATGCCCTATACAGCTGCAGCAAGACCTCCCTACTTTTATATTCAATCCCCCTCGCTATGAAGGCCAGCATCCCATTCGCCTTCCTGACCACCTGCTGCACCTGCAAGCTGGGTTTTTGCGACTCATGCACAAGGACCCCGAGGTCCCTCTGCACTGTCGCCTGCTGCAGTTTTTCGCCACGTAAGTAATAGTCCTTCCTACCATTCTTCCTACCAAAGTGGACCACCTCACACTTGCCAACATTAAATTCCATTTGCCATTTCCTGGCCCATTCGCCCAGCCTATCTAGATCCTTCTGCAGACTCTCCACACCCTCCGCACAATTTGCCTTTCCCCCAATCTTGGTGTCATCAGCAAATTTCGACACCCTGCACTCGGTTCCCTCCTCCAGATCATCTATATAAATGATGCAAAAGTCTGAGAACATGTAGCAACCGACTCAAGAACAGTTTCTTCCCTGCTGCTATCAGACTTTTGAATGGACCTACCTCCCATTAAGTTGATCTTTCTCTACACCCTCGCTATGACTGTAACACTACATTCTGCACCCTCTCCTTTCCTTCTCCCCATGTAGTCTATGTACGGTACTTTTCATTGTACACCAATACATGTGACAAATCAAATTTTAAAAAAGTCTCCCTCGCGCTCGCTCTCTGTGGCCGTCTCTCTCCCTCGTGCTCGCCCGCTGTCTCTGGCTGTGTCTCGCTCGCTGTCTCTGGCCGTGTCTCGCCCGCATCTTTGCGGAGAAAGCCATGCAGCTGTTCCCATGTCAGTCTCCCAGCTTCAACAAAGACTTTACCTTTTTGCAGGTAAAGGAGACAGTTTCATTGTTTGCTTGCTTTCAGTAACACGCGTGAGCAAAAATGTATCTCAGCTACATTGGTCACTGAAGTTAATAGCTTCAGAAAGAAATATCAAGAGAGGAGGGGCTCAGTTCAAAGTCTTCTGCTGATCAAAACAAGGACCTGAATTTATATAGCACCTGTCAGAACCTCCAAACATCCCATAGCGTTTCGCAGCACTCCCTGCATTGTCTGGAGTGGGACTTGAGGGCAGTGGAGAGTGCTAGCAAGCAGTTTGTACGGAATCACATCCCCTCTCCCCATCACCCTGTTAGGCTCACTAACAGCCGCTGCATCACCTTTACTGAGTTTCCTCCTCTGTGTAACTGAGCTGTTCACACATCAGCAGAAGCAACAAGTGAGGGTGTAAAGACAGTTAAACTGAGAACGACCCAGGTCAGTGAGTGGAAGAAGGCAGAAGTGGAAAACTGAGAATGGAAAGGAGGAAAGTGGTTCAGCTAGTTCTCAGGTTCAGTAATTTCCTTGGCTCTGTGTGTGTGTGGCGTCTCCATCAAGTCTTAGGATCTTTCACTTACACTGCCTCGGATCCGAGGATCAGCAACACCATCATACCTGGGTTGATGGACAGTCACCAGATCCAGCTTGTCCTAATTGTCTTTCTCTGCCAGGCCAACTCCTCTTACTGTCCAGCCTCTCCCTGGATAATCCCAAATTCCTCGATGACCAATAGGCTGGCCCACATACTACTTTTTACCGGACATTTCCCTGCTTACACCCTGTGCCCTGTGAAAGGAGATTTACTCAGTTTGATTTATTATTGTCACATGTATCGGTATACAATGAAAAGTATTGTTTCTTCCACACTATACAGACAAAGCATACCATTCATAGAGTACATAGGGGAGAAGGAAAGGATTGATCTTTTAACAGTGATTGTCACCTTCCCTCCAGCCACCTCCGGTTCCCTGTCCCTCTCCCAGTCCCTTACTCATTCTTGACCTGGTCCCTTATCATTAGTGAAGTTCTTGCCCTGGTTCTCGTTGTCTCCAGTGGATTCCACCTCTCCTTCTACAGCCTGTCCATCCATTCCCTGATCGCTCCATTTCATTCTCCCACTGCTGATTGATATTCCTCTGCAGTCTCTTCCAAAACCCTGAGCTCCTCTCCACCTGTTCTCTTAGCTTCTTTCCTCACCAGTGGCTAGCGCTGCTGCCTCACGGTATCAGAGATGCGGGTTCGATTCTGGCCTCGGGTGACTGTCTGTGTGGAGGCTGCATAGAAACTAGAAGCAGGAGGAGGCCATTCAGCCCCTCGAGCCTGCTCTGCCATTCATTCTGATCGTGGCTGATCATCAAATTCAATATCCTGATTTCCTCTCCTTCTCCCCCATATCCCTTGATCACTTTATCCCCAAGAACTATATCTAATTTCTTCTTGAAATCACACAATGTTTTGGTCTCAACTACTTCCTATGAATTCCACACGTTCACCATCCTCTGGGTGAAGAAATTTCTCCGCACCTCAGTCCTAAAAGGTTTACCCCTTATCCTCAAACTATGACCCGTAGTTCCGGACTCCCCCGCCCCTGGGGGGACATTCTTTTTGAATTTACCCTGTCTAACCCTGTTAGAATTTTAGGAGATCACCTCTCACTGTAGACAATGGGAGAGAAACCTCCAGCACAGACAAGTCAAGAGCAGACAAGTGCTCTGCCTGGTGTTGAGGAGGTTTCACCAGCCAGGCGTGAAACAGCAGACTAAGGGTTTCCCAGTTCCTGAGAGATTTTCAAATGGCTATTGCTGTATCTGTGTAACGACCTTTTGTGATTCATGCACTAGGACTCCCAGATCCCTCTGCATCTCAGAGCTGTGCAATCTTTCACCATTTAGATAATATGCTTCTTTTCACCTGGTAGAATTTAAATCCAATTAATAAAATCCAAAATTGAAAGCTTGTCTCAGTAATGATGACCATGAAACTGTCATCGATTGTTGTAAAAACCCATCTGGTTCACTAATGTCCTTTAGGGAAGGAAATCTTACCCAGTGTGGCCTTTGTGTGACTCCAGACCCACAGCAATGTGGTTGGCTCTTAACTACCCTCTAAAATGGCTGAATAAGAACATAAGAAATAGGAGCAGGAGTAGGCCAACTAGCCCTTCGAGCCTGCCCTGCCATTCAATAAGATCATGGCTGATCTGTCGTGGCTCAGTTCCACATTCCAGCCCTCTCCCCATAACCCTTAATCCCCTCTCTTATCACACTCAGTTCAAGATCAATTAAAGAATTTTATCTTTGCACACATTATATACTCTGCTGGATTTTTGCCCACTCATTTAACCCACCATGTCCTTTTGTAGCCTCCTTATGTCCTCTTCACTGAACTGGATTAGCTGTGATTACTCCTCTGGAATGGTACCTGAACCCACAGCTTTCTGGTTCAGGAATAAGCATGATATCCACTCGTCCATAGCTGGTACCTCCTGAACTTGGAGAGAAAGTTTACGGTGGGCAATGGAATCGCTAACCTCCACTGTACTGGAAGAGTTTCACTTGTGTCGTTCGTAACTGAGGTGACTTGGCCTGTGGACCAAATCTGATCGCACCTAAGGGTAGCACGGTGGCACAGTGGTTAGCACTGCTGTTCTACAGCGCCAGGGACCCGGGTTCAATTCCCGACCTGGGTCACTGTCTGTGTGGAGTCTGCATGTTCTCCCTGTGTCTCCGTGGGTTTCCTCTGGGTGCTCTGATTTCCTCCCATAGTCCAAAAGACGTGCTGGTTAGGGTGCATTGGCCATGCTAATTTCTGCCTTGGTGTACCCGAACAGGCACTGGAGTGTGGCGACTAGGGGATTTTCACAGTGCAGTGTTAATGTAAGCCTACTTGTGGCACTAATAAATAAACTTTAAACCTCTGCTCTGTTCTCCTGTAGGTAAGAATGCGACAGTGGACAACACAGAGGAGGAGGCGACACAGCTCTACATCTCTCAGTCTCCGACATTTGACAAGGACTCTTGTAAAAGTAAGATTCGGTCAAATGGACCCATAGTGAAGCTTATGACTTGGAGCTGGAGCGTGCTATCACTGGGCAGGAATGTGGGTTTGAGGTCACAACCAGATCAACCTGTTTTTATTCTTTTGTGGGACATGGGCGTCACTGGCTGGCCAGCATTTATTGCCCATCCCTTATTGCTGGAGGGCAGTTGAGAGATAACCACATTGCTGTGGCTCTGGAGTTGCATGTGGGCCAGACCGGGTAAGGACAGCAGATTTCCTTCCCTAAAGAGCATTAGAGAACCAGGTTGGTTTTTACAACAATCGACCAATGGCTTCATGGTCATCGGTAGATTAGATGAATTCCTGATTTTTATGGAATTCAAATTCCAGTAGCTGCCGTGGTGGGATTCGAACCCGGGCCCCCAGAACGTTGGCTGAATTTCTGGATGAATGGCTTTTATACCATTAGACCATCGCCTCCTTCCTGTGTTCTTTATTGAATGGTGGAGCAGGATTGAGGGGCTGAATGGCCAACAACATGTACATATGTTTGGAGTGTCAGAACTGGGCCCCGATGCTGATATCTCAGATTACTCACGGAGGGTTTGTGTAGGATCCCAGTCGCGCGGGAATGCAATGAAATGAAGGGACAAAATCTAGTTTCCTTCAGAAACTATAAATGTTTAATTCAGCATCAAATTGGAGACTTAGGAACATAATAGACAAGTGTAATGTAAATGGAAACATCCCTGCACACTGTTTACAACACAGTAACAGGTTTTACATTGAGTACTGTTCAAATCTGGCACCCTCCCTGTTACCCCAGTGCCTTACCCCTCTCTATCTGGGAAATGGTGGTGCAGCGGTATCGCAACTCGCCATTAACCCAGGCTGATGGGGACACGGGTTCAGATCCCACCACAGCAGCTGGTGGAATTTAAATTTGATGAATAAAATCTGGAATTGATAGCTAAGCTCCGTAACGGTGACTGTGAAATTGTCATTAAAAACCCATCTTGTTCACTAATGTCCCCTTTAGGGAGGGAAGTCTGCCATCCTCACCCCGTCTGGTTCTCAAACCCTCCGTCAGTAATCTGAGGTATCTGCATCGGGGCCCAGTTCTGACACTCCAAACACATGAACATGTTGTTGGCCATTCTGCCCCTCAATCCTGCTCCACCATTCAATAAAGAACATGGGAAGGAGGCAATGGTCTAATGGTATAAAAGCCATTCATCCAGAAACTCAGCTAATGTTCTGGGGACCTGGGTTCGAATCCCACCACGGCAGCTAGTGGAATTTGGATTGGAAAAAAATCAGGAAATCTGTCGTCTGATGATATTGAAAGTTGTCTATAACTGCTGAGTGAAGCCTGTAGACTCTGCAAATTTTGGAAGATTCACGCGCCTATTCTGTTTTCCCACAGCTAACGCCACGATAGCGAACAACACGGAGGAAGAGGCCACACAACTCTTCACCTTCCAGTCTCCAACGTTCGGCAAGGACCCTTCTATCAGTAAGATTCAGACATGTGCCCCTGAGCTGTGAGACATTCCCCTGTTGGGACATGTCTTTTGCTCAGGGAGAGTTGTTTGGGTGTGTTTGCAGTGAGGGTTCTGCCCTGCACAGGAATGAAATGAACTGATTGTAGTGCACAATCCACTTGTTCCCTGGGTGTAGGCTTCAGATCGTGGATTCTGTAATTCACACCAAACCAGTGGTTTGAGACAAGTGTCCTGAAGATTGATGCCCGTACTCCTACTGTTCTTCATCTCATCTTGTCAAAATGTCCCTGTATCATTTCACCCTTGAATACATACCAAGCAGGGGTCAAACTTTTTTTTTTACCCGAAGGCCGCATTATGATTTACATGGCCCTGTCTCACTCTCTTGCCGCGTCTACGCTGGCCCGTGCTCGCACCTCCCCTCCCCCCTCCTCCCCGCCCACCTTCCTGTCCAGATCTGAGCTTCGTCTCACGCTGATCCTGTGCTAAGTGTTGCTCGTTAATCATCACTGTTCTTTCTGAGCTCCACTACGCATTTAAGTTAAAATCCAGTTCTCTTTTAGAAAACCACCCCTCCAGGGACGCTCCCTGCTTTGCTTTTGTGTATCTTCCCTAGCCCTCGCTAGCTGGCTGTTACTTCTGGCTATTTGTGCGTTACCTCCCCTGTATCTTTGCCTCATTATCTCCCGTTGGCCATCAGTGGCAGAGCTCTCTGTCTATCCCAGTTTCTTTGGAACCCCCCCAGCCTGAACCCTCTGCAATCTTTCTGCCTCTTGAATTCTCCTTAAGGCTTGCCATTTCTCTCCATGCCCACAGTGTGTTCTACTTTATCACAGTGACAACTCTTCAAAAGTAGCCGTGAAGCCCTTTGGGAATGTTGTGAGGAAGTGAAAAGTGCTGTGTTCATGTAGATTCTTTCTGTTTCTCCATGGTGAGGCACCTTTGACCAGTCCTTGTGTTAAAAAGGTCATAGAGGTTTACAGCATGGAAACAGGTCCTTCAGCCCAACTTGTCCATGCTGCCTTTTTTTTTAAACCCCTAAGCTAAACCCAATTGCCCATATTTGGCCCATATCCCTCTATACCCATCGTACCTATATAACTATCTAAATGCTTTTTAAAAGACAGAATTGTACCTGCCTCGACTGTTACCTCTGGCAGCTTGTTCCAGACACTCACCACCCTCCGTATGAAAAAACTGCCCCTCTGGACACTTTTGTATCTCTCCCCTCTCACCTTAAACCTATGTCCTCTAGCTTTGGACTCCTCTAACTTTGGGAAAAGATATTGACTATCTAGCTGATCTGTGCCCCTCATTATTTTACAGACCTCTATAAGGTCACCCCTCAGCCTCCTACGCTCCAGAGAAAGAAGTCCCAGTCTATCCAGCCTCTCTCATAACTCAATCCATCAAGTCCCGGTAGCATCCTGGTAAATCTTTTCTACACTCTTTCTAGTTTAATAATATCCTTTATATAATAGGGTGACCAGAACTGTACACAGTATTCCAAGTGTGGCCTTACCAATGTCTTGTACAACTTCAACAAGACGTCCCAACTCCTGTATTCAATGTTCTGACCGATGAAACCAAGCATGCCGAATGCCTTCTTCACCACTCTGTCCACCTGTGACTCCACTTTCAAGGAGCTATGAACACGTACCCCTAGATCTCTTTGTTCTGTAACTCTTCCCAACGCCTTACCATTAATTAAGTCCTGCTCTGGTTCATACTACCAAAATGCAACACCTTGCATTTGTCTGCCATTCGTCAGCCCACTGTTGCAATTGGAGATAACTTTCTTCACTGTCCACTATGCCACCAATCTTAGTGTCATCTGCAAACTTACTAACCGTGCCTCCTATATTCTCATCCAAATCATTAACATAAATGACAAATAACAGTGGACCCAACACCGATCCCGGAGGCATAATAAGGTGCCATCATTTTTTTTTTTATTCATTCGTGGGACATGGGTGTCACTGGCGGGCCAGCATTTATTGCGCATCCCTAGTTGCCCGAAGGGCAGTTGAGAGTCAACCACATTGCTGTGGCTCTGGACTCACATGTAGGCCAGACCGGGTAAGGACAGCAGATTTTCCTTCCGTAAAGGATATTAGTGAACCAGATGGGTTTTTCTGACAATGGTTTCATGGTCATCAGTAGATTCTTAATTCCTAATTTTTTTATATTGAATTCACGTTTCACCATCTGCTGTGGTGGGATTCGAACCCTGGTCTCCAGAACATTCGCTGAGTTTCTAGATTAGTAATTTAGCGATAAAGCCATTCGGCCATCACCTCCCCATAGCACATTTTTGGACAGCTGAGCTCCCAAGTTTAACACTGAGCTACAGAGACAGTTTGAAAAGCGAGTGTGCATTTTAGCAGGAAATGATTTGACCCAAAGATTGAGTCTGACATCACACTCCCGCTCTGTTCTTCCGTCAGGTCAAGGTGCGGCCGCGAGCAACACCGAGGAAGAGGCTACACAACCAATCACCTTCCAGTCTCCAATATTCGGCAGAAAAACATTCAAAAGTAAGGTTTTGGTGGATCTGTACTGGTGCTGGAGTTTGTGAGTTTGGGCTAGGGGATGCTTTTCTGTATCTGTGCTCAGATACACGTCTCTCATGTTACTCAGGCAAAAGGCGGGGAATTATAGGCCGGCTAGTTTAACGTCTGTGGTAGGTAAAATGTTAGAATCTGTCATTAAGGAGGAAATTGCGAGGCATCTTGAAGGGAATTGCTTGATAGAGCAGACGCAGCACGGTTTCATTAAAGGGAAGTCGTGTCTGACAAATTTACTGGAGTTCTATGAGGATGTGTCTAGGGCGGTGGATAGAGGAGAGCCAGTGGATGTGGTCTTTCTAGATTTTCAGAAGGCGTTTGACAAGGTACCTCACAAGAGGTTATTGCAGAAGGTCAGGGGACATGGAGTTGGGGGTAGGGTGTTAGCGTGGATAGAGGATTGGTTGTCAAATAGGAGGCAGAGAGTGGGGGTCAACGGGTGCTATTCGGATTGGCGGATGGTGACTAGTGGAGTGCCCCAGGGGTCGGTGCTGGGGCCTCAGCTTTTTACCATTTATATAGATGATCTGGAGGAGGGAACCGAGTGTAGAGTGTCGAAATTTGCTGATGACACCAAGATTGGGGGAATGGCAAATTGTGCGGAGGGTGTGGAGAGTCTGCAGAAGGATCTAGATAGGCTGGGCGAATGGGCCAGGAAATGGCAAATGGAATTTAATGTTGGCAAGTGTGAGGTGGTCCACTTTGGTAGGAAAAATGGTAGGAAGGACTATTACTTACGAGGCGAAAAACTGCAGCAGGCAACGGTGCAGAGGGACCTTGGGGTCCTTGTGCATGAGTCGCAAAAACCCAGCTTGCAGGTGCAGCAGGTGGTCAGGAAGGCGAATGGGATGCTGGCCTTCATAGCGAGGGGGATTGAATATAAAAGTAGGGAGGTCTTGCTGCAGCTGTATAGGGCATTGGTGAGGCCGCAACTGGAGTACTGTGTGCATTTTTGGGCGCCGCACCTGCGCAAAGATATTTTGGCCTTGGAGGGAGTGCAGAGGAGGTTTACTAGGCTGATACCGGAGTTGAGGGGGTTGAGCTATGAGGAGAGGCTGAATAAACTGGGCTTGTACTCGTTAGAGTTTAGAAGAATGAGAGGATATCTCATTGAGACGTATAAGATGATGAATGGGATGGATAGGATAGAGGTGGAAAGACTCTTCCCGCTCAAAAAAGACAATAGGACTAGGGGGCACAGCCTCAAGATAAAAGGGGGGTGGTTTAAAACGGAGTTGAGGAGGAACTTCTTCACTCAAAGGGTGGTGAATCTCTGGAATTCTCTGCCCGTTGAAGTGGTGGAGGCTGCCTCGCTAAATATTTTTAAGACGCGGGTTGATGGGTTTTTGATGAGAGAGGGGATTAAGGGTTATGGGGAGAGGGCGGGAAAGTGGAACTGAGCCACGACAGATCAGCCATGATCTTATTGAATGGCGGGGCAGGCTCGAAGGGCTGGATGGCCTACTCCTGCTCCTATTTCTTATGTTCTTATGTTCTCAGACCTCTGCATATTTCTGTGAGATAGGAATGATTATGGGTCAAAATTCCCCTTTCCCACTCGTGGGCTGGAGAGACCAAGGATTAAGATCTTGCCCAGAAAGCATCTCTGGCAGTTCTGTGATTCTCTGTCTTTGCAACACGATAGATGAATGTGGCGTAAATGGAAATAATCTTGTGGATCCTTAGGCGTTTAGGGTTTATTAGCTCCTGTTGGGTATTTGTGTTGTATCTGCAGAATATCCAACACACTCTCCATGAACCGTGTTGCAGTTCTGTGTCTGGTTCAATCTGAAATCACAGTCCACAAGAGCACGAACAGTAGGAACAGCAGTAAGACATTCAGCCCCTCGAGTCTCCTCTGCCATTTCAATACGTCGTGGCTGATCTGATGTGGCCTTAACCGCGTTCCCCCCCACCCCCGGCCTCTCCACCACAACTCTGCCAATCAAACATTTGTGTGACTCATTATATCCACTGCCCTCAGGGGAAGGGAATTCCACAGACAACCAGCTCCCTGTGAGAAGGAATTCCTCCTCATGGGGTGGCATAGCGGTTAGCATTGCTGCCTCACAGCGTTAAGGACCAGGGTTCGATTCCTGGTTTGGGTCATTGTGTGGAGTTTGCACATTCTCCCCATGTCTGCATGGGTTTATTCTGGGAGCTTCGGTTTCCTCTCAGTCTGGTTAGGGTGCATTGGCTGTGCTAAATTCTCCCTCAGTGTATGTGAACAGGTGATGGAGTGTGGCGACTAGGAGATTTTCACAATAACAGCGGTAATTTAAGCCTACTTGTGACACTAATAAATAAACTTTATCTCCATCTTAAATGGGAGACCCATAATTTTTCAATGGGATCCTACAGTCTGAGACTCCACATTCTTTCCACCTCCATGTTGGTGTCCGCTTTGGATTATAAATTCACATAATTCAACTCTCAGTTGGCAGATACTGCTTGGGCACCATACTGCTGTGGTTTGGCATTGCCTTCTCATAGACTGTTAAGAGTTTTGCAGCACACAGAGAGGCCATTTGGCCTATCGTATCTGTTCTGGCCATCAAGAGTCTATCTATTCCAATCCCATTTTCCAGCACTTAGTCCGTAACCTTGTATGCTATGCCATTCCCATACTCCTGAATGTTGTAAGGATTCCCGCCTCTCCCACCCTATCAGGCAGGGACAAAGCACGTTGGGTGGTGGCCCGTTAAAGAGGGGGAACTGCCCAGAACAAGAACACAGCATAAATGAAACTTCAAACATCAAACTGAAAGGTGATGAAAGAGGCCTCTTTAGTGCTGGTGGAGACCGCATCCTCCCTTTCCAGGGAGCCCTGGCCGTGATTGTTGCCACGGTAGAAGGGTCAACAGGTCAGGTCACCCTCTTGATGGCCAGGACCTGGAGCAGGTTCATAAGGGGGTCCTTCCCCCTGCCTGCACTGGGTGCCCATAGATCAGAAGCATTGGGCTGAAATGCAAACAAAACGGTAACTCTGTACCCCCTCGTCAGGCCTTGGTAGTGCACGGAGGAGTTTGAATGTATATTTGTAAATATATCAGCTTTCGTGGCCACCTCCAAAGGGTGCCCTGATTAAAGCAAAAATAACCTTCCTCCCACTCCATCTTGGAGGTCTTGGGGTCCCTCCCCCACCCTACCAGACACTCATTACTGGCATCTCCCTCTTTCCCCATCATCACCGCCATCTACCTCCCACCCCCACCCCCCTCCAATCATCCATGGCCTCTCCCTATTTCCTCCCTCCCCCTCAGTCATCGCCAGTGTGTGTTCTCCACACCCCCACCCCACCCCTCCCCTGGATCATTGCTAACATTTCCTCCCCATTTCAGTGCACACTTTTTTTTTTAACCCAACCCCCCCACCTCAATCCACACCTTTCACCCACACATACATGAGCCTCCCCTAATGAGGCTTCCAAAAGGATCTGCCCTGGCAGTGCCTGGGCAATGTCTCTCTCTCTCTCTCTCTCTGATGGCGAACGCGGGCTGAAAATCATCCTCAGTGTTTTTTCATTGAACAAACTCCTGTTTGTCTGGTGGCCGGTGACACCTTTTGTTCCAGCTCGAAGCTTGATGGGATTCTTATGCAGCGGTGCCACCAGGAGGCCGTTCAAAGCAACCGTCTTTTTCTCCTCTTCTTGTATTAGTTTGGAAAGAATAAAAGCAAAACAAAGATTTTCATTGGAAAAGCTTTTCCCTCAGCCACCGAATGTCTCAAAACTCCATGTGGGAAAGAGAGGCACATTGCTGAAGGTTTTTCATCCTGCTGTCACCAGGACAAAGACTAGAATACCAAATTTCAAAGGATCGGTTGATACTGCAGGAGAAAAGGGAGCTGATTGGGTGGTCGGCAGGTTGACTCTGCTTGGTCATGGAGAAAGCAGCGGTGGATGTTGTTCTGATCCTGGGAAGTTTGATATTCTTGCATTTGTCCCTGACTGGATGAAGAGCTTTGGAAATGTGTTCCACTTTTCAACCACATGGCTCTTTTTCTGCTGGCACAAACACAATGGGCAGAGTGGTACACACACACAGCTGAGAGAGAAGATTGGGATAGTGCGTCGTCTCTTTACTGCATCGTGCAGTATGTTCCAAACACGGAATATTCTTCGTCAGTATTGATCTCTGCTGAGGAAGCGATCGGAAGATGTGGGGTTGTCCATGGGCTGAGAAGGAGGAGGGGGTTGGTCTGCGGGCTGGGAAGCGGGGGGTGGGGGTTGGTCTGCGGGCTGGGAAGCGGGGGGTGGGGGTTGGTCTGCGGGCTGGGAAGCGGGGGGTGGGGGTTGGTCCGCGGGTTGGGAAGGGGGAGGGGGTGGGGGAGGGGTTTGGCCCATGGGCTGGGAAGGGGGAGGGGGTGGGGGAGGGGGTTGGTCCGCGGGTTGGGAAGGGGGGGGGTGGGGGTTGGTCTGCGGGCTGGGAAGCGGGGGGTGGGGGTTGGTCCGCGGGTTGGGAAGGGGGAGGGGGTGGGGGTTGGTCCGCGGGCTGGGAAGGGAGAAGGAAGGAATTTGTATTTCTCTTGCGCCTCTCTTGCAACTGGAAGCTCTTGCTTTCTGCTGTTTTCAAAGCTACCTTTATTTAATCCAGTGTCTTGGATGTGAAACTCTGACAGGGTTTGTGTTGATTCAGACAGAAGACCCACGTTGTTCTGTTTCACAAGGATTCGAGACATTGGCTGGTTATTGTCTGAGGAAAGCTCAGTCTGTTTCTCGGTGTTAAGTTTCCTGTTTTTGTGCTGAAGGTTTTGGTTTACTGGGTCCCAGGTCTGGGGAGAATAATGATAAAAGCTGATATTCTTCCACACAACACCTTGTGAACTCTCTTCCTTTTCCAGAACCATTTACTTCTGGTTTTGATCACAGGGGTTGACTTGGAAATGCTGTGGGTAAGCAAGAGAACTGGCGCTAACCTGTGTGGAACAGTAATGAGGCACAGGGCAGGCTGGGCTCAATGTCATACTGAGTGAGTTCAAGTCTACACTTTTCATGTAGTGAGCTTCAACTCCTGGTTATGTTTCATTTGGGACACGGGTGTTGCTGGCTGGACAAGCATTTGTTGCCTATTCCTAATGGAACTGAGTGTCTCGCTCAGCTGTTACAGAGGGCAGTAAGGGTCGACCACATTGCTGTGGGTCTGGAGTCACATGTAGGCCAGACTGGGTAAAGACAGCAGATTTCCTTCCCTAAAGGATATTAGTGAACCAGATGGGTTTTTACAACAATTAAAATAGAATCCCTACAGTACAGAAGGAGGCCATTCAGCCCATCGAGTCTGCACCGACCACAATCCCACCCAGACCTTATTCCCATAACCCCACGCATTTACCTAGCTAATCCCCCTGACATTAAGGCTCAATTTTAGCATGGCCTAACCTGCACGTCTTTGGACTGTGGGAGGAAACCGGAGCACCTGGAGGAAACCCACGCAGACATGGGGAGAATGTGCAATCTCCACACAGACTGTCACCCAAGGCCGGAATCGAACCTGGGCCCCTGACACTGTGAGGCAGCAATGCTAACCGCTATGCCACCGTACCGCCCACAGTTCTGGCAGCTCTGTGGCTGTTGGAAGATCAGTACTCTCTCCTCTCTGCGTAGGTTGTCTGGCAGACTCCTGCCGGCCTTTGGTGGTCTGGTCTTGCAGTGTTGGCACCAAGCGATCGGCAGTGGGTGAGGTGGGTGCGGTAGTTTCACGGTCACCATTACTGAGGTCAGCTTTTCCAGATTTAATCAACTGAATTTAAGTTTCTCCTCAGCTGTTGTGGTGAATCCATTTCCCCTGAGTGTTAGCCTGGGCCTCTGGAGGACAGGTCCAGACACATTGTTGCTAGGCCAGTTACTTCTGTGTTCATTCATTGGATGTGTCGCTGGCAAAGCCAACGTTTGATGCCCATCTCTAATTATAGAATCCCCACAATGCAGAAAAAGGCCCATCGAGTATGCACTGTCTCTGACAGAGTATGTTGCCCAAACCCCCTCTCCTGCCCTATCCCTGTAATTTCAAACCCTGCTAATCCCTCTAACCTTTAGAGTGTGGGAGGAAACCAGAGCACCTGGAGGAAACCCATGCAGACACGGGGAGAACGTACAAACTCCAGACACAGTCATCCGGGAATTGAAGTGGGGTCACTGTGAGGCAGCAGTGCTAACCCGTGCCACTGGGGAAGGAAATTGGCTGCCCTTTACCTGGTCTGGCCAACGTGACCCGCAGCAGTGTGGTTGACTCTTAACTACCCTTTAAAATGGCCCAGCCGGCCAGGTTTGGACACCTAAGGGGTAATTTAACATGGCCAATCGCCTAACCTTGACCTTGCCAACCATACCCACATCCTCTTGAGTTTGTAGAAATACTGGTTCTGAATCTATGGAGTAGGAGCCCAGGTGATTGAACTGTGAGACAAGCACCCATTTTCGAAGGGATGACATAGTTACTCTGTTCCTGTGCAGGTAACGGTGCAGCAGTGAATGAGGTGTACACGGCTGGAACCTCCACCCCGAGACCCGTGCCTCAGCAACAGGATTGCCAGGAGGCCAGCGAGGATCAGCCTTCGGAGGTGAATCAGGAAGAGCAGTGGACGGACCAGGAAACCCAGCCCTTCTGCCTCGGGAGGTGGGCCAATGAGTCGGAGTGCGTTGGGGAATCGGGAGCTGAAGATACTGTGGTGATCTCGCCCACTGCTGATCGTCCGGTGCCCACATTGCAAGACCAGCCTGACAGCTCGCCAAAGGCCAGCGGGAGTCTGCCAGGCAACCTTCCCAAAGAAGAGAGGGATACGGATCCTCTGGCAGCGACAGAGCAGCCGGAGACTCCGCAGGTTGGAGAGGGAGGCTGCAGCTGGCAAGTGCGTGAGGGAATCAGCCCCTCGGACGCATCTGAACAGCAGACAGCGGAGGACGGTGAGAAGGTGGTGAACGGAGAGACTTCCGGAGGCACTGTGGGGTCACAGGAAACTGGAGATTCAGCACCTGTGGGTGTAGGGAATGTGTCCGCTCTCGACACACAGGAATGCAGCCACAGTGTAGGGGGAATAGCCAGCCAGCCCGATACAGAGGACCGTAACCAGGATGTAGGGGGCACAGTTAGTCCAGACACACAGGAATGCAGTCAGGGCGTAGGAGGCACAGCTACTCCCGATACGGAGGTCTCTGATCCAGCTCCGGCTCTGATCAGCGATAGGAGACCCAGCGTCACAGAGACAGAGGATGCAGCTATCCCCAGAGACCGAAGCCAGCAGCAGAAGGCGAGATCTGTGGGAGCCAGCGGCGCCCGAGGGCATCAGCACCGAAAAGCCTCGGAGCCGAGCACCGAGGTCACAGACACGCCAGCAGCCAATCCTCGGAGAGGCCGGGGGAAGCCGAAATCCATCTCTGTGTCCACCACGGACGAGGAGCCAGGCCGGGGGCCAGAGGAGGGGGAAAGCCCCCCGGCTCTCCGTATCGGAGGCCGCAGAGCCAAACAGAGATCCGTGGCTGCCCCCAAAAGTCAGGCTAAGGTTGCAGAGGATACTCCCAAAACCAATGGTTCATCAGAGCAGCAGCCAGCGGGCAGAGGTCGGGGCAGGAGGAGATCTGTGGCTGCCCCAGCAGGGCAGGCTGAGAGCGAGGAGGATCTTACCAAGACGGATGGTTCGGCAGAGCAGCGTCCAGTGGGCAGAGGCAGAGCTCGGGGCAGGAGGAGATCTGTGGCTGCCCCAGCAGGACAGGCTGAGAGCGAGGAGGATCTTTCCAAGACGGATGGTTCGGCAGAGCAGCGTCCAGTGGGCAGAGGCAGAGGTCGGGGCAGGAGGAGGTCAGTGGCTGTCCCAGCAGGGCAGGCTGAGAGTGCGGGAGCGGCTCCTGAAATCGATGGTCCATCAGAGCAGAGTCCTGTGGGCAGAAGCCAGGGCAGGAGGAGGACAGTAGCTGCCCCAACAGAACAGACTGAGAGCGCGGGCAAGGCGCCCCAAACCGATGGTTCATCACCACAATGTCCAGCGGGCAGAGGCAAAGGTCGGGGCAGGAGGAGGTCAGTGGCTGCCCCAGCAGGGCAGGACCCGAGTGTGGAAGCGGCTCATAGCGATGGTGCATCACCTCAAGGCCCAGCCGGCAGAGGCAGGAGGAGATCAGTAGCTGCCCCAGCAGGGCAGGACCCGAGTGTGGAAGCGGCCCATAGCGATGGTGCATCACCTCAAGGCCCAGCCGGCAGAGGCAGGAGGAGGTCAGTGGCTGCTCCAGCAGGGCAGGACCCGAGTGTGGAAGAGGCCCATAGCGATGGTGCATCACCTCGAGGCCCAGCCGGCAGAGGCAGGAGGAAGCAGGTCAGTGAGTATTTGCAGCACACACAAGGCCGATTGGTGATGCTGAGACTTATGGGGGGATGCTGGGCAGAGTAAATGGGAAGAAACTGTTCTTGCTCGTAAAAGGATCGAGAATAAGAGGGACAAAGATCTAAAGTTATTCGCATAAGAAGCAAATGTGATGTGAGAGAAACCTATTTCACACAGCGAGTGGTTAGGATCTGGAATGTACTGTCTGAGAGTGTGGTGGAGACAGATTCGCACAGCGAGTGGTTAGGATCTGGAATGTACTGTCTGAGAGTGTGGTGGAGACAGATTCACTCGAGGTTTTGAGGGGGGCATCAGATGATTATTTGAATAGAAACAATGTGCAGGTATATGGGGGGGAGGCAGGGGGATGGCACTAAATCATGATGCTAATTTGGAGAGCTGGTGCAGACATAAAAACATAGAAGACAGGAGCAGCAGGAGGCCATTTGGCCCTTCGAGCCTATTCCACCATTCATTACGATTATGGCTGATTGTCCACCTCAATATCCTCATCCTGCTTCCTCCCATAACCTTTGAACCCATTCGTCCCCAAGTGCTATATCCAGTCACCTCTTCAATACATTCAGTGTTTTGGCATCAACTACTTCCTGTGGGAATGAATTCCACAGGCTCACCACTCTTTGGTGAAGAAATATTTCCTCACCTCTGTCTGAAATGGTCTACCCCGACTGTGACCCCTGGTTCTGGACTCCCCCACCATTGGGAACATCCTCCCTGCATCTACCCTGTCTAGTTCTGTTAGAATTTTATAATTTTCTGAGATTCCCCCTCATTTGTCTGAATTCCAGCGAAAACAATCCTAACCTAAATCAATCTCTCCTCATCCATCAGTCCCACCATCCCCGGAATCAGCCTGGTAAACCTTCACTGCACTCCCTCGAGAGCAAGAACATCCTTCCTCAGAAAAGGAGACCAAAACTGCACACAGTACTCTGTGTAGCCTCACCAAGGCCCTGTATAATTGCAACACATCCCTGCTCCTGTACTCGAAACCTCTCGCAATGAAGACCAACATACCATTCGCCACCTTGAGGAGATTAAGGGTTATGGGGAGAGGGCGGGAATGTGGAACTGAGCAGCGACAGATCATCCATGATCTTATTGAATGGCGGGGCAGGCTCGAAGGGCCAGATGGCCTACTCCTGCTCCTATTTCTTATGTTCTTATGTTCTTTACTGCCTGCTGTACCTCCATGTTCACCTTCAGTGACTGGTGCACAAGGACACCCAGGTCCCTCTGCACACTCCCCTCTCCCAATTTACAGCCATTCAGGTTTTGTGTTTCTGCTTCCAAAGTGAATAACCTCACGTTTATCCAAATTATACTGCATCTGCCATTGATTTGCCCATGATGGCCTCCTTCTGCACCAAACAATTCTGTGGTTCAGCAATGTTCCTGCTCCACTTGACAGCCCAGCGCTTCTTCCTTACTTGATCTATCCGTGTATCCTTCTATTCCTTCCCCCTTGAATACATCCAAACTTCTCGTCTCAACCATTCCTCGTTGGAGCAAGATCTACATTCTTACCAGTGTCTGCCTATAGAAGTTTTTGTTGTATTTATTTGATTTATTAGTGCCTGTCTTACCTTTTCATTATAGCTACAGATCTTCATTTAAACCACAGTGGAAACATCTCCTTTATATCTACCCTCTTAACGATTTCCTTCCCTAAAGGGCATTAGTGAACCAGATGGGTTTTTCTGACAATCAAACAATCTTTGTCCACTCACTACCCTACGTCCCTCTGCTGCCTCCTGCCTCTTGATAAGGCACCCTCCAACCCATCTCTTAGCTCCCATGATTCCATCTAAGTCATTGCTGTAGATCGTAAAGAGTGGAAGCCCCAGCACTGATCCCTCGACACTCCATGAGTTCCAGCCCACCCACAAATGATCCATTTCTCCCTCATCACTGCTTCCTGTTAAGTTGCCTCAAGTTATTTTCTTTAACCTCTTGACCTCACTTTCTCCCCGTTAAGTAAGGCACTCCTGTGAAGCTCTCCCTCTGGTCACTGATTCTCAGTGTTTGATCATTTCTGGCCTGAGGCTCCGAGAGTCATCCAGTGCAGAGAAGGCCCTTCGCCCCATCAAGTCTGCACCGACACAGCGCACCACTTAGTTAATCGTGTGGTCTGCCCCTTGTGGGTGATGATGTGGAGATGCCGGCGTTGGCCTGGGGTAAACACAGTAAGAAGTCTTACTACACCAGGTTAAAGTCCAACAGATTTATTTGAAAGTTAATGCACAAGCTTTTGGAAACGCTGTTCCTTCGCCACACACCTGATAAAGGAACAGCGTTTCCAAAAGCTTGTGGGTTTTCTATCAAATAAACTTATTAGACTTTGACCTGGTGTTGTGAGACTTGACCTTGTGGGTGATGCCATCTCACTGGAAAAGCACAAGAAGGGCAGAGAAAACCGTGATGACCATCTGACATCTTTACCTTTCAAAGTAAACTTGTTAACACGCTCGCTTCCCTCCCTCTCCCTGCTTCTTAGGAACGTTCACAGGAGACAGGATTGGCATCCGGACGTAAGCGACGTGTTCAGGCAGCGAGCCCGTCAGAGGGTGAGAAGGAAAGCAGCTCACCACACGTGAAAACTCGCCGCACAGCCTGCCAACTGTCCATGCGCTCTCCCTCTGCATCTCCACCCAAGGTGAGCTGTGGATCTCTGATTATATTCGCCAGGGTGTTCCTGCTAAGCAGATAGCTGCCAGCGGGAAAGCCTCCTGCTTCGTCACACCAGCAGATCTCACCCGGAGTTTGCTCGTATTGGTGTTGAGGCGATCTCCTTGCCACAGAGAGTCAGTGTTGTACCACGTCTTGTGGAGGGGAGTACAGAGCCTGGCCACGGAATGAATATCAGAGAATGACACTGCTCCGTGAGGCAGCAAGCATCACATTACTGCTATCTACCATTACATGGAGGACTTTTAACATGTTAGTGATAGAGCATAGCCTGAGAGATCACGGGCTGTCCTGTTAATGTACAATCTGATTTATTATTGTCACATGTATTAATATACAGTGAAAAGTATTATTTCTTGTGCGCTATACAAAGCATAGCATACATAGAGAAGGAAAGGAGAGAGTGCAGAGTGTAGTGTTACAATCAAATCGAGGGTGTAGAGAAAGATCAACTTAGTGCGAGGTCGGTCCATTCAGAAGTCTGACAGCAGCAGGGAAGAAGCTGTTCTTGAGTCACTTGGCACGTGACTGCTTAGAAAGGACAGCAGGATTAGAGGGCACAGCCTCAAGATAAGTGGGGGGAGCAGTTTAGATCGGAGTTGAGGAGGAACTTCTTCACTCAAAGGGTGGTGAATCTCTGGAATTCTCTGCCCGTTGAAGTGGTGGAGGCTACCTCGCTGAATATATTTAAGTCACGGGTAGATAGGTTTCTGATAGACAAGGGGATTAAGGGTTATGGGGAGAAAGCGGGAAAGTGGAACTGATCCACTTCAGATCAGCCATAATCTTATTGAATGGCGGGGTAGGCTCGAAAGGCTAGATGGCCTACTCCTGCTCCTATTTCTTATGTTCTTATGTACATGACCTCAGACTTTTGTATCTTTTTCCCCGACGGAAGAAGGTGGAAGAGAGAATGTCCGGGGTGTGTGGGATCCTTGATTATGTTGGCTGCTTTTCTGAGGCAGCGGGAAGAGAGGCTGGTTTGTCTGTTAGACTGGGCTTCATTCATGACCCCTTGTAGTTCGTTGCGGTCTTGGGCAGAGCAGGAGCCCAGACCAAGCTGTGATACAACCAGAAAGAATGCTTTCTATGGGGCATCTGTAAAAGTTGGTGAGAGTCGTAGCTGACATGCCAAATTTCCTTAGTCTTCTGAGAAAGTAGGGGCGTTGGTGGGGCTTTCTTAACGATAGCATCGGAATGGGGGGGACCAGGACAGGTTGTTGGTGACCTGGACACCTAAAAACTTGAAGCTCTCGACCCTTTCTACTTCATCCCCGTTGATGCAGGCAATGGTGCAGTATTTAATGTGTTACTGAGTGTAGCTGGAAGGTATTTGAACCCCTTACTGCCCTGACTAATAGCATCTAATCCCCTCTTCTCTCCCCCCACCTCTCTTTCCATCACTCCGCCTGCCATCTCAACCTCTCTGCTCTCTCTGTCCCTTCCCCCTGCGCCACCCCAACCCCTCTCCCTTTCTCCTCCCTCTCGCTGTCTCGTTCTCTCAGGTCATGTTCACCGGTCTGGTTGATGAGGACGGGGTGAAGGTGATTGAACAGCTCGGTGGGGAGGTGGTGGAGTCGGTACACGACAGTACGCACTTGGTCACTGACCGGATTCGCCGTACTGTGAAGTTCCTGTGTGCCGTTGCCAGAGGGATTCCCGTGGTAACCCCGGAGTGGCTGAAGAAGGTGAGTCTGGCTTTCGTTTGGATCCTTGTGTTGGTAAAGGTGAGTCAGGTGCTGTCCGACCTGAAATCATAAAGCCAGTGCCCGTCAGCGTGGATTGGCAAACGAATGTCGCTCCCTCGTTCAGCACCAACCCGTTCCCAGGAGATCCCAGAATGATGCTGTGGGTCACTGGGTATCTCTGCAAGAAAAGCTGCCAGGATCCCCAAGGCTGGAGAACACAATCCAAGCAACTACTGCTGTGCAGTGCCGAGGGAGCGCTGCGCTGTCAGAGGGTCATTGCTGAGGGAGTGCCACGCTGTCAGAGGGTCAGTGCTGAGGGAGTGCCGCACTGTCAGAGGGTCAGTGCTGAGGGAGTGCCACACTGTCAGAGGGTCAGTGCTGAGGGAGTGCCGCACTGTCAGAGGGTCAGTACTGAGGGAGCGCCGCACTGTCAGAGGGTCAGTGCTGAGGGAGCGCCGCGCTGTCAGAGGGTCAGTGCTGAGGGAGCGCCGCGCTGTCAGAGGGTCGGTGCTGAGGGAGTGCCGCACTGTCAGAGGGTCAGTGCTGAGGGAGTGCCGCACTGTCAGAGGGTCAGTGCTGAGGGAGCGCCGCGCTGTCAGAGGGTCAGTGCTGAGGGAGTGCCGCACTGTCAGAGGGTCAGTGCTGAGGGAGCGCCGCGCTGTCAGAGGGTCGGTGCTGAGGGAGTGCCGCACTGTCAGAGGGTCAGTGCTGAGGGAGTGCCGCACTGTCAGAGGGTCAGTGCTGAGGGAGCGCCGCGCTGTCAGAGGGTCGGTGCTGAGGGAGTGCCGCACTGTCAGAGGGTCAGTGCTGAGGGAGTGCCGCACTGTCAGAGGGTCAGTGCTGAGGGAGCGCCGCGCTGTCAGAGGGTCAGTGCTGAGGGAGTGCCGCACTGTCAGAGGGTCAGTGCTGAGGGAGTGCCGCACTGTCAGAGGGTCAGTGCTGAGGGAGCGCCGCGCTGTCAGAGGGTCAGTACTGAGGGAGCGCCGCACTGTCAGAGGGTCAGTGCTGAGGGAGCGCCGCGCTGTCAGAGGGTCAGTGCTGAGGGAGCGCCGCGCTGTCAGAGGGTCGGTGCTGAGGGAGTGCCGCACTGTCAGAGGGTCGGTGCTGAGGGAGTGCCGCACTGTCAGAGGGTCGGTGCTGCCAGATGGTCTGTCCTACCTCCTCCACCATTCAATATGAACATGGCCACTCGATGGCTAATTTCCTTCCCATCCCAGGTGCCTGAATGCCTTGAAGCCAAGATCACCTCTCTCTAAAGTGAGAGAGATTATAACTGAGCCTTGAATGTGAAGCAAGTGTTGCTTTAATGGTGTACGTATCCTTACTGTCTCTGCACTGCCTGTGGTATTTAGATCTTGCCTCATGTCTTTATTTCTCATTTTTTGGCTCTCTGCTCTCCCACTCTCTCTCTGTCTCTCTCTGATTCCTTCTCTCTCCTCCCTGCCCTGGATAAGTGTGGGAAGAGCTCCTGTTTTTTATCCACCGGTGGATTCTTAGTTGATGACAGCGACCAGGAGCAGAAATTCAACTTCAAGCTGGCTGAGTCTCTGCGGAAAGCCAAGGAGCAGCCCCTGTTACAGGTACGTGTCTGAACACTCTGCTACCCTCCCCACTTTCCCCAGAGAGGCTAACTGTCACCGAGGCTGTGGGGGGAGAGAGAGAAGTGAAGGATAGGCCGAGTGAGGATAGAGAGAGAGAGGAGGTCAAGTGGAAGGAGGCTGGCGTAGACAGAATGGCCTGTTTCCAACTGTAAATTCTACCCAGCTATAGTTTCCCAGGTGAATCTATACTGGCTGATGCATTTTTGGTGGATCCAATTCAGGTGAGAGCTACAAATGGTGTGCTGGAAACAAGTGTTGCAGTTAGTTAAGCAATAGCAAAACTTTGAATTTTTAAAAGAAAATTATAAAAAGTATGATAGTATGGAACTTCAGTATTGCTGAAAGAAAAACAGGAGCATAGACACAGATCTGGGAGTTCGGGTCCACATTGGCAGCACAGGTGGTGAAGGAAGCAGATGGCACGCTTGCCTTCATCAGATGGGGCATCGACTACAGGAGTGGGTAAATTATGTTCCAGTTATATTACACGCTGACTAGGCCACATTTGGAATACTGTGTCCAATTCTGGTTGCCACGTTACCAAAAGAAGGTGGAGGCCCTGGACAGAGTGCAGGAAAGGTTTACCAGGATGTTTCCTGGTATGGAGGATATTATCTATGAGGAGAGGTTGGAGAAACTCGCATTGTTCTCCCTGGAAAGATGGAGGCTGAGGGGGCAACCTGATAGAAGTTTATAAAACTATGAGGGGCATAGATAAGGTGAACAGTTGGAAGCTTTTTCCCAGGATAGGAATGACAATTACAAGGGGCACAGGTTTAGGGTAAGGGGGGAAAGGATCAGTGGAGATGTGGGGGGGAAGTGTTTTACACAGAGGATGGTGGGGGCCTGGAATGAACTGCCAAGTGTGATGATTGAGGCAGATACAATAGCAACATTTAAGACCTGGATAGAGACATGGACAGGGAATAGAGAGATACAGGCAGTTGGTCTAGATGGGATATGATTGGTACAGGCTTGATGGGCCGAAGGGCCTATTCCTGTGCTGTACTGTTCTCTCTGCCTGCTCTGTGAAGATGCTCAGAGGGAGCACAGTGCTCCAACTGTGGCCTCTAACGAACCGTTAAACTGGGTTGAGACGGGGATCCCAGTGAGTCAAAGTTGACCAAGTCAGGTTTGTCTCACCTGATGGAAAGGGCTGAGAGGGTGGGGGAAGGGGGAAAGTATAGTTTGCCATTGCCCCCCAGGGTAGATAGTGGTAATATTACTGGACTGGTGATCCAGGGTTAATGTTCTGGGGAATACAGATTCAAATCCCACCACAGCAGCTAGTGGAATTTAAATAGTTCATAAAATCTCAGGTTGAAAGCTATTCTAACCAACAAGACCATGAAACCATTGTGGAAAAATCCTTCTGGTTCATTATTGTCCATTTGGGAAGGAGATCTCCCATCCTTACCCGGGCTGGCCTGTGTGTTTACATTTTATTTATTATTGTCACAAGTAAGTTAACATTAACACTGCAATGAAGTTACTGTGAAAATCCTCTAGTTGCCACACTCCAGCAGGTACACTGAGGGAGAATTTAGCACGGCCTAACCAGCATGTCTTTCGGACTGTGGGAGGAAACCCACATAGACACAGGGAGAATGTGCAGACGGTGACCCAAGTCGGGAATGGAACCCGGGTCCCTGGCGCTGTGAGGCAGCAGTGCTAACCCACTGTGTCACCGGGAATGGAACCCGGGTCCCTGGCGCTGTGAGACAGCAGTGCTAACCCACTGTGTCACCGGGAATGGAACCCGGGTCCCTGGCGCTGTGAGGCAGCAGTGCTAACCCACTGTGTCACCGGGAATGGAACCCGGGTCCCTGGCGCTGTGAGGCAGCAGTGCTAACCCACTGTGTCACTGGGAATGGAACCCGGGTCCCTGGCGCTGAGAGGCAGCAGCGCTAAGCCACTGTGTCCCCGTGTCTCAGTTGACTCTTATCTGCTCCTCTGAAATGACTGAGTGAGGGATGGGCAACAGTATTACCTCATTATATTGAAGAACAATATTGCAGCTTGATTATCTAATAAAAGCTGGGAAGTGTTGTGCGGTTCAATCTGTAACTGGTTTGTTTTTCTGTATGCCCTCAGGGTTTCCAGATCCACGTGACATCGGGGGTGCTGCCTGAACCCAGCCAGATGGAGAGCATCATTCAGTGCAGTGGGGCAAACGTACTGCCCAAGATGCCGAGGGTATACAAGGTGAGTCTCCACACTGTCTTCAATGGGGCGCACTGTCAGTGACAGTTGGAACACTGGAGCTGTAATATCCTCACTCGATAAGGAGGGAGGAGGCGGTTTGTGTTTGCAGTAAAGTTTCAGTTAGCCAGCCTTCTGCCCATCGCAATTCTCTATTCCTCAGAATTCTGGGGTGGCATACCGGTTAGCACTGCTGTCTCACAGTGCCAAGGACCCAGGTTCAATTCTGGGTGACTTTCTGTTTATGTGGAGTTTGCACGTTCTCCCTGTGTCTGCGTGCGTTTCCTCCAGGTGCTCCGGTTTCCTCCCACAGTCCCAAGATGTGTAGGTTAGATGGATTGGTCATGCTAAATTGACCCTTAGTGTCCAAAGATGTGCAGGTTAGGTGGATTAACCACAGGAGATGTGTGGAGTTACAGGAATTGGGCAGGGGACAGGACCTGGATAAGATACTCCGTCAGAGAGTCAGTGCAGGCTCGATGGGCTGAGTGTCCTCTTGTGCACTGTAGAAATTCTGTGTTGTGCTGGAAAGTGCCATATCTATGCTGAAGAGTGGACCAGCCTGTGCTGTAATGGCTTCCCCTGATGTGTTAGGGTCTTGGGGTGACAAATCAGTACGATCGCAAATTTTAAAAAAAAATTATTCATGGGACATGGGTGTCACTGGCTGGCCAGCATTCATTGCCTATCCCTCATTGTCCCCGTTCAGAGGACAGTTGAGAGTCAACCACATTACTGTGGCTCTGGAGTAGACCAGACTGGGTAAAGACAGCAGATTTCTTTCCTAAAGGACATTAGTGAACCAGATGGGTTTTTCTGACAATCGACAATGTTTTCGGGCCATCAGTAGATTTTTAATTCCATGTTTTTTTAATTGAATTCAATTTCACCATCTGCCGTGGTGGGATTCGAACCCGGGTCTCCAGAATGTTAGCTGAATTTCTAGATTTATAGTCTAGTGATACACCACTAGGCCATCTCCAATGAAGAACATGCGTCTGCATGAGGGGATGTCAGCAATACATCTCAATGAGATTCATCACTTTCAAGGGAGGAGAGGGGGATAAATGTCCAGTAGTGAATTCCAACATCGCAACAGGGATTGTGTGTAACTGTCAGGGCTCTCACCTCGGAGTCGGAAAGTTGTGGGTTTGAGTCCCAACACACTCTGATGGGACTGCTGTACTGGCAGACAGACCTTCCTTTGTGTTACTAAACCGAGCCACCCCCAACCTGTCTGATTTTTAAAAAGATACCATGGAATAATTCTGTCAAAGTGATACTCCTGGTTTCTGGTCAAAATCCATTCTTCCCATTTATCACAGGAGGTGATGGATGACCTTTTATCTCCTGGGTGTTTGTTTTTTTTTGGGAAAAGATCATAGTTTATAACAGAATGCAGAGTAAAAACCAGTCCCGTGGTGTGCTCACACTCGTCCCTGCCAATCTTTTTGGCAAATTAAATAAATTTAAATCAAGCTGAGGAACAAAGTAAAAAGGGGCAGCTCCTTAAAAAGGGGGTGGGAGACTGCCAAAACATAAAACAAAATATAAAGGAAACTTAAAACATCAAACTAAATGAAATGTGATTAAAGGGATCAGTAATGTGCCCCAGTCCCTGCGGGACCTAATGAGCACAGAAAGCCTCAATGATGCCTGTGGACTCTGCACGCTCCTTCTCCAGGGACACCCGGCCACAAATGTAGCCTTGGTCGAGGGGCAGATATCGGGTTGGACGACCCTCTCAGTCACCTGATGCCTGGGATCTGTTAATGGTAAATTTGACCAGGCTCAGGATGGGTGTTTGTGGTTAGATCACTCACTGATTGTAAGGAATTGGCTGTAAAGTGCTGTGGGACTGCCTGAGATTGTTCAACGTGTCATATAAATGCAAATCCTTTCTTACCTTTTTAATTGTGGTGGTTTTCTGCACTGGCCCTTCTCCTGTGGTAATGGGGAAGTGGGTGGTTAATCTCCCGACCGATACGAGATTCCGATCCTCCTCCTCTTTTGTTTTTGCTCCGGATTTCGACCTGACAGGAGAAAATCCTGGTGATTTCGTGTCTGGACGACCTCCCCAAGTGCAAAGCCGCCCGGGATGCTGGAATCCCCATCGTCAATGCCGAATTCATCCTGACCGGCATTCTCCAGCAGACGGTGGACTTGGTGAGTTACCGGCTAGACGGGGTGACCGACGGCAAGCCGGAGGGGAAAGGCAAAAGACGGAGTTCCGCCACAGCAGCAGCAGCACAGCTGGCCACTGGCAGGAAGAAAAAACGTTAACTGTTTTTTAAAAAAAATATACCTAGGGTAGGAATTTTATCAAACTTGTAAATCCGTAATGTAATTAAAAAAAAAAGTGAAAATTAACGCATCCTTTTCATTCCCTATGGCCTGGTGTGGGGTTCAGAAGGATTATCAGAATATATTTGCAAATGATGGACATCTTACTCTGAACTTGCAGTAAAAGTTGACCAGATTGTTGTGTGGGGAGAGATTGGGTCGACAGGGCCTGTATTCACTGGAATTTTGGAGAATGAAAGGGGATTGCATGGAGACGTATGCGATTCTTACTGGGTCAGTACACAAATTAGGAGGAGTAGGCCATTCAGCCCCTCGAGCTTACGCTGCCATTCAATAAGATCATGGCTGCTCTGACTGCGTTGCAGATTCCACCTTCCCATGCTGGGCTGAAGGGCCTTCACTATGTGGGTATGCCGGCGTTGGACTGGCGTAAACACAGTGTTGTCAGACTTTTTACTGGGCCTTCACTAGGCAGAATGACTCTATCTATCCCTGGTAACCTTCGATTAACAAGAATCTATCTGCACTCTCCCCCCCGCCCTTAAAAATATTCTGAGACAATGCTCCAAAGTTGCACAAATCTCAGAGAAAATGTCCGTGTCCTCAAAAGAAACGGTGATCCTTGATTCTGTAGCAGTGCCCTCGAGTTCTGGACTCATCCACAAGAGGGAGCATGTGCTCCACATTCACCTTGTCAAGATCATTCAGGATCCTCTATAACCTTCAGTTAGGAGTGGCTCAGGAAGGATTGTGCCCGGGGTGCTCAAAAACGAGGGCTCATAGTCTCAGAATAAGGGACAGGGTTAGGACGGGGGCAGCACAGTTGTTAGCACTGCTGCCTCACAGCACCAGAAACCCAGATTTGATTCCTAGCTTGGGTCACTGTCTCTGTGGAGTTTGCACATTCTCCCCATGTCTGCGTGGGTTTCTTCCTGGGTGCTCCGGTTTCCTCCCATATTCTGAAAGATGCGCTAGTTGGTTAGGTACATTGACCCAAACAGGTGCCGGAGTGTGGTGTCGAGGGGAATTTCACAGTGACTTCATTGCAGTGTTAATGTAAGCCTTCCTTGTGACTAATAAATAAAAAAGAGGAATCTCTTCACCGAGGATAGTGAATCTTTAGAATTTTCTGTCCCAAGAACTGTGAAGGCTTGTGTTTTAGATATTAAAGACATCGAGGGAAGTGGGGAGATAAGTGTGGGAAAAATGGCATCAAGATAGACCAGCCATTGAATTACAGAGCACTCTTGAGGGGTTGGCTTCAGCTGTGGTAATGGAAGTGTATGTCCTGATTTTGAGCAATGCTTGTATGTACTAGTAGCACAGTGTTAGCACTGCTGCCTCACAGCATCAAAGACCTAGGTTCAAATCTGCCCTCGGTTCACTTGTGTGTGTGGAGTTTGCACGTTCTCTCTGTGTCTACATGGGTTTCCTCCCTGCCCAAAGATGTGCAGGTTAGGTGGATTGGCCGTGGGAAATGTGTGGGGTTACAGGGATAGAACCTGGATAGGATACTGTGTCAGAGTATCAGTGCAGACTCGATGGGCTGAACGGTCTCTTGCACTGTAGGGATTCTGTGAAGCATTGTTTGATTTCTGCCATGTTCTCCTTGTTCTGTATCTGAGTTTGTGTGTGCGCTGCCCTTGCCGATAAGTTTATCAGAAACAGTAAACTCATTTAGCTTAAAGCTGTCCCCTATCCGATAGGTGAAAGAGCATTTAAAAATAAGTCGTTTATTCCTTTTATTAATACAAAACATTTATTTTGGCTGAATAAATAAATATAAACTCTGTAAAGTTTACAAAAATTCAATAAGGTACAGTGGGATAATTTGACAATTTCTGCTGGGAGGCACTGTTGAGGCACTATTATCAAACAGTTCAGTTAAACCACACTGCAGGAAGATTAGAACACACTTCGGTTATAAATGGTGGAGTTTGTTCCCTGATACTTTTTGTACTTCCTAAAACAGGAGGCCTTGGGTGACTGATGGAGTTTACAGTTCTCTCCATATGTGCGTTGGGTTTCCTCTGGGTGTTCTGGTTCCTTCCACACTCCAATTGCCTCTTAGTGTCGAGATGTGCAGGATTACAGGATGTGAGGGGGTGGGGGGAGGGCCTGGGTGGGATTTTTTTTTTGGAGAGTTGGTGCTGACTCTTTCTGCACTGCAGGGATTCTTTGGAATGTGTTAGTAAAGCAGTTTGCTGACAGTTCGGTCGATTGTAATGCAGGTGAGGTGGCAAGGAACTGAAGGGGTAAAGTGATTTTAGTTCAAGGATTTACCAGTATTGATAATGCAGAGAGGGAGATACAGAGATCACAGGTTAGAGGTTTGCTTCCTGGTTTCCTGTTTGATCATTGGCCTGTTCTTTAAGGGCATCCTCCAATAGCTTCAGTGCCCTCTGTCCTATTGAGGGGAGGGATATTGGCTGCTCATCCGGGGATTCTGCAAGGAAACAGCTTTGTGCTTCACAGTGCGGGCGGGTGCTGCTGTGCTGTACGTCGCAGTTGAATAGCTTGCTGCGATCTGCTGGCTGGACTCACCTACAAAGGACGGTCGCTTTTGAGAGGAACTGTGGTGAGGAGTCAGTAGCTTCAGGAGCTGAGGTAAGATGTGAAAGAGAGAAATAACTGCGATGCTGGGTGGCTGTAAAGCAGCTCTTGTTCCCTCAGTAACAGACTGCAGGAGTATCTGGGGACGAGATCTACAGACTGGTGCAGATTTGGGAGGGTAATGTGACAGAGAGGAACAATGTCTCAGAGTCTGTTACAGGGATGAGCATTGTTGACTCTTATCCTTCACCTGTTGAAAGACTGAAGTAGTGTCTATCTTGGGAGCCTTTGTTCCTGGCAGCTGAGGACAGCGGTGGTCTGTGAGGATGTAGACTGATCCATGCTGTCATTTCCCCCTTCACTCACTCTCCTCTCCCCCATTTGTGTCTCCCTCCTCCTGGTCCCCAATCACAGCTGCACTCAGGACCTGCAGCTCATCCAGAACCTTGGCCAGGGAGCCTGGAAGAGAAAGAAGAATTTTGCATTTATGTAGCCTCCTGTTACAAGCTCAGGGCGATCTGCAGCCTCTGCAGTGCTTCCCTGGATGTGCGCTTGTTACTACATCGCAATCACTTGTTGCTACGTAGAAACCAGTGCAAACAGTAACGTGATAACAATTAGACACTGATGGAGAAATATTGACCAGGACATCAGGGAGAACTCCCCTGTTGGTCTTCAAAATGGGAGTTTGAGTCAACCTTTTTTTTTTAATTCATTCGTGGGGCCATGGGTGTTGCTGACTTGTCAGCATTTGTTGCCCTTGAGAAGGTGGTTGTGAGCTGCCGCCTTGAATCGCTGCAGCCCATGTGCTGTGGGTTGACCCACAGTGCAGTTAGGAAGGGAATTCCAGGATTTTAACCCAACGACTGCGAAGGAATGGCGATGTGTTTCCAAGCCAGGACGGTGAGCAGCTTGAATGGAAACTTACAGGTGGTGGTGTTCGTAAGTATCTGCTGCCCTTGTCCTTCTAGATGGAAGTGGTCAGGGATTTGTAAGGTGCTGCCTAAGGAGCCTTGTTGAGTTACTGCAGTGCATCTTGTAGATGGTACACACGGCTGTCACTGTGCATCGGTGACGGAGGGGGTGGATGTTTGTAGATGAGGTGCCAATCAATTGGGGCTGTTTTTTGTCCTGGATGGTGTTGAGGTTCTCGAGTGTTGTTGGAGCTGCACCCATCCAGGGCAAGCGGAGAGTGTTCCATCACACTCCTGACTTGTGCCTTGTAGATGGTGGACAGGCTTTGGGAAGTCAGGAGATGAGTTACTCGCCGCAGTATTCCTAACCTCGGATCTGAGATCCCCGGTTTAAGATTACGTAAGAAATAGGAGCAGGAGTAGGCCATCTAGCCCTTTGAGCCTGCCCCACAAAGATTAGTGGGAAGAAACTTAGTAGAGTGGTCGATAATAAGGGGGCATAGATTTGAGGTCAGGGACAGAGGAGATTTTGAGGGGATTTGAGGAGAAACTTTTTCACTCAGAGGGTGTTGGGAATCTGGAACTCTCTGCCTGAAAGGATGGTCGAGACGGGAATCTCACAACATTTAAGGAGCATTTAGATGAGCACTGGAAATGCCACAGTGTACACTGCTGTGGAGCGAATGCTGGATAATGGGGTTAGGAAGTGTTTAATGGCCAGCAAATGCATGATGGGCTGAAGGGCCTCAAGGGCCTCTTTCTGTGCTGTGGAACTATATGAATTGCAAGAGTGAGGTCACAGATGCGAGGTAATCGCATTCCTCCCTTTTTGTAGGATCTAGCCTGCTCACTAATTTAGATCGCATTAACCCAGCTTCTCACCTGACAGTAACATACACTGGAGGCTGCTTGAGATTGTCCATCACTAGGACTGTGAGTGGGCCCTGCAAGTGTAGGAGTCTCTACAGCAGATGGCATAGCTTTGCACCCAGTGACACCCTGTGCAGGTAGTTCCTCATCACCATTGCCAGGTGGGTGTGTAAAGCCTCCCTCTATCATGGCAGGGAAATGCAGATTTTTTTTTTTGCAAAGGATTTTTTTGCTCTTGTGGGGAAAGGTAGAGGACGGGGTGATGGGTAAAACACCAACTCTATTTATTGTTGGAATGTGGGTGACACTGGGCTGGGCCAGCTTTTGTTGCCCATCCCTAATTGCCCTTTCAATGGAGTGTCTCACTCAGTCATTTTAGAGGGACAGATAGAGTCACCCACATGTAGGCCAGACCAGGGTAAGGACAGCAGATTTCCGTCCCTAAAGGACATCAGTGAACCTGATGGGGTTTTCTGACAATCGACAATGGTTTCATCAGTAGATTAATTCCAGATTTTTTTAAAAATTGAATTTAAATTCCACCCTCTGCCATGGTGGGACTCGAACCCAGGTCCCCAGAACATTAGCTGTGTTTCTGGATGAATAGTCTAGCTATAATACCACTAGGTCATCGTCTCCCCTGTAGGGAAGCAGGACAGCAAGAACCTATGGACAGCGATAAGACCAGTAAGCTATTTAGTGTTACTGGTGATGGGATAACTGTGTGTTTACAATGTATTATTTCTCTTTTTTTTAAAAACTCTTGTATTTCAGCAAATGTCCGCCCCGGGCAGTTACCTTTAGTGTAGGCCGGGCCTGCAGCCTTTGAAGCCTGGGTGTGGGGTAAGGGCCGGGCCAGCTCCTCTTCCTCACGCAGGGCGACTGTGGAGCGGATTGGCACAGCTCGGCGTTTCTTGTACTGGCTGAGCAGCCCTTCCTGTCTCAGTGTGCTCTGGAAAAGAGGGAAAAACAAGCACAATCCTCACTCTGTACCTGTCCCCCCCCACCGTACACACAACCCTCACTGTGTACCTGTCCCCCCCCCGTACACACAATCCTCACTGTGTACCTGTCCCCCTCCCCGTACACACAATCCTCACTCTGTACCTGTCCCCCCTCCACCACCCCCTCCCCGTACACACAATCCTCACTGTGTACCTGTCCCCCCCCCCGTACACACAACCCTCACTGTGTACCTGTCCCCCCCCCCGTACACACAATCCTCACTCTGTACCTGTCCCCCCCCCCCCCCCGTACACACAATCCTCACTCTGTACCTGTCCCCCCCCCGTACACACAATCCTCACTGTGTACCTGTCCCCCCTCCACCACCCCCTCCCCGTACACACAATCCTCACTGTGTACCTGTCCTCCACCCCCGTACACACAACCCTCACTGTGTACCTGTCCCCCCCCCCCGTACACACAACCCTCACTGTGTACCTGTCCCCCCCCGTACACACAATCCTCACTCTGTACCTGTCCCCCCCCCGTACACACAATCCTCACTGTGTACCTGTCCCCCCTCCACCACCCCCTCCCCGTACACACAATCCTCACTGTGTACCTGTCCCCCCCCCCCCCCGTACACACAACCCTCACTGTGTACCTGTCCCCCCCCTGTACACACAATCCTCACTGTGTACCTGTCCCCCCCCGCCATACACACAATCCTCACTGTGTACCTGTCCCCCCCCCCCTCCGTACACACAACCCTCACTGTGTACCTGTCCCCCCCCCGTACACACAATCCTCACTGTGTACCTGTCCCCCCCCCCCCCGTACACACAACCCTCACTGTGTACCTGTCCCCCCCCGTACACACAATCCTCACTGTGTACCTGTCCCCCCCCGTACACACAATCCTCACTGGGTACCTGTCCCCCCCCCGTACACACAATCCTCACTGTGTACCGGTCCCCCCCCCCCGTACACACAACCCTCACTGTGTACCTGTCCCCCCCCGTACACACAACCCTCACTGTGTACCTGTCCCCCCCCCCGTACACACACAATCCTCACTGTGTACCTGTCCCCCCCCGTACACACAATCCTCACTGTGTACCTGTCCCCCCCCCGTACACACAATCCTCACTGTGTACCTGTCCCCCCCCCGTACACACACAACCCTCACTGTGTACCTGTCCCCCCCCGTACACACAATCCTCACTGTGTACCTGTCCCCCCCGCCGTACACACAATCCTCACTGTGTACCTGTCCCCCCTCCCCGTACACACACAATCCTCACTGGGTACCTGTCCCCCCTCCCCGTACACACACAATCCTCACTGGGTACCTGTCCCCCTCCCCGTGTACACAATCCTCACTGTGTACCTGTCCCCCCCCTCCCTGTACACACAATCCTCACTGTGTACCTGTCCCCCCCCTCCCTGTACACACAATCCTCACTGTGTACCTGTCCCCCCCCCCGTACACACAATCCTCACTGGGTACCTGTCCCCCACCCGTACACACAATCCTCACTGGGTACCTGTGTCCCCCCCTCCCCCCCCCCCGTACACACAATCCTCACTGTGTACCTGTCCCCCCCCTCCCCGTACACACAATCCTCACTGGGTACCTGTCCCCACCCACCCCCCCGTACACACAACCCTCACTGGGTACCTGTCCCCCCCCGTACACACAACCCTCACTGTGTACCTGTCCCCCCCCCGTACACACAATCCTCACTGGGTACCTGTCCCCACCCACCCCCCCGTACACACAACCCTCACTGGGTACCTGTCCCCCCCCGTACACACAACCCTCACTGTGTACCTGTCCCCCCCCCCGTACACACAATCCTCACTGGGTACCTGTCCACCCCCCTGCACCCTACACACAACCCTCACTGGGTACCTGTCCCCCTCGCCCCGTACACACAATCCTCACTGGGTACCCCCTCCCCCCACTCCCAGATTATTAAAGCAAGGCCCATCATGTCTGTGCTAGCATCAAGCCCCCATCTGTTCTAATCCCATTTTCCAGCACTCGCTCCATAGCAATGGCATTTCCAGAGCTCATCTGAATGCTTCTTAAATGTTCCTGCCTTTCAGGCAGCGAGTTCCAGATTCCCACCATCCTCTGGGTGAAAAAGTTTTCCTTCAAATCCTCTCTAAATCTCTTGCCCCTCACTTCAATCTGTGCCCGCTGGTTACTGACCCCTCTGCTAAGGGGTAAAGTTTTTCCCTATCTACATCCCTCATCATTTTGTACATCTCAATTAGGTCTCCCCTCAGCCTTCTCTGCTCCAAGGTAAACAACCCCAGTCTAACCAGTCTCTCTTCATGGTTCAAACACTCCAGCCCAGGCAGCATCCTGGTGAATCTCCTCTGCGTCCCCTCCAGTTCAATCACATCCTTCCTATTGTGTGGAGACCAGAACAGCACACAGTGCTGTAGCTGTGGCCAACATTTTATACAGCTCCGTCATAACCACCCTGCTCTTATATTCAATGTCTCAGCTAATAAAGGCAAGTATCCCATACACCTTCTTAACCACCTTATCTACCTGTTCTGCTTCCTTCAGGGATCTTTGGACACGCAACCCAAGGTCCTCCTGCTTCTCCTAGCATCCCACTGTTCATTTCTGACAGTTTAGATGATAAAATAGCAATAACAGAAAAACTACTGGGCTGTTGCGCGAGTCCCGTTTCCAAAACCAAGTGATTAGGACGGCAAATGTCAACATTGGCCTTCATTGCAAGGGGAATTGAGTAGAGGAGTAAGGTGCCTTGCTGCGTTTGGAGACAGCCTTGGTGAGACTGCACTGTGTGGAGTTTAGATCACTTTTATCATTCTGCTGGAATGTGAGTCACCACCACCGCTCCCGGTGAGTTCCACATTCTCATCACTCACTGGACAATGACACTGCCCTCGATCTGTCTGACTGCGAGGGCCTGGTGTTCCGCTAGCTGTGAAACTCACTGGTTCAAATGACACTTGCCACTTACCACGAGAAGATTCTTGTCCCGCTCCAGTTCCCGCAGCTTGTTACTGAGCCGTTGGATCTCCCTCTGATGCTGTTCCTCCTGTACCTTCCCACAGGCTTGCATTCGCTCCTTGTCACGAGCAGCCTGTCGGTCTGTCTGACGGAGAGCGACAACTGGGTAAAAACCGAGACAACATCAACACAGCGGCACTGTCAGCAGCGGGTGAATTACTGATTCTAATCAGGCAGTTTGACAAACCGGTCTCCCTCGACGTTGCTTTCTTACCCACCTGGGCCCATCTGCCAACCCTGCCAAGTAGCTGCATGGTCCACGAGGGCAGCACTGAGGTTTAGTTAGCAAGGAGGCTCAGGAGGTTAAAGGGGTGCAGAGGATGGCAGATGGGAATCAAAGGGAAATGGAGAACAGCACCCAAGGACAGGAGGGTAGGCGATGCCGCGAGGGTAAAAGAGAAGCTGGCGGGCAGAGGGTACTACGCGATTGGAGGGAAGTTCAGGAGGGGGTGGATGGCTGCAGGAGAGTAGAGGTTATTGTACAAAATCTATGTGATATAAATAACAGAAAATGCTGGATAAACTCAAATCTGTTGGAAGAGAAACTGTTCTGTAGAAGGATCAGTTCGATCTGAAGTGTTAACTCTGTTTTTCTCCACAGATGCTGTCAGACCTGCTGAGTTTATCCAACGTTTTCTGCATTTATTTCCAGCACCCGCAGTATTTTGCTTTTATTTGCGAGGTTACTATATACCAAGTTAAGTGGAATTGAATTGTTTTATTATTATCCGACAGTAAAAAGTATTCTTTCTTTCATGCTATACAGACAAAACATCCTGTTCATAGAGAAGGAAAGGAGAGGGTGCAGAATGTAGTGTTACAGTCATAGCGAGGGTGTAGAAAAAGATCAACTTAGTGTGAGGTAGGTCTATTTCAAAAGTCCAACTGCAGCAGGGAAGAAGCTGTTCTTGAGTCAGTTGGCACGTGTCCTCAGACTTTTGCATCTTTTTCCCAGTGGGAGAGAGAATGTCCGGGTTGCGTGGGGTCCATAATTATGTTGGCTGCTTTTCCTGAGGCAGTGGGAAGTGTAGACAGAGTCAATGGATGGGAGGCTGGTTTGTGTGATGGATTGGGCTACATTCACAACCTTTTGTAGTTCCGTGCGGTCTTGGGCACAGCAGGAGCCCAGACCGAGCTGTGATACAATCAGAAAGAATGCTTTCTATGGGGCATCTGTAAAAGTTGGTGAGAGTCGTAGAGGACATGCTGAATTTCCTTAGTCTTCTGAGAAAGTTGTAGCGTTATAAATGTGCTCCCAACCCAATTCAAGCTTGTTAGGTTTGGCTATTGGGAAACAATGGTTTTCAAAAAAAAAACTGCTAAATTTGGTGGTTAGCAGCCGATTAACTCAGAGTTTACGCATCTGACATCTGATTCGATATCAAACCTGTTTGTTTTATTTGTCTGTGGGATGTGGGTATCACTGACTGGGCCAGATTTATTACTCATCTCCCAGGGCATTTAATAGTCAACATTAAAGCACATCAGTGAACCAGCTGGGTTTTTATGACAATGACTTTTCATTTCAGATTTTTATTGAATTCAAATTTTACCATCTGCCACGGTGGGATTCGAACCAGGGTCCCCACAGCATCCCCCTAAATCTCTGGATTACTAGTCCAGTGACCGTACCACTACACTACTGCCTCCCTCTGTTTGTTGCTGCATAGGCAACATTATTTTACCATTAATAACTTTCACCTTCAATGTTTTTAACATGGAGAAACATTCCAGGGAGCTTTATCAGACAAAACATTGCCATTGAGTCGCAGGAGGAGGAGGAGGAGGGGGAATGAGCAGGAATTATTTCAGCCAGAGGATGTGAATCTGTGGAGGCCAGGTCATTGAATGTCTTTATAGATGGGTTCTTGATCAATGAGGGGAGCAAAGGTTATGGGGAGAAGGCAAGACAATGCGGATGAGAAAAATATCAGACATGATTAAATGGCGGAGCAGATGTGATGGGCCAAATGGCCTCCTTTTGTGCTGTAGGGATTCTATGTACTGTCAGATTGGGAGTCGATGCAGGTCAGTGGGACCAGGGTTAGAAAAGCAGCCAGAGAGCAGAGCTGTCTGACTCTGCCTGGGTGAGGTCTCACTCTCCTCCTCACCCACATCCCACCCTGTCCCCACTCACCGGCCTTGGTGTGCTCCCTCCTGGTCTCGTTCAGCCGTTTCTCCATTTCGGCCAGTTGCTCTGCCATTCGTTTCTCTGCCTCGGCCATCTTCTCACCGAGAGCTGTAACAAGAGGCAGGGACCGTGCGATGAAGGAAGCTCTGAACATGTGAGCCACAGGAAGCAACAATCCACAGCAAATTAATCCCCTAGGAGTGGGAGGAGGTGGTGGAGGGAGTGGTCGAGTCTAGGAAGTGGTGTGTGTGTCGATGTGGGTTCTTTAAGCAGCACACTGTTACAATGGGTGGCACAGTGGTTAGCATGGCTGCCTCTCAGCTTCAGGGACCCGGGTTCAATTCCCGGCTTGGGTCACTGTCTGTGTGGAGTTTGCACATTCTCCCCATGTCTGCATGGGTTTCCTCCGGATGCTCCGGTTTCCTCCCACAGACCAAAGATGTGTAGGTTAAATTGATAAGTTTATTTATTACTGTCACAAGTAGGCTTACATTAATACTGCAACCTAGTTACTGTGAAGATCCCTGGTGCCTGTTTGGGTACACTGCGGAAGAATTTAGCCAATGCACGTATTTTGGACTTGGGAGGAAACTAGAGTACCCGGAGGAAACCGACGCAGACATGGGGGGAATGTGCAGACTCTACACAACGCGAGACCCAAGCCAGGAATCGAACCCATGCTGTGAGGCAGAGTGCTCAACACTGTGCCATCATGACGCCTCTTTTTGGCCAAACTAAATTGCCCCCTAGTATCAGCAGAATTAGCAGGGTAAATATGCAGGGCTGTTGTCGGTGCAGGCTCGATGGGCTGAATGGCCTCTATCTACACTGTAGGATTCTATAACAAAATCACCTGCCCTGAATCACACCCACAACACCATCCATTGATTTACTCTCAGCATTCAGGACAACATCGATATGTTCTGATGTCCTGTCCCTGTGGTGGTCACACAAGACTCTGTAGTAATATTTGAAGAGGAGCTCTGTCTGGTGTCCAGGCCAATGGGAGGTCAGAGTCGCTGCAGTCACCCCCATTTCTGTGGCTCTGGAGTCACGTGTAGGCCAGACAGGGTAAGGACGGCAGATTTCCTTCCCTAAAGAACCAGGTGGATTTCAGGTCACTAGTTTCACAGTCACCATTACTGAGAACTTTATATTCCCAATTTTTTTAATTGAATTTAATCACAGCAGCTGGTTTATCCCCCAGCCACATTTAAAGAGAGTAAAGATTTTCTCACAACAAGAAAGATCTAACCATCACCCTTAACATTCAATGGTATTACCATCGCTGAACCCCCCACTATCAACATCCTGGGGGTTATCATTGACCAGAAGCTGAACTGAACCCAGCCATATCAATATAGTGGCTACAGAGCAGGTCAGAGGCTGGGAATCCTGCGGAGAGAAACTCACCTCCTGACTTCCTAAAGCCTGTCCACCATCTACAAGACCCAAGTCAGGAGTGTGATGGAATACTCCCCACTTGCCCTGGATGGGTGCAGCTCCCAACAACACTTGAGAAGCTCGACACCATCCAGGACAAAGCAGCCCCGCTCGATTGCTACCCCATCCACAAACACTCACTCCCTCCACCACTGACACACAGTGACAGCCGTGTGTACCATCTACAAGATGCACCGCAGCAACTCACCAAGGCTCCTTAGGCAGCATCTTCCAAACCCATGCCCGCTGCCACCTAGACATGGGCAGCTGAATTTGACCCAGCGCTGGGGGAAATGGAAGCTCTATAATGGAGCTGTGCCGTTACCCACACAACATTGCTCCTGACAATACACAGGCCAAAGGGAAACTTGCCTTGTTCATATTTCTCCTGCTGTCGGCACAGTTCGAGCCTCAGGCTCTCTGCAGCCTCCTGACTGTCCGTCAGCTGTTTCCGGGTCTCTGTCAGTTCCTCAGCCAGTCTCTGCTCACCCTGGGATTTCGCCTCCAAGGCTTCCTCCAACTGAGCCACCACCAGCAGCCGATCCTTCAAATCAGTGTCAACTGAAAGAGAAACAATAATTGCAAATGTAGCACCTTTAGTTTATTTATTAGTGTCATACGTAGGCTTACATTAACACTGCAATGAAGTTACTGTGAAAATCCCTTAGTTACCACACTCCAGCGTCTGTTCGGATACACAGAGGGAGAATTTAGCACGGCTAATGCACCCTAACCAGCACGTCTTTCAGACTGTGGGAGGAAACCGGAGCGCCTGGAGGAAACCCACGCAGACACAGGGAGAATGTGCAAAGTCCACACAGACAGTGACCCAAGCCAGGAATGGAACCGGGGTCCCTGGCGCTGTGAGGCAGCAGTGCTGACCACTGTGTCACCGGGAATGGAACCTGGGTCCCTGGCGCTGTGAGGCAGCAGTGCTAACCCACTGTGTCACCGGGAATGGAACCCGGGTCCCTGGTGCTGTGAGGCAGCAGTGCTAACCCACTGTGTCACCAGGAATGGAACCCGGGTCCCTGGTGCTGTGAGACAGCAGCGCTAACCCACTGTGTCACCAGGAATGGAACCCGGGTCCCTGGTGCTGTGAGACAGCAGTGCTAACCCACTGTGTCACCGGGAATGGAACCCAGGTCCCTGGCGCTGTGAGGCAGCAGTGCTAACCCACTGTGTCACCTGGAATGGAACCTGGGTCCCTGGCGCTGTGAGGCAGCAGTGCTAACCCACTGTGTCACCTGGAATGGAACCTGGGTCCCTGGCGCTGTGAGGCAGCAGTGCTAACCCACTGTGTCACCGGGAATGGAACCCGGGTCCCTGGCGCTGTGAGGCAGCAGCGCTAACCCACTGTGTCACCGGGAATGGAACCCGGGTCCCTGGCGCTGTGAGGCTGCAGTGCTAACCCACTGTGTCACCGGGAGTGGAACCCGGGTCCCTGGCGCTGTGAGGCAGCAGTGCTAACCCACTGTGTCACCGGGAATGGAACCCGGGTCCCTGGCGCTGTGAGGCTGCAGTGCTAACCCACTGTGTCACCGGGAGTGGAACCCGGGTCCCTGGCGCTGTGAGGCAGCAGTGCTAACCCACTGTGTCACCGGGAATGGAACCCGGGTCCCTGGCGCTGTGAGGCAGCAGCGCTAACCCACTGTGTCACCGGGAATGGAACCTGGGTCCCTGGCGCTGTGAGGCAGCAGTGTTAACCCACTGTGTCACCGGGAATGGAACCCGGGTCCCTGGCGCTGTGAGGCAGCAGTGTTAACCACTGTGCCACATAATGTAGGAAAATGTCACAAGGAGGTTCACGGGGGGAGGCATCAAAGAATACACTAGGACAGGCAACCACAAAAGAAGACTTTAAGAAGCATCTTGAAGGGGAGAGGCATCTTGAGGGGTAACTTAGCATGGCCAATCCATCTAACCTGCACATCTCTGGAGTGTGGGAGGGAGTACAACAGCAACCAGTACAACAGCAATTAAAATTGGTGAATGTGCCAGAGGCAGGAGTTGAACGGACACAGATAGCTCGTGGGGGGGGGTGGTGGTGCTTTTAGGACTGGATCATCTCCCCTTGCCTCCTAAAGAAAGGATATGTGCATCACTCCTCAACCTGCCCCAATATGCCTACTCTTCACGTCTGAGTCCAGATAAGGCCAGAAGATACAGGAGCAGAATTAGGCCATTTAGCAATGCTCAATGGTGAGGGGCAGGATCGAGCTGGGTTCATAAACTGGGCACAGAAAAGGGCAAGGAAACCGGATCTTGCAATTTTCTCCAGTACAGGATCGGAGCGAGATCGGATAACAGCCTAGTAACCAGATGGCAGTCACTGGTCCTTGAGGACATGTCAATACATCAATGAGTGCTGAGGTATATCCGTTCGGCCCTCCTCTGTGAAACTCGATCCCTCTCTGCCTGCTTCCCTTTCAGCCCATCTGTTTCCAGCTTCCTCCCTTTTTATGTGTAACCAGGGGCTCTATGAAAGGTTTGCATGATCACAAACCCCTCCATTAATCACACACACGTTTATGTTTAGTTGAGAAGTTGGTTTAGGACAGCAGATTTCTTTCCCTAAAGGACAGATGGGATTTTCCGTCAATCGACAATGGTTTCATGGTCATTAGTAGATTCTTAATTTCTGATACATTTTTTTAATTGAATTTAAATTCCACCATCTGCCGTGACGGGTCCCCAGAACATTTGCTGACTTTCTGGATTAATAGTCTGGCGATGATACGACTAGGCTATTCCCTCGCCACAGCTGGAGCACCGTGTGCAGTTCTGGTCAGCACACTACAGGAAGGATGTGATAGCGCTGGAGAGGGTGCAGAGGAGATGCGCCAGGATGCTGCCTGGGATGGAGCATTTCATCTATGAAGAGAGATTGGATAGACTGAAGCAGAGGAGGCTTGAATGGGGATGTGACTGAGGTGTATAAGATTATGAGGGACATAGATTGACAGGAAGAAATGTTTCCCCTTCGTTGAGGTGTCAATGACCAGGGGGCATAGATTGAAGGTAGGAGGGGATGTGAGAAGAAGCTTCTTCACCCAGAGGGCAGTGGGAGTCTGGAACTCACTGCCTGAGAAGGTGATAAAGACAGAGACCCTCGGCACATTGAATATTTAGATGGACACTTGCGATACTAACGCACACCAGGCTATAGGTTAACTGCTGGGAAATGGGATTAGAATAGTATTATCGGACAACAAATTTTATGAAGTTGGGCACACAAAATGGAAGCAAACTAAAGTTACACTCAGAGCCCCTCCACTAAAATTCACAAAGTAACAGACACCAATCAATAGGCAAGAGCATGCTTTTAGAATGCAAATGAGACAAGCTGGACAGGATGGCACCTACAGGAACTAAATTTCCACCCCATCAAAATCAGCACTTCTAAAACAGTCAAACAACCCATGGAGACACCTAAAATTAGCATAGTTAAAGAAACATTCCTGGCCCCTCAAAAGCTCTTTTGAGATCAATGACACACCTATGGTTCAAACCCCAGAGATTCTAGACTATTAAATAACCAGTCAGACAAAACAATTAACACACACTTAAAACAATTTCCTCAACACTTGGAAACATCGAGACGGGATGGCTAAGGTCAAATACTGTAAATAAAGTATTAGCATTTGAATCACATACTGCACTAGAGTTCAGGTATAACTATAGCCTGCTGCGAGGGACAGACAGAGCGCTTTCGGGACAGTCCAATTGTATGTCCTGACTGCGCTTCTCCGTCAATGTAAAAGAAAATAAAGTTGTGCCGTTATTGAACTTCACCCTGAGTCTGTAGTGGTCGTTTCGCCCATTCGCGCGAACAATAGTTAGGTGGTTGTTTTTGACTAGCACACACGTGATGGGCCAAAGGGCCTTTTCAGTGCTGTAGATCTCTGTGACTCTAAGGCCATTTGGTCCATTGTGTCTGTGCTGGCTCTATGAAGGAACAAAGTGCCCCACTTTCTTCTCGTAACCCTCTCTTCCTTTTCCCTCCAGTGAACCCGTCTGCACCACACTCTCAGAGACACAAAAGATCAGTGGATTTCATAACATTTTAGATCACCCCCTTAATCTTCGGTACTTGGAGGATACAAGCAACAACTTAATGTGGTTTAATTTGTGTCTTTATAATCGATGCCCGTGATAACGGCACATGTTCACACAATGTGACCAGGATTTCTGGTTATCTGACTCAGCGGTGGGGGCCATCGTGTGGGTCTCCCTCAGGAGGATGGTAATGTACCTACATTTCAGCCTGGCCTCAGCGACCTTCTTCTCGATTAGCTGTGAGTTCCGCTTCAGCTCTGCAGCCAGTTGGTCCCGTTCTCCGTTCAGTAGCTCGAGTTCCTTCTCCAGATCCTCGTAGGAGCGTCTGTGGGAGCAGCGTGTGAGAACCAATGAGAGCGGCTGCAGGATTCGACCCCCACCCTCCGCGGTACGCGCGACCCCCACCCTCCGCGGTACGCGCGACCCCCACCCTCCGCGGTACGCGCGACCCCCACCCTCCGCGGTACGCGCGACCCCCACCCTCCGCGGTACGCGCGACCCCCACCCTCCGCGGTACGCGCGACCCCCACCCTCCGCGGTACGCGCGACCCCAGCCAGCGAGGAAGGAAAAAGCTACGGAAAAGGTTGCATCTATGGAGGAAGCAGAGGGCACCCTAAAGGGAGCGCAGCGCAGGGACAATACTGACCTGCCGATATCAGGCACTGCCGCTCCACTCTCCTCCTGCAATTTCAGCTTCACTAGTGCGTCCTTCCGAGCGACTAACCCTGCACAAAGAGAGACACAAACTGTAGCCACCCCCTATCGCAGGCGTTCCACCTCCCCCGTATGGTCCCGTTCACCCGAACGTTCTGTTTTTGGTACAGATACCAACCTGTGCTGCTCTGAACATCTGGACAGAGGATCTCAGTGTCTTTCAGTAACAAGAACACGAGGTGCTGGCTCTGTGGGTCTAACCAGTAAAAAGTCTGACAACACCAGGTTTTAGTTCAACCGATTTATTTGATAGTAAACTCACAAGCTTTCACAAGTCTGACAACCTGGTGTTGTCAGACTTTTTACTGTGTTTACCCCAGTCCAACGCTGGCATATCCACATCTGTGGGTCTAACCAGTGAGCATAATGTGGAGTTGGACTGGGGTAAGCACAGTCTGAAATCTCACAACACCAAGTTAAAATTCAACAGCTTTCAGAGCGCTGCTCCTTCATCAGAGGAATGGAGGATTCACAAACAGGACATATACAGACACAAACTCGATTACAAGATAATGTTTGGAATGCGAGTCTTAACAGGTAATCAAGTCTTTACAGGTGCAGACAATGCAAGAGAGGGTTAAGCACAGGTTAAAGACGTGAGAATTGTCTCAAGGCATGTTCGCAGCAAACTACCCAGCCTTCAGAATCGTGACCACACAATCCTGCTACAGTAACCTCTACAAGACATGCCGGATCATCGACACGGATGCTATCATTTCATGTGAGAACACCATCCACTGGGTACACGGTACATATTCTTGTAACTCAGCCAACGTTGTCTACCTGATACGCTGCAGGAAATGATGTCCCGAGGTATGGTACATTGGGGAGACCATGCAGACACTACGACAACAGATGAACGAACACTGCTCGACAATCACCAGGCAGGACCGTTCTCTTCCTGTTGGGGAACACTTCATCGGTCATGGGCATTCAGCCTTTGGTTTTTGGGTAAGCGTTCTCCAAAGCGACCTTCACGACACACGACAGAATCGCTGAGCAGAAACTGATAGCCAAGTTCTGCACACACGAGGATGGCCTCAACCGGGATCTTGGGTTCACGTCACACCATCTGTAACCCCCATGACTTGCCTGGGCTTGCAAAATCTCACTAACTATCCTGGCTTGAGATAATTCTCATATCTTTAACCTGTACGTAAACCTCTCTCCACTTGCATTGTCTGCATCTGTAAAGACTTGATTACCTGTTAAGACTCGCATTCCAACCATTATCTTGTAATTGAGTTTGTGTCCTGTTTGTGAACTCAATTCTTCACTCCCGTGACGAAGGGGCAACACTCCGAAAGCTCATGATACCAGATAAACCGCTGGACTTTAACCTGGTGTGGTGAGAGTTCTTACTGAATATTACAGGCAAGGACGTCCCAGGCTTTGATTCCAGATGGAAGTGCTGGCAGCAAAGATTCTACGGTCAAAGAACAGTACAGCACAGGAACAGGCCCTTTGGCCCATCAAGCCTGCACCGACCATGCTGCCCGACTGAACTAAAACCCCATACCCTTCCGGAGACCATATCCCTCTGTTCCCATCCTATTCATGTATTTGTCAAGATACATCTTAAAACTCACTATCGTATCCACTTCCATTACGTCCCCCGGCACCAAGTTCCACACACCCACCACCCTCTGTGTAAAAAAGCTTGCCTCGTACATCTCCTTTAAACCTTGCCCCTCGCACCTTAAACCCGTGCCCCCCCGTGTAATTGACTCTTCCACCCTGGGAAAAAACTTCTGACTGTCCACTCTGTCCATAACCCTCATAATCTTGTAGACTTCTATCAGGTCGCCCCTCAACCTCCAGCATTCCAGTGACGAAAAAAACCAAGTTTTCACATAGCTAATACCGTCCATGCCAGGCAACATCCTGGTAAATCTTTTCTGTAACCCTCTCCAAAGCCTCCACATCCTTCTGATAGTGTGGCGACTAGAATTGAACACTATATTCCAAGTGCAGCCGAACCAAAGTTCTATAAAGCGTCAACATGACTTGCCAATTTTTAAACTCAATACCCCGGCTGATGAAGGCAAGCATGCCGTATGCCTTCTTGTCTACTTTCTCCACCTGCATTGCCACTTTCAGTGACCTGTGTACCTGTACACCCAGATCCCTTTGTCTATCAATACTCTTAAGGATTCTGCCATTAACTGTATATTTCTCATTTGTATTAGACCTTCCAAAATGCATTACTTCACATTTGTCCAGATTAAACTCCATCTGCCATCTCTGCCCAAGTGTCCAACTGATCGATATCCTGCTGTATCCTCTGATGGTCCTCATCGCTATCCGCAAATCCACCAACCTTTGTGTCATCCGCAAATTTATTAGTCAAACCATTACATTTTCCTCCAAATCATTTATATATATCACAAACAGCAAAGGTCCCAGCATTGATCCCTGAGGAACACTACTTGTCACAGCCCTCCATTCAGAAACGCACCCTTCCATAGCTACCCTCTGTCTTCTGTGACCGAGCCAGTTTCGTATCCAATTGGCTGCCTATTCCTGTATCTGTCAAGATGTCTCTTAAACGTTGCTGTTGTATCTGCTTCTACCATACTCTCCGGCAATGCATTCCAGGCAGTTACCACCCTGTGTCTAAAACACTTGCTTCTCACATCTCCTTTAAACTTTTCCCCTTTCACCTTAAACCTCTGTCCCCTAGTAATTTGATATTTCGATCCTGGGAAAAGGACTCCGACTCTCCATTCTCTCCATGCCTCCCATCATTTTTTAAACTTCTATAAGGTCGCATCTGTCATTCAAGTGAAAACAAACCAACTTTGTCCAAACTCTTCCCATAGCTAATACCCTCTAAACCAGGCAACATCCTGGTAAACCATTTCTTTAGCCTCTCCAGATCCTCAAGGGCAGCCACCCCATTGTCACCCATCTTGCTCATCACTGCTGCCCAACGATCCATAATGGAAAGTGCCGGGGGGATAGTTCTCAGAGGAGGACAAAGTTACACACATTAAAAAAGCCTCCCGACACACCACATGTTCACGGAGCCTGAGTAATGGGAAATTCAGGCGACTGGGATCTAACTTGACTGATAAAGGTCGCTCACCATGAATAGTATCGATCCGCTTGTTGGCAAAGCTCACCCTCTGTGCCAGGCTCACCAGACGGCACAAGGCCTTCCTCAGTTCTGCCTCCTGGTCCAAGAATCTCTGGGAGAAACTAAGGAAGGGAATGAGAGGAAGTGTGTTTGAATCGATGGTGCAAGTGGACCCAGTGAACCATCCACATTTAACAATCCCAGATTCCAACGATACTGGTCTTGTATCAACCCTTCCACCTGGGGAAAAGCCTCTGACTGTCTGTGCCTCTCATCATTTTGCAGACTTTTATCAGGTCTTCCCTCAGCCTCCTCCTTTCCAGCAAAAATAATCCGAGTTTATCCACCCTCTCCCCATACCTAAAACCCTCCAGACCAGGTATTATCCTGGTGAACCTTCTCTGCACTCTCTCCAAAGCATCCACATCCTTCTGGTGGCAACCAGAATGGCACAAAATACTCCAAATGCAGCCTAACTAAGATTTTATGCAGCTGCAATGTAAGCTCTGGATGGTCTCAGGTTTCTGGAGGGTTGAATGTAGGTAGCTAGCCAGGAGAGGATTGAGATAGGCAAATCTCGGGGCAACAAAGGCATGGCGGGGGTTTCAGCTAATGGAAAAGCTTAGACATGAGTGAAATCTGGTGATATTGTAGAGAGAGGATATAGACATCCAAAGATGTGCAGGTTAGGGGGGATTGGCCATGCTAAGTTGCCCCTTAGTGTCCAAAGATGAGCAGGTTAGGGTGGACTGGCCATGTTATATTGCCCCTCAAGTGTCCAAAAGTGTGCAGGTTATGGTGGACTGACCATGCTAAATTGCCCCTTAGTGTCCAAAGATGTGCAGATTAGGGCGATTGGCCATGCTAAATTGCCCCTTAGTGTCAGGGGATTAAAAAGGCAAATACGTGGGGTTGCGGAGATAGAGCCTGGGTGGGATTGTGGTCAGTGCAGACTCGCTGGGCCAAATGGCCTCTTTCTGCACCATAGGGTTTCCATGATTCTATGAGATGGAATGAGGCAGGAGTATTGGTGAGGAGTTCATCCCAATCAAAGCTCTAACCTTTCCAGAGGTATGGTGTTGGCCAGGGGAGGGGGGAGAGTGAGATACAATATTCTGCATCAGAGTAATGACTTGCGGGTCAGCAAATCAATCTTCCACTGAGATATTTAGCACCATCAGCACTCCTCGTACCTGCTAACCACCTCCTTGAGGCTGCGCAGAGTATTCTCAGCTTGGTCAGCCTTCCCCCGAATCCTCACTGCTTCATTTTGAGCGCTGGCCAAATCCTCCCGGAGAGTCTGAAAAGGGGAATAGAATAGATCAAAGAGAGAAGGTGAGAGAGAGAGAGAGAGAGAGAGAGAAGGACTGAGAACAACGTAATAATTGTGTGCCTCGCACACACTTGTGACAATACTGCCTTTAGGAAATGTATTTTAATCATGTTTCTCTGCAGGATGTTTTGTCGGTGCCGTGTTGTCTGCAGCCAGTGTCCATTATTGTTACTGAAGCAATACAATTAACATCATGTTGATTTGAATCTGAACTAATGCAATGTTCAGTGGTTTTAACATTCCCCTGGGATTGCTGAGCGAAACATGATTCAGGTGCTATGACTGGGGGCAGCTATTTTTCACAAAGCATTCCAGTTTTTTTAAGTTTTGTTTCTCAGAGGGAGCTTGGAAGCTGAGACGAACAGCAGTGTTTCTTTCCTTCTCTGGAGTTCTTGCTGTTTAAGAAGTTCCAAAAAAACAAAGGGACCTTGGCGTGTTTCTACATAGATCTCTGAAGGCGGAAAGGCAGGTTAGTAGGGTGATAAAAAAAGAATATGGCACACTTGCCTTTATCAATCGGGATATAAATTATAAAAGCAGAGAGGCCATGGTGTAGTGGATAAAACTTTGGTGAGGCTACAGCTGGAGTACTGTGTTCAGCACAGTACTCCACATTATAGAAATGTGAACGCTCTGGAGGGGGTGCAGAGGAGAGTCACCAGGATGCTGCCTGGGATGGAACATTTAAGTTATAAGGAAAAGTTGATAGGTTTGGGTTATTTTGGTTGGAGCAGAGAAGTTTGATGGGCGACCTGATTGCGTACAAGATTATGAGGGGCAGGGACAGGGTGGGTAGGGAGCAGCTGTTCCCCTCGGCTGAACGGTCAGTTATGAGGGGACACAAGTTAAAAGGTTTGGGGGGTGGAACTTGAGGAAAATCTTTTTTACCCAGAGGGTGGTGAGGGTCTGGAATGCCTTGCCTGGGAGGGTGGTGGAGGCAGGATGCCTCACATCCTTTAACAAGTATCTGAATGAATACCTGGCACATCATAACATATGGGCTAAGTGTTGGCAAGTGGGATTAGTTGGCCAGGTCAGGGCCTTTCATGTGTCGGTGCAATGGGCCAGAAAGTTTCTTCTGCACTGCAGTATTCTGTGATTCTGAGAAGTGTTGCTGTGTTGGAAGCTGCCAGAGACTGGGGTTGCCTATCTGAGGTTTTGCTGTTTGGAGGTTACATCCTGCTGGCTTGGATTCTGTCCAGAGGAGTCGTAAAGCTGAAAATCCAGCATCACATGAGCATACTTGCTGATTCTGAAGAAGGGTGTATGTCTATGGGATATTGCTTTACATTGGAACAACTAGAGGTAGCTAGCTGTTAGGAGTTATACTCTATCATGTTTAAGTCTTCTGGTAGGTAAAAGTTATGCTAATTTTGCTATATTCTAACTGTGTTCTTAAATAAATATTGTTTGATAAAATCTTCCTAGTGGGTCACTTGAACCATACCTGGAATAAAACATCTTATGCTCACCTTGGTGCCAAAATCAAATGTAAAACTTAAGAGTCCAGGCTAATTTCACAGAACATCTTGGAATTTCCAGCCTGAGGCTTAATCACTGGAAACTAAATAAGGGAGCCATGTTGAGAAAGAACATTTTTCCATTATGATAAAGAAAGGCGTGCAACTAATACAGCGACAACTTCCAGACACCCCAAAATGCTATAAAATTAATTACTTAACAGCGGAAGTGCCATCACTGCTCTAAAGCAAGGACCACACAGGTCAATCTACACAAAGCAGGCACTCACAAACAGAAAACCGGCAGCACAGGAATCAGGAGCCCCTTTAGCATGCTCCACTATGATCATGGATGATTCTGGGTTTCAACTCCACTTTCCTGCCTGCTTCCCATTTCCTGAGAAACCCAAAATCTACCTATCACAGCCTTAAATTCATTCAACGATGGAGAATCCACAGCCCTCTGGGGTAGAGAATTCCAAAGATTCACAACCCCTGTGAGTGAAGAAATTTCTCCCTGTGTGACAGTGTGTTTTCAGTGAGGGATAGATACTTAGTGAGACACTAGAACTTCTCTGTTCCTAAATACTGGCACCAGATCTTGCCCTGGAGGGCAAATGGGGCCAGGATTTGATGTCTCGCTTGAAATACAGCGACAGTGCAACACTAGAAGGGCCAGACCAGAATTTGATAGATGAAAGAGAGAGTGGTTGTAGATGGGTCTTTTTCTGCATGGAGGTCGGTCACCAGTGGAGTGCCCCAAGGGATCTGTTCTAGGACCCTTGCTGTTTGTAATTTTCATAAATGATCTGGATGAGGAAGTGGAGGGATGGGTTAGTAAGTCTGCTGACGACACGAAGGTTGGTGGTGTTGTGGATAGTCTGGAGGGATGTCAGAAGTTGCAGCGTGACATAGATAGGATGCAAGACTGGGCGGAGAAGTGGCAGGTGGACTTCAACACGGATAAATGTATAGTGGTCCATTTTGGCAGGTCAAATGGGATGGAGGAGTATAATATCAAGGGTAAGACTTTTCGCAGTGTTGAGGATCAGAAGGACCTTGGGGTCTGGGTCCATAGGACTCTTAAATCGGCTTCGCAGGTAGAGGATGTGGTTGAGAAGGCGTATGGTGTACTGGCCTTCATTAATTGAGGGACTGAGTTTAGGAGTCGGGAGGTAATGCTGCAACTTTATAAGACGCTTGTCAGACACCACTTGGAGTACGGTGCGCAGTTCTGGTCGCCTCACTACAGGAAGGATGTGGAAGCTATTGAGAGGGTGCAGAGGAGATTTACAAGGATGTTGCCTGGATTGGGAGGCATGCCTTATGAGGATAGATTGAGGGAGCTCGACCTTTTCTCCTTGGAGAGATGAAGGATGAGAGGTGACCTGATAGAGGTGTGTAAGATGTTGACAGGTATAGATCGGGTGGATTCTCAGAGGCTATTTCCCAGGGCTGAAATGGTCACTATGAGAGGACACAGGATTAAGGTACTGGGGAGCAGGTACAGAGGAGATGTTAGGGGTGAGTTTTTCACTCAGAGGGTGGTGGGTGAGTGGAATCGGCTGCTATTGGTCATGGTGGAGGCAAACTCAATAGGGTCTTTCAAGAGACTTCTGGATGAGTACATGGGATCTAATAGAATTGAGGGTTACAGGTAAGCCCAGTAGGCAGGGATACCATCAGCACAACTTGTGGGCTGAAGGGCCTCTTTGTGCTGTAGTTTTTCTATGTTTTATGAAAAAAACTCTTAATGCACCTTAAATGCTTGCTCATAGACACACTCATGTGCGCTCACAGGGGCACATGCAGACACACACATTGACACATGCAGACACACACATGTACATGCAGATACATGCACTCACAGACACGCAGATGCACACGTGCAGACTCTCACACATTCACGCAGATGCACAAATGCAGACATGCACTGGCGCACACATGCAGACATGCATGCAGATGTACACACAGATACACAAAGAGATGGATTCTCAGTTGATTCCTCACCCGATTTTGAACCCGCTCCATGTTCATCTCTGCAGTTCTGTCTTCTAAGCTGTGAAGCAGCACCGTATGCTCCTGACCTTTCACCCTGAGCTCCTCCTCCAGCTCTGCAATCTGTACCAGCACAACAAGATTGAGACTTTGTGAAGGTCTCAGAGTAAAAATACATCTCCTGTGAAGATAACACCAAGTAAACTGCACAGCAGGTATCCAGCCTTCACCGCTCTGTGTGACTTAGCAAAATTAGTTTGGAAAAAGCACAGCTTTAGCAGCGATCTACTTGCTATCTAGCGGCGATCTACTTGCTGTCTAGCGGCGATCTACTTGTTGTGCAGTGGTGATCTACTTGCGGTTTAGCGGTGATCTACTTGTGGTTTAGCGGTGATCTACTTGCTGTTTAGCGGTGATCTACTTGCTGTTTAGCGGTGATCTACTTGCTGTTTAGCGGTGATCTACTTGCTGTTTAGCGGTGATCTACTTGCTGTTTAGCGGTGATCTACTTGCTGTTTAGCGGTGATCTACTTGCTGTTTAGCGGTGATCTACTTGCTGTTTAGCGGTGATCTACTTGCTGTTTAGCGGTAGTTGACTTGCTGCTGTCAAGATTTCATAGCAAACAGGCAACTAATATGTGCGATTTATTCACACTGGGAAAACAGCAGAGGAATATCATGCAAAAATAAGGAATTTGGGATAAAGAGGAAAAAAGTAAGGGAGCGCTTCTGTCCCAGAAACGGATAATGTCACCAGGTAAAGTGATCGGGTGAATCACACAGTTCAGCAAGATGTAATTCGCAGTCTAAATGCTATTTGAAGACTATTCAGTTCATCGAGCCTGCACTGACTCTTACCCAGGTTTACCCCGTAACCCCATGTATTTACCCTGCTAATCCCCCTAACCTAGAGATACTAAGGGGCAATTTAGCACGGCCAATCCATCTTTGGAGTGTGGGAGGAAACCGGAACACTCGGAGGAAATCCACGCAGACACAAGGAGAACATGCAAATTCCATACAGTCCCCCGAGGCTGGAATCGAACCCGGGTCCCTGGCGCATCAGTGCTAACCACCTGCAGAGCAAGAGGACAGTTTTGGTTGGGATTGATCTATGAAAAAGGAACAGACTGCTGATTTGGGCCTCTCAATGTTGGGAGAAGCTAACAGAACTGAGCACAAATACACTGGTTAAAAAGAAAACTCCCAGAGGCACAGTGAGCTTGAGTATAATGAATTAACTTTCAATGCAGATTTTATAAACTGAATTTAAATTCCACCAGCTGCCGTGGATTTGAACTCGGGGGTCCCGGACTGTGCCTCTGGATTACTAGCCCAGTGACATAACCAGAAAACCACCACCTCCCCAAAATGTTCAACTGAGAGGCCGCGGCGGGGGGGGGGGCTCATTTTAATGTCCCACCTGAAATCTGGTGTCACACATAGTTTAGCACGGAAAGTGTCAGCCTAAATTACATATTCAAATCTTTTTAGTTAAATGGGGTGAACTCTCTGAGTCATAGTCCACACACCACTGAACACATGCTGGGATTCAGGCTGCAAGATTTGATTTGATTTGATTTATTATTGTCACATGTACTAGGATACAGTGAAAAGTATTGTTTCTTGCGCTCCATACGGACAAAGCATACCGTTCGTAGAGTAAGAGGGGGCGAAGGAAAGGAGAGAGTGCCGAAGGTAGTGTTACAGTCATAGCTAAGACTGTAACACTACATATAGAGAAAGGTCAACTTAATGCAAGGTGGGTCCATTCAAGTCTGATGGCAGCAGGGAAGAAGTTATTCTTGAGTTGGTTGGTACATGACCTCAGACTTTTATATCCTCTTCCCAATGGAAGAAGGTGGAAGAGAGAATGTCCGGGGTGCGGGGGGTCCTTAATTATGCTGGCTGCTTTGCCGAGGCAGTGGGAAGTGTAGACAGAGTCAATGGATGGGAGGCTGGTTTGAGTGATGGATTGGGCTACATTCATGACCTTTTGTAGTTCCTTGTGGTCTTGGGCAGAGCAGGAGCCCAGACCAAGCTGTGATACACCCAGAAAGAATGCTTTCTATGGTGCATCTGTAAAAGTTGGTGAGTGTCTTAGCGGACATGCCAAATTTCTTTGGCTTCCTGAAGAGCAGGAGGAGAGCGGCTGATCTTTCTGGTATTTCTGACAGTGAGGTGGGGCCCAGGGAATGCTGTTTTTTTTTGTTTAAATATAAATATAAAACACTAGGATATCTGAGGAAGGCCACTGGAACCAGCCAGTCCACCACGTACCTTGACCTGGAGCCGGTTGATATCGTTGGTGTGACAGATTTCCTGCGACTTCAGCTGCACCATCAGGGCAAACACCTTCTCTCGCCAGCGGGTCACCAGTGGTGGCCTCGTCCCACTGTCCCCGTCCTGGGCATCCGGCTTAGGCTGGCAACACAAAATGGGAAGAAATTCCAGCATTTACGCATGCTGCACACACAGAGAGATAGAATTCCTGACTCTCTCGCCCCACTGCCAATGCACAACCAGCTGTGGCTCTGTGGTCCACACACTGGCCTCGGAGTCAGAATGCCATGGGCTTACTGCCCCCCCCGCTGCCTCCCACTACCCATCCCAAAACTCACCCCCCTCCCCACCCCGCCAAAACAACCACCCCCCCAACAATCATCCCCACCCACCTTCATTGATTCAGGAATCTCCAGAGAAAAGGGAGTTAGCTTCTCCCTCTCTGCTGTGTCATAATCATCATAAAACAATTCACTTCCAATATACCCTTCCTTTCCTACGTTCAAGGAACTCACAAATAGTTGAAGCTGCCCATCCAGGCAGAGGGAGCGTTCCCTACGTTAACTCAGCAGGAAGAATACAAAAGCACTATATTATTTGAAATGGAGACATGGAGAGAGATTGCAGAACTCTTAAAGAAGGATCTTGGGAGAGACTTTGGATCCGAGGGCACAGCCTCAGAGTAAAGAACCTGGATAAGGAGGAATTTCTTCAGCCAGAGGGTGGTGAATCTGCGGATCTCTTTGCCACTGGGGAGGGCAGGTCACTGAGTGTCTTGAAGACAGAGATAGATAGGTTCTCGATTGGTAAGGGGATCAAAGGCTATGGGGAGAAGGCAGGAGAATGAGGATGAGAAACTTATCAGTCCTGATCGAATGATGGAGCAGACTCAATGGGCCAAATGGTCTTATTCTGCTCCTATGCCTTACATGAATCAGATAAAATCGGTGATTGGGAAGGTAAAGGGAATGTTGTTGTTTATTGCGAGGGCAATGGAGTATGAAAGTTGGGATGTTTTGGTGCAATTCTAAGTTTTAAGTTTATTTATTAGTGTCACAAGTATGCTTACATTAACACTGCAATGAAGTTACTGTGAAAATTCCCCTAATCTCCACACTCCGATGCCTGTTCGGGTACACTGAGGGAGAATTTAACATGGCCAATGTACCGAACCAACAGGTGTTTTGTAGAGGGTCTTGGTGAGACTGTAACTGCAGTATTGTGTACAGTTTTGGTCTATTTAAAAATGGATATAAATTAGAAGGAATTGCGAGAGAATTCACTGATTCCTGGGATGGGGGATTATTTTACAAGGGAAGGGTTGGGCAGACTGGGCTTGTATCCATTGCTATTTAGGAGATTGAGAGGCGATCTTATTGAAAGATATAAGATCCTGAGGGGGGACTTGACAGGAGGATGATAGCCCAGCCGTGGGAGAGAATAGAAGCAGGCTGTTTAAAATCAGGGCTGGAATTTTCCAGCCATTCCTGCCACAGCGGGAGTGTGGAAAGTCCGGTCTGAGGATCCCGCTGTTTTAGATGGAAGTGGGGATTATTTCACTTCTTTCAGAGCATCAGGACCTCCTTTCTCCAGAGAGCTGTGGGGGCTGGGTCAGTGAGTGTTTTTAAGGCAGAGCTGGATAGATTCCAGGTTAACGAGGTGGGGGGGAAGGTGTTTGGGGTAGGTGGGAATATGGGGTTGAGGTTACAATCAGATCAGCCACGACCTTATTAAATTATAGAATACCTACAGTACAGGAGACCATTCGACCCATCGAGCCTGCACCAACAACAATCCCACCCAGGTCCTATCCCCATAACCCCATGTATTTACCTAGCTAATCCCCCTGACACTAAGGGGCAATTTAGCACGGCCAATCCACTAAACCTGCATGTCTTTGGACATTAAGGGGCAATTTAGCATGACCAAGCCCCCTAACCCGTACATGTTTGGACACTAAGGAGCAAGTTAGCATGGCCAATCCATCTAACCTGCACATCTTTGGACTGTGGGAGGAAACCAGAGCACCCAGAGGAAACACACGCAGTCACGGCGAGAACGTGCAGACTTTGCACAGTGACCTGAACTGGAATCGAACCTGGGTCCCTGGCACTGTGTGGCAGCAGTGCTAACCACTGTGCCACCCTGCCCATGCGGAGCAGGCTCAAGGGGCTGAGTGGCCATTTCTATGCTTGCATGATCCTCAAAATTTAACCCTTTTAGCCCTGGTTCCGTTTTGGTGAACAGATATATATATATCACATGAACTTGGGAGAGCGAGGGGTGGACGTTCTCTTCACCGTCCTCAGTCCAGTACTGTCAATTATTTTCCAACCTGAATCCCCACGGTGAATTGAAATGAATTGTATGTGGGAGCCCGCTCTGTTGCTGGGTACCTTCCTGCTCTGGGCGCTCTCCTGGATGGCGAGGATTTCAGTTAGTGATCTCAGACGTACGTTCAGGAGTTCCGCTGTGGCTCTCAGTGTCTCTCGTTCCTTCTCCAGATGCTGTCAAATCAAAGCGGGTTACAATAGTAACTGGTCAGTCCAATGTGCACAAGGAAAGTTATAACCAACAGGGGAGGTGATGGCCTAGTGGTATTATCGCTTGACTATTTATCCAGAAACTCAGCTCATGTTCTGGGGATCCAGGTTCGAATCCCGCCACGACAAGATGATAGAATTGGAATTCAATTAAAAAATCTGGAATTAAGAATCTACTCATGACCCATTGTCGGATAAACCCATCTGGTTCACTCGAGCCCCCTGGGGAAGGAAATCTGCCGTCCTTACCCAGTCTGGTCTACATGTGACTCCAGAGCCACAATGGCTGCCCTCCAAGGGATGGGCAATAAATGCTGGCCAGCCAGCGATGCCCATGTCCCATGAATGAATAAACAAACCCTGCACCGCACAGGCTCCAGCAGTTCAAGAGGGCGACTCACCACCATCTTCTCAAGGGAAATGAACGATGGCCATTAAACACTGGCCAGTGATGACTCTATCCCACTGATCAACACATAGAAAATAGGAGGAGTCCCACTCCCCCACCCCCATATCCTTTCATCCCTTTTGCCCCAAGAGCTATATCTGACCCTTTCTTGAAAATATACAATATTTCAGCTTGCTACCTGTGGTGAGAATCCCACAGGCTAAAGTAACTTTCTGGGTTATTCTACAAAACAGAATCGATTCACCTGAATTGAACTTGCTCTCATTATTTGGCTCCAGTGGGATTAAATGTTGCTCTGTGTAATGAATGGCCAATCGTGCACGACTGAGATGAATCTACGCCAATAATCTTCATACTTGTTTCAGTCAACTAAAATTATGGTCTGGTCGAATGGGCAAGACCTGAGCAATTAGGCCCAACATGAAACTAGACATTTTAATTAATACAGCTAAAGATGCTTCTATGAGGTGAGCACAGGTCAAAACCCAACAGGGACACATATCAGAACTCTCTCGTATATTGAAGAGTGGGGGACTTCACCTAAACCCAAAACTAGAAACAAGACCTCTTACACATTGAATAGAGAGGCTCAGACTTTACAATGGAAGGGTCAATATAGCCCAAAACCCGTCAGGAGGTACTCAGCCAGAAGACGTTATGGTTGTGTATTCCCTAGTTTCAGCCAGACTCTTTGCTACTAAAGGGGGACATTAAGAAGTCTCACACCACCAGGTTTAAGTCCAACAGGTTTATCTGGAATCATCAGGTGATGGAGCAGCGCTCCAAAAGCTCGTGATGGCAAATAAACCTGTTGGACTTTAACCTGGTGTTGCGAGACTTCTTACTGTGACCACCCCAGTCCAATGCTAGCATCGCCACATCATTACTAAAGAGATATGTATACCTAGGATGGCCTGGCCTAAACTTATTGGGTGTTGTGATTCCAAACCGCACCACCTTCCCACCACCCCATTCACCCCATCAGCTGAAAGCCAGGGAACGTTCAAAGAAGGGAAGAGAGGAATAAAACAGCCAAATTCAAGGCAAACTCCAGCAAAGACTCCACAAAACCTACTGCGACCTGGGGCAATGCAAGAGGGTGTGCACGATTGGCCATTTATTACACAGAGCAATATTTAATCCCATTGGAGCCAAATAATGAGAGCAAGTTCAATTCAGGTGAATCAATTCTGTTTTGTAGAATAACCCAGAAAGTTATTTTAGCCTGTGGGATTCTCACCACAGATAGCAAGCTGAAATATTGTATATTTTCAAGAAAGGGTTAGATATAGCTCTTGGGGCAAAAGGGATGAAAGGATATGGGGGCTGGGGGCGGGGTGGGGGGGGGAAGTAGGAAAAGATTACTGAATTAATTGGTCATGATCATGAGTGGTAGTGTAGGCTTGATGGGCCGAATGGCCTACTCCTCCTATTTTCTATGTTGCTGTGTATTGATCAGTGGGATGGAGGCATCGCTGGCCAGACGCAGTGTTTAACGGCCATCGCTCATTTCCCTTCGTGATAAGAACACTCAGTTCATCTGTCGCCATGAGTCAGTGAATTGAATCCAACAACCCAATCGATTCCACCAGATTGGGAAATAGCTATTCCTCAGGCGATTAGCCTAATTTGGGAAAAGTTAACAATCTATTGTGTATGTCTCTTTAATCAGTAAGGCTAAGTTTGAAGAAAAGTCCTTTGTCTCATAAAATAAAGGCTCGAGTGAGTGCAATAAACTGGCCAAAGTGGCTGTATACAATATTGCACAGACAATAAGCACACCAGCCAGACTAACCTGCACCTTGTTACTCAGCTCCTCCTTCTCCTGCCGGGATTCCTCCAGCTGTTTCTCATCCGGCACCAGCTGTCCGATGTAGGTGCGGAGTTGATGGATCAGGGAATTCTGCGATTCTAACTGGTGCTTTGTTTTACTGAAACGGGGAAAGAAAGGAAGAGGTGGCTACGTAACGGGCACTTCTCACACGGCCTGGACAAGCTCCGAAAGTGTCTCGCCACCGACTGATTATTCCTGAGTTACGGCACGAACGAGCACGGGTGCGAATCCAACACAGCAAGATCCCAAATGCAACAAGGAGAGAAATGCAAAGTTCACCCATTTCGGTGGTGGTGGGTGAGGGAGGAGTGTTGGCCAGCACGTGAGAAGTCGGAGCAGGACTGGGCCATTTGGCCCTTCGCGCCTGTTATACCAGGTGTTGAGATCACGGCTGATTTTCTACCTCAATTCCAACTTCTTACGGTATTTCCTGATATCTAAAAAATCGAACCACCTCTGCCTTGAGTGTCTGGCGTGATTCAGCATCTGCTGAGAATTTCAAAGATTCAAAAACTTCTAGAGAAGATGTTTCTCCTCATTTCCATTCTAAATGGACGATAGGGAGGCAGTGACAGTGTGGCATTTGTTTGTGCGATATGGGCGTCACTGGATTTATTTTCCATTCCTAATTGCCCCTTGAGAGGGTGGTGATGTGCCTCTGCCTTCTCACACTGCTCCAGCCCGTGTTGTAAATAGCTGATACTATCTGGGTTACATTTGCTCCCTCTCATTCTCGATCCATTAGTTGAGAGGGACTGTTTATATCCAGTCTGTCCACACCCCTCTTCTTTTTTATAAACACCTCTATCAAATCTCCTTCTCTGAGGAGAACAGCCCCAAGCTTTTCCCCAATCCATTCACATTACTGAAGTTCCTTATCCCTGGAACCATTATAGAATCCTTACAGTGCAGGAGAAGGCCATTTCGCTCATTGAGCCTGCACTGACAGCAAACTTACCCAGGCTCTATCCCCTGACACTAACGGGCTAATTCCCCTGACACTAAGGGGCAATTTAGCACAGCCAACCCACTTAAGCTGCACATCTTTGGACACTAAGGAGCAACTTAGCATGGCCAATCCACCTAACCTGCACATCTTTGGAGTGTGGGAGGAAACTGGAGCACCCGGAGGAAACCCACGCAGACACAAAGAAAATGTGCAAAGTCCACACAGACCTGAGGCTGGAATTGAACCCGAGTCCCTGGCACTGTGAGGCAGCGATGCTAACCCACTGTGCCAACCTATTCCTAAAGGGTAGTGCCCAATAGAGGCCAAAGGTAATTTTCCTACACTGATGTCGTGTGTAGACCACCAGGCCGTGAAGTCAAGTTTCTGAAGATTGTTGAGATTCACAAACTGTGGGGGCTGTGGTGCAGTGGTGAGCTCACTGGACTAGCAATCCAGAGTAACGCTCTGGGTTTAAATCCCACCACGGCAGCTAGTGGGAATTTGAATTCAATAAAAATCAGGAATTAATCTAATCTACTGATGACCATGAAACCATTCTGATTGTCGGAAAAACCCACCTGGTTCACCAATGTCCTTTGGGGAAGGAAATCTGCTGCCCTCACCAGTCTGGCCTACATGTGACCCCAGAGGCACAGCAATATGGTTGACTCTTAACTGCCCTCCAAGGGTAACTAGAGATGGGCAATCAATGCTAATCTTCTTCAGTGACATCCACATTCCATGAAAGAATAAAGAAGTGATCTTATTGAATGGCGGAGAGAGGTTTGATGGGCCGAGTGGCCTATCCCTAGCCTGTATGAAATTAAAACCATGGCCTCTGGAGCCCCAAGGAGAGAACACAGCGAACGCAGCTGAACTGACACAATCAGCAGACTCGCTTACCTCAGATCCTCCTGCAAGGTGTCCCGCTCCTGACTCACTACCTCGAGCTTCTCTCTGAACTGCGCCGTGTCCCGCTGCCCTTTCTCTCGGCTCAGCCTCAGCTCTTCCTCCAGTTCAGTCACCATTTCCCGCAAGGCCGTGCAATCTTTGCCATGACAGTCCGCAGGGTGCGAGTGCTGCTGGGACGAGACGTGGCAGATTAGAAAGACGGTGGGGCCCATACTAACTCATCCATCCATAAAGTGAAACCACATCTCCCCACCCCACCCCCCACCACGCTGCAGCTTCTGGAGGGCTCTCAAACAAAGTCTGTGTTTTCAACCTCTTCATTCAACCCAAGAATCCATTTCATGTTGTCAGGAAATTGAGAGTCAGAGAGATTTACAGAATGGAAACAGGCCCTTCAGTTCAACTTGTCCATGTTTTAACCACCAAGCTAGTCCCAATTGCCCACGTTTGGTCCATATCCCTCTATACCCATCTTACCCATGTAACTGTCTAAATGGGTTTTAAAATTGTACCCGCCTCTACTGCTACCTCTGGCAGCTCATTCCAGACACTCCCCACCCTCTATGTGAACAAATCGCCCCTCTGGGGCCTTTGGATCTCTCCCCTCTCACCTTAAACCTAAGCCTGCTAGTTTTAGACTCCCCTACCTTTGGGAAAAGATGCTGACTATCTAGCGATCTATGCCCCACATTATTTTATAGACCCCAATGAGATCATTCCTAAGTCTCCCAGTCTATCCAGCCTCTCCTTATAACTCAAACCATCAAATCCCGGTAGCGTCCTAGTAAATCTCTTCGGCACTCTTTCTAACTTAATAACATCCTTTACTGTTGAGAAAAGCATGGACGTTAGCGAACTTGGAAAAATAAATAGTGATGTCTTAAGGAGTGAACGTATTACAGAGAAAGAGGTGCTGGAAATCCTAAAGTGCATCAAATTAGATAAATCCCTGGGACCTGATGACGTGTATCCCAGGACATTGTGGGAGGCTAGGGAGGAAATTGCGGGTCCCCTAGCCAAGATATCTGAATCATCAATAGTCACGGGTGAGGTGCCTGAAGATTGGAGAGTGGCAAATGTTGTACCTTTGTTTAAAAAGGGCTGCAGGGAAAAGCCTGGGAACTACAGGCCAGTGAGCCTCACATCTGTGGTGGGTAAATTGTTGGAAGGTATTTTGAGAGACAGGATCTACAGGCATTTAGAGACAGTCAGCATGGCTTTGTGAGTGGAAAATCATGACTCACAAATTTGACTGAGTTTTTTGAAGGGGTAACTAAGAAGGTAGATGAGGGCAGTGCAGTTGATGTTGTCTACATGGACTTTAGCAAAACCTTTGACAAGGTACCGCATGGTAAGTTGTTGCATAAGGTTAAATCTCACAGGATCCAGGGTGAGGGATCTAAATGGATACAAAATTGGCTTCTTGACAGAAGCCAGAGTGTTGTTATAGAGGGTTTTTTCCAAACTGGAAGTCTGTGACAAGCGGTGTGCCTCAGGGATCGGTGCTGGGTCCACTGTAATTTGTCATTTATATTAATGATTTGGATGAGGATATAGGAGGCATGGTTAGTAAGTTTGCAGATGACATCAAGGTTGGTGACATAGTGGACAGTGAAGTAAGTTATCTCCGATTGCAATGGGATTTTGATCAATTGGGCCAGTGGGCTGATGAATGGCAGATGGAGTTTAATTTAGATAAATGCAAGGTGATGAATTTTGGTAGATCGAACCAGGGCAGGACTCAGTCAGTTAATGGTAGAGCACTGGGGAGAATTATAGAACAAAGAGATCTCGGGGTACATGTTCGTAAATCTTTGGAAGTGGAGTCACAGGTGGACAGAGTGGTGAAGAAGGCATTCGTCATGCTTGGTTTCATTGGTCAGAACACTGAATACAGGAGTTGGGACATCTTGTTGAAGTTGTACAAGACATTGGTAAGGCCACACTTGGAATACTGTGTACAGTTCTAGTTATCCTATTATATAAAGGATATTATTAAACTAGAAAGAGTGCAGAAAAGATTTACTAGGATACTACCGGAACTTGATGGTTTGAGTTATAAGGAGATGCTGGATGGACTGTGACTTTTTTCTCTGGGAGCATAGAAGGCTGAGGGATGATTTTATAGAGATCTATAAAATAATGAGGGGCACAGATCACCTAGATAGTCAATATCTTTTCCCAAAGGTAGGGGAGTCTAAAACTAGAGGGCATAGGTTTAAGGTGAGAGGGAACAGATACAAAAGTGTACAGAGGGGCAATTTTTTCACACAGAGGGTGGTGAGGTCTGGAACAAGCTGCGAGATATTAGTTGAGGCAGGTATAATTTTGTCTTTTAAAAAGCATTTAGACAGTTACGTGGGTAAGGTGGGTATGGAGGGATATGGGCCAAATGCGGGCAATTGGGATTAGCCTAGGGCTTTAATAAAAAAAGGGTGGCATGGACAAGTTGGGCCGAAGAGCCTATTTCCATGCTGTAAACCTCTATGACTTGCAAACCAACTCCTTGTGATTCTTGCAGGACACCCAGGTCCCTCTGCACAGCAGCATGCTGCAAATTTTTACCAATTTAGTAATAGTCCACTTCGCTGTTATTCCTACCAAAATGGATGACTTCACATTTACCAACATTGTACTCCATCTGCCAGGTCCTCGCCCACTCACTTAGACTATCTATATCTCTTTGCACTCTTTCAGCATCCTCTGCACACTTTGCTCTGCCACTCATCATAATGTCATGTGCGAATTTTAACACACTACACTTGATCCCCAACTCCAAATCATCTATGCAAGTCGTAAACAATTACGGTTCCAACACTGATTCCTGAGGCACACCATTAGTCACTGGCCACCAACCAGAAAAACATCCATTTACCCCGACTCTTTGCTTCCTGTTAGTTAGCAACAGATTCTGCAGGGACAGATTCTCAAGTATTTTTAAGTGTGTAAAGTGTTCTTGAGTACGTAAATGTTATTTTATGCATTATTTAATAGATATTTACGTGGAATATTTAAAATCATCAGAAATGGTCTGGGATTTACCTGTCCTGACTTCAGATCACTCCTCACCATAAACAAATTGCAAACGGTTTGGCAGCTTGTTCCAAGTTTCCTTCTGGGATTCGGGCAGCCAGGAACTTACTATCTGATGTGCCACTACAATGAGAAACAGGTGCAGCAGTAGACTATTCAGCCTGTCGGGCCTGACCCACTCTTTCATACAACCATGACTAATCTTGGGCTTCAACTTCACATTCCTGACTGCACATGTTGAGTGGAGTTGAAGATTATTGTAATCAGACATGATCTCATTGAACAGAACAGATTTGATGGGTTCAATGGCCTACTTCTGCTCCTACGTTTGGTATAATAGTTGAATACCTCTGTTGTGCATTGATATTGCTCGTCCTGTATCCTGGTGATCTGTAACAGGCTGTCTTTGCTCTTTGCTGCAGCGTGCTTGGCCAACTCCCCCTGCAGAGCTGACAGCTCCTGCCGGTAGCGCTCCCTCAGCTCTTCTAGCTCGCCTGTCAGCTGCTCGGCCTCCTCGGCCCAGCGGGCCTGCTCCAATGCCAGCTGCCTCTTCAGGTGCTGGGTTTCAGCCCGGTGCTGACTCTCTGTCTGATCCGCTTCGGCCTGGCACTTCAGCCGCAGCTGAGCGGCCTCCAGCTTCTGCTCCCGCATCTCAGCCCTCAGCTCCCCCAGTTGCTCGCCTAGCCGTGCCACCAGGCTGTCCTTCTGTCCGATGGTGGCTGCCTGTCCCTCCACCGTGCCCCTCAGTAGCCTCGCCTCCGCCATCAGGCGGTGGATTTCCCGGGTCTGCGCAGCCACAATCTCCGTCTGGTTGGCCAGCTCCCTGGAAAGCTCGGGGTCCGTCTGCTGGTCCACGGACCTGCACGGATCAGGAATAAGAAAACACGTGATGATACAAACACTACAGAGGCTGAGAATCTGAAATAAAGACAGAAAACGCTGCGAATACTCAGCAGGACAGGCAGCATCTGTGGAAGGAGTTAATGTTCAATGAACCACCTCTGCTTCTCTTTCTCTCCACAGACGCTGCCTGTCCTGCATTTTTCGCTTTCAGAAGAAATGAAACAGATATTCTGGATTTCAGCTGCTCATTATGAGAATCACAGAATCCCTACAGTGCAGAAGAGGCTATTCAGCCCAATAAGTCTGCACTGACCCTCCAAAAGAGCACCCTACCTAGGTCCAATCACCCACCCTAACCCCGTAACCTCACACTAAGGCACCTAACCTACACAGCTTTGCACACCAAGGGGCAATTTAGCATGGCCAATCCACCTAACCTGCACACCAATCCACCTAACCTGCATATCTTTGGACACCAAGGGGCAATTTAGCATGGCCAATCTACCTAACCTGCACATCTTTGGACATCAAGGGGCAATTTAGCACGGCTAATCCATCTAACCTGCACATCTTTGGACACCAAGGGGCAATTTAGCATGGCCAATCCACCTAACCTGCACATCTTTGGACACCAAGGGGCAATTTAGCATGGCCAATCCACCTAACCTACACATCTTGGAACACTAAGCAGGCAATTTATCATGGCCAAATCATCTAACCTTCAAAGTGTGGGAGGAAACCAGAGCAACTGGAGGAAACATATACAGAACACGGGGAGAACGTGCAGACTCCAAACAGACAGTGACCCAAGCCGGAAATTGAACCTGGATCCCTGGCATCCAGGAGAACTTCCCTGGAATTATTGTGCCCAGGATTTCAGCTCTGTCCAATTGCAATGCGAGCAAAAGTGACATTCCCTCAACACTGCAGGGAGAGACAAACTGCTGTGCACAAGACATGCATATCTGCAATGGTAATCTTAAAGGAGCTGCACGGTGCGACAAAGACACAGTGAAAGGGCTTTAAAGGGAATTGTCCAGCGACACATGGCATCTACAGCACAGAAACAGGTCATTCGGCCCAACTGCTCTCTGCTTGTGCTAATGCTCTACATGAGGCAGCACAGTGGCAGAGTGCCTAGCACTACTGCCTCACAGCGCCAGAGACCCAGGTTTGATTCCCAGCTTGGGTCCCTGTCCGTGTGAGGTTTACACATTCTCCCCAAGACTGAGTCTCCTCCAGCTGCTCTGGTTTCCTCCACACTCCATAGATGTGTTGGTTTGGTGGATGGGCCATGCTAAATTACCCTAGTGTTGGGGAATTAGCAGGGTAAATACATGGGGTTATGTGGGGTTGGGCCTGGGTGGGTTGCTCTGTTGAAGAGTCAGTGCAGGCTTGATGGGCTGAATGGCCTCCTTATGCACTGGAGGGATTCCAAGAGCTTCGTGATACGGCTGAAGACCGACAGACTTGGTAAAGAAAGGCCATGCACCCCCCATTCCCCGGATACGCAATGTACCTGGCTCTGCCGGGAAGCTTTTCTGGCTCCTTCCCTGTGCGCTCTCTGTAGTCGTCCCTGTTTGATGCCCTCTGCATCTCCTTCAGGCGGCTGTTTTCTTGCTGCAGTTCCAGGATTTCCTTGGTAGCCTTGGCCAGAGCAGCCCAGGGCTCTGGGTCCACAGATGGTGGGGCGGGGCGGCGACCCTCAAAGTGCGACGGAGGAATCAGTCCCTCCGCTCCTGGTGATAGGAAAGAGGTTCCGTTAATAAAAACCCCAATAACAGGCCTCTGGGAGAGCAGAATCTCTAAATCCTGCACTCAGCTCTGGCTCAAATCCTCCTCCTAAAACATAATCTATTGACTGAAGTCTAAAAATAATACGACATCATTATACCTCCTTCCTTCCGATCTGGGGAACCCTGTTGTGAAGTTTTTTTTCTCCAAAGCCTGATGTTGTTAACATCCCATAATCTTTGATTTGTTTTTATTTGATTTACTGTCACATGTATTAGCGTACAGTAAAAAATATTGTTTCTTTCAATCTATTCAGACAAAGCATACCATTTACAGAGAAGGAAGGGAGAGGGTGCAGAATGTAGTGTTACAGTCACAGCGAGGGTGTAGAGAAAGATCAACTTAATGCGAGGTAGGTCCATTCAAAAGTCTAACGGCAGCAGAGAAGAAGCTGTTCTTGATTTGGTTGGTACGTGATCTCAGACTTTTGTATCTTTTTCCCGATGGAAGGTAATGGAAGAGATGCATGGGTTCTTAATTATGATGGCTGCTTTGTCGAGGCAGTAGGCAGTATAGACAGAGTCAATGGATGGGAGGCTTGTTTCCATGATGGATTGGGCTACATTCACGACCTTTTGTAGTTCCTTGCTGCCTTGGGCAGAGCAGGAGCCCATACCAAGCTGTGACACAACCAGAAAGAATGCTTTCTATGGAGCATCTACAAAAGTTGGTGAGAGTCGTAGCTGACATGCCAAATTTCCTTAGTCTTCTGAGAAAGTGGGCTAACAAAAACTGCCCCTTTTTTAAGCCTCCCTTCATGCCTGTCTGTGCTCTTTCATATCAGACACAGCCTGGTCAATCTTGGCTGCTCTCTGTCAAGCTCAAGCCTCAATATCTATCCTAAAGTCTGAGTTCACAGTGCAACAACTCAGATTTTACTAAAACATTTTCACAATTATTCAACTGGCTATATTCAAATTCTGGGTCTAATTTCTAAAACAATTCCCTCCGTCTCATTTCTAGGTACAACGCATTTGTAGATCCAAATAACACAGGCATTTCTCAGATGGACATCTATCACATATATCCCTATCTCAGGGATCTGCATACATCTATATCTCAGATAGTTATAGAACTACAGCGTATATCTGTGTCTCAGGGATCTATATATCCACTCTCACTAAATCTATATCTCAGGGGTCCCATCTCACTTTGCCTCAGGTATCTATCTGTACATCTGCCAGTATATCCATAACAGAGATAAGCAAACACACACTCAATATGTAGACTTAAACCCCCTACATCTAGGGCAACATCTACCTTATATTAAGTTGATCTTTCTCTGCACCCTAGCTATGACAGTACCACTACATTCCGCACTCTCTCCTTTCTTTCTCTTTGAGTAGTATGCTTCATCTGGGATTTATATACATCGGAGATTTACAGGGGTTTATATATACATACATATCAATCAATTATATATATGTATGTGTGTGTGGGGGGGGTCTATAGGGGCTTATATGTATATCAGTGATCTATAGGGTTTGTATACTTCAATGATCTATAAGGATTTATATGCATCAGGGTTCTATAGGTGTTCATATACACATATTTCAGTGATCTATAGGGGTTTATATATATCAGGGATTGATAGGGGTTATATATTCACATATGTATATCAGGAATCTATAGGGGTTTATACATCATGGAGTCTGTACGGGAATTACATATGTGATCTATATGGGGTTTATATAAATCGGGGATCTATCAGTGTTTACATACATCGGGAATTTATAGGGGTTTTATATATATATATGCATCAGGAATCTATAGGGGTTTATATATAATCAAGGATATATAGGGGTTTATAAATATATATAAGAGATCTATAGGGGTTTATATATATCAGGGATCTATAGGGGTTTATAATCAAGGATCTATACAGGAATATATATATATAAAATCAGGGATCTATAGGGGTTTATATATAATCAGGGATCTATAGAGTTTATATATATATATAATTAGGGATCTATAGGGTTTATATATATAATCAGGGATCTATAGGGGTTTATATATAATCAGGGATCTATAGGAGTTTATATATATAATCAGGGATCTATAGGGGTTTATATATATCAGGGATCTATAGGGGTTTATATATATATCAGGGATCTATAGGGATTTATATATATATATCAGGGATCTACAGGGATTTATATATATATATCAGGGATCTATAGGGATTTATATATATATCAGGGATCTATAGGGATTTATATATATATATCAGGGATTTATAGGGATTTATATATATATCAGGGATCTATAGGGGTTTATATATATATATCAGGGATCTATAGGGATTTATATATATACATATCAGGGATCTATAGGGGTTTATATATATATATCAGGGATCTATAGGGATTTATATATATATCAGGGATCTATAGGGGTTTATATATATATCAGGGATCTATAGGGGTTTATATATATATCAGGGATCTATAGGGGTTTATATATATATCAGGGATCTATAGGGGTTTATATATATACATATCAGGGATCTATAGGGGTTTATATATATCAGGGATCTATAGGGGTTTATATATATATATATCAGGGATCTATAGGGGTTTATATATATATATCAGGGATCTATAGGGGTTTATATATATACATATCAGGGATCTATAGGGGTTTATATATATATATCAGGGATCTATAGGGATTTATATATATATATCAGGGATCTATAGGGATTTATATATATATCAGGGATCTATAGGGGTTTATATATATATATCAGGGATCTATAGGGATTTGTATATATATCAGGGGTCTATAGGGATTTGTATATATATCAGGGATCTATAGGGGTTTATATATATATCAGGGATCTATAGGGGTTTGTATATATATCAGGGATCTATAGGGGTTTATATATATATATCAGGGATCTATAGGGGTTTATATATATATCAGGGATCTATAGGGGTTTATATATATATCAGGGATCTATAGGGGTTTATATATATATATCAGGGATCTATAGGGGTTTATACATATATATCAGGGATCTATAGGGGTTTATATATATACACATATCAGGGATCTATAGGGGTTTATATATATACATATCAGGGATCTATAGGGGTTTATATATATCAGGGATCTATAGGGGTTTATATATATATATCAGGGATCTATAGGGGTTTATATATATATCAGGGATCTATAGGGGTTTATATATATATCAGGGATCTATAGGGGTTTATATATATATCAGGGATCTATAGGGGTTTATATATATATACATATCAGGGATCTATAGGGGTTTATATATATACATATCAGGGATCTATAGGGGTTTATATATATATATATCAGGGATCTATAGGGATTTATATATATATATCAGGGATCTATAGGGATTTATATATATATCAGGGATCTATAGGGGTTTATATATATATATCAGGGATCTATAGGGATTTGTATATATATCAGGGATCTATAGGGATTTGTATATATATCAGGGATCTATAGGGGTTTATATATATATCAGGGATCTATAGGGGTTTGTATATATATCAGGGATCTATAGGGGTTCATATATATATATCAGGGATCTATAGGGGTTTATATATATATATCAGGGATCTATAGGGGTTTATATATATACATATCAGGGATCTATAGGGGTTTATATATATATATATATCAGGGATCTATAGGGGTTTATATATATATATATCAGGGATCTATAGGGGTTTATATATATATATATATCAGGGATCTATAGGGGTTTATATATATACATATCAGGGATCTATAGGGGTTTATATATATATATATCAGGGATCTATAGGGGTTTATATATCAGGGATCTATAGGGGAATATATATATAATCAGGGTCTCTTTCCACTATCCCAATCCCAGATTTGGTTTTAACTGATAATTATTTTTACCGCTCTGTCTGCTGCTAAAGGCCGCCGGTGGATGCAGTCCCCTCCCCGGGGCCGGCGGCTCTCTCCCCGGGGCCGGCGGCTCTCTCCCCGGCTCCGCCATCCCCGTCCTCCCGCCGCTGCTCAGCGCCAAGCTGAAGTGTCCCAACATCAATAGTCCGGGCAGCCATCTCTGCACTGGGTGTCACACCCTCTCCCTTCCGGCCAGAATGAACAACCAACACACTCATTGAGCGAGGTGGTAATGAAAGCAATGGGCTGCTAAATACCTCCAGCAGACCCCCTCAAAGGACTTTACAGCCCAGCCTGTACACTTTTAATTCTTCATTGAATCAAAGACAATCATAGAATCCCTACAGTGCAGAAGGAGGCCATTCGATCCATCAACAACAATCCCACCCAGGTCGTATCCAGGTAACCCTACCTATTCACCCTGCTGATCCCCCTGACGCGAAGGGGTAATTTAACATGGCCAATCCACCTTACCCCACATCTTTGGGCTGCGGGTGGACACTGGAGCACTCGGAAAAAGAGCATGCAGACATGGGAAAAATTTGCAAACTCCACACAGATGGTGACCTGAGGCCGAAATTGAACCCAGGTCCCTGGCGCTGTGAGGCAACAATGCTAACCGTTGTTCCAGTATGCCGCCAGGTTGTGATGTGAGAAACATGGTGGTTATTTAAAAGTGAGATGGAGCCAAAATTTTTTTATTCAGTTATGGATGTGGGCATCACTGGCTGGGCCCAGCATTTATTGCCCATCCCTAACTATTCTTCATTTCAGAGGGCATTTGAGAGTCAATATATTGCTGTGGGTCTGGAGTCACATATAGGCCAGACTAGGTAAAGATGGCATGTTTCCTTCCCTAAAGGACATTAGTGAACCAGACAGATTTTTTACAACAATCGATTCATGTTCATCGTTAGATTTTATTCCAGATGTTTACTGAATTCAAATTTCAGTGTCTGCCATGATAGAATAGAAACCCAGGTTCCCAAAGCATTACCCTGGGTCTCTGGATTCTAGTCTATTGGTGATGCTACTGCCACCTTCTTCCCATATGCAGGGGTACGAGGAAAAATAGCACTATGTCATGATGCTCATCTGGAGAGCCAGTGCAGACACGATGGGCCAAATAACATCCGTCTGCACTGTAAGAATTCTGCCATCCTGTGTGCAAATTGGCTTTGGCACTTGCTACATTTCAACAGTGTCTACATTTTGAAAGCACCTTGACACTTCCTGCTTGACTTTGGAACTCTCAGCCCCTGAATATTTTCAAGGCAGAGGTAGGTGGATTCTCGTTAGGTGAAGGGATCTATGGTTAGCATAGAGTCTACTTCAGATAGCAGAGTATTATTCAAATAGTGATAGATTGGGAAATATTGATGTACAAAGGGACCTGTGTTCTTGTACACCAGTCCCTGAAAGGAAGCTCGCAGATACCGCAAGCAATTCGGAAGGCTAAAGGCACGTTGACCTTCCTTGCAAGAAGACTGCGTACAGGAGCAAGGATGTCTTACTGTGGTTGAGGTGAGCCTTGGTGAGACCACACTTGGAATATTGCATACAGTTTTGTTCTCCTTATCTGAGGAAGGCTATGCTTATCATAGAGGGAGTGCCACCAACATTCACTAGACTGATTCCTGGGATGGCAGGATTGATATATGAGGAAAGGTTATATTGACTGGGCCTGTATTCACTGGAGTTTAGAAGCTTAAAAGGGGATCTCATTGAAACATTTAGAAAATTATGACAGGGCTGGATTGACTGGGTACAGAGATGTTGCTTCCTCTGTGAACAAGGGTTCACAGTCTCAGGATATGGGGAAGACCATCTAGAACTGAGGTGAAGAGAAATATCTTCAGTCAGAGGATGGTGAATCTGTGGAACTTTCTACCACAGGAAGCTGTGGAGGCCAAGTCACTGAATGCATTTAAGGAAATCAATAGATTTCTAGACTCAGTCGAGAGATACGAGGAGAACATAGGAGTATGACATGGAGGATCAGCCATGATCATGTATGATGGCTCAAAGGGCCGAATGGCCTAATCCTGCTCCCAATTTTCTATGTTTCTGATAGTGAAATTTGGCTTATATTCCAGATATTTATTGAAATTCCTAGTGCGATTTGAACCTGTGAACTAGGAGCATTAGACTCAGCCTCTGGGTTGCTAGTCCAGTGACATTACCACTACACTACAGTCATTTGGAGAGCTGGTGCAACCATGATGGGCTGAGTGGCCTTCTGTGTTGTAACAACTTGACGACTAGACTCGAAACACTTGCACTGTTTCCCTCTCCCGGTCTGCTAAGACTTTTCAGCACTTTCCGTTTCCGTTGCTTCCTTGATAGAGATCAGCTTATTCAGCAGAAATGATTGGACCTTTGACCTGTGTTGACTAATTGTTGCCTCCACTTCCACAGTCTCATCAAGTGATGGCTGGAAATATTAAATAAAAACAGAGAATGCTGGAAGTACTGGAGGAAAATAAATAAATAGTGAAGGTTTCAGCTTGGTCAGAGCCTGACATCTTTGTGTGAGCTACTCTGACAGCTGTGCCTGGCATAGTATGTCCCTCCTTCCAGGGAGGGGGTGCCCGCATCAAAGATGGCCGCGCACACAGGCCTGGAAAGCGGCTTCACTGCGCAGTACGCAGGCCCCGGAGGGCGGGGAGCGCACGCGCGCACAGTGGTCGGACGCCAGCCGGAGATCTCGCGAGCTCAGAAAGCCGCCGCTCCAGCGCGCGCCAATTTTCAAAGGCGCTTCCTGTAAACAAGGGCAGGGGAAGTGGCTGGCCTCGCGCAGTCAGCTGTTGCCCTGGCGGCTCGAGCTGCTGGAGCACCTCAACGGCCGGAGCTCGAGACAAAAAGGCCGGACCCTTCCCCACGGCAGGAGCTCGGGTTCCGATGACGTAACGGCCGGACCCTTCCCCACGGCAGGAGCTCGGGTTCCGATGACGTAACGGCCGGACCCTTCCCCACGGCAGGAGCTCGGGTTCCGATGACGTAACGGCCGGACCCTTCCCCACGGCAGGAGCTCGGGTTCCGATGACGTAACGGCCGGACCCTTCCCCACGGCAGGAGCTCGGGTTCCGATGACGTAACGGCCGGACCCTTCCCCACGGCAGGAGCTCGGGTTCCGATGACGTAACGGCCGGACCCTTCCCCACGGCAGGAGCTCGGGTTCCGATGACGTAACAATCGGACCCTTCCCCACAGGAGCGCAGTTTTTGATGACATAACAATCGGACCCTTCCCCACCGGAGCACAACTTTTGATGACGTAACGGCCGGACCCTTCCCCACAGGAGCACAGTTTTTGATGACGGAAGCTGGCGGGGACGATGCTGTCGGAGGTGCAGCCCTGTCTGCAGCTGCTCCGCATCGGCCCCGGACCCAACCCGAACCCTGACCCTGACCCTGACCCCGGGAGCGGGCAGCCCCCCGCCCGCGACCTCTACACCTTCCTGCCCACCGGCCAGCGCTGCACCTTCCGCCTGGGCCGCCGGCCCGACCTGACCGACCTGTGCCTGAGCTCGGGCGGCCGGGCCGAGGAGCTCATCTCCCGGGTGCACGCCGAGCTGCAGGCCGAGCGGGGGCCGGCCGGGGAGTGGAGGGTGCACATCGTGGACAGGAGCACCAACGGTGAGGGTCTGGGTTGGGGGGAGGGGTGGGGAGTGAGTGGGGGGAGAATGAGATGGGGAGGGGGTTTATTGGGCAAGTGGATTGGGGGGATGATTGGTTGGATGTGTTAGGCTGGGTTATGATTTTGATTTGTCACGTATCAGTATACAGTAAAATGTATTGTTTCTTGCAAGCTGTATAGACAAAGCATACCGTTCATAGGGAAGGAATGAGAGTGCAGAATGTAGTTACAGTCATAACTAGGATGTGGAGGAAGATCAACTTAGTGCAAGGTAGGTATGATGGCAGCAGGGAAGAAGCTGTTCTTGAGTCAGTTGTCAGACCTGCTGATTTTTTTTTTCCCCAGCTTTCTCCATTCTAAATTTCAAATCTGTAGCATTTTATCTTTATCCTGTTTGATGAGGTTAAAGGGTGGTTTAAATGAGAGACGGAAGGAGGCTGTAAGAAATCTGATGGATCAGGGAGTTTTAATGTAGGGAGTGGTAGACTGGGAACAGGATTAAAGGTGTAAAGGTTATTAGATGCCAATTGCACTCTGTTCCCTGATATAGCTGACACTTGAGGGAGAGAAATATGAGTGCTTTTTCTTTGTAATCAGAATATAAAACTGTGACAGATGGTTCATTAGAATTTGAATATGAATTTGGGCTCCTGGTCCTCAGTATACTGTACTTATTAAAAAAGATGTTTGTAAACTCAGAGTATTGAACAAAGATGTGAGTTTCCGTGCTGTGAGGCATAGGACAGAGGCACCTGAGATTATTCATGTGTTCTTTCTGGGTTGTGTTGTTGGCAACCAGTGCTTAGCACTGCTGTCTCTCAGCTCCAGGGACCCGGGTTCAATTCCAGTTTGGGTGACTCTGCAAACTCCACACAGACATTCTCCCCTGTGTCTGTGTGGACTTCCTCCGGGTGCTCTGGTTTCCTCCCACATTCCAAAGGTGTGCAGGTTAGGTTGATTGGCCATGCTGAATTGCCCCTTAGTATCAGAGGGATTAGCAGGATAAATACATGCAGTTATGGGGTAAAGCCTGCGTGGGATTGTGGTTGGTGCAGGCTCAATTGACCAATTTGTACACTGTAGGGATTCTAAAATCTTTAGTGCATGTCCAAAGATCCTTAAAGGCAGCAGGACAGGTAGATGAGGTGGTTAAGAAGGTATGTGGGATAATTGCCTTTATTAACCGAGGTATAGAATATAAGAGCGGGGAAGTAATGATGGAGCTGTATAAAATGCTGGTTAGGCCACAGCTAGAATATTGTGTGTAATTCTGGTCACCTCTCCATAAGAAGGAAGTGATTGCACTGGAGAGGGTGCAGAGGAGATTCACCAGGATGTTGCCTGGGCTGGAGTGTTTCACCTATGACGAGGCTGGGGTTGATTTCCTTGGAGCAGAGAGGACCAAGAAGGCTCTTGATTGGACTGTAGACAGGGAGAAACCTTTCCCCTTAGAGAGCTCAATAACCAGGGGGCACCAGATTTAAGGTAAAGGGCAGGATATTTGGAAGACCTTGAGGAAAAAGTATTTTCCCCCAGAGGGTGTTAGGAATCTGGAACTCGTTGCCTGAAAGGCTGGGAGAGGTGGAAACCATCACAACATTTAAGAAGCATTTAGATAAGTACTGGAAACACCACAGCAATTTACGACTACAGAGGGAGTGCTGGATAATGGGATTAGAATAGGTAGGGGCTTGATGGCCAGCACAGACATGATGGGCCAAAGGGCCTCTGCTATAAAACTGTATGACTAAAGCTCACACTAACGGCTGTGTCGTTGTAGGTACTTTTGTGAATGACGTTCGCATTGCCAAAGGCCAAAGGACGGAGCTTGCTGACGGGGATACAGTCACGTTTGGCCACCCTGATGCTGTGAACATCCGTGAGGGCTCCTCAGCAAGTCAGCAGGACTCAGAGTTCTACTTCCTCTTCCAGAAGGTCAGCGTCCGCCCGGCCGACTTTGATGCCATAACCGTTCCCAAGGCCCGGCGGCAGTGCGGGTTCCGGCCAGTCTGCTCGACGGACAAGTGCATGTCTCCCCAGCGGGCACGGATCCGCAGCTTCACCAGGGCACCTGCTGCTTCCCGGGCCACGTTGATCCTGAACTCCATCGGGAGCATCAGCAAGCTGAGGTCGCAGCTTTTCTGGCTGCACTCGGAGGGTGAGGAGGGGAGTCAGTGCGGCGATCCCTGCGGGGTGCTGGGGAAGTTCCAGCATTTCTCCCTGGGGGCCCGCCATTGCGGGAACAGCAGCGGTGTCGCCGCTCCAGCCCTGAAGAGGCCTTGCGACCGGCCGGTGACCAAGCACCGGCGGAAGACTGTTCACACTGTCCTCCCCGACCTGGAGCTGGAGGAGGAACTCCAGCGGTTTTCGGTGGAGGTGCAGCAAGGCCGGCGGCACTGCAAGTCTGAATCGGATCTGGATCCGGGTCTGTATCGGCATTTGACTTTGGGGGTCCGGGCGCTCTCTCCTGACCAAAAACCAACTCTCAAGAGGCATAAAGTGGAGCAGAAAGGACAAGTCCTGCCAGACTCGATGGCCAATGCACACATCACGCCCACTGGGTGAGTTCCTGGGTCCGTTCCCTGTGTTTAAATCGTCACAGTCTTGCTACGCATGAAACTAGGCTGTTTACCATCACTGAGCTCTAGTATCTTGTCTTGAAGTGAGACTTCCCTTTACCCAGAGAGTGGCGAGGATCTGGAGCGTGCTACAACAGGGAGTGGTGGGAGTGTGTGGTGACACACAGTGGCTAGCACTGCTGCCTCTCACTGCCAGAGACCCAGGTTCAATTCCAGCTTCTGACTGTGTGGAGTTTGCATGTTCTTTCTGTGTCTGCGTGGGTTTCCTCCACACACCAAAGATGTGCAGGTGAGGTGGATTGGCCATGTTAAATTGCCCCTTTAATGTCAGGGGGATTAGCAGGGTAAATATTTGAAGTTGCATGGGTGGGATTGTTATCAGTGCTGGCTCGATGGGCTGAACGGCCTCCTCCTGCACTTTAGGAATTCGATGAAACTTCAAAGATGCTTTGAGGGGGAAAACTAGGTGAGGACAGAAGAGGATGAAGGGTTATGATAAAGGATTTAGATGAGGAAAGGTGGGAGGCAGCTCAAGTGGAGAATAAGCAGCAGCCTGAATGGTTTCCTGTGCCGTGTATCTTCTGTGACAGTTTTGGTGTCTTTCATCGAGGTAAACGTTTGTTCATCATGTATAGCAAAGCCCAGTTTTAGACCACCAGACAGCTATCACTGGCATTTTGAGTTTTATAAACAGAGACACAGAATTCAGAACTATATTTGCACTGGACAAGAATTGGGCTGTGGTTGGAGGATTGTGCAGTTTTGGCTGCCTGTTTACAGTGTGTTGTCGACACTGTCCAGAGAGAGAGGCCAGAGATGAGGAACGTTGGTTAAAATTGGAGAAGGGAGATGCTGGAACAATTTTCACTGGAGTGAAGAAAGCTGAGCAGCGATTTAAGCAAAAGTTTCTTTTTTAAGACTTGAGAAGGGTTTGAATTGGGTGGACCAGGGAAGACATTGGTGGTATAATCACTGAAGGTGTAAATTGACTTGGGATGGTCAGTAAGGAGAGTGGAGAGAAGTACAGAGATGTGTCTTTATTCACGAGAGCAGGGAGCGTGAGACCACAGTGAGTAGTTGAGATAGGCAGTGTTTCTATTTAAAGTGCAAGGGGATAAGCTGCTGAAAGAGTTAAACAGCTCTCTGGGGACAGTGGGATTAGTTTTGTATTACCCTTAACAAAGAATCACCACAGATGTGCGGGATGCATGGTTGTATGAACAGAACTGCATTAAAATGGAGCATTCAGAATTGACTTCCAATCACAGAACGGTTATGATTCTATAGAAATAGGCCATCAGGTCCATTGAGCCTGTTTCAGTTCCCTGTAAGAGCAATTTAACAAAGTTTTCCCTCTGCTGCTTCCATCAAGGTTTTACACCTCACCCTTCAGGATTTCTTTGTCTTGACTTATACAAACGCATCACAATCAATTCCCAGACTGTTAAGATGGCACCAAACTGTAGTTTTACCTCTGAAGCCCTGCTTTCCTGCTGTAAATTTGGTTCCTGTGGCTGTCTCTAACTCAGAACCATTTTCTACTTTTAAATTTTCCTATACAGTACAACTTTTTGGTCTCTCTTCCCTTAACTTCAATCTTCCCAAGATATTCTTTTTGTCCCAACTCCCTGGTTGTCTGGACTTTACCTGGTTCTTTGGGAAGTCTGCATGGTTGTGATCCTCTTGACCTGTCCAGCCTATCATCTGGCAAAGCTGAGAGATGTTGACTCCCTGGCGTCCTATCTCTGACTGCAATATATACAGCTTAAAAAGTATGTTCATTAGCGTCACAAGTAGGCTTACGTTCACAGTGCAATGAAGTTACTGTGAAAATCCCCTAGTTGCCACACTTCGGCACCTGTTTGGAGGGAGAATTTAGCATGACCAATGCACCTAAGCAATTTTTTGGACTATGGGAGGAAAACAGAGCACCCGGAGGAAACCCACGAAGACACGGTGAGAATGTGCAAACCCTACACAGTGACCAAAGCCTGGAATTGAACCCGGGTCCCTGGCGCTGTGAGGTGGCAGTGCTAATCACTGTGCCACCATGTTGCCCCAATTAATAACTAAACTCTAATAGCCTCCCTACTCTAAAGGTGCCTCTGGTTGCTAAGGAATAACTTCATGCTTCTGCCAACCCATTTACTTTCCACACTCTAGCCCCCTTTGAGCACAATAGAAGCACACTTAGAACTGAGCCAACATCCCAAACATACAAATACCTTTGTCCAGCATGAATCTAACTATAGGTTTACCCTTCCTTACACACACAATTTAACTGTACCTCTCTTCTAATATTTACAAATACAAATGTAAATCCCATAAAACGATGCTGTGAATCACGGTTCTGAAAAGGGGGTAGGAATCAGCACCATCCCCATCCCATACCGACTGATTGCTGTGGTTCCCTTTCAGGAAGAAGCGAGGGCGACCCCGGAAACATCCACTGGGTGCCATCCCGCTGGGGTCAGAGGTCATGTGCAAAGTCTTCACCCACACGCTGTACACGGCGGAGCAGTGTGCTGCCGAGCGGTGCCAGCTCCCCCAGGAGGACACGGTGGAGTGGGTGCAGTGTGACGACTGCGACGTCTGGTATCACGTGGCCTGCGTCGGCTGCAACTACACGGCGATGAAGGAGGCCTCAGCGGAGTTCCACTGTGGCTGCACGTAACAGCAAGTCAGCGTTTTTAAAAAAACAAACCCTGAAGACCCGACCTCCGTCTTCCCCATTCTGCTTTTTTATTATTTTCCAAAGTTCGGTGAGAGTGTCAGACATCTCGTTTTGTTCTGCCGACCGGCTCCTTCCTCAGTCGTCTTAATGTCTGGGAGTCATGCTGAATTGCTGACTTGCCTTTGAAACGATTCCTGTTTGGTGGAGTATTTACGGGCGGCTGAGTGAGCAGCGAGCTCGCGTCACTTGGTGTAGCCTCATGGGAGAGCATGTTGTTCGAGAGAGCCGCTGCGGTACAGCTTGGACTTTGCAAAGTGCCTGCGGTTCTGATGGTTTGGGAGGGGGTAGAGAATTGCAGGATCAGAATGCTCTTGTTTGTAATAAGCTACTTTTCACATTCAAACTGCCCCGAGTAGCATTCTCTCTTATGGTGTTCAGGAGGCATTCTTCACAGGCAATACTGTAGCCCACAATGGAGTGCCCAGCTTCTGTTATACCCTCATACGTGGAGGGCCAATTTTCAGCTTTCATTGGTGTGCACTCTGTTAGTGGATCTGAACCATTGAGAGTACAAAAGCTCCTCGGAACAATCTTAACAACGCAGCATCACAATGTGGTCAAAGTCAGCATTGTTTACCAGGGAGGAGAATTAATCCCAAACAGGAATCTGCTCCCCACCCCACTTAGTGTCAGTCAGGTGGACTGCGAGTATTCCCAATCCAGGAGTGCTGCACTTGGCTGAAACTGCGTCTGGTGATACATTAACATGACAAGAGGGCTTCTGTCAGGAGCGGTTCCTGTCAGCCTTTCTAGCCAAGGGTTTTTGTGGTAAATGTCATCTTTGCCTGAGTTGATGCTCGGGGCTTCTTGGTGTTGGGAGGGGTGGGGGGAGGGATACTCACTTCAACCGGGTCCCTGAAGGAGTTGGAATAGGAGTGGTCAGGCCCCAGCTCTTTGTGACCAAGCCCAGTGAATTTCATAGACTCGGCTCTAAGCAGAGTGTGGTGGTACGCTCACCAGCATCTTTCCATATCCCCCGGGACGTGCTGTCACAGCTGGCAAAGGACTTGAGAACGGCAGTCACTCATTTCTAGCAAACAAACTGTGTTTGCCTGCTGATTTTAACCTGCATTCCTGCTTCTTCCATTGTGCTAATTCCTCTTGGAATGATCTCTGGGTCTGGTTACTGACTGCCTTTGGGCTGGGTGGTGATGGTTGGATAGGTCATATGTACCAGATCGAGTCCAAATTAAACACTGGGGAAGGAAAATGGCAGTAAAAACAACCAAGTTGTGACCCAGAATTCTAGAGGTGACAATTACTGATTGAATGGTAAATGTGCCATTAATTCTCTCCTGGGCTCTTAATGCCACAAGTGGAAGTGTTCATTTGAATTGATGCTTTTCGAAAGACTGATGGGTGAGGGTTTTATATTCCTGGTGTACCACCATCCGCAGTAATGTCACCAACTCCCAACGACATCGAATTCCAGCTTCCTACAGTGTCTCTTCACAGCAATCCGTTGGAAAAATATTAAGCCTGTTTATTTTGCCTTCCAAAAGGGAGAATTTCTGCTGCTGTCAGAAGCCCTACCGTTAATACTGTCATCATACGAGGAAACATCCCTTCCCTACCTCTTCCGTCCAAATACATTTAAGTTTGAAAATAAACACGGTGGCTGGTTTGGGTGGGATTTTTACAGTGCAAAGAATTCAACCCATCGAGCTTGCACCGAGTATCTTACCCAGGCTCTATCCCCGTAACCCCACACATTTAGCATGGCCAATTCCCCCTAACCTACACATTTGAACACTAAGGGACAATTTAGCATGGCCAATCCACCCAACCTGCACATTTTTGAACTATGGGACAAACCCACACAGGCACAGGGAGAACATGCAAACTCCACACAGACAGTGACCCGAGGCTGGAATAGAACCTGGGTCCCTGGCGCTGTGAGGCAGCCAAGCTTGCCACCGTATCACCGCTGAGTAAACGTGAATATGTACTGGATCTGGAATTTAACCGCGTTGGAAATAACAGGTCAATTTTGCAATGGCAAATATTGTGGATTCTGGAAAATTGAAACCAATACAGAAAACGCTGGAAATACTCGACAGGTCAGGTGATTGTGGAGTTCAGATAAAGCACCGTTGACCAGAAGCATTAATTCTTTTTTTCCTCTCTCCACAGATCTACCTAACATGCTGGGATTTCCCAGCACTTTTCTGTATTTAACTTCACTTTTTTACTTTTGTAGATGCTCAAAACGGGTGACACAGTGGGTTAGCACTGCTGTCTCACAGCGCCAGGGACCCGGGTTCCATTCCCGGTGACACAGTGGGTTAGCACTGCTGCCTCACAGCGCCAGGGACCCGGGTTCCATTCCCGGTGACACAGTGGGTTAGCACTGCTGCCTCACAGCGCCAGGGACCTGGGTTCCATTCCCGGTGACACAATGGGTTAGCACTGCTGCGTCACAGCGCCAGGGACCCGGGTTCCATTCCCAGCCTTGGGTCACTATGTGAAGTTTGCAGTCTCTCCCCATGCCTGCATGGGTTTTTCCAGGGTGTTCCAGTTTCCTCCCACAGTCCAAAGATGTACAGGTTTGGTGGATTGGCCGTGGGCTTACAGGGTTAGAGTGGTGAGAGAGGGCCTGGGTAAGATGCTCTTTCAGAGAGTTAACACAGACGAGACGGGCTGAATGACCTCCCCCTGCACTGAGGATTCTCCCATTCTATTCAATGATTCTAAATGTTGCTCCTGGCATCTGGCTTTGAGTGCAGGACATGCTAATGCCACGTATGTCTTCCCTTTCTGCTGGCTACATATGACTAGCACATGGATGTAACTGGCAAGGATGTGTGTCCATGTGGATTGGTCATCTTGTTGCAAAGCTGCAAATCTGAGATATGGCAAGATGTGCTCTCCTGGGAAAGAGGAGGGAGCTTTTGTTTCGACTTTGACTACACAGGTACCTGACCTTAACACTCGTGGTGTAACCAGTGGATGTCCAAAATGTTCTGGTTACAGAACCTGAACTTTATTTGAGAGAGCAGGAGTGATGTAGTCTTCTGCTTCCTCCTGTGTGAGTGGAAGAGTGTTTCTACTGATGATAATCCAGCTCACTCCGTGTCCATGGCTGTATTCCTCTCAGCCTGCCTGCTGTTTCCTGACTGTGTCTCTCGGAGCTAGTGCTGAACCTACTCCCTCCCGCTGATGGCCTTTACCCCTCTGATCCTCTCATCCCCGGAGACATCCAGAATCATGCTTTCAGCTGAGTGTAATCTCCAGAAGAACCAACAAAGGGAGTTAGAACAGCAGCAATTGAGAGAACCCTTTTTATATGAAAAGTCGCTGCAACCCTCACTAAAGTAAGCAAAGATGAGGGATGTTTCCTTTTCCTTTGTATATTCATTTTGTACATTACCAAATTTTTGAAGCACTTAATTGTGGATCTTGCTGCATTTATTTATTCTGAGGGTGGCACAGTGGTTAGCACTGCTGCCTCACGGCACCAGGGACCCGGGTTCCATTCCCGGTGACACAGTGGGTTAGCACTGCTGCCTCACGGCGCCAGGGACCCGGGTTCCATTCCCGGTGGCACAGTGGGTTAGGACTGCTGCCTCACGGCGCCAGGGACCCGGGTTCCATTCCCGGTGACACAGTGGGTTAGCACTGCTGCCTCACGGCGCCAGGGACCCGGGTTCCATTCCCGGTGGCACAGTGGGTTAGGACTGCTGCCTCACGGCGCCAGGGACCCGGGTTCCATTCCCGGTGGCACAGTGGGTTAGGACTGCTGCCTCACGGCGCCAGGGACCCGGGTTCCATTCCCGGTGACACAGTGGGTTAGCACTGCTGCCTCACGGCGCCAGGGACCCGGGTTCCATTCCCGGTGGCACAGTGGGTTAGGACTGCTGCCTCACGGCGCCAGGGACCCGGGTTCCATTCCCGGTGACACAGTGGGTTAGCACTGCTGCCTCACGGCGCCAGGGACCCGGGTTCCATTCCCGGTGACACAGTGGGTTAGCACTGCTGCCTCACAGTGCCAGGGACCTGGGTTCCATTCCCGGTGGCACAGTGGGTTAGCGCTGCTGCCTCACAGCGCCAGGGACCCGGGTTCCATTCCCGGTGACACAGTGGGTTAGCGCTGCTGCCTCACAGCGCCAGGGACCCGGGTTCCATTCCCGGTGACACAGTGGGTTAGCGCTGTTGCCTCCCAGTGTTAGGGAACTGGGTTCAATTTCTGCCTTGGGTCATTGTTTGTGTGGTGTCTGCATGTTCCCCCTGTGTCTGCATGGGTTTTCTCCAGGTGCTCCGGTTTCCCCCCACACCCCGAAAGACATGCTGGTTAGAGTGCATTGACTGATAAATTGCCCCTTAGTGAACCCAAACAGGTGCCAGAGTGTGGTGACCAGGGGATTTTCACAGTAACGTCATTGCAGTGTTAATGTAAGCCTACTTGTGACATTAATAAATAAACTTTAAAGATATGTCACCAACTCCTTCCACACCCAAGTTTAGTTTGACCTTTACTGATAACTTTTGCTGTCAGCCACTGCCTTTTTTCAGTAGCTTTTAATGCAATTCCGTATGTTGTTAGTTTGGCTGGCTGGGGTAGGGGGGCTGGTGCTGGAGGCGAATGGGAATGCTGAGTACCCTCGGCTGGGAATTGTACCACAGCCACGCTTCCTCATCCACCAGGAAATAAAAAACAATCCAGCATGGGTCAAGTGTTCAGGGAGGTAACTGATGTGGAACCATCTCTCCATTCTCCTTCCCATCTGCTATTTGCCAATTCTGCCATTCCTCCCTCCCCCGCCTGCCCACCTGATGCAAGATCGGAAAGTGGCCCCCAAGAGCTGGCCTGTCTCTGCCCCTTTACATTCTCTGCCCTTTCCCCCGAGACCCCCGGCTCTGAGTCCTCGCACCCCCTCCTCCCCCGAGACCCCCCAGATCTGAGTCCTCATGCCCCCCCTCCTTCCCAAGACCCGGCTTTGAGTCCTCGCCCCCTCTGAGTCCTCACTCCCTCCTCCCCCAAGACCCAGCTGAGTCCCCTCCTTCCTTAGAACATAGAACACTACAGCACAAACAGGCCCTTCAGCCCATAGGTTGCGCCGATCACATCTATACCTACTAAGCCATAGACCTAGCTATAACCCCCAATCCCATATACTCATCCAGAAGTCTTTTAAAAGACCCCAGCGAGTTCGCCTCCACCACCACCGACGGCAGCCGATTCCACTCACACACCACCCTCTGAGTGAAAAACTTACCCCCAACATCTCCTCAGTATTTGCTTCCCTGCACCTTAAATCTGTGTCCTCTCCGTGAAACACCCTCCCCTGAGACCCCCAGCTCTGAGTCCTCATGATCCCTCCGCTGCTGCCTCTGAGACCCCCCCAGCTCTGCATCCTTGTGCCCCGTCCTCCCCCAAGATGCCCTGGCTCTGTGTCCTTGTGCCCCGTCCTCCTCCCCGTGGCTCTGAGCCCTCACGCTGTGTCAGTGCCAATTGAGGAACAGGCTTTCTCAAAACAGAGGTATGTGGAGCGGGCTGGTGAGCTGGCAATTCATTCCATTAACTGGAAAAATCACAGCTCTGTCAAGTAGATTTGAATTTTGATAATTGACCTGGTGGGTGGGTTACTCTCTCTGCCGCTGTGTTCACCCTGGTCAGTGAAGCTTATTGTGAAATTTGCACAGTGACCTGTCAGCTTAAACTGACTGACAGGTTCGAGATTACTTTATATTGCTTAGTGGAGAGGGAGGGAGTGCAGCGAACGCATTTAATTTTTTTTCTCTGCCGCTTGTGTTGTAGTTAAACTCGAGTGTGAGGTTGTTGCACACAGTGCAATGTGATCCACTGGATCGTACTGTTAAGCAGGGATGCTGGGTGAACCAAGGTCCATTTCCAGATGGATATACCCACCTGTTGGAAGTTTGCAAGATGGGTCTGGCTGTGCTTGAGATTGAACCCCCTACCAGCTCTCTCTCCACCGTGGTCTGATCTTCCTTAGACAGGAGGGGTAGAAATGCCTCCTTCAGCAGTAGCTCAGTGGCTGTAGTTGTGAATCAAGTTGTGATGTTTCACTGGTGCTAAGCCTTGCGTTCTGTCCCTGCAAGTGAGGGAGGTGATGCTGAGATCACCACAGAGGGGAGCCTGGCAGCAGGACTCACTGTGGGTCAAGTGTTTGATGTTTCTGAAGATTATTTATATTTGACAGTGAGAAATCTGCACTGCAGGCTTTGTGAATCAGTCACAAAGTGAACTGAGCCCTGGACGGTCTGGTTCCCCCACTCGCAGGTATTTAACAAGGGGGAACAGAGTCCAGTCCTCAACCTGAACCTTGCTCACTGCAAATCATGTTTCCTCAATGCTTCCTCCTTCAAATCAAATCACTGCAAGCCTTAAAGGCAAAATAATAAACAGGAGGGCAGTGTAGAGGGGGGGGAGCCTTGTTTTTAACTTGCCCCCCTTTTCAAATAGGATAAAATAGTACATTGGGTGTATTGTTTTTGTATGGGGAGGGGGAAAGGGATTATTCAGACATAATCAGGATACTCTTTTAACCAAAAGAAACTCAGCTATCAAACAATCAGTGTATATTCTGGTTAGGCAAAGTTGTGATTTTTGTAACATGCTTTTTCTGGATTTATTCTGTGGATTTCTGACTGTTAATGAAACCTGCCTTCATTGTAACTGTCTAAATACAAATTGTAGAATGGTTTTTAACTGTATCACTGCCAATATTCAATAAATTAAAACTACCAAAGGGTGTCTCTTTTTCCCCCTCCACTCAACTTATTATTGTCACATTAGTATACAGTGAAAAGTATTTTTTTTTGTGTGTGCTATAATATTCAAAGGCCTGATTCTCCCCCTCAATTGTTGACTGCACCCAGAGGTGATTGAGAAATGGTGCCAGGGTCCTGATCTGGTGTTGTATTGTAATGGTACAGCCTGACATTGTATCATCTGTTGGGTGGTACAGTGCAATCTGACCTTGTGGCTTCAGTCCCCCCTGGCCGTGGGAGTCCCAGGATAACTTCTGTTGATAAATGTATCATGTAAAAGAGGGTAAGATCAAGCTAATGTAATCTGGGTGTAGACAGGCCTGCTAAGCATAAACACTTTAACATACAGCTCCTCAGGCCATTGTTCATGAAAAATTGCAGTTTTGGGTGAGAATGGGAATATTTAAGAAATTCTGTATGTGGAAAAGGACTGGGAGTATTGGGTGCTATAATCCTATTTGTACATGTTAGCAGCTTACAGCATTTACATACACGAATAGCAAAGATACTCTTTTTCACCCTTGTACAGCTAAGCAGGATGTGACTCCAGTATTACCACAGCAGTTAAAAACAAATTACTGTAGATGCTGGAATCCGAAACCAAAAGAGAAAATCTCAGCAGCTCTGGCAGCATCTGTGAGGAGAGAAAAGAGCTGATGTTTTGAGTCCTGACGACCCTTTGTGGGAGATATTTATAATTTATAAAAACCTGCCACGATTTTTCCAGCATTTTCTCCTGGTTACCACAGCAGTTGATTTGCAAAAGTGCCCCTTCAAGGCCTGATTCTTCCCCCTAGATTACAAACCCTCTAATGGGATGGTGGAATGGCCTGTTTTAGAAATTCCTCCACAAGTCTCACCATCACCTTTCTGGGCAAGCCATCCCCAGCAACCCACCCGAGTCTGTGACCAAGCTCTGACATTCATCAATTTGCTGTGTTCCAGTAGATCACAAAAAATTGCACTGTTGGTCAGGCAGGTTAGAGAAAGAGGATCGAAATAGTCAAATGGGAATGGAAGACAAGTTATCTGAACAGACCAAGCAGGATCATAGCGATACTGACACAGGGAACCAGTGCAGATACTGTAAATCAGATGGCTGTACAGTATTCCCACAGAGTAACAACTCTTACCAAATTCACTGGTTTGATAAAGGATATTCTACAACTCTCCCTGTATTGAAACTTCCTGGCTGCAATATTTTCCATCCCTTCTACTTTGCAACATCTGCAATTTTATTTTGATTTAAATGTGTATCTAATTTTTAAATCATAGCTGCCAGTCAACTTGATTTATTATTGATGAACATTAGTATACAGTGAAAAGTATTAGAACATAGAACATTACAGCACAAACAGGCCCACAAGTTGCGCCGATCACATCAACACCTACCAATCTATAGACCTATCTATAACCCCTAATCCCATTAAATCCCATATACTCATCCAGAAGTCTTTTAAAAGACCCCAGCGAGTTCGCCTCCACCACCACTGACGGCAGCCGATTCCATTCACTCACCACCCTCTGAGTGAAAAAACTTACCCCTAACATCACTTCAGTACTTGCCTCCCCACACCTTAAATCTGTGTCCTCTCGTAGCGACCATTTCAACCTGGGGAAATAGCCTCTGAGAGTCCACCCTATCTATTCCTCTCAACATTTTATAAACCTCTATCAGGTCGCCTCTCAACCTTCGTCTCTCCAGGGAGAAGAGACCTAGGACCCTCAACCTATCCTCATAAGGCATGCCTCCCAGTCCAGGCAACATCCTTGTAAATCTCCTCCGTACCCTTTCAATAGCTTCTACGTCCTTCCTATAGTGAGGCGACCAGAACTGCACACAGTACTCCAAATGAGGCCTGACAAGGGTCTTATAAAGTTGCAGCATTACCTCCCGACTCCTAAACTCAATCCCTCGATTAACGAAGGCCTTGCGCCTTCTTGACCACATCCTCCACCTGTGAGGCCGATTTAAGATCCTTCTGCTCTTCAACACTACTATTGTTGAAAAAAACTATTGGTTTTTTGTATGCTGTAGGTCTGATTCTCCCCTTCAATTACAAACTCTCCACTGGGTCAGAACATAGTGGCAGCATCAGAACCTCCCCTCTCTTCTAGCCGACTTTGTTTTTGAAATATTATGAATTGCAACCGGGGTGACCAGTTCTGAGGGAAAGAAGTTACTTAACATATCCAAAAAAAAGGTCACTTTCTCTCTTTAGGGATACTGCCAGACCTGAGTCTCTCCCCCAAGTATTTACAGCTCCAATTTCCAGCATCCACAGTAGTTTGCTTTTGACACTCATTTTAGGTATCAGTTGTGGGATAAATTTTGACCTGGACAGCAGGAGACCTTCCCTGTTCTGACCTGAATTAGTGTTGCTTTATTTTTAAATGGTGCTAACAGCAGCAACAGATAGAATCTGGACCATGTAAAAGACTGCACCTCTGACAGAGCAGCACTCCTTCTGTGCTGCACTGAGTTACCAGCCTTACCAGTTATGTAACTTGGGAGTGAGACAGTGACAGGGAAAGACTGTTGCTCACTGAAGCATAATTTGGTACAGAAGGTGAAGTCGCATGGGAGCAGAGGTGAGCTGCCAAAATGGACACATAACTGGCTCGGTCGTAGAAGACAGGGTAGCAGTGGAAGGGTGCATTTCTGAATGGAACGCTCTGACTTCTGCAGTTCCTTTGCTGTTGTAAATAATTTGGAAGAAAGTATAATTGGTTTGATTAGTAAGTTTACACACAAAGGTTGGTGGAATTGTGGATAAGGATGAGAACTGTTAGAGAATAAGTTGGAGACTTGGCAGATGGAGTTTAATCCAGACAGATGCGAGGCCACACATTTTGGAAAGTCTAATACAGATGGGAAATATGCAGTAAATGGTTAAACCTTTAGGACTGATAGGCAGAGGGATCTGGGTGTATAGGTATACGGGTTACTGAAAGTGGCAATACAGGTGGAGAAGGAAGCCAAGGAGGCATACAGAATACTTGCCCTCATCAGCCAGAACATTGAGTTCAAAAATTGGCAAGTCACATTGCAGCTTTATAGAACCTTAGAATATCACATTCAGTTCTGGTTGCCAAACTACCAGATGGACATGGAGGGAGTATAGAATGTTATACCAGAATAACATGTATAGAATATACCAGGATGTTGCCTGGTATACAGAGGGCATTAGCTTTGGAGGAGAGGTTGGAGAAACTTGGTTTGTTCTCACTGGAATGGGAGGGGGTTGGGTGATCCGATCAAAGATTATGATGGATGTGGATAGTCAGAAGCTTTTTACCCAGGATGGAAGAGTCAATTACTGGGAGGGGGGGGTGCACAGGTTTAAGGTGCGAGGGGCAAGTTTAAAAGGAGATGTACGAGGCAAGTTTTTTTAAAAAACTACACAGGTGGTGGTGGGTGTCTGGAACTCACTGACCAAGGTGGTAGTGGAAGCAGTATATATGAGTGACTTTTAAGGGGCGTCTTGACAAATAGGATGGGAATGGAGGGATATGTCCCTGGAAGACTAGGGGCTTTTATTTCAGATAGGCAGCATAGTCAGTGCAGGCTTTGAGGTCCTGTTCCTGTGCTGTAAATTTTTGTTCTAATAAAATCCTTGCAGACAAAGAATGCAGGGTGCAGAGAGCAAGGTTTTTTCCTTTTATTTAAAACTACATTCTCAAAACAAAGAAGGTGGAAGTGTTCTTTCTGTAAATAACCAAAACCCAAGAGAGAGAGAGAGAGATATTTTGTTCTGAAGAACAGCTCTGTTCCAGTTTCCCTTACCCTGCTCAGCTCTCTCTATCTCACTCTACAAGGAGAACCCACCCTCCTGCAATAACAAGTTGAAATACCTAAAAAGTTGCAAGCTGGCTTCATATAAATAAAAAAAAGTCATACAAGGTGGTGGAGCTGCACACGTGACAACCATTTCAAGGGGGATCTCGCCATCTGGTGGCAAGTAAAATTAGTGCAGGGGAAACTAACCATCTCCCAGATCTTCAGCTGAAGAATCTTTCATTGGAGAATATTACCCGGCTCCTTCCTTCCTTCCTCACCTTTTTAAGAACATAAGAACATAAGAACATAAGAAATAGGAGCAGGAGTAGGCCATCTAGCCCTTCGAGCCTGCCCCGCCATTCAATAAGATCATAAACTAGGCTTGTACTCGTTAGAGTTTAGAAGAATGAGGGGAGATCTCACTGAGACGTATAAGATGATGAATGGGATGGATAGGATAGAGGTGGAGAGACTCTTCCCGCTCAAAAAAGACAGTAGGACTAGGGGGCACAGCCTCAAGATAAAGGGGAGGCGGTTTAGAACGGAGTTGAGGAGGAACTTCTTCACTCAAAGGGTGGTGAATCTCTGGAATTCTCTGCCCGTTGAAGTGGTGGAGGCTGCCTCGCTAAATATTTTTAAGAAGCGGGTTGATGGGTTTTTGATAAGAGAAGGGATTAAGGGTTATGGGGAGAGGGCGGGAAAGTGGAACTGAGCCACGACAGATCAGCCATGATCTTATTGAATGGCGGGGCAGGCTCGAAGGGCTAGATGGCCTACTCCTGCTCCTATTTCTTATGTTCTTATGTTCTTAAAAAGGTGAGGAAGGAAGGAAGGAAGGAGCCGGGTAATATTCTCCAATGAAAGATTCTTCAGCTGAAGATCTGGGAGATGGTTAGTTTCCCCTGCACTAATTTTACTTGCCACCAGATGGCGAGATCCCCCTTCAGCGAGTTGACTGGAGGGGGGGAAATGCTGGCATGGGGTTAGAGGGGCTGAACGGCCTCCTTTCCCTGTCGCTGGGAAACGAATTTCGTCACAGCTGCCATCGGGAGATGGATAGGCAGACGGGGCAAGTAGGCAGAGCGGTTCTGCCACAGTGAAGGGCTAATTAGTGTCATACCACTCTGATCTATTTCCTCGGGGATTCAACATCCTGCTGTCACACCGCACACTTTCAATGTTACCTTAAAACGGTGCCCAAAGAGAGGCAAACGGCAGCAAGGGATTCTCTCTCTCTCTCAAGTCTAAATCTCCCAGTTATCCCTATTAGTACACAAACAAAAATCATGACTCCCACCCATGTGTAACCTGGTCCCCTCACATCCCACTCATCTTTGCTTGGGGTACAAATCCCCCACAGTCCCATTATTTACCTGCCATTTAGCAGTTTGAGGGCAATTTAGCGTGGCCAATCCACCTAAGCTGCACATCTTTGGGAGGGAGGGAGAGAACCCACACAGACATGAGCAGAATGTGCAGACTCTGCACTAACAGTCACCCGAGGTTGGAATCGAATGCGGGTCCTTGGCGCTGAGAGGCAGCAGTGCTAACCACTTGTGCCACCGAGAAATAAATGAGGGGTAGGGGAAATTAAACTCACTCGTGTCTTTGCACTAAGTGATTGGGGGGGAGGCAGAAATACAGGAGGGATGGGGGTTGTTGCATTTGTCACTCATTAACCTGCAGATTTGGGCGTACTAGATAACAGCTCGTCAGCACAGTACGGGCCAGTTAGTGTGGCCATTCCAATTTGTAAAAAGATTACAACTCCCAGGGAGGCACGAGCTTCAGGGAAACTCTTAGCAGAAATACCCAGAGAGAGAGAAAATCCAGCCATTAAAAATAACTCGTAAATGGACAAATGGTATAACAATCTCCACATTAACACCTGTAGGGTAAAAATGGGATGAAATATAATGATATTTTAGGTGGGACAATGCACAGAAACATGAACAGCATCACTTAAATAATTCTAATGGAGAGTACCACTGCCTTGACACGTGGTCAGGAATACGAATAAAAAGGCAGTTCTGGTGTCACTGCAGCAAACTTAGGTAGCCCACGAGATAAAAAGTGTCAATACTCCAAAGTTCTCACTCCAACTTATCCATGTTAGATTTTACATCCTTAAAAAAAAAGTCAGTGGGTGACCACGCACCATTGCCTCTTCCAAGGATCCTTGGCAATGCCCGCTGGTTCTAACTCAAGTGCATTGTCCTGGGCAATGGCGTGGCTTGCATTGGCAGGGGGTGGTACAAGTCCTCATGGAACTGGGGGGCGTAGACGGCTGCCCCGTTGTACACCTGTGGAGCGGACACCCCCGCTGGGGACGGCTGGAGAGGGGGCACCCTGTACCCGGCCAACCCCTCGTACTCCTCCCCGAAATGGAAGGCTGTCCTCCTCCCTTTCTGACGCCGATTACAGAACCAGACCCGCACAACCTGAGAGAGAGGGAGAGAGAGAGGAGGCAAAAAACACACACGGGGACGTTAGCAGGGAGGAGGAATAGGCAACCCTCACAAATCCCTCCCAACAGCAATCATACAAATATGATGGAAAGTTCACCAGATATTGGGACACACACACACAGAGCAAGGAGGTAATGTCGGAACTGTACAGAATGCCGGTGAGGCCACAGTTAGATTACCGTGTGCAGTTCTGATCGCCACACCATAGGAAGGATTTGATCGCACTGGAAATTGACCAGGATGTTTTCAAGTTTATTTATGGAATCGAAAGACGGGAGGCTGGTTTGAGAGATAGTCTGGGCTACGTTCACGACCTTTTGTAGTTTCTTCATTCATCCATGGGACGGGGGTATCGCTGGCTTTTATTGCCCAGTTCAGATTTCCTCCCTGAAGGAGGTAATGGGAGCCGACAGGATAAGGAACCAGATCAGCCACAATCTGATCGTGTGATGGAACAGGCTCGACGGTTCAAAAGCTCTACTCCTGCTCCCTAATCCATAACAGCAGGGAAATTGAATAAGGAACTTAAAAAAAAAAGTAGAATGCTTGCTAGGAGAGATGTATTTTGTCTCAATGCACCCTCCCTTCCCCCTCCCCTTACATAGATAGGGCTGTCTCTTTTTAAAGTAAAGACATTTGCCCTTGATACCACTATTAACACCTACTTTAGTCTTTAACGCTTTCATTAACACTCCCATTGTTCGGTGTCTGGGGAATCCTTGTCAAATCCCCCCTGAACTTATCTATCCCTTCTAAAACGGGATAAAATCCAGCACATTCCCCCTCCCCACTATTCAGCTGTGAAGAGTCATAGACTCTAAACGTTAACAATATTCCCGTCTCCGCAGACACTGCCAGACCTGCTGAGTTTTTCATTCCAGATTTCCACCATCTGCAATATTTTGTGTCCATCATAACTGATATTTAAAAGGAGACCAGGTAGAGGAGGTCAAAAATAAAAATCGAGAAAGGCTTGGATCACTTATCCCATTCCCAGATAACGGATATCTAATCCGCAGACACAGATTCAAGGCAAAAACCTCCCCCAGGAGATCGTAGGATTTTTATTTTTAAACTAACCAAGTTGTAATCCAGGCTATGCTGCCTGTTGAGGGAATAATAACTTCCAAGTTACAGAAGCGGGAAAGAGAATGACAGGAACAAAGGCAGAGATAGATGGCCTGAATGGCCTCCTCCTGTGATGTACCACTTTCCCATTCTTCGTGGCTTGGTGTGGAAATGTTTCCATGAAACGCTGTGGGAGAGCTCGCTGAAGCAAAAAGGAGCTGCACGGAATCGACACTGTAACAGGAGGCCATTCAGCCCATCAAAGCTGCACCAACAATCCCACCCAGGCCCTATCCCTGTAACCCCAGACTTACCCTCCTGATATTAGGGGCAATTTAGCATGGCCAATCAACCTAACCCACACATTTGGGGTGGCAGTGGGTTAGTGCTGCACAGCGCCAGGGACCCGGCTTCAATTCTCAGCACGGGGTCACTGTCTGTGCGGCGTTTGCACATTCTCCCCATGTCTGCGTGGGTTTCCTTCAGTGCTCCAACTTCCTCCCACACTCCAAAGATGGGCAGGATAGGTGGATTGGCCATGCTAAATTGCCCCTTTAGGTGTCAGGGGGCCTCGCTAGGGTAACCACATGGGCATAGGACTCGGGTGGGATTGTGGTCAGTGCAGGTTTGATGGGCTGAATGGCCTCCTCCTGCACCATAGGGGTTCTAGGATTTTTGAACCAGAGGAAACCCATGCAGACATGGGGAGAATGTGCAAACTCCATACAGTGACCCAAGCTGGGACTCGAACCTGGGTCCCTGGCACTGGGAGGCGGCAGCGCCACCGGGAATTGAACCCAGGTCCTAGGTGCCATGAGGCAGCAGTGCCACCAGGAGTTAAACCCAGGTCCCTGCCACTGGGAGTCGAACCCAGGTCCCTGGCACCTGGAGGCAGCAGTGCCACTGGGAGTCGAACCCGGGTCCCTGGAGGCAGCAGTGTCACCGGGAGTCGAACCCAGGTCCCTGGCACCTGGAGGCAGCAGTGCCACCGGGAGTCAAACCCGGGTCCCTGGAGGCAGCAGTGCCACCAGGAGTCGAACCCAGGTCCCTGGCACCTGGAGGCAGCAGTGCCACCGGGAGTCGAACCCAGGTCCCTGGCACCTGGAGGCAGCAGTGCCACCGGGAGTCGAACCCAGGTCCCTGGCACCTGGAGGCAGCAGTGCCACTGGGAGTCGAACCCGGGTCCCTGGAGGCAGCAGTGCCACCAGGAGTTGAACCCAGGTCCCTGGCACCTGGAGGCAGCAGTGCCACTGGGAGTCGAACCCGGGTCCCTGGAGGCAGCAGTGCCACCAGGAGTTGAACCCAGGTCGCTGGCACAATGCCACCCCATATAAATGGATATTGTTGTTGAAAACCTGAAGACAGAATCAACCCATCCTCCGTCTCCCCCCCCCACACACAGTCCTGCTTACATCCTTCTCCAGATTAAGGTCGTCAGCAATCTGAGCGATCTCCAGGGTGGAGGGTTTGGGACATCGGGTGAAGGAGGTTTCCAGCATCCCCTTCATGTTATTATCGATGCTGGTGCGCCTCTTGCGTCTCTGTATCGGAGGCAGCGACTGTTCAAGTCTGCACAACTGCAAAAATAAAGGGAAATATAACCCGTTCCTTTGTAAAAAGTTTTATACAGAATGGCCTAACACAAACAAAATAACACGGGCAAGATCACTCTGCCTGATACACAGCCAAATCCAAACAAAGGACTGCTGGAAGGAGGCCATTCAGGCCATCTATCTCCGCTGGTAGAACCTTAGTGAGGCCGCACTTGGAATATAGAGTTCAATTCTGGATCGCCCACACCACCAGAAGGATGTGGAGGCTTTGGAGAGGGGACAGAAAAGATTTACCAGGATGTTGCCCCTGGTATGGAGGGCATTAGCTGTGAGGAGAGGTTGGAGAAACTTGGTTTGTTCTCACTGGAAGGTTGAGGGGGGGGGGGACCTGATAGAAGTCGACAAGATTATGAGGGACAGAGTGGAGAGTCAGAAGCTTTTTCTCCCAGGGTGGAAGAGTCAATTACGCGGGGGGGCACAGGTTTAAGGTGCGAGGGGCAAGGTTTAAGGAGATGTACGAGGCAGATTTTTTTTTACAGAGGGGGGGTGGGTGCCTGGAACTCATTGCCGGGGGAGGGAGTGGAGGCGGATACGATAGTGAGTTTTAAGAGGAGTTTTGACAAGTACATGAATATGACGGGAATAGAGGGATATGGTCCCCAGAAGGTTTTAGTTAAGACGGGCAGCGTGGTGGGTACAGGCTTGGGGGGCCGAATGGCCTGTCCCTGTGCTGGAATTTTCTTTCTTCCAATTGATTGCAGCGGGCATCGTACAGAATCCCACTTTCACAGACAGCGTGCGCAACCTGAGCCAGGACAGGGAATAAAAACATTCCCAGCAGTAAGGATACTATTAAACTAGAAAGAGCGCAGAGAAGATTTACTAGGATGCTCCCGGGACTTGATGGATTGAGTTATAAGGAGAGGCTGGATAGACTGGGACTTTTTTCTCTGGAGCGTAGAGGGGTGATCTTATAGAAATCTATAAAATAATGAGGGGCACAGATCAACTAGATAGTCAATATCTTTTCCCCAAAAGGTAGGGGAGTCTAAAACTAGGGGGTATAAGTTTAAGGTGAGAGGGGAGAGATACAAAAGGGTCCAGAGGGATAATTTTTTTCCCACACAGAGGGTGGTGAGTGTCTGGAACGAGCTGCCAGAGATAGTAGTAGAGGCGGGTACAATTTTGTTGTTTAAAAAGTATTTAGACAGTTACACGGGTATAGAGGGATATGGGCCAAACGCGGGCAATTGGGATTAGCTTAGGAGTTAAGAAAAAGAGGGCAGCATGGACAAGTTGGGCCAAAGGGCCTGTTTCCATGCTGTAAACCGCTATGACTCTATACATACGTGCACACAAACACTTAACGGACCATCAGAATAGTGTTAGTTTATACATCAGTGTCTTTTTTTTGGTGGAATATGGATTCAATTAAAAAAAAATTGGAATTAAGAATCTATTGGTGATCACGAATCCATTGCGGTTCACCTGGCTCATTAATGTCCCTTTTAGGGAGGGAAATCTGCCCTCCTTACCCCGGTCTGGCTTACATGTGACTCCAGAGACACAGCAATGTGGTTGACTCAACTGCCTCTCCAAGGGCAACTAGGGATGGGCTCACAGCCAGCGACACCCATGTCCCACGGATGGGGAGGAATAGAAGAGCCTCTCTCCCCAATTAAAGGCTCGCTTTGAGTCCAACGCCAAGCGGCCCAACCCTGTGGAGCCAGCCGGGGGGAGGGCCGCACTCTGCTCCCTTTGGCACTCACCTCCTGCAACTTCTCATTGTCCTTGGCTTCCTCCAGCCAGCACTGCAGGAGAGGCTTCAGCTTACACATGTTCTTGTAGCTCAGTTGTAGAGCTTCGAACCTGCAGATGGTCGTCTGGCTAAACATCTTGCCTGTGGGGGGGTGGGAAAAAACAACAAAAAGTAAAAAGGCAGCTTGAGAATGGCCAGCTCCCACTCGCCAGGGAATAAATGCCAACTCTGGAGGATGCCAGCCTGAGGTGGACCACCTCACAAAACCTGCTCCCGGGCAAACTTGCCAACAGGTCCAGACAGAGGGTGACCGAGGGGGGGCATCCTACTGGCAGATAGTAGCAGCCCTGGTACAAGAGCATGTCCACCAATGCTGCCAAGACCTGTGGGCACCGTGGGGGTTGGGGCACCTCAACAACCCTCTCCCATTTGACGTTTCCAAGTTTTGGTCGAGATTTGCTGTTTTGTTTCAGGTACTGTCCCTTTAATTTGTCCCCCAAGTCCATTTCACAATCCCTACTGTGCAGAATGAGGCCATTCAGCCCATCAGGTTTGCACTGATCACAATCCCACCCAGGCCCTATTATCGCAACCCCACTAATCCCCCCCGACACTCGGGTCAATTTAGCGATGGCCAATCCACCTAACCCACACATCTCGGGTTTCGTTTAGTTGGTTTTAACCCAAAATAGGGTCAACCTCACAGGACTCGAGAGGCAGAGATTCAGGTCAATGGGTTCAAATCTCACCGCAGCAGCTGATGAGGAATTTTAGTTCAATAATACTTAGATATAAATCTGGAATGAGACGGTTCAAACCTCCAGCCCATTCACAGAGCAAGAATCTTGGCCTTTCCTCAAGAAGGCCTCCATTCCTCTGGTTACCCCAGCTCATTGCAGCAACACCAAGGCCCAACTACAGATCAGCATCAACCAGAAACCGCCCCCCGACCCCACACCCGGGGCTCACCCTCCCAAAACTACCTTTAACTCTCCCCCCTCCATGACCTCTATCATTCCCACCTTCTCCAGGATGTGTGCACACAGCCACTGGCGGCCATCTTGTACGCACACAGCCACTGGCGGCCATCTTGTACGCACACAGCCACTGGCGGCCATCTTGTACGCACACAGCCACTGGCGGCCATCTTGTATGCACACAGCCACTGGCGGCCATCTTGTACGCACACAGCCACTGGCGGCCATCTTGTACGCGCGCACACACACACACACACACACACACACACAGGTGACCATCTTGTACGCACACACACAGAGCCACTGGCAGCCATCTTGTATTACAAGACAGCAGATTGTTTATTCCCAGGTTTCTTTTTGGGCAAATCAAATGAACTAAATTAAACAAACTCAGGGGCAAAGTAAGAAGGGCAGCCCCCATAAAGGGAACCACCCAAACCAAAAAGACAAATGGAAAGGCAACGTGAAACATTAAATTAAAATGTGACTTGGTGGGGGGGGCGGGGTGAGAGTTGCTAATATATCCCAATCCCTGCGGTGCAGATAAGGAACACAGAGGCCACTTACACCCAAATAACAAGATCACCTAACTGATTAAATGGCCAGTTAACACACCGTTAGACAGATGGCTAAAAGCAGAGAGGATCATGGGAGGACAGGGCTGATGGGAGAAACTACACTGGTTATAAACCATTTAACAAGGCCAGACCCAGGCTGCAATATTTGTAAGGAGTTGAGAGGGAAGATCTCACTTCGAAGAGTTGGCCTTTAGTTTGGCCTAATTCACTCTCTTAATCGAGGCCCAGATACCCAGAGGAAAAGGACCCAGCCCAGTGGGAAAACACACACACCCAGGCACCGAGAAAAGGTTCATCTCCAACACCCTCCCCGTCTCCTTAAAGCTACAGTCCCGTCCCTCAAGAACTGTAGCACAAACTCCAATCCATCAACTGGTTCGAACAACGCCCAAGGTGGAAATGCCTCATTTCGGGTAAGATGGCATCATTAATCGAGCTCAGCACACAGAGCAGAAATTTCACAGGCACCCCTCCATCCTCTGTTACTTACCTCGAGGGGAAAGTCCAAGTCTGTACAGGGGCAGGAAGTAATTCACCGCAATGCCCTTCACGGTCGAATAGCCGTCATGGCCTTCACACTGGGAATGGCGAATTTAGCCGGGAGAGCAGTGGCCAATCACCGGGATCAGCACAGGGTTTCATTTCAAAAAAAAAGGGATAGAGTCAGAGTCAAACGGTGAGGAATTGTTCCGAAGCCTGGGTTGAAACTTGGGTCCCAGCAGAGCGTGTAGTTCTAGCTGTCGCTTTATTAGAGATGGACAGGGAGGATCCCGGGAATGTGTGGGTTCACACATCAGGACAGGATCGAACAGCCGAGTCTCTTTTCTCTCAAAGGCAGCTGGAGGAGGTGATCTAATAAAAGGTAACGTGGTGACCAGAACTGGACACGGTATAAGAACATAAGAACATAAGAAATAGGAGCAGGAGTAGGCCATCTAGCCCTTCGAGCCTGCCCCGCCATTCAATAAGATCATGGCTGATCTGTCGTGGCTCAGTTCCACTTTCCCGCCCTCTCCCCATAACCCTTAATCCCCTCTCTTATCAAGAACCCATCAACCCGCTTCTTAAAAATATTTAGCGAGGCAGCCTCCACCACTTCAACGGGCAGAGAATTCCAGAGATTCACCACCCTTTGAGTGAAGAAGTTCCTCCTCAACTCCGTTCTAAACCGCCCCCCCTTTTATCTTGAGGCTGTGCCCCCTAGTCCTACTGTCTTTTTTGAGCGGGAAGAGTCTCTCCACCTCTATCCTATCCATCCCATTCATCATCTTATACGTCTCAATGAGATCTCCCCTCATTCTTCTAAACTCTAACGAGTACAAGCCCAGTTTATTCAGCCTCTCCTCATAGCTCAACCCCCTCAACTCCGGTATCAGCCTAGTAAACCTCCTCTGCACTCCCTCCAGGGCCAAAATATCCTTGCGCAGGTGCGGTGACCAAAACTGCACACAGTACTCCAGCTGCGGCCTCACCAATGCCCTATACAGCTGCAGCAAGACCTCCCTACTTTTATATTCAATCCCCCTCGCTATGAAGGCCAGCATCCCATTCGCCTTCCTGACCACCTGCTGCGCCTGCAGGCTGGGTTTTTGCGACTCATGCACAAGGACCCCGCGGTCCCTCTGCACCGTCGCCTGCTGCAGTTTTTCGCCACGTAAGTAATAGTCCTTCCTACCATTCTTCCTACCAAAGTGGACCACCTCACACTTGCCAACATTAAATTCCATTTGCCATTTCCTGGCCCATTCGCCCAGCCTATCTAGATCCTTCTGCAGAGTCTCCACACCCTCCGCACAATTTGCCTTTCCCCCAATCTTGGTGTCATCAGCAAATTTCGACACCCTGCACTCGGTTCCCTCGGTATTCGCCCAACCAACATTTTACAGAACTGACATAATTTGCCCGCTCTTGTACTCGATGCCCTGATGAAGGCAAGTGTGCCATCTGCTTCCTTCACCACCCGTGCTGCCACTGAACTCCCAGATCCGTGTCTAAGCTCCTGACGGAGCTGGAATTTTATAGCTCCCATCTGAATTGGATTTTCCAAAATGCTTCACCTCATACTTATCCAAATTAAATTCCGTCTGCCATTTCTTCACCCAATTTTCCAGCCTATATCCTGCTGTAATCTCCAACAATCTTATCCCACCATCGATCCCCTCCATTCACCCTCCCACTGTTACCCTCTGTCTTCTATGATAAATGATGTGGGGGTATCAGCGTTGGACTGGGGTAAACACAGTAAGAAGTCTCACAACATAGATTTGGAACACAGTTTTGGAACATAGAAAAACTACAGCACAAACAGACCCTTAGGCCCACAAGTTGGTGCTTGCAGTCTGCCTTGTTGTCCAAACAGGGGCATACACGCGATGGGTCGTACGAGGGCTGCTCTTGGATGTTGAGAGTAGCCTAGTACTTCACGTCGTTAGTGTACGCTCAAACTGGACCGGATGCCGGGCAAGACGACAGCTCAGTGACCATCACTGTTTGCTGTGCAGATACATGGATTTGGGCCGGTGTCTGTGGGAGTTTGCGCATTCTCCCCGTGCTTGCGAGGGTTTCCTCCGGGTGCTCCGGTTTCCTCCCACACCCCAAAGATGTGCTCTTAGGCTGATTGGTGTAACAAATTGTCCCTAAATTAGTCTCTCCCCAATCTGGTTTCCAATGTGGAGTGCCATAAGCGTAGACAGGGGTCATGGGCGGAGAGGGGACTCACAATGTTAAGATGGCGGCACGGGCTCGTTGGGCCAGAGGGCCTATTTCCTGGGCTGTGTTGTTCTTTGATATCCAGGGCTCTTCCCTTTGGAATCATTTGAGGTTAACACTTTGGTGGCAAAAGTAAATTATCTGAAGGGTGACGGTTCAGGAAAAGGGGGAGTGTGTCGTGACCTGGTGTTATGGTGGAATAGTCACCAAGGTTGGGATGTAGGCACAGCCGGCAGTGATTCTCAGAGGCTATTTCCCAGGGCTGAAATGGTCGCTACGAGAGGGACACAGGTTTAAGGTGCTGGGGAGCAGGTACAGAGGAGATGTCAGGGGTAAGTTTTTCACTCAGAGGGTGGTGAATGAGTGGAATCGGCTGCCGTCGGTAGTGGTGGTGAACTCGATAGGGTCTTTTAAGAGACTTCTGGATGAGTATATGGGATTGAGGGTTATAGGTAAGCCTAGTAGGGAGGGATAGGATTGGTGCAACTTGTGGGCCGAAGGGCCTGTTTGTGCTGTATTTTGTTCTACGCATTTGTTCTACGAAAGCTAATGGCACGTTGGCCTTCACAGCAAGAGGATTTGAGTATCGGAGTGAGGGTGTCTTGCTGCAGTTATACAAGGCCTTGGTGAGGCCATACCTGGAGTATTGTGTGCGGTTTTGGTCTCCTATTCTGAGGAAGGACTATTGAAGGAGTCCAGTTCACCAGACCAATTCCCAGAATGGGAGGACTGACAGGGAGAGACTGGATCGACTGGGCTTGAATTTAGAAGAACGAGGGGGGAATCTCATAGAAACACAAAATCCTGATGTGCTAGACGTGGGAAGAACATTCCTGATGTTGGGCAAGTCCAGGACTAAGGGGGGGGTCACAGTTTAAGAATAAGGGATAAGCCATTCAGGACTGAGATGTGGAAAAATTCCTTCACTCCAAGAACCTCTGGAATTCTCTACCACGGAAAGCTGTTGGGGTCAGTTGAAGAGGGAGCTGGACGTGGTCCTTGCGGCTAAAGGGAGAGAAAGCGGGAGTGGGTTACTGAAAGTGCAGGCTCGAGGGGCCAAATGGCCTACTCCTGCTTCCAGTCTCTATGTTTCTATAGGTCGGCCATGTTTGTATTGAATGATGGGTAGGCCTTATTGGCCTGGAGGCCTACTCTGGTTTCTATTTCTCGTGTGGGTTCTTGTGATCTAATCTTGTGCCTCAGGACTCCAGTCTGCAGGTGGTCAAGAAGGCAAATGGGATGTTGGTCTTTATAGCGAGGGGGATAGAATATAAAAGCAGGGAGGTCTTGCTGCAACTGTACAGGGCACTGGTGAGGCCGCAGCTGGAGTACTGTGTGCAGTTTTGGTCGCCGCACTTGCGCAAGGATATTTTGGCCTTGGAGGGAGTGCAGAGGAGGTTCACTAGGCTGATACCGGAGATGAGGGGGTTGGACTATGAAGAGAGACTAAATAGACTGGGTCTGTACTCGTTGGAGTTTAGAAGGTTGGAGGGAGGGGATCTTATAGAGACGTATAAGATAATGAAGGGATGGATAGGGTAGAGGTAGAGAGATTCTTCCCACTTAGAAAGGACAGCAGGACTAGAGGGCACAGCCTCAAGATAAGGGGGGGGACAGTTTAGAACGGAGTTGAGGAGGAACTTCTTCACTCAAAGGGTGGTGAATCTCTGGGATTCTCTGCCCATTGAAGTGGTGGAGGCTGCCTCGCTGAATATATTTAAGTCACGGGTAGATAGGTTTTTGGTAGACAAGGGAATTAAGGGGAGAGGGCGGGAAAGTGGAACTGATCCACTTCAGATCAGCCATGATCTTATTGAATGGCGGGGCAGGCTCGAAGGGCTAGATGGCCTACTCTTGCTCCTATTTCTTATGTTCTTAGGACTCATTAGGGAATTTACTTAGGTGGAATTGAGTCTAGTGCTGAAATCTTTCTCCAAAAATCAGAATTAAACTCTCGAGGCCTGAGTGCCCCAAGCCTTGACTGTTACTGATGGAGTTTGGCGATGGAGGCCATTTTGAATAGTAAACTAACCCCGCTGCTCATTTACACTTCACAATCGACTTACCGTATAAAGCCCCGAGGGCCAGGCCCACCTCCGCCTGCGTGAACCCCAGGATGATCCGTTTCTTCTTCAGTTCTTTAGCAAACTGCTCCAGATCCTCGGAACTGGGCGATTCCTACAACAGAAACAAGACCAAACTATCAGCAGCCGCCTTCCACTGTCTCTTACCCACTGGGAGCCTGTTTCGGCTTTGCAAAATTGCCATGAGTTCCCCTCAGTGGAGGGGAGAGAAAGCGGGAGTGGGGGGTGAGGAGAGGCAAACCAGAGAGAGAGCGTGGGGGTGGGGGAAAAGATAGACCAGAGGGAAGAGAGTGGGGGTGGATGGGAGAAGAGTCTTGAATAGAAACAAGAAGCAGTAGGCCCTTCGAGCCTGCTCCGCCATTTTGGCCATGGCTAATAATCAAATTCAATATCCTTCTCCCTCATATCTCTTTAGCCCCAGGAACGATATCTCATTCTTTCCTGAAATCAGACAATGTTTTGGCCTCAACTACTTTCTGTGGGAGTGAATTCCACACATTCTCCACCCTCTGGGTGAAGAAATTTCTCCTCAGCTCAGTTCTAAAAGGTTTACCCCTTATCCTCAAACTATAACCCTCCCCACCACCATTGGGAACATTCTTTCTGAATCTACCCTGTCTAACCCTGTTAGAATTTTATAAGTTTCTATCAGATCTCCCTCTTCTAAACTCCAGTGAATATAATCCTAACCCACTCAGTCTCTCCTCATATGACAGACCCGCCATCCCAGGAATCAGCCTGGTGAACCTTCGCTGTGCTCCCTCTATAGCAAGGATACCCTTCCTCAGATAAGGACACCAAAACTGTACACAATACCCCAGATGTAAATCTTGCCATTTTCTTTACAAAAGTTGTCTGGCCGCAGTTTTTCATGGGGGGGGTCAGAAATAAGGCCTCAGGCATTCTAAGCCGCCATTTTGAAAAATGAAGACGGATTTAAGGGGACCTCACAGCCATTGCTACCATGAAGTTCGGAAACCAATCTTCCAACCTCTGAGGTCATAGAATCATAGAACTCTACAGCGCAGAAGGAGGCCATTCGGCCCATCAGAGCCCACTTGGAGTACTGTGCGCAGTTCTGGTCACCTCACTACAGGAAGGATGTGGAAGCTATTGAGAGGGTGCAGAGGAGATTTACAAGGATGTTGCCTGGATTGGGAGGCATGCCTTATGAGGATAGGTTGAGGGAGCTGGGACTCTTCTCCCTGGAGAGACGAAGGTTGAGAGGGGACCTGATAGAGGTTTATAAAACGTTGAGAGGAATAGATAGGGTGGATTCTCGGAGGCTATTTCCCAGGGCTGAAATGGTCGCTACGAGAGGACACAGGTTTAAGGTGCTGGGGAGCAGGTACAGAGGAGATGTCAGGGGTAAGTTTTTCACTCAGAGGGTGGTGAGTGAGTGGAATCGGCTGCCGTCAGTGGTGGTAGAGGCAAACTCGCTGGGATCTTAAGAGACTTCTGGATGAGTATATGGGATTTAATAGGATGGAGGGTTATAGATAGGCCTGGTAGGTAGGGATATGATCAGTGCAACTTGTGGGCCGAATGGCCTGTTTGTGTAGTTTTCTATGTTCTAAGTTTGCACTGACCACAATCCCACCCAGACCCTATCCTCATATTTTACCCGCTAATCCCTCTAACCTATGCAATCCTGGACACTAAGGGACAATTTAGCACAGCCAATTCACCTAACCTGCATATCTTTGGGCTGTGGGAGGAAACCGGAGCACCCGGAGGAAACCCACGCAGACACGAGGAGAATGTGCAAACTCCACACAGACAGTGACCCGAGCCGGGAATCGAACCCAGGACCCTGGAGCTGTGAAGCAGCAGTGCTAACCATTGTGCCACCGTGCCGCCCGTCGTGACTTCCTTCCCTCCCACTGACCCTCTCCGTAGCACCCCCCCGCTCCCAAAATTAGGGAAGCCCAATTGAATCACGTAATGGTCTCCTTGTCCCTGCCGTCCTGAGCCCATTCCACCCAGCTTTACCTCAGTGCTATCCTATTCAAAGATATCAACTGGTGACAAACCACCACCATTCAGTGAAACACCCTCTACTCAGCCGATTCTCAACCCCCTGTCCCTTGCAACAAGGGGGTGCAGTCGTTAGGAATGGGGCACTCAATAGGCCAAATGGCCTCCAACTTTTTTTTAAAGCAAAGAGTGAGCGGTAAAGTGACAGATTGATTTTAACACAGTGAGAGATGATGCACTTAGTGAGGTCAAACAGTTATAAGCCGTATACAATAAATGGGGAACATGCTAAGAGAGGATTTACAAGTACACAGGTCGCTAAAGGCAGCAGTTCGAATAGACAAGGTCATAGAAAAAAAGGAATATTCTCCTTTGTTGGCACAGGTATTAAAAGAATATAAATGTTGGAATTGTATACAACACTGGTGATGCTACAACTGGAATATTGTGTGCAGTTCTGGTCACTATATTACTCCGGAGAGGATGCAGAGAAGGTTCACAAGACTGTTACCAGAGCTAGAAAAGTGTAGCTAAGGAGGAGAGATTGGTGAGGTTGTGGTTATTTTCTTTGGAACAAAGGCGGCTAAGGGGTGAATCGATAAAAATGTACAAAATTAAGAGTGGGGGGGGGAAGAAATAGAATGGACAGGATAAAATTGTTTCCAGAATTCCAGAACCAGGGGACATAGATTCAAGATTAGGTGTAGAGGGGACACGAAGAACTTTTTTTAAAAACACACAGAGGGTGCTGGGTGTGTAGAATTCGCTGCCTGAGTTGGTGGTGGAGGCAGAGACCCGAAACCCTTTTTAAAAAGTACCTGGATCTGCAGATTAAATGCTGCAAGCTAAGGGCCATGGGCCGGGCGTAGGGAGGTGAACATGCCCCTGAATACATCAACAGGGACAAAGTAGAAAGGGGCAACAGTTTTAAGTTTTCAGGTGTCGAGATCACCAACAACCTGTCCTGGTTCCCACCCCATGCCGACACTATAGTTAAGAAAGCCCCACCAACGCCTCTACTTTCTCAGAAGACTAAGGAAATTTGGCATGTCCGCTACGACTCTCACCAACTTTTACAGATGCCCCATAGAAAGCATTCTTTCTGGTTGTTTCACAGCTCGGTCTGGGCTCCTGCTCTGCCCAAGACCGCAAGGAACTACAAAAGGGTTGTGAATGTGGCCCCCAATCCATCACACAAACCAGCCTCCCATCCATTGACTGATACCGGAGTTGAGGGGGTTGAGCTATGAGGAGAGGCTGAATAAACTGGGCTTGTACTCGTTAGAGTTTAGAAGAATGAGGGGAGATCTCATTGACATGTATAAGATGATGAATGGGATGGATAGGATAGAGGTGGAAAGACTCTTCCCGCTCAAAAAAAACAGTAGGACTAGGGGGCACAGCCTCAAGATAAAAGGGGGGCGGTTTAGAACGGAGTTGAGGAGGAACTTCTTCACTCAAAGGGTGGTGAATCTCTGGAATTCTCTGCCCGTTGAAGTGGTGAAGGCTGCCTCGCTAAATATTTTTAAGACGCGGGTTGATGGGTTTTTGATAGGAGAGGGGATTAAGGGTTATGGGGAGAGGGCGGGAAAGTGGAACTGAGCCACGACAGATCAGCCATGATCTTATTGAATGGCGGGGCAGGCTCGAAGGGCTGGATGGCCTACTCCTGCTCCTATTTCTTATGTTCTTTTAAGTGTCCTTGGGCTGGCATGGAGGAGATGGGCTGAATGGTCTCCTTATTGTAATTTTTCTATGGTTCTAGGCGAGATCACATCTGGAGTAGCGTGTTCAGTTTTTATCTCATTTACAGGAAATGATATAAACATCAGAGAAGGTTCATTCAACTGAAATCTTAGAATGGAGGGAAGGATGGTTAGGTTTGTACGTAGGGTCATAGAGGTTTACAGCATGGAAACAGGCCATTCAGCCCAACACGTGTGGCCTTCCCAATGCCTTGTACAACTTCAACAAGACGTCCCAACTCCTGGGCTCAATGTTCTGAGCAATGAAACCAAGCCTTCTTCACCACTCTGTCCACTTCTGACTCCACTCAAGGAACTATGAACCTGTACCCCTAGACCTCTTTGTTCTGTAACTCTATCCAGTACCCTACCATTAACCGAGTAAGTCCTGCCCTGGTTTAATCTACCAAAATGCATCATCTCACATTTATCTAAATTAAACTGCATCTGCCATTCATCAGCCCACTGGCCCAGTTGATCAAGATCCTGTTACAATTGGAGATAACTTTCTTCACGGTCCACTATGCCACCGAGCTTAGTGTCATCTGCAAACTTACTAACCAGGCCTCCTAAATCCTCATCCAAATTATTAATATAAATGACAAACAGCAGTGGACCCGGCACCAATCCCTGGGGCTGGTCACAGACACCTACAACCACCCTCTGTCTTCAAGCCAATTTTGTATCCAACACGGGAAAGGCTGGATCTGTACCCATCAGTGTTTAGAAAAACGAGAGGTGATCTTATTAAGATGAATGAAGTCTTGAGCAGATGCTTAAAGGATCTTTCCCTCTTGTGGGGAAAGACTAGAACCGAGTGGGGGGTCACCTCTGTTTAAAAAGAAGGGGTCTCCCATTTAAGAGTTTGGGAGAGAATTTTCTCCAAAGGATGGTGAGTTTGTGGAACTTTACCCCCTCTGAAGAGCAGTGGGGGCAAAGTCACTCAATATTTTTAAACGAGGTGGGTTAATTCTGGTCCAGCTTTCACTGGGATCCCACATAGACTCAAGTGTTTTGCAACACACACACACACACGAGGCTGTTCAGCCCATTGTGTCCATGCTAGCCCCTATTTACTCAGTGCCAACACTTGCTCTGTAGCCTTGTGCTTGGCAGCACAATGGCACAGCTGTTGGCACTACCAGAGTGCCAAGGACCCAGGTTCAATTCCTCTGGTCGCTATCGACATGGGGTTCCTCCCACAGTCTGAAAGACGCGCTGGTTAGGGCGCATTGGCCGTGCTAAATTCTCCCTCAGTGTACCCGAACAGGCGCCAGCCAGAGTGTGGCAACTCAGAGATCTGTATACCATTCTCTCCCCCCCTCTGAAATACTTCTAATTTCTTCTTGAAAAATCACAAATACTGCTTGAGGTTACATGAAAAAGACTCAGGAATTAAACCAAGGCTCTCTGTACAGTGCAAAACCTCACAATATTAGGATTGATACATTGCAAATTGTTAACAAATACAATGGAACAAATGGGTGCCCCCAACAAGATTATCTTTTTAAAATCTGTTCTGTGTTCTCATTTCCCCGGGAGGAGGGGGAAACGAGTTGATGCTAAAATCTTCCTCTGGAGGGAAAAAAAAGAGTTGAAATACCTTCGAGTGTCTGAACTTTTTTTTTAAAAAAAAAGTGAGTTTCAGACCAAATCGAACACCCAGACATAGGACTGGAGGGCAGAAAGTTTCCCTACAAAGATTACAGTTTCCAGACTTAATACTTACAGCCCCACCCAGGCAGACCCCCGGCTAGGGAATCAGAGAGAGAAATGGAATAATGGGATCTCCCTTTGCACATGTTTGCAACCACGCAGATTTTGCTTTATAAAAAAAAAGTCACCGGGTATATTGAGTGTGGAAAGTTCTCCCTGTGTGTGTGAGAGACACTCTCACACATAACAGCCTAATTTCCACTGACCCATTTCTTTTTGACCCCCCCCTTCCACAATTTGTCGTTTCTGTGGAAGAATGGGGGGGGTGGGAGGGTCAAAATTTGATTTTAGATCGCAACCAACCCTGGAAACAGGAGGGTAGGGGTGGGGGGGTTAAACCAAAGTCCATTGGACTTCGAGCAAGGAGTGAAACGGTGGGGTTTTGCAGGGGGGGGGAGTGGGATTCAGCGGAACGTCCTTACAGCGAGCCAGTGTGGACTGGATGGGCAGAGTGGCCTCCTGCACTGTGAAACTCGCCTCCCCAGCAAATGGATTGGGGGGGGGGGGCAAGAGAGAGAGAGAGAGAGAGACAGACAGAGGCAGAGAGAGATAGACAGACACACACACACAGACTGATCAGGTGAATTGCTCTCCTAGGGGGCTAGCCACAGACTGGAGGGGCCGAATGGGCACCTTCTGCATTGGAAGGATTCTCTATTCTCACGAATCTAGGCAGGTAATAAAAAGGGGGGAGGATGGCAAAGTTGAAAAGGGGTGGGGGGGGGGGTTAAAAAGCAGACTAGAACAGATTAAACTGGGGAAATGACCCAATACTAGAGTGGACTCACCTCATCCTCACTCTCCAGAGATGTCCCCTCTTCCAGCTCGGAGTTGCCCTGCGTCCTGTCTGCCTGCCTGCTGTGAGTCTGGGCTGGAGATGGGGGTGGGTTGGGAGCCAGATGGGGAGCAGGGGGACTGGCTGGAGGCAGGGGCAAGGCAGCTGGGGGGGGCTGCTGTTGCTGGGGGAAGTAGTAAGGAGCCCCCTTCCAGTGGGGAGGGCTGCAGAAGGGGTACTTGGCCTCGGGGTGCTGGTACTGTTCCCTCGCCAGTGTTGGCCAGGTGTCAGGGGCAGAGATGGGGTGCCAGGCTCTGGGTAGCAATGGGACTCTGTTGGTGTCTCCAGCTAGCGGATCCGGCTTGGGGTAGTATTCCCCCTTGAGGGAGAGGGCTGAAGGTACTGGGAGGTTCCCCACCCTGGCCTGGGTGTAGTGGGAACCGTCTTCAGGGACCATCCCAGTGCTGTGACTGTCACTCCACATGGACCTACTCATTCCAGCATCCAGGCGCCCACTCATTGCTTCCCTCCCCCCACATGGAAAAGGGGGGAGCTCCAAACAGGATAAGCACCTTGCCTGGGCAAAATATCTTTAACTCCTGCAAAGCAATCCTGTGCAAACAGTTCAATCCACTTGATTGGGAGCTGAGTTCAGCCCAATTACCATTTGAGAATCCAATCAGTGACCTTGGGCCATTCCAGTGGCTCGGATGGTTAACTCTTTAGTCTCCTCCCCACCCCCCCCCAAGAAATATCTTCCCTCCCACTTCCTCAGGATGTTAATTCCTGCTCCCCCCACCCCACCCCACCCCACCCCATCCCCAGGAGGGCTCCCAGTGAAGGGCAGCTTTTTGTCATTTAGATCCACATAGACAAGTGATAACAATAAGCAAGTTTTGCCCAGTGTCCGATTGGTTTAACTTTGTCTTTTATACAAAGTTCAAAGTCGAGGTGTGAAGAAAGAGTTTGGAAGGATTGTCACCACCCCCCCTCACACACACACACACTCAAACACCCCTCACCCCTCTCCACACACAAACACAGACTCACAAACACACAGACCCACACACAAACACAGACTCACAAACACACAGACCCACACACAAACACAAACTCACAAACACACAGACCTACACAAACACCCATACACAAACACAGACTCTCACACACACACACACAGACTCACAAACACACAAACACAGACTCACAAACACACAGACCCACACACAAACACAGACTCACAAACACACAGACCTACACAAACACCCATACACAAACACAGACTCTCACACACACACACACAGACTCACAAACACACAAACACAGACTCACAAACACACAGACCCACACACAAACACAAACTCACAAACACACACACATACACAAACACAAACTCACAAACACACACACATACACAAACACAAACTCACAAACACACACACATACACAAACACAGACTCACACACACACATACACAAACACAGACTCACACACACACAGACTCACAAACACACACACAGACTCAGAAACACACAGACCCACACACAAACACAGATTCACATACACAGACCCACACACAAACATACAGCGACCTACACACAAACACAGACTCACAAACACTCATCCACACACAGACTGACAAACACAGACTCACAAACACCGATTCACACACACAGACTCACAAACACTGACCCACACACACACACATACACACATCCACATACAAACAGACTCACAAACACACAGACCCACACACAAACTCAAACACACAGACCTACACACACACAAAAACACACACTCACAAGAACACTCACAAACGCAGACTCAGATATATATATTCAAGATACACGCAAGCACAGTCTCACACACTCAAACACAGTCTGTCACAAACACCCACAATAACACACTTAACTCAAACGCGCACACACACACAACCACAAATATACACACACATTCTCACACACACACACAACCGTTATCCAATATCTGAGGCTGTAATATTATAATTGGTGAAGAGCTCAGACAGAAATTCCTCCTGACAATGTCTCCAGCCGCCCATTATCTGAGTCAGTGTTAATGTTACTGCCCAGACGCCCTGGCTGCCTCCCAGTGCTCTCCTGGAGATCCGCTTCCGATAAGTATTTCACACTTGACATTTGAACACAACGAAAACAATTCTCACCTTCTGATTTCTTGCCCTTTGGGCCCCGAATCCATCAGAAATTTCAATAAAATCTGGACTGGAAAAGCCCAGCAGCAAGATTTTGATTTCCCCAGTCCCCAGAAAAAAAACACTGAGCCAGTTTTATTTTTGCAATAGATGTTTTCTGATTGCGGAAAAAATACACAGAGTCATTTGAACTTGTATTTAACGCCAATTTGCTGCAGATTCTCAGAGTGTTTCTCATAATCCTGGCGAAATGAAGAACTTACATTTCTGTAGCGCCTATCCGCAGGACCGGATCTTCCCAATCCTGGAAGCACTTTTCATTGGTAAATTCTGTCCAGTGTAAGAAATCGATTTGAGACAGGCTGGAGTGTCTGGAACAAACTGCCAGGGGTAATAGTAGAGGAGGGTACAATTTTGTCTTTTAAAAATAACATTTAGATATGGGTAAGATGGGTGTAGAGGGATATGGGCCAATCACGGGCAATTGGGACTAGCTTGTTACTTTAAAAAGGGGTAGCATGGACAAGTTGGGCTGAAGGGCCTGTTTCCATGCTGTAAATCTCTATGATTTGAACATAAGAACATAAGAACATAAGAAATAGGAGCAGGAGTAGGCCATCTGGCCCTTCGAGCCTGCCCCGCCATTCAATAAGATCATGGCTGATCTGTCGTGTCTCAGTTCCACTTTCCCGCCCTCTCCCCATAACCCTTAATCCCCTCGCTTATCAAAAACCCATCAACCCGCGACTTAAAAATATTTAGCGAGGCAGCCTCCACCACTTCAACGGGCAGAGAATTCCAGAGATTCACCACCCTTTGAGTGAAGAAGTTCCTCCTCAACTCCGTTCTAAACCGCCTCCCCTTTATCTTGAGGCTGTGCCCCCTAGTCCTACTGTCTTTTTTGAGCGGGAAGAGTCTCTCCACCTCTATCCTATCCATCCCATTCATCATCTTATACGTCTCAATGAGATCTCCCCTCATTCTTCTAAACTCTAACGAGTACAAGCCTAGTTTATTCAGCCTCTCCTCATAGCTCAATCCCCTCAACTCCGGCATCAGCCTAGTAAACCTCCTCTGCACTCCCTCCAAGGCCAAAATATCCTTGCGGAAGTGCGGCGCCCAAAACTGCACACAGTACTCCAGCTGCGGCCTCACCAATGCCCTATACAGCTGCAGCAAGACCTCCCTACTTTTATATTCAATCCCCCTCGCTATGAAGGCCAGCATCCCATTCGCCTTCCTGACCACCTGCTGCACCTGCAGGCTGGTTTGATTTGATTTGATTTTGATTTGATTTGTTATTGTCACAGGTATTGGGATACAGTGAAAAGTATTCTTTCTTGTGCACTATATAGACAAAACATACCATTCATAGAGTACATAGAGAGTGAGAGAAAGGAGAGAGTGCAGAATGTAGTGTTACAGTCATAGCGAGGGTGTAGAGAAAGAGCAACTTAATGCGAGGTAGGTCCATTCAAAAGTCTGACAGCAGCAGGGAAGAAGCTGTTCTTGACCCAGTTGGTAGGTGACCTCAGACTTTTGTACCTTTTCCCAACAGGAGATGGTGGAAGAGAGAATGTCCGGGATGCGTGGGATCCTTGATTATGCCGGCTGCTTTTCCGTGGCAATGGGAAGTGTAGACAGAGTCAGTGGATGGGAGGCTGGTTTGTGTGATGGACTGGGCTACATTCACCACCCTTTTGTAGCTCCTTGGGCAGAGCAGGAGCCCAGACCAAGCTGTGATACAACCAGAAAGGATACTTTCTATGGTGTATCTGTAAAAGTTGTGGAGTTGCTGGTGTTGGACTGGGGTTGGCACAGTAAGTAGTCCCATAACACCAGGTTAAAGCCCACAACTTTATTTGGTAGCACAAGCTTTTGGAGCGTTGCCCCTTCATCTGATTGTCTCACCTGATGAAGGAGCAGTGCTCTGAAAACTCTTGCTACCAAATAAACCTGCTGGACTTTAACCTGGTGCTGTGAGATTTCCTGTTCTGTAAAAGTTGGTGAGAGCTGGAGCTGATATCTAAATTTCCTTAATCTTCTGAGAAAGTGCTTCCAGAATTGAGAAGAGCTTTCTTAACTATAGTGTCAGCATGGACGGACTAGGACAGGTTGTTGGTGATCTGGACACCGAAAAACTTGAAGCTCTTCACCATTTCTACTTTGTCCTGATGTAGACAGGGACATGTTCTCCTTTACACTTCCTGAAGTCGATAACAATCTCCTTCATTTTGCTGACTTTGAGGGAGAGATTATGGTCATCGCACCATCATATGCAGACAGATATTCTGGATTTTAGAAAGTGTTGTTTGACGGATAAATATTGGCCCTGGGGATGCTGCGGAGATTTGGAGAGAGTGGCAGTAACTGAGTTGCTCTACAAAGGGCTGGCACAGATGCGGATGGGCTGATTGACCTCCTCTTTGTGCCGTCTTGATTCTCCCAACAGAGTAAAAACCCTGTATGAGAGGGGTCCTTGGGGATAATGTCTCACCCACAAAGTGACACCTCTTGCAATAGTGTTCCAAGGAGGACAGTCATTTTAAGACATTCTTTCATGGGACATGGGTGTCATTGGCAAGGCCAGCATTTGTTGTCTATCCCTAATTTCCCTCGGACAACTGGTTTACTTGAACATTTCAGAGGGGCAGCTAAGAGTTGGCCACATTTCTGTAGGCTCTGGAATGATCACTGTCAAATCTAACATAAGTGCAATAAAGCCACTGCAATCGTAATGAATGTATCCTGACAGTTAATGCGGAGTGTAATCTGGGAATATATGAGGTTGTCCAGTTTGGCAGGAAGAACAGGAAAGCAGAATATTATGAACATGGAGAGAGATTGCAGAATGCTGCAGTGCAGAGGGATCTGGGTGTCCTTGTGCATGGATCACATAAAGTTAGCCTACAAGGAGTTAGGAAGGCAGGTGGAATGTTGGCATTTAATCTAAGGGGGGTAGAATATAAAAGGAGGGAGACACTGCTGCCTTACAGCGCCAGGGATCCGGATTTGATTTGGATTTGGGTGACTTTTGTGTGGAGTTTGCATGTTCCCCCTTCAGAGATATAAAGCTGTGAAGCAGTTGTGCTAACCATTGTGCCACTATGCCGGCCACAGTCTATGAATGATATGCTTTGTATAGTGCACAGGAAAAAGTACTTTATACCGTATACTAATACATGGATGTACGGTTATCGGGTAAGATGGGTGTAGAGGGATATGGGCTAAATGTGGGCAATTGGGACTAGGTCAGTGGTTAAAAAAGAAGGGCGGCGTGGATAAGTTGGGCCGAATGGCCTGTTTCCATGCTGTACACCTCGATGAGTCTTTGTGGCAATAATAAATCAGATCAAAATAATGACGTTTAATTATTTCCTTTACGTTTCAGTTTTGAGAAATTGAAACATAAATAAAATGTCTGGGTGAATTGTTGATTTTCATTGCGTCAAATTCAGGCTTACGTTATTGAAAGGGACATTTGCACCCAGATGTAGCGATTGTGTTGTTTACACAACATTTCCACAGGCATCACACCAGGAGAATATTCATCTGTGTGAAAGGATTTGGGACGTGTCGATAACAGGAGCAGGTGGGGGATTAATGCAAGCATTTAATTTCTTTCATTGGGATGGAGGGAGACCCAGTTGCTGATGCTTTGGCTGTCAGTTCAAAGCTCGTGCTGTCTTCAGAGATATAAAGCATGAACACTGTGACTAAACGCAAATGAAATAAACTGCATTGAGCAGCTCTCCTTTGCATCAAGCACAATTCTTCTTTCCTTCTCCCTGTGTACTCTATGAACAGTATGTTTGTCGGTATAGCGTACAAGAAACAATACCTTTAGAATCATAGAATCCCTACAGTGAAGAAGGAGGCCATTCGGCCCATTGAGTCTACACTGACCACAACCCCGTGACCCCACATATTTCCCCTGCTAGCCCCTCTGATGCTAATTTCGCGTGGCCAATCAACCTGACCCGCAACATCTTTGGAGTGTGGGAGGAAACCGGAGCACCTGAAGGAAACCCACGCAGACACGGGGAGAATGTGCAAACTCCGCGTGTGCATCCCACTACGTGTGACAATAATAAATCGAATCAAATGTGGACGGGAGGATTCAATGGGCTGAATGGTCCTCCTTAGTTTCCTCTTTGTTACATCTGGAAGCTTGGATATGAAGCATTGATTGACCAAATAGTAAGACTTCCTTCACCTAGTGTGATAACACCGTGTATTCTGACTGTAATATATCTCCATTCCTGTTGTATCAATAAGGTTATCTTCGGAACACAATACCTGGGTATTTAGAGAGACACGTGTGATTTAATTTTCAGCCTAACATGCTTACTAAATGCTTTCGGAAAGGGATTGTTTGTTGTCTGCACAGTAATGACCATCCCCATTCCACAGTGAGTTTCCCTTCCGTAACTCTCATAACCTCAGCTCCTGGAGCCATAGAATCAGCTGTACAGCCCATTCGACTTTTGAATGGACCTACCTCGCATTAAGTCGATCTTTCTGTACACTCTAGCCATGACTGTAACACTACATTCTTTTCCTTCTCTATGAACGGTATGCTTTGTCTGTACAGCGCGCAAGAAACAATACGTTTCACTGTATGTGAATGCATGTGACAATAATAAATCAAATCAAATATGGAGCGAGGGCAGGCAGAAGGGATGAGTTTAATTAGGCATCAGGTTTGGCACAACGTAGTGTGCCGAAGGGCCTGTTGCTGTGCTGTTTCTGTGTTCTAGATTTCCTGGGTAGCCATGTTTCATTGCTACACTACAGTCCACCAGTTCCCCAACCACGCAGAGAGATCATGCAAAACTCCACCACTCCAAGTCGAACACATGATTATGTTGGATGTGCGGGGAGTGGGAGACCCAGCATTTGACAGCACAGGAGGATTGATTCAGACGGATGAGTTGGATTCTCTGTATCTGTGTTGAGTAGTTTCAGAGGCAGTTGTCTGAGGATGTTACTGACTGCCTGTCTGTTAACTGACCCCAGGCTGTACATTCTCCGGATATCTCTCAGCGTGACATTGTTCTGGTCTAATCCACCTAAACTGCACATCTTTGGACACTAAGGGACAATTTAGCATGGCCAATCCACCTAAACTGCACATCTTTGGACGCTAAGGGACAATTTAGCATGGCCAATCCACCTAACCTACACATTTTTGGATACTAAGGGGCAATTTAGCATGGCCAATCCACCCAAACTGCACATCTTTGGACACTAAGGGACAATTTAGCATGGCCAATCCACCCTAACCTGCACATCTTTGGATGCTAAGGGACAATTTAGCATGGCCAATCCAACCAACCTGCACATCTTTGGACACTAAGGGACAATTTAGCATGGCCAATCCACCTAACCTACACATTTTTGGATACTAAGGGAAATTTAGCATGGCCAATCCACCCAAACTGCACATCTTTGGACACTAAGGGGCAATTTAGCATGGCCAATCCACCTAACCTACACATTTTTGGATACTAAGGGAAATTTAGCATGGCCAATCCACCCTAACCTACACATCTTTGGACACTAAGGGACAATTTAGCATGGCCAATCCACCCTAACCTACACATCTTTGGACACTAAGGGACAATTTAGCATGGCCAATCCACCCAAACTGCACATCTTTGGACACTAAGGGACAATTTAGCATGGCCAATCCACCCTAACCTGCACACCTCTGGAGTGTGGGAGGAAACTGGAGCACCCGGAGGAAACCCACGCAGACACGGGGAGAACATGCAAACTCCACCCGAGGCTGGAATTGAGCCCGCGTCCCTGGCACTGCGAGGCAGGGATGCTGGTCACTGTGCCACCATGCCGCCCTCAATCTTCTGACCCAGGCGAGCGTGTTACGCCTGTGGGCCGATCTCCGAGGGGTGTCCAGCAGTGAGTATAGAATGGGTCATTCTGGAGTCGCTTGTGGGAGGGGTGGGGGGGGGAGGTTTTAGGGTCAGATTGGGGAGGGGGATTGGGCAGTTGCTGAGTCACCCATTCAGTCTGGCTCCGTGAGTTCTGCTCTCTGTCCAGCCCGCAGATCTGTTAATGGCTGATTATCCAGTCTGTCAGGCTCTGTTAAGTGACTGCGCTGTGATTGATAATCTCCTAATTGTTTCACTCTGTAGGGCTCCTTACTGGTGTGTCACCAGCCTGATGTCTGTTTGTCAACTGAGCTGGCCCATTCAATCACTGTCAAAATGTTTTTAAAAAAAAAGCAAGCGATGAAATCTAAAATACTTAGGAACGCTGGAAATTAGAAACAAAGATGCAGGTCGGGGAGCTTTATATAAAACATTTCAGCCCAGCGATCATTCATCTGAACTGGAAGAGATTTAACAGCAATGTTAGTGAATGTGGAGTCAAAGGGACCCTGGCAAAACTGGAGTCAACTGGAATCGGGGAGATAATATAAGAACATAAGAAATAGGAGCAGGAGTAGGCCATCTAGCCCTTCGAGCCTGCCCCGCCATTCAATAAGATCATGGCTGATCTGAAGTGGATCAGTTCCCGCTTTCTCCCCTTAATTCCCTTGTCTATCAGAAACCTATCTACCCGTGACTTAAATATATTTAGCGAGGCAGCCTCCACCACTTCAACGGGCAGAGAATTCCAGAGATTCACCACCCTTTGAGTGAAGAAGTTCCTCCTCAACTCCGTTCTAAACTGCACCCCTCTTATCTTGAGGCTGTGCCCTCTAGTCCTGCTATCCTTTCTAAGCGGGAAGAATCTCTCTATGTCTACCATATCCATCCCCTTCATTATCTTATATGTCTCTATAAGATCCCCCCTCATCCTCCTAAACTCCAACGAGTACAGACCCAGTCTATTCAATCTCTCCTCATAGTCTAACCCCCTCATCTCCGGTATCAGCCTAGTGAACCTCCTCTGCACTCCCTCCAAGGCCAAAATATCCTTGCGCAAGTGCGGCGACCAAAACTGCACACAGTACTCCAGCTGCGGCCTCACCAGTACCCTGTATAGTTGCAGCAAGACCTCCCTGCTTTTATATTCAATCCCCCTCGCTATAAAGGCCAGCATCCCATTTGCCTTCCTGACCACCTGCTGCACCTGCAGGCTGGGTTTTTGCGACTCGTGCACAAGGACCCCCAGGTCCCTCTGCACCGTCGCATGCTGCAGCTTTTCGCCCTTTAAATAGTAATCCCTCCTACTATTATTTCTACCAAAGTGGATAACCTCACATTTGCTAATATTATACTCCATCTGCCAGGTCCTCGCCCACTCGCTCAGCCTACCCAGATCCCTCTGCAGATTTTCCACACTCTCCGCACAATTTGCTTTTCCACTCATCTTTGTGTCATCAGCAAATTTTGTTACCCTACACTCAGCCCCCTCCTCCAGATCGTCTATGTCTATATCAGACATTAGAAACCCACCTCCTGACTCTCCAGAGCCTGTCCACCATCTACAAGGCACAAGTCCACAGTGTGATGGAATAGTGGCCACTTGCTTGGATGGGTGCAGCTCCAACAACACTCGAGAAGCTCGACACCACCCAGGATTAAGCAGCCCCACTCGAGTGACACCCCTTCACAACCTTAAACTCCCTCTAACACTGATGAAGAGATTAAATTTGTTGGCAAGTGCGCTGGAGAGGATGCAGAGGAGTTTCACCAGGACATTGCCTGGGATGGAGCGTTCCAGCGATGAAGAGAGGTTGGTTAGGCAGGGGTTATTTTCTTGAGAGCAGAGAAGGCTGAGAACCTGGTTGAGGTGGACACAATTATGAGGGACATGGGCAGAGTGGGTAGAGAGAAATAGTTCCTGTTTGTAGAGGGGTCAATAACCAGGGGGCACAGATTTAAGGGAAGGGGATTTAGAAAGGGTTTGAAGTAAAACCCATCCACCCAGAGGGTGTTGGGAATCTCGCTGCCAGAGGCGGGAATCCTCACAACATTTAAGAAGTGTTTAGATGAGCATCGGAAATGCCACATGGCGATGAGTGCTGAAAAATGGGATACACGCTCGAGAGCTAGCACCAACACAATGGGCAGAAGGGCCTCTTTCTGTGCTGTAAATCTCTGCCACTTTATGATTAATCCGAGCACTTCAAAGCAATGAGCGATTTTCACATCCCCTTCGAAAGCAGAGCTTTCAACAGCAGGAGCCCGGGGGTCTGACTATTTACACTGGGCCAGTTCCAGCAGCTTGTCAAACAATCACCAGATTACAATTTACAATAGGGAGAGCGACCAGAGACTGACACAATCAAACCCTCCCCCTCTCCCTGCCCGAGACAGTGACATTCTGCTCTCTGAAGCTGGGGGGGCAAGGTGAAACTCTCTCTCTTAAAGGGGCAGCGTCCTTGGGGAGACGCGATAGTATCTGTGTGAGTGCCATCAGAGACCGGACCCACGCTTCACAAAAATAACCCATTCCCCTTCCGAAAAAGAAACCGAGAGATCTTGCATGTACGTTTATTATTGTCACATGTATGAGTATACAGTGAGAAGTGTTGTTTCTTGCGCGCTATATGGACAAAGCATACCATTCATAGAGAAGGAAAGGAGAGGGTGCAGAATGTAACGTTACAGGAATAGCTAGGGTGTAAGAGAAAGATTAGCTTAATGCGAGGTAGTTTGACGGCAGCAGGGAAGAAACTGTTCTTGAGTTGGTTGGTACGTGATCTCAGACTTTTGTATCTTTTCCCAACGGAAGATGAGACAATGTCCGGGGGTCCTTAATTATCCCGGCTGCTTTTCCCCGAGGCAGCGGGAAGTGTAGACAGAGTCAATGGATGGGAGGCTGGTTTGTGTGATGGGATTGGGGCTACATTCACCACCCTTTTGTAGTTCCTTGTGGTCTTGGGCAGAGCAGGAGCCCAGACCGAGCTGTGATCCAACCAGAAAGAATGCTTTCAATGGGGCATCTGTAAAAGTTGGTGAGAGTCGTAGCGGACATGCCAAATTTCCTTAGTCTTCAGAGAAAGGAGAGGCGTTGGTGGGGCTTTCTTAACTATATTGTTGGCATGGGGAGTGGCGACCAAGATAGAGATGGGAGGATGGGATTTTATGGTCTCACTCAGGCGTTCCGTGGCGGGGATAGAGTTCCGGCCAGGATGGCTGGTCCACACACAGGCCATTGGGCCCATTCATTCCATGCTGCTCTAATAAATGCCTTTCCACAGTTTGAAGAGAAAGAGGTGGCCCTTTGTAAATGAGGAGAAATATCTCCTATCGGGGGGGTCGTTAGTCTGTGGTTTTCTCATCCTCAGAGAGCAGCGGAGTCTGGTCATCCAATCAGGTGGAGTTTTGATGGGCAACGGGGGGGGGTCAAGGGTTATGGCGGATGGGTAGAGGGGGGTGGGCAGGTGGGCAGGAAGGAAAATGGAGCTGAGACCACAACCATGACAGTAAATAGGAGCAGGAGTAGGCCATTCAGCCCCTCGAGCCTGCTACACCATTCACCCTTCAAAGGGGCAATCCGGACCCTATGGAGAGCCAAATGGGTGCTTTCCGGGTCAGTTTATTTATTTATGGGTCATGGAGGGGGACCCTCAGCAGGCAAGAGATGAGAGTTAGCATATATTTCAGTTTCTGTTAGATCTTTGCTTGTACACGTATAAAAATTGTCGATATTAAACCCGGGAAAGGGTAAGGTACTCTGTCAGAGAGAGAGTCAGTACAGACTCGATGGGCTGAATGGCCTTTTTCTGCATTGTAGCAATCCTACGATTGTTCCAATAACTCGATTAACAATTTGCCTTTGAGTACAACTATGATCATGGCTATCTCTATCTCGACACCACACTCCCGCACTCACCTCGTAACCCCTCGCCACCTTTCGAAACCCATTTCCTTCTGAAGTATATTCAGCGGTTATCTGTGGTAGAGAATTCGACAGGTTCGCCACTCTTTGAGCGAAGACATTTCTCCTCATCTCAGTCCTAAGTGGTCTTCCCCGTGTCCTGAGACTGTGACTCCCACCCCCCCGCCGCCCACTCGCTGCCCCTCAGCCAGAAGCAGTAACGTCACAGGATACCCAGTCCTGTTAGAATCTCACCGAATGGCAGATCAGAAGCAAATGGCCTCTACTGTTACGTTGAGAAAGAGGTGGCACGATGGTCAGCACTGCTGCCTCACAGCGCCAGGGACCCTGGTTCAATTCCGGCTCTGGATGACCGTCTGTGAGGACTCTGCACATTCTCCCCATGTCTGCGCGGGTTTCCTCCGGGTGCTCCGATTTCCTCCCCCAGTCCAAAGATATGTAGGCTTGGTTGATTGGCCGTGCTAAATTGACCTTAGTATCAAGGGGATTAGCAGGATAAATGTAGGGATAGGGCCTGGGTGGGATTATTGTAGGTGCACACTCAATGGGCCGAATGGCCTCCTTCTGCACCGTGGGAACAGCAAAGCCAAAATGGGCCGGATAACCCATTTTTGGCAGTGTTGGTTGAAGGATGAATATTGTTCAGGACACTGGGGAGAAATCCCCTTGCCCCCAAAACTGACCACCTTGGAAACAACGTCCCGGGATCTTATACACTTGCCTGAGGGGGGCTAAAGGGATCTCCCAGAACAGGGTACCTCACTGCGAGGTGTTTGGATCTTTCTGTACAGGGGGCGGCACGGTAGCACGGCGGTTAGCACTGCTGCTTCACAGCTCCAGGGACCTGGGTTCGATCCCCGGCTCGGGACACTGTCTGTGTGGAGTTTGCACATTCTCCCCGTGTCTGCGTGGGTTTCCTCCGGGTGCTCCGGTTTCCTCCCACAGTCCAAAGATGTGCGGGTTAGGTTGATTGGCCGTGCTAAAATTGCCCCTTAGCGTCCTGAGATGCGTAGGTTAGAGGGTATAATATGTATGGATATGGGGTTAGAGTCTGGGTGGGATTGTGTTCGATGGGCTGAAGGGCCTCTTTCTGCACTGTAGGGTTCTATGAATCCATGAAACTTAGCTATGACTGCAACACCACATTCTGCACTCTCTCCTTCTCTATGAATGGTATGCTTTGTCTGTATAGTGTGCAAGGAACAATACTTTTCACTAATATATGTGATAATAATAAATCAAATCAAACTGGAATGCAAGGGCAGATTCCCCACTCACCCTTGAGCTGAGGATCGGTTAAGTCGCCCCAGAACCGGGGATTGAGCCTGAATCTTCCCAAGGTTCACCTCTCCCCCTCCCCAAATCCACAGTCCCCTCCTCCACACCCACCCCGGGTCGCACACATTGCTCCCAGCTGAGTTGACAGTGCCCTTGGCCGCGGTTACCATTATCATGCAGGCTTCAGGTCAACAGTAGACAGTGACAGGGGTGATTGACAGCCCTTGGTGTTGGGCCTCAGATAAGATGGGGAACCTTCAAAGGGAGGATAAGCCTCTGATTAAAGAGACCTTTCTCCTCTAACCCACTGAGAGCTCCGCAGTCACTAACAATCTCTCTCACTTCAATCCTGCTTCCTCCTGGAACTGCAATCCTCCCACAAACATTTTCTTTACCAATTCTCTGGTCCTCCTTTTTATTACTTGCTAGGATGGCACAGTGTGTTAGCACGGCTGCCTCCCTGCATCACGGACCCGGATTCGATTCCCGGATTGGGTCACAATCTGTGTGAAATTTACACATTCTCCCCATGTCTGCGTGGGTTTCCTCCGGGTGCTCCAGTTTCCTCCCACACTCCAGAGGTGCGCAGGTTAGGGTGGATTAGCCATTCTAAATTGCCCATAGGTGTCCAAAGATGTGTAGGTTAGGGTGGATTGGCTATGCTAAATTGCCCCTTAGTGTCCAAAGATGTGCAGGTTAGGGTGGATTAGCTATGCTAAATTGCCCTTGAGCATCCAAAGATGTGTAGGTTAGGGTGGATTGGCCATGCTAATTTTCCCCTTAGTGTCCAAAGATATGTAGGTTATGTGAATTGGCTATGCTAAATTGCCCCTTAGTGTCCAAAGATGTGCAGGTTATGTGGATTGGCCATGCTAAATTGCCCCTTAGTGTCCAAAGATGTGCAGGTTATGTGGATTGGCCATGCTAAATTGCCCCTTAGTGTCCCAGGATGTGTAGGTTAGGTGGACGGGTTATGCTAAATGCGAAGCTGGGGCAATGAAGAAAACCAGTCAATGTCAGAAAGATAATTTGAATTTTACTATTTGTTTGCGCCCAGCCCTCATTGTCCCTTCCCTCTGCGCTGTGGTTCCACAGAAATGTTCTGGAATCTCTAGGACTAACATCCAGGATAAATATCACCGTGGCTGCATTGTTCCAAAATAAAACTTTGTGCATTTTGTTTTGAATCGGTTATAAAATACTGGCGATGGGGTGACGGTGGAGTTGGGGGTGAAATGGGGAAAAGACTGCTCGATTAGACGAGAGATCTTCTGATAGGAAAATTCCTTCACTGTCGCTGGAGTCAAAACCCCGGCATTCCCTTCCGAACAGGTCTATCTATACCTCAGGGACTGCAGCAGGCTCAAAGCGGCAGCTCACACACCACCTTCTCAAGGGGCAATTAGGGATGGGCAATGAATGCTGGATATAGCCAGCGATGCCCCCATCCATTGAATGAATAAATAAAATTGTAATGCTGATTAAGAAGGGTATTCTGTTTCCACTAATTGGGGGGGGGTCAGCACAGTGGTTAGCACTACTGCCTCATCGCCAGGGACCCGGGTTCAATTCCAGCCTCGGGTGGAGTTTGCATGTTCTCACCGTGTCTGCGTGGGTTTCCTGCGGGTGCTCTGGTTTCCTCCAAAGATGTGTAGGTTAGGGTGGATTGGCCATGCTAAATTGCCCCTTAGTGTCCAAAGATGTGTAGGTTAGGGTGGATTGGCCATGCTAAATTGCCCCTTAGTGTCCAAAGATGTGTAGGTTAGGGGGATTGGCCATGCTAAATTGCCCCTTAGTGTCCAAAGATGTGTAGGTTAGGGGGATTGGCCATGCTAAATTGCCCCTTAGTGTCCAAAGATGTGCAGGTTAGGTTGAATGGCAAGCTTTTCGTTAGTGTCAGGAGAATTAGCAGGGTGAATGTGTGGGGTGACAGAATAGGGCCTGGGTGGGTTTGTTGTCAGTGCAGACTTGATGGGCTGAATGGCCTCCTTCTGTACAATAGGGATTCTATGTACGCCATTCATAGAATGACGTGGGGGCCACAATTTCAAGATGGTTAACGGAGAGCTAGAACTGAGTTGAGGAGAATCTTCTTTACTCAGAGTTGGGATTGGGATTGCGCTCCCTTGGAGAATAGTGGAGGTAGATTTAATAGGAAATTTCGAAAGAGAGCTGGGTACATATTTGAAAGTGATGAAGTGGAGAATGGAACTGGCTGATGGTTCCTCAGGGACCCGGTGTAGACATAATGGGCCAAATGGCCTCCTGTGCTGCAAAATCCTATAATTCTAAAGGAGAGTTTAATGCCATTAAGATTCTCCATGTCTCCTAATTGATTGCCAACCAATCAACACTCTCTTCCCATGCAATATCAATGGTTGTTCCCTTTACAATTGGCATTCTCCTCTGCTCTGATAAGTACAGGATGATAAACTTCGACAGCTTGTGCTAATTTTCAGCAAAATGACCAAACAACAGACACAAAGTGACCAATCCAAGGGGAACGAGGAGTTTAAAGTTTATTTATTAGTCACAAGTAGGCTTACATTAACACCGCAATGAAGTTACTGTAAAAATTCCCTACTCCGGCACCTGTTTGGGTACACTGAGGGAGAATTTAGCACGGCCAATGCATCTAACCAGACATCTTTTGGACTGGGGGAGGAAACTGGAGCACCCGGAGGAAACCCACGCAGACACAAGGAGAACGTGCAAACTCCACACAGACAGTGACCCAAGCTGGGAATCAAACCCGGGTCCCTGGCGCTGTGAGGCAGCAGCGCTAACCCACTGTGTCACCGGGAATGGAACCCGGGTCCCTGTCACTGTGAGACAGCAGTGCTAACCCACTGTGTCACCGGGAATGGAACCCGGGTCCCTGGCGCTGTGAGACAGCAGTGCTAACCCACTGTGTCACCGGGAATGGAACCCGGGTCCCTGGCGCTGTGAGACAGCAGTGCTAACCCACTGTGTCACCGGGAATGGAACCCGGGTCCCTGGCGCCGTGAGGCAGCAGTGCTAACCCACTGTGTCACCGGGAATGGAACCCGGGTCCCTGGCGCTGTGAGGCAGCAGCGCTAACCCACTGTGTCACCGGGAATGGAACCCGGGTCCCTGGCGCTGTGAGGCAGCAGTGCTAACCCACTGTGTCACCGGGAATGGAACCCGGGTCCCTGGCGCTGTGAGACAGCAGTGCTCACCCACTGTGTCACCGGGAATGGAACCCGGGTCCCTGGCGCTGTGAGACAGCAGTGCTAACCCACTGTGTCACCCTTTCTTTTTACTGCCTTTATCAGCCAAGAAAATGAAAGTAAGAGCAGGGAGGTTACGATGGAACGGTACAAAACACTGGTGAGGCCACAGCTGGAGCACCGTGTGCAGTTCTGGTCTCCACATTACAGGAAGGGTGTTATCACACTGGAGGGGACGCGGAGGAGATTCTCCAGGAAACTGCCTGGGGTGGAGGGTTTGAACTGTGAAGAGAGACTGGTTAGACTGGGGTTGTTGTCCTTAGAGCAGAGAAGGCTGAGGGGAGACCTGATTGAGTTGTTATGAGGGAGGTAGATAGGGTAGCTGGGAGGAAAGTTTCCCCTCAGCAATAACCAGGGGGCAGAGGTTTAGGGTAATGGGCAGGAGGGGATTTGAGGAGAAACTTCTTCACCCAGAGGGTGGTGGGAACTGGCTGCCTGTAAGGAGGGTAGAGGTGGGATTTAAGAACATTTAAATGAGCCACAACACTGTGGAGCAAGTGCTGGAAAGTGGGATTGGGAAAGGTGTTTGAAGGCCAGCACAGACACAATGGGCCAAAGGGCCTCTTTCTCTGTCACTGGTAGCTCCAAGACTCAGCCGATTGTGGAATTTTCTTGCCACTTTTTCAAATCTATCATCGTAAAAGTCTTCCTCTCAAGTAGCCTCTGGAATCCGGATGGGGCGACCTCATGGTTCATCGGGAGAGGATTCTCCCTCGGGTGAAGCTCGGCTCACAGCTCGATTCCGTCTCAACCTCGCCCAACCCTTCCTCTCCTGCGTCCTCGTGTGCCTCCCGCCAAACAGTCCCGGGAAGGCAATGGGAACACCGGGCGGTTTCCTTTCCCAAGGATGGCTTGTCTGATTCCAGGATCCCTGTCGTCCATCAGAGAGGTTTGGCATGGAACAGTCCCAGTTTTCTGGGTGGAGCAGTGAGACCAATGGCGAGAGGGGAGAATTCCAAGGAACGTCAAATTCCTTGACCTAAGGTGCATTGGCCTTGCTAAATTGTTCCTTAGTGTCCTTAGTAGGTTAGAGGGATTAGTGGGGAAAATATATGTGGGGTTATGGGGATAGAGCCTGGGTAAGATTGTTGTTGGCGCAGACTCAATGGGCTGAATGGCCTCCTTCTGCACTGTTTTAGAATCATAGAACCCCTACAGTGCAGGAGGGCATTCGGCCCATCGAGTCTGCACTGACCACAATCCCACCCAGGCCCTCTCCCCATGGCCCCATGCATTTACAACAACTAGCTAACACCCCTGACACTAATGGGCAATTTAGCATGGCTAATCCACCCTAACCCACACATCTTTGGGCTGTGGGAGGAAACCGGAGCACCCGGAGGAAACCCACGCAGACACGAGGAGAATGTGCAAACTCCACACAGACAGTGACCCGAGGCCAGAATTGAACCCGGGTCCCTGTGAGGCGGCAGTGCCAACCACCGTGCCACCCCAACTGAAGGGATTCTGTAGGGATTGTTCTATGAATTTCTTTCGGGCCTAGTCCACTCTGCTGCCACGGCAGCCACCTGGCAACGGGCCTCCCCCCCCCAGTCGAGCGGCAGGGAAAGCCCTTGAGGTAACGAACCCCTCCCTCCTCCACCCCCGCGATCCCCGACCCCCGTCACCAAGATGCGCTCAGAGGAGCGTCTCCGTCAGTGGCTGGCGGTCTGTCAGCCGTGCCCAGGGTGGGTTTGGCGGGGGGGATCGGGGCGAGGTCCTAGTCCTCCTTGCTGGGCAGGCTGCCTCGGAGGATGGAGTTATCGAAGAGCGGGTTGTGAATCTCCATCTCGCCGGTCTGCAAGAGAATTTGACAAACCTGTTACTGACAAAGCCACAATCGCGACACTCGTGCCGTGCCCTACGGACAACATCCCCGGGAAACAGCCATCTTGCAAACGCCCCTCACAGACCGGAGAACTCGCTTTCGAAAAGAGAAAATGATCCTTCCTGGGCAGGGCCAGCATTTTGTCGTCCATCCCCTTATTGTCTCCTGAACTGAGTGTCTTTCTTGGCCAATTTAGGAAGCAGTTAAGACATTGCTGTGTGTCTGGAGTCACAAGTAGGCCAGACTGGGCAAGGACGGCAGATTCCCTTCCCTAAAGGGACATTAGTGAACCGGGTAGGTTTTTACAACAATAGTTTCATGGTCACCACTACTGAGACAGGCTTTATGTACTGTGAGCAATTTTGGGCCCCGTATCTAAGGACATAAGAAACATAAGAACATAAGAAATAGGAGCAGGAGTAGGCCATCTAGCCCTTCGAGCCTGCCCCGCCATTCAATAAGATCATGGCTGATCTGTCATGGCTCAGTTCCACATTCCCGCCCTCTCCCCATAACCCTTAATCCCCTCTCTTATCAAAAACCCATCAACCTGCATCTTAAATATATTTAGTGAGGCAGCCTCCACCACTTCAACGGGCAGAGAATTCCAGAGATTCACCACCCTTTGAGTGAAGAAGTTCCTCCTCAACTCCGTTCTAAACCGCCCCCCCTTTATCTTGAGGCTGTGCCCCCTAGTCCTACTGTCTTTTTTGAGCGGGAAGAGTCTCTCCACCTCTATCCTATCCATCCCATTCATCATCTTATACGTCTCAATGAGATCTCCCCTCATTCTTCTAAACTCTAACGAGTACAAGCCTAGTTTATTCAGCCTCTCCTCATAGCTCAACCCCCTCAACTCCGGTATCAGCCTAGTAAACCTCCTCTGCACTCCCTCCAAGGCCAAAATATCCTTGCATAAGTGCGGCGACCAAAACTGCACACAGTACTCCAGCTGCGGCCTCACCAATGCCCTATACAGCCGCAGCAAGACCTCCCTACTTTTATATTCAATCCCCCTCGCTATGAAGGCCAGCATCCCATTCGCCTTCCTGACCACCTGCTGCACCTGCAAGCTGGGTTTTTGCGACTCATGCACAAGGACCCCCAGGTCCCTCTGCACCGTCGCATGTTGCAGTTTTTCGCCACGTAAGTAATAGTCCTTCCTACATTCTTCCTACCAAACGGATGTGCTGGCCTTAGCGCGGGTCTGGAGGAGGTTCACAAGAACGATCCCGGGAATGAAAAGCTTGACGAGGGCTCTGGGTCTGTGCTCGATGGAGTTTAGAAGGATGAGGGAGAGGTATCTCATAGAAACTTACTGAAAGGCCTGGATTGAGTGGATGTGGGGAAGAGGTTTCCATTAGTGGGGGGGGGGACTTGGAATCGAAGGCACAGCCCCAGAGAAAAGGGACAAGCCTTTAGAACCGCGATGAGGAGAAATTTTGTCAGCCAGAGGGCGGTGAATCTGTGGAATTCATTGCCACAGAGGAGGCCGGGTCATTGAGTTTATTGGAGACACAGAGAGAGATAGATTGGTCAGGGGATCAAAGGCTACGGGGAGATGGTGGGAGAATGGGGTTGAGGAACATAGCAGCCATGATTGAATGGAGGAGCTGACTCAATGGGCTGAACGGCCTAGTCCTGCTCCAGTATCTTACATTCCACTCATACAAATTGACACCAGATGCAATGGTGGGATTTGAACCCGTGTCCCCACAGAGAATTAGCCCAGGCCTCTGGATTAATGGCCCAGTCACGTTATTTGGCCACCGTGGGAGATTTTAGGCAGGATTTTCCTCCTCAACCTTCTGAGGCTGTGCAAGTAGCCTGCCATTGGTTGGTGGATTTTCCAGTCCCGCTGCTCCCAGCACGTTGCATTGTCTGCACCTCCGGCGCGGACTGGGCTGCTGCTGGTGGGACTGGAAGATCCCGCTGTGGGTACCTATGGCCGGAAGATTTTGACCTTTAACCTCAAGCCGCAACCTGAGCCACTGGGCCAGACAGATTTTCATTTGTATAGCCTCTTTAAATGGCAAACCTGATTCTGAATCAGACAAAGAGGCAAGAGGGCAGGTTGAAGCTTGGCTACAGAGGAAGGTTCTAAAGAAACTTCTAGAAGGCGCTAGGGAGGGTGGAGAGGAGATTCACCAGGATGCTGCCTGGGATGGAACATTACGTTACGAAGGGAGGTTGGGTAAGGCTTGAGTTGCTTTCTCTGGAGCAGAGGAGACTGAGGGGGCAACCTGATCGAGGTGTACAAGCCACGGACAGAGTGGATAGGGAGCTGCTAATCCCCTTAATTGAAGGGTCAGTCACGAGGGGTCATAGGTCAAAGGTGAGGGGCAGGAAGTTGAGCGAAGTTTTACCGTCCCGCTCGGCACGGGACGGACAACGGGGCGGTCTGTGAACCTCGGGCGCGATTTTAGGATGAGCAAGACTGTAAAGTCCTGCCTATAGAGTTTTGTAGGAGAAGAGGAGGCCCTTCAGCCCATCACATCTGTACCGGCCATCAAACACCTATCTATTCTAAGCCCATTTTCCAGCACTTGGTCTGTAGCCTTGTAGACGACGGTGTTTCAAGTTCGCGTAAATGCTTCTACAGTGTTGTGGGGGCTCCAGCTTCTACCCCCCCACCCCTTTTAGGCAGCGAGTTCCAGATTCCCAGCATCCTCCGGGTGAAATTGAGTGGTGAGGATGTAGAACTCGCTACCAATGGGAGTGAGGAGGGAAGTTATATTTAAGGGGATGAGCTGAATAAACACACGAGGGAGAAAGGGAGAGGGGGAGACAGGATAATGTGGGACGAGAAAGGCTGGATTGTTGTCACCAGCATGGAGGTGTTGGGCTGAATGGCCTGTTCCTGGGGCAGGGGGTTTTCCAGACCCTCCCAATGGCATACTTTCCATTCGCAGAGATCGTCCAGACCAGCCAGTGTCTAAGGTATTGTGTGTTGCTGGCCTGTCGCACTGCCGGGGATACCGGAAGATTCCATCTGTGGGAAGTGCCGGAGATTTCCCTTCCCGCGCTCTATGTAATTTTCAGTTTGTACGGAACGACATTTGAAGATTTCAGTGAAGGGTGAGACTTACCGGAGCCAGGCCAGGGCACTCATACACGGTGTATTCCCCACTTTCGTTATCCACCTCGGAATCTGTGGACACCCTGTGAGTCATCTGGGCCTTGGATTTATCCCTGGGGATTGGGAAAATACAACAGTCCCAGTGAGCGAGGGAAGTCACGTGTCCGGATTTCAGAATCACACAATTGTTACGGGGGGCACGAGGCCATTCGGCCCATTGTCTCTTCAATCGAGCGTTATGACTTAGTGTCATTCCCCTGCCTTTTCCTCCTGCACCCCAGCACATCGTTTCTGGGCAAGTAGTCTGCTAACATCCTCTTGAATGCCTCGATTGAATCTGTCTCCACCACACTCTCAGACAGTACATTCCAGATCCTAACCACTGGCTGTGTGAATCTGTCTCCACCACACTCTCAGACAGTACATTCCAGACCCTAACCACTCGCTGTGTGAATCTCTCTCCACCACACCTTCAGACAGTGTATTCCAGATCCTAACCACTTGCTGTGTGATTCTCTCTCCACCACACTCTCAGACAGTACATTCCAGACCCTAACCACTCGCTGTGTGAATCTGTCTCCACCACATTCTCAGACAGTACATTCCAGATCCTAACCACTCGCTGTGTGAATCTGTCTCCACCACACTCTCAGACAGTACATTCCAGACCCTAACCACTCGCTGTGTGAATCTGTCTCCACCACACTCTCAGACAGTACATTCCAGATCCTAACCACTGGCTGTGTGAATCTGTCTCCACCACACTCTCAGACAGTACATTCCAGATCCTAACCACTCACTGTGTGAAATTGGTTTGTCTCATATCACATTTGGTTCTTTTGCAAATCACTAAGTCTGTGCCCTCTTGTTTCTTATACAAGGGAGAACAGTTTCTCCCCGTCTCCCCAATCTAGCCTCCTCATGATTTTGAGCATCTCTATCAAATCTCCTCTTCGCCTTCTTCCCTCCACAGAGAACAGTCCCAACCTCTCCAATCTATCCTTATTACTAAAGCTTTTCATCCCTGGAATCACTCTCATAAACTTCTGCAGCACTCTCTCCAAAAATGTTCACATCCTCCCTATAGTGTGACACCCAGAACCGTACACAATACTCTAGCTGAGGTCTGCCTAGAGTCTTGTAGGAGTTCAACATAACCTCTTTGCTCTTGCTGGGGCAGCACGGTGGTTAGTGCTGCTGCCTCACAGGGATCCGGGTTCGATTTCTGGCTTGGATCCCTGTCTGTGCAGAGTCTGCACATTCTCCCCGTATCTGCGTGGGTTTCCTCCGGGTGCTCCGGTTTCCTCCCACAGTCTGAAAGACGTGCTGGTTCTGTGCATTGGTCATGCTAAATTCTCCCTCAGTGTACCCGAACAGGCACCGGGGAGTGTGGCGACTGGGGGATTTTCATAGTAACTTCATTGCAGGGTTAATGTAAGCCTACTTGTGACTGCCCTTATTAATAAAGCCCAGAATACTATAGGTTTTATTAACTGTTCTCTCCGTCTGTCCTTCAATGATCTATACACAAATACCCCCTGCTCCTTTGTAAGGATTTTACCCTTTATTTTACATCATTTCTCCATATTCTTCTGAGCAAAATGCATCAGCTTATATTTTTCCCTTTTGAACTTTATCTGCCACCTATTCACCCCTACTTGTCTCTGTCCTTTTGAAGCTCTGCACCGTCCTCACAGTTTACAATAATTCCAAGTTTGGAACTGCCCCCTGCACACCAAGATCTGGATCATTAATAGCAGGGAAAGCAACTGTCCCAATACTGACTCCTGGGGAACATAAGAACATAAGAACATAAGAAATAGGAGCAGGAGTAGGCCATCTGGCCCTTCGAGCCTGCCCCGCCATTCAATAAGATCATGGCTGATCTGTCGTGGCTCAGTTCCACATTCCCGCCCTCTCCCCATAACCCTTAATCCCCTCTCTTATCAAAAACCCATCAACCCGCTTCTTAAAAATATTTAGCGAGGCAGCCTCCACCACTTCAACGGGCAGAGAATTCCAGAGATTCACCACCCTTTGAGTGAAGAAGTTCCTCCTCAACTCCGTTCTAAACCGCCTCCCCTTTATCTTGAGGCTGTGCCCCCTAGTCCTACTGTCTTTTTTGAGCGGGAAGAGTCTCTCCACCTCTATCCTATCCATCCCATTCATCATCTTATACGTCTCAATGAGATCTCCCCTCATTCTTCTAAACTCTAACGAGTACAAGCCCAGTTTATTCAGCCTCTCCTCATAGCTCAACCCCCTCAACTCCGGTATCAGCCTAGTAAACCTCCTCTGCACTCCCTCCAAGGCCAAAATATCCTTGCGCAGGTGCGGCGCCCAAAACTGCACACAGTACTCCAGCTGCGGCCTCACCAATGCCCTATACAGCTGCAGCAAGACCTCCCTACTTTTATATTCAATCCCCCTCGCTATGAAGGCCAGCATCCCATTTGCCTTCCTGACCACCTGCTGCACCTGCAAGCTGGGTTTTTGCGACTCATGCACAAGGACCCCGAGGTCCCTCTGCACCGTCGCCTGCTGCAGTTTTTCGCCACGTAAGTAATAGTCCTTCCTACCATTCTTCCTACCAAAGTGGACCACCTCACACTTGCCAACATTAAATTCCATTTGCCATTTCCTGGCCCATTCGCCCAGCCTATCTAGATCCTTCTGCAGACTCTCCACACCCTCCGCACAATTTGCCTTTCCCCCAATCTTTACAAATCTCCCTCCAGCCCAAAATATATCCATTGACCATTCCTCCCTGCTTCCCAATAGTCAGGCAATTTTGTATCCACATTATTAATGTTCCTTTTATTCCACAAGCTATAAATTTTCTCACAAGTCTGTTGTGTGGCACTGTATAGAATTGCTTCTGAAAGTCTATGTATATCACATCAACTGCACCACCCTCATCAACCACCCTCATCAAGCCAGATGGAAGGCTGCGGATACTCACTCCTCCATGGCTTGGAGCACTTTCTTCTGGTGTTGGTAATGGTATTTCTGAAGCTTTTCGACAATCTTCCAGTCGATGGGCTGAGGGCAGAAAGGAGTTTATTAATGTATTAAAGTTTATTTGTGGGTGTCACAAGTAGGCTTACATTAACACTGCAATGAAACTACTGTGAAAATCCCCTAGTCGCCTGTTCAGGTACACAGAGAGAATTTAGCACGGCCAAATGAAGCCTAACCAGCACATCTTTTGGACTGTGGGAGGAAACCCATGCAGACATGGGGACAATGTGCAAACTCCACACAGACCTAAGCTGGGAGTCGAACCTGAATCCCTGGCGTTGAAGCAGCAGTGTTAACCACTGTGCTACCCATATCACCTACAACTAGGGTGAGGCCTCATTCTTTCCATACCAACCATTGCGTGTCACTGAAGCTGGGAGAGGGACTGACAATGTTCGAGGTGAATAAGCAGGCTACCCCGGGGAGATCATAGCTCAGTGGTCATTCTCTTGCCACAGTCATAATAGGGATGGCTCATGTTCCATACTGGAGACACCAACACAGAACCGAGGCTGTCTACAGACACTCAGAGACAAACTGTGTCTACACGATGTCTTTAACACAGAATCACAGCGCGCTCATGGCCACTCTGCCCATCATGTCTGCACCGGCTGAAAAATGCCTAATCCCATTTTCCAGCACTGAATGTGGGAGTGGGCTGAATGGAAAAGTCCAGTACTCTCTGAAAGCTAAATTTTCAGATCGGAGGCCAGTTACCAGCCACAGGGATCAGTGCTGGGTCCTCTGCTATTTGTGATTTTTCTCAATGACTTGGAAGAGGGGGCTGAAGGGTGGGTTAGTAAATTTGCTGACGACACCAAGATTGGTGGAGTAGTGGATGAGGTGGAGGGCTCTTGTAGGCTGCAAAGAGACATTGATAGGATGCAGAGCTGGGCCAAAAAGTGGCAGATGGAGTTTAACCCTGATAAGTGCGAGGGGATTCATTTTGGTAGGACAAACTTGAATGCGGATTACAGGGTCAACGGTAGGGTTCTGAGGAATGTGGAGGAATAGAGAGATCTTGGGGTTCATATCCACAGATCTCTGAAGGTTGCCACTCAAGTGGATAGAGCCGTGAAGAAGGCTTATGTAGTGTGTTAGCGTTTATTAACGGGGGGTTTGAGTTTAAGAGTTGTGGGGTTATGCTGCAACTTGAATGGGATGGATAGGATAGAGGTGGAGAGACTCTTCCCGCTCAGAAAGGACAGTAGGACTAGGGGGCACAGCCTCAAGATAAAGGGGGGGCGGTTTAGAACAGAGTTGAGGAGGAACTTCTTCACTCAAAGGGTGGTGAATCTCTGGAACTCTCTGCCCGTTGAAGTGGTGGAGGCTACCTCGCTAAATATTTTTAAGACGCGGGTTGATGGGTTTTTGATAAGAGAGGGGATTAAGGGTTATGGGGAGAGGGCGGGAATGTGGAACTGAGCCACGACAGATCAGCCATGATCTTATTGAATGGCGGGGCAGGCTCGAAGGGCTAGATGGCCTACTCCTGCTCCTATTTCTTATGTTCTTATGTTCTTATGTTCTTATACCAGACGTTGGTGAGACCACATTTGGAATATTGTGTTCAGTTCTGGTCACCTCGCTATAAGAAGGATGTGGAAGCATTGGAGAGAGTGCAGAGGAGATTTACCAGGATGCTGCCTGGTTTGGAGGGTAGGTCTTACAAGGAAAGGTTGAGGGAGGTGGGGACTTTCTCTTTGGAGCAGAGGAGGATGAGAGGCAACTTAATAGAGGTTTATAAGATGATGAGGGGGATTGATAGAGTGGACGTGAAGAGACTATTTCCTCGGGTGGATGTAGCTGTTACTAGGGGGCATAACTATAAGGTGGATGGTGGGAGATATAGGAGGGATGTCCGAGGTAGATTCTTACTCAGAGTGGTTGGGGTGTGGAATGCACTGCCTGCTGTGATAGTCGGACACTTTAGGAACTTTCAAGCAGTTATTGGATAGGCACATGGAGCACACTGGAATGATAGGGAGTGGGATAGACTGATCTTGGGTTTGGACATAGCTCGGCACAACATTGAGGGCCGAAGGGCCTGTACTGTGCTGTACTGTTCTAAATAGCAGATTGTGTGAATAGCAGAATAAAGGTCAGCACTGTCTAAAAGCAAAATAGCAGATTGGGTTTGTAGCAGAGAAAGAGGTCAGTACTTTCTGAAGGAAAAATATGAGAGCAAAATATATGGCAATTGTGCAGGTCGGGTGGGGGGAGGTGATGGGGGGGTGGGGGTGGGTGCGACAGGAAATCCAATCTGGAAGACAAAAAAGTTTTTGAGTTTCTTTCTCGGAGGATCAACTAACAGTCAGGACACCAGGAAGAAATCCCCGGCCTTTGTGCCCCCATCTGAAAGGGCAGACATTGATTCAATGGCATATTTGAAAAGCGGCGCCTCCAACAATGCAGCACTCCCGCAGTACTGCGCAGGGGAGATGTCAGAGTTGGCTTTTCCGCGCAGGTTGCTGGAGTGGGCCTTGGATCCATCGCTCGCTGACTCCCGCAGTACTGCACGGGGGAGATGTCAGCCTAGGCTTTTCCGCGCAGGTTGCTGGAGTGGGCCTTGGATCCATCGCTCGCTGACTCAGAGGCAAGAGAGGTAAGCACTCAAACAGCAGGCTTGTGACTGGAGGAGACCGTCTATGTTCTTCACCAGTGTGAAGGGGTGGGGAGGTTCCGTCACGCTCTTACTGCACTGTTTCCCTCCCCCCGAGCTCAAGGTGCTCACCTGGGGCAGGGGCTGCTTGCTTCCTTCGTAGGCCATCTTCTCCGCCCTCCTGACCTCCCTCTGCAGCCTGTAACAGAGCAGGCGTCTCAGTCAGGATCCGTACGGGACATCCACCCTGTCTGTGCTGGCAAACTCCGAGCGCTCACAACCCAACCAGAGAGTCGCCAACCCTCCGCTGGGCCGGCCCGGAGTCACCGGCAAATCCGGAGAGAATAGGAAAACCTCGAGGAATTACAAAAACAAAAAGAGGTTTTTGAGGGAAAAGTCGCCTTAACAGTTTTTGCGCATTACAACAACAGCTTACAATTTGCACGGCGCCTCTCGTGTAATAAAATGTTTCGATGCTCTTGGATCGTAGAATCCCTAAAGTGTGGAAGGAGGCCATTCGGCCCATCGAGTCTGCATTGACCACAATCCCATCCAGTACCTATCCCATAACCCCATGCGTTTCCCCTGCTAATACCCCTGGCAATTTAGCACAGCCAATCCACCTAACATCTTTGGACTGTGGGAGGAAACTGGAGCACCCGCAGGAAACCCACGCCGACATGGGGAGAATGTGCAGCCTCCACACAGAGTGTGACCCGAGCCGGGTCTCTGACACTGTGAGGCAGCAGTGTTAACCACTGCGGCACTGTGCCACCCCATGGTGGCACAGTGGATCAAGGGATATGGAGGGCAGGGGGTGGAGGGATCGGGATATTGAATTTAATGATCAACCGTGATCAGAATGAATGGTAGAGCAGGACTAAAGGGCCAAATGGCCTCGTCCTGCTTCTGAAACGTTTCATGGGAGCCTCTATAGAACAAAAGGTGATGGTGAATGGCCAAAGGTCATATTCGAGCTTGCTCTACCATTCATTACGATCATTAAATTCAATATCGAGTGTGGAGGGGATATTCAATAGGCAATAGCGAAGGGTTTCATCGAGGGACTTCCAGAGGAGGTCCCAACAGTGGAGGGTTGAAAGTTGAGGATGTGCATGAGCCAATAGAGGGAAGGTTTACCAGGCTGATCCCTGGAATGGCAGGTCCGTCACACGAGGAGAGACTAAGTCGGTTAGGATTATAGTCACTTGGAGTTTAGAAGAGGGGATCTCATAGAAACTTATAAAATTCTAACAGGGTTAGATTCAGAAAGAATCTTTCCCATGGTGGGGGCGAGTGATGAACAAGCTATCGCTCACCTGATAAAGGGGCAGTGCTCCAAAAGCTCGTGCTACCAAATTGGTAACCTGGTGTTGTAATTCTTCTCACTAATCCTTACCCCAGTGCAACGCCAGCATCTCCATATCTAGACTGGGAGCAGACCACAAGTTTTGATGATGTTGTAAGCAGTGGGGGCTTACCTATACCAGCATAAACCAGCTACAAGCAATCCAAAGAAGCCAGTCACAATGCAGATGATAACTAAACCTATAAAAGAAAAGGAAGGGGAGAGTTAGTGCTTCATTCTGTCTACTCTGTTTACATTGCAGTGCTAGTTATAAGCTCCTTCAATCAGAATCAGATCATTGTTATTCATAAGGAAACAATCAGATAGTTAGCTGTCTAACTTGTTCATCGCTCCAGTTCGCCATCATTTTGTTTTTTTTTAGTGTGAATAAATTCACGCCTTTTTCCCCCCCACCAGTCCTCCAATCTGGACCTCGATCTTCCTTCCCAGTACTGACAAAGCTGTCAAAGCTTTCCGTCTCGCACTCATCAGGACACATTTGCAGAATATCAAATCTCAGAAGGGGGGCAAGAAGATAAGCAGGGGCTGGTTAATCTGCGAGTCCGATTGGTCCAGGCGTCGCCATGGAGGACGCGGGAATACTGTCCCACGTGCTTTTTAATTAAAGATACACAGCGCCCCGGACCTGTTCCTTTCGCCTGAGGCGGACAGGCTCAAGGGGCCAAATGGCTTCCTCTTCGTTCGTTCACATCTGAATATAGGAAGCTTCGAGCAAGCCTGAATCAGCCAAATTGTGAGGCCGACTCATCCACTTAAGTTGCTTCCTTTGAAATTTGGCAATCTTGCATCTGTCCTGTTGAGTGAGCGGTGCCGCGCCCAAAATAAAAATCGGACGTTTGAAATGGAAGAATTGGGCAGTTTAAGTTACGCAGGAGGGAGCTTCAGGAAACAGCCTGCAGAGAATCAGGCCTGGGCAAAGCTGGAATACACAGAATTCAGACAGGCGTGTCTGGGTCAGCTCTATTAATAACCCATCAAGAGATTAACACTCCTATTTGACTTGGGCGGCACGGTAGCACAGTGGTTAGCACTGCTGCCCCACAGCTGCAGGGTCCTGGGTTCGATTCCCGGCTCGGGTCACTGTCTGTGTGGAGTTTGCACATTCTCCCCGTGTCTGCGTGGGTTTCCTCCGGGTGCTCCGGTTTCCTCCCACAGTCCAAAGGTGTTAGGTGGATTGGCCGTGCTAAATTGTCCCTTAGTGCCAGGGGTACTAGCAGAGTAAACACGTGGGGTTACGGGATAGGTACTGGACTCTGAGACACCCAGGGTGGGCTCAAGTCTGCTGTCAACAGATCATCGACCAGACCACTGGGCACTGAGATCCCACTGGCTGAAGGCCAAGGGCAGGTGGGGAAAGCACGAGGCCACATGAGGATAATACAGGCGTTCCGGACACCTTGGGAGCAAAGACTGGATTCGAGAAATGGCCAGAGAGAATCACCTTCGCAAAAATGAACCAGAGGGGCTGGTTCTGCTGCCTACCAAGCCAGCTTTACGAGGAGTATAGCCCAACCCTGGGTGTTTCTTGTAGACATTTATGGGTTAACTATATTTAATAAAGATTTTTTTTGTATCTATGTCTATGGACTGACACAGCAAGGTGAGAAGCTTCGCCAGCAATGCAGGTGGAACTCTTGCCACTTACTGAGCGAGACCACGTCATTCAGTAACCGTGAAGACCTCTTGGGTCCTCTGCCGTGACTCTCTGCGGTGGGCTGCGCGCTGCTCCCCGGTATCGCCGTGCTGTGGGAAGGCAGTGAAACGCTACGGTTGGCTTTGTTACCGTTGACATAGGAGGGGACAAGGTGTGTTTCGCTGACAGCTTCTGTAAGAATAACAATAAAACTTTATTTACTGCTCGAGTCATTCGGGGGACGTGGGTGTCGCTGGGCCTGTGTATAAGAAATAGGAGCAGGAGTCGGCCATCTAGCCCTTCGAGCCTGCCCCGCCATTCAACAAGATCATGGCTGATCTGAAGTGGATCAGTTCCACTTTCCCGCTTTCTCCCCTTAATTCCCTTGTCTATCAGAAACCTATCTACCCGTGACTTAAATATATTTAGCGAGGCAGCCTCCACCACTTCAACGGGCAGAGAATTCCAGAGATTCACCACCCTTTGAGTGAAGAAGTTCCTCCTCAACTCCGATCTAAACTGCTCCCCCCACAATCTTATCTTGAGGCTGTGCCCTCTAGTCCTGCTGTCCTTTCTAAGCGGGAAGAATCTCTCTACCTCAACCCTATCCATCCCCTTCATTATCTTGTACGTCTCTACAAGATCCCCCCTCATCCTTCTAAACTCCAACGAGTACAGACCCAGTCTATTCAATCTCTCCTCATAAGCTAACCCTATTTAATCTCTCCTCATAAGCTTGTCCATCCCTAACTGCCCCTTGAACAGTCTTGCGCGGCTATTTCAGAGGGCAGTTAAGAGTCACCCACATTTCTGTGGGTCAGGAGTACCCATTGGCCTGAGCAAGTATTTTAATAGTGGGAGTATAGGGATAAGGATGTTTTGATGCAATTGTACAGGGTGTAGGTGAGGCCACACCTGGAGTTTTGTGTGCAGTTTTGGTCTCCTTATCTGGGGAAGGATGTCTTTGCTATAGACGCAGTACAACAAAGGTTTACCAAGCTGATTCCTCGGATGTCATATGAGGAGAGACTTAAGTCGGTTAAGCTTATATTCACTGGAGTTTAGAAGAGTGAGAGGGGATCTCACAGAAACTTATAAAATTCTAACAGGGTTAGACAGGGTAGATTCAGAAAGAATGATCCCCATGGTGGGGGGAGTCCAGAACTAGGGGTCAGAGTTTGAGGATAAGGGGTAAACCTTCTAGGACAGAGGTGAGGAGAGATTTCTTCACCCAGAGGGTGGGGAATGTGTGGGATTCACTCCCACAGGAAGTAGCTGAGGCCAAAACATTGTGTGATTTCAAGAAGAAATTAGATGTAGATCTTGGGGCTAAAGGGATCGAGGAAAATGGGGGGGAGAAATCAGGATATTGAATTTGATGATCAGTTACGATCAAAATGAACGGTTGGGCAGGCTCGAAGGCCTCCTTCTATTTCCTTCCCTAAAAGGGACATTAGTAAACCAGATGAGTTTTTAATGACAATCGACTCATGGTCACCGTTAGGCTTTTGATTCCAGATTTTTATTGAATTGAGATTTCACTGTCTGCCGAGGATGGGGTTCGAACCCCACCTCCCTGAGTCTCTGGATTTCTAGGCCAGTGACAAGACCACTATGCCACTTCCTTTCCAGGGTATTTTTAGCGATGTTGCAGGAAGGGTGAATGTTTGCCGTGGCAACTCTTGGTAAACTCCACATCTCATCATCCACACGGTGCCTCGGGATCTTTGACTCAATCCGAGGGGGCGGATAGGAGCCATTGGCAATTGTGTTTTTAGTTCGCTTGGCCTAACCTCTCCCTTTCTAACGCCAGCCCCTTGACCAAGTCATTTCAGGCCAAATGTCTCCTTATTATAGAACCCTACAGTGCAGAAAGAGGCCCTTCGGCCCATCGAGCCTGCACCAAACACAATCCCATCCAGGCCCTACCCCCATATCCCTACACATTATACCCACTAATCCCTCTAACCTATGCATCCCTGGACACTAAGGGGCAATTTCCTTAGCCTGGCCAATCAACCTAACCCACACATCTTCGGACTGTGGGAGGAAACTGGAGCACCCGGAGGAAACCCACGCAGACACGAGGAGAATGTACAAACTCCACACAGACAGTGACCCGAGCCGGGAATCGAACCCAGGACCCTGGAGCTGTGAAGCAGCAGTGCTAACCACTGTGCTACCGTGCCGCCCATTATGTGAATGTAGTCCATTCCATCACGCAAACCAGCCTCCCACCTACATTTCCCACTGCCTCGGAAAAACAGCCAGCATAATCGAGGACCCCACGCTCCCCGGACATTCTCTCTTCCGCCTTCTTCTGTCGGGAAAATGATACAAGAGTCTGAGATACCAACCGACTCGAGAACAGCTTCTTCCCTGCTGCACCAGACTTTTGAATAGGCCTACTGGCACAGTGGCTAGCACTGCTGCCTCACATCGCCAGGGTCCCGGGTTCAATTCCTGGCTTGGGTCACTGTCTATATAGTCTACACATTCTCACCGTGTCTGAGTGGGCTTTATCCCACAATCTGAAAGATGTGTGGGTTGAGTGCATTGACTTGAACAAATGCCGGAGTGACTCAGGGAATCTTGCTATAACTTCATTGCGGTGTTAACATAAGCCTACTCAAGGCACTAATAAATAAACTTTAAAAATACATATTAAGTTGACCTTTCTCTGCACCCCAGCGATGACAGTAACACTACATCCTGTACCCTCTCCTTTCCTTCTCCCATATGTACTCTATGAATGGTATGCTTTGCAAGAAACAATACTTTCATTGCACACCGATACGTGTAAAAATGATAAATTATGGCGCTTAGTGTTAAATTTAGGTTTGACTGTTGCTCCAGTGAATGGGGTGTTTTTCAATGCTGAAGGAGACAATAAGATATAGGAGTAGAAGTAGGCCATTCAGCCCATCAAGTCTGCTCTGCCATTCAACGAGATCATGACTGTTCTGAGTGATAATCCTTAACTCCAACTCCTGCCTTATCCCCATAACTCCTGATTTTTACCCTCTGCCTAAGCAGGGGCACTGAGGCCAGGAGAAACTCATTCAGCACAGAACCGGGACTGAGTGTTGGATCTCCTTGGTCTCAGGGTAGTGCCTTGCTGGATGGAGCCACGGGGTCCAGGGGCTTAATCCCCACATTGCGAATTACTGAAGGGATCCTACCATTCCTCGCGGACTCTGTCACCGTCACTGGTGCGAACTGCTCCCAATGGGATAGCAGCGAGTGGATTAGGCCAACGGCATTGTCCGGTCCGTCCGCATTTGGGATCCCCCCTGCAGGAAGGGAAGAAAAAGAAAAACATAGAACATAGAACATTACAGCGCAGAACAGGCCCTTCGGCCCACGATGTTGCGCCGACCAGTTAAAAAAAAACAACAATGACCCACTAATCTAAACCAATCCCTTTTCGTCCATAAACCTATCCAGAGATCTCTTAAACGCCCCCAAACTAGGCGCATTTACAACTGCAGCAGGCAGGGCATTCCAATCCCTCACCACCCTCTGGGTAAAGAACCTACCCCTGACATCTGTCCTATAACTACCCCCCCTTAGTTTAAAGCCATGCCCCCTCGTGCTAGATTTTTCCATCAGAGGAAAAAGGCTATCACTATCCACCCTATCTAAACCTCTAATCATCTTATATGTTTCAATAAGATCCCCTCTTAGCCGCCTTCTTTCCAGCGAAAACAACCCCAAATCCCTCAGCCTCTCCTCATAGGATCTCCCCTCCATACCAGGCAACATCCTGGTAAACCTCCTCTGCACCCTCTCCAAAGCCTCCACATCCTTCCTGTAATGTGGGGACCAGAACTGCACACAGTACTCCAAGTGCGGCCGCACCAGAGTTGTGTACAGTTGCAACATAACGCTACGACTCCTAAATTCAATCCCCCTACCAATAAACGCCAAGACACTGTATGCCTTCTTAACAACCTTATCTACTTGATTCCCAACTTTCAGGGATCTATGTACACATACACCTAGATCCCTCTGCTCCTCCACTCTATTCAAAGTCTTCCCGTTAGCCCTATACTCAACACATCTGTTATTCCTACCAAAGTGAATTACCTCACATTTCTCTGCATTAAACTCCATCCGCCACCTCTCGGCCCAGCTCTGCAACCTGTCTAAGTCTTCCTGCAAACTATGACACCCTTCCTCACTATCTACCACACCTCCGACTTTGGTGTCATCAGCAAATTTACTGATCCACCCAACTATACCCTCATCCAGATCATTAATAAAAATCACAAACAGCAGTGGCCCCAACACAGATCCCTGAGGCACACCACTCGTAACCGAACTCCATGATGAATATTTACCGTCAACCACTACCCTCTGTCTCCTATCCGCTAGCCAATTCCTAATCCAGTTCCCTAGATCACCCCCAATCCCATACATCTGCATTTTGTGCAGAAGCCTACCATGGTGAACCAAGGTTCCAGACAACCCGGATCCGCTTTCCAATAAAATCAAACACATTTCCGGAGGGTCGCCCGCAGAAGCGGATCCAAGAGCAATTTGAGAGCCGGGATTCCCGGGAATTAGGAGATGAGCTGGGATCAGCTTCCGGCCTGTGTCCTAGAGCAATGGATTCCAGACTTTGGTGGGGGGGGGGGAAGGGAGTTTACTGAAGGGTTCATTTTATTCAGACTGGGTAAGGGTGGTGGATTTCCTCCCCCTGCGGGGCATAAGAGACCATAAGATGCCAGAGCAGAAGTAGACCATTCGGCCCATCGATTTCAGGACCATCAGCAGGAACATGGCCATCTAGCTGTTTCATCACCGTTACTAACAGTCCGTGTCCAAATGCAGCAAGACCTGGAGAGTATCCAGGTTGGGGCTGACAGGTGGCAAAGTAACATTGGCACCACCCCAGCGCCAAGCAATGACCAAATCCAACAAGGGAGGATCTAACCATCGCCCCTTGACGTTCAATGGCATTATCATCACTGAATCCCCCACAGGAAAAATATATTAGGAACAAGACAAGCAATGTTAAAAGGACTAACCTTAAGGTTTTGTACCTGAATGCTGAGAGCATTCAAAAAAATATGGATGAATTAGTTGCGCAGATAGATGTAACGGATATAGTTGGCATTACGGAGACATGGCTCCAAGGTGACCAGGATGGGAACTAAATATTGAGGGCTGTTCAATGTTTAGGAAGGACAGAAAGGAAAAAATGGTGGAGTTGCATTGTTTATCAGAGATGATATTGAACATAGAACATTCCAGTGCAGTACAGGCCCTTTGGCCCTCGATGTTGCGCCAACCAGTGGAACCAATCTAATGACCCTCTAACCTAAACTATTCCAATGTTATCCACATGTCTATCCACTGACCATTCGAACGCCCTTAAAGTTGGCGAGTCCACAACTGCTGCAGGCAGGGCATTCCACACCCTGACTACCCTCTGAGTAAAGAACCTACCTCTGTCCTACAATGACCACCCCTCAAATTTAACCTGAGCACCCGCAGAAGCGGGAAGAGGCGGATCCGAGAACAATTTGAGAGCTGGGATTCCCGGGAATTAGCAAGAGACGAGCTGGGACCAGCTTCCGGCCTGTGTCCTAGCTATGTCCCCTCGTGTTAGCCATCACCGTCCGAAGAAAAAGGCTCTCACTGTCCACCCTATCTAATCCTCTGATCATCTTGTGTGCCTCAATAAGGTCACCTCTTAACCTTCTTATAGAACATAGGAAAGGTATTAGCAGAAATGATATGGAATGTGTACAGGTCGAGTTAAAAAACACCAAGGAGCAAAAAAACATTTGTAGGAGAGTTTTATACACCACCAAACTGTAGTGGTAATGTAAGGAATAGCATTAGACAGGAAATCAGAGATGTTAAAGGAACATCTGTGATTATGGGTGACTTTAATCTGTATATATAGGAGGTGATAGTGGATGCCTTGGTGGTTATTTTCCAAACGTCGCTGGATTCCGGGGAAGTGCCGGATGATTGGAAAACGGCTAATGTTACGCCGTTGTTTAAGAAGGGTGCCAGGCAAAAGGCGGGGAATTATAGGCCGGTTAGTTTAACGTCTGTGGTAGCTAAAATGTTAGAATCTGTCATTAAGGAGGAAATTGCGAGGCATCTTGAAGGGAATTGCTTGATAGGGCAGACGCAGCACGGTTTCATTAAAGGGAAGTCGTGTCTGACAAATTTACTGGAGTTCTATGAGGATGTGTCTAGGGCGGTGGATAGAGGAGAGCCGGTGGATGTGGTCTTTCTAGATTTTCAGAAAGCGTTTGACAAAGTACCTCACAAGAGGTTATTGCAGAAGGTCAGCGGACATGGAGTTGGGGGTAGGGTGTTAGCGTGGATAGAGGATTGGTTGTCAAATAGGAGACAGAGAGTGGGGGTCAACGGGTGCTATTCGGATTGGCGGATGGTGACTAGTGGAGTGCCCCAGGGGTCGGTGCTGGGGCCTCAGCTATTTACCATTTATATAGATGATCTGGAGGAGGGAACCGAGTGTAGAGTGTCGAAATTTGCTGATGACACCAAGATTGGGGGAACGGCAAATTGTGCGGAGGGTGTGGAGAGTCTGCAGAAGGATCTAGATAGGCTGGGCGAATGGGCCAGGAAATGGCAAATGGAATTTAATGTTGGCAAGTGTGAGGTGGTCCACTTTGGTAGGAAAAATGGTAGGAAGGACTATTACTTACGAGGCGAAAAACTGCAGCAGGCGACGGTGCAGAGGGACCTCGGGGTCCTTGTGCATGAGTCGCAAAAACCCAGCTTGCAGGTGCAGCAGGTGGTCAGGAAGGCGAATGGGATGCTGGCCTTCATAGCGAAGGGGATTGAATATAAAAGTAGGGAGGTCTTGCTGCAGCTGTATAGGGCATTGGTGAGGCCGCAACTGGAGTACTGTGTGCATTTTTGGGCGCCGCACCTGCGCAAAGATATTTTGGCCTTGGAGGGAGTGCAGAGGAGGTTTACTAGGCTGATACCGGAGTTGAGGGGGTTGAGCTATGAGGAGAGGCTGAATAAACTGGGCTTGTACTCGTTGGAGTTTAGAAGAATGAGAGGAGATCTCATTGAGACGTATAAGATGATGAATGGGATGGATAGGATAGAGGTGGAAAGACTCTTCCCGCTCAAAAAAGACAATAGGACTAAGGGGCACAGCCTCAAGATAAAAGGGGGGCGGTTTAGAACGGAGTTGAGGAGGAACTTCTTCACTCAAAGGGTGGTGAATCTCTGGAATTCTCTGCCCGTTGAAGTGGTGGAGGCTGCCTCGCTAAATATTTTTAAGACGCGGGTTGATGGGTTTTTGATAGGAGAGGGGATTAAGGGTTATGGGGAGAGGGCGGGAAAGTGGAACTGAGCAGCGACAGATCAGCCATGATCTTATTGAATGGCGGGGCAGGCTCGAAGGGCTGGATGGCCTACTCCTGCTCCTATTTCTTATGTTCTTATGTTCTTATATATCAAGGGATTGAGTTTAGGAATCGGGAGGTAATGCTGCAACTTTATAAGACCCTTGTCAGACCCCACTTGGAGTACTGTGCGCAGTTCTGGTCACCTCACTACAGGAAGGATGTGGAGGCTCTTGAGAGGGTGCAGAGGAGATTTACAAGGATGTTGCCTGGATTGGGAGGCATGCCTTATGAAGATAGGTTGAGGGAGCTCGGTCTTTTCTCCCTGGAGAGATGAAGGTTGAGAGGTGACCTGATAGAGGTTTATAAAATGTTGAGAGGTATAGATAGAGAGGATTCTTAGAGCTGAATGGTCGCTATGAGAGGACACAGGTTTAAGGTGCTGGGAAGCAAGTACAGAGGAGATGTTAGGGGTAAGTTTTTCACTCAGAGGGTGGTGAGTGAGTGGAATCGGCTGCCGTCAGTGGTGGTGGAGGCGAACTCGCTGGTGTCTTTTAAAAGACTTCTGGATGAGTATATGGGATTTAATGGGATTGGGAGTTACAGATAGTTCTACGGCTTGATAGGTATAGATGTGATCGGCACAACTTGTGGGCCGAAGGGCCTGTTTGTGCTGTAGTGTTCTATGTTCTATATAGATTGGGAGAGTTAAACTAATCACAGTACAATAGAGGAGGAATTTCTGGAGAGCAGATGGATTTTCTGGAGCAATACATTGAGGAACCAACAAGGGAGAGGCAATCTTGGACTGGGTGTGGTGCAATGAGTTGGCGACCTAGTTGTGAGAGAATCCTTGGCGATGAGTGACCATAATGTGATAGAATTGTTCGTTAAGGTGGATAGTGATATGTTGATTCTGAGACCAGGGTCTGGAATCTCAGTAAAAGGGAACTATGATGGTGAGAGGCATGAATTGGCCACAATGGACTGGGAAGCATTACTGAAAAGGACAGACAGTGGACAGGCAGTGGCTGGCATTTAAAGAACAAATAGGTGAACTCCAGAAGTTGTGTGTTCCTGTTTGGCGCAGGAGTGGTCAGGGAATTGTGGCCAAACCCTGGCTTACAAGGGAAATTAGAGATAGTATCGGATTCAAGGAAGAAGCAGACAAATTGGCAAGAGAAAGCAACAGGCTTGAGGATTGGGAGCAGTTTAAAATTTAACAAATGACTGATTAAGCAGGAAAAAGTAGCGTACGAAAGTAAGCTAGCGGAGAACATAACTGACAAGTTTCTGTAGGTTTGTAAAGAGAAAAAAGATTGATAAAAACAAATGTTTTCGGGAGAATTCATAACGGGGAATAAGGAAGTGGTTGAGGAATTAAATTTGTATTTTGCTTCACAAAGGAAGACATGGATAATGTAGTGGAAATCCAGAGAGAAAAAGGTTTTAACAACGAGCTGAAGGACATCAGTATTGAAATGGTGAGTCTCTGACATGGAGGCAGATGGGTTTGAGTCACTGCAAACACACTCGGCCACACACATCAAGGTGCTTTTATATGGCGCCTCAGATCTAGCAAACATCCCAAGCTTTGGCAGCGGCTCTCTTCCACACAGAGTCTTGGCAGGCAAGTGAAAGAGCCCACCTGGAGAAACTTACCTGCCAGCGGTTGTTTGACTGTGGGAGGCATCGCACTCAAGGCCAGCCTCAGCTTTTTCACGATTTAAGCAGAGATTGAGAGCACTGGACTCACCAGAATGAAACCTCACGGGTACGCTGGACACCGTGGCGAGCAGCGAGAGGGAGAGAAGGATCTTCATTCCGGAGACTCTGGAACAGCACTGGGGGAACAGCCAGACCTCCAGCAGGCTGTTTCCCCACTTTATCTACTCCAAGCTTCGTTCTGCCTGATTACAAAGTGACAGAATGACCTTGGCTTATGTAAACAGGAGTGTTAGAAAACACAACGTTTTAATGAGTTTCCTTTTGATCCAGGAGACTCGTTTAGCAATTCCTGTAGTCCAGAGCTCAGAAACTGTACTTACTGACAGCCTGACCCACTCCTTATACATTATTTAAAATGCACTGTCCTTTCCCCCACTCTGGGACTGGGTGGGACAGTGGGTCAGACACTGTCCTTTCCCCCCTCTCTGGGACTGGGTGGGACAGTGGGTCAGACACTGTCCTTTCCCTCCCTCTGGGACTGGGTGGGACAGTGGGTCAGACACTGTCCTTTCCCCCCCTCTCTGGGACTGGGTGGGACAGTGGGTCAGACACTGTCCTTTCCCCCCCTCTCTGGGACTGGGTGGGACAGTGGGTCAGACACTGTCCTTTCCCCCGCTCTGGGACTGGGTGGGACAGTGTGTCAGACACTGCGTTTGCTGCTGATAGTGAGAAGGGGTGTCTGTGTTGGTGCGTGCTGGTTATCTCTGGGGTATAATAAGCTCAGTAAAAAGTCTGACAACACCAGGTTTTAGTCCAACCGATTTATTTGATAGTAAACGCACAAGCTTTCGAGGTTTCCCTCTTCATCAGGTGAATGGAGAGTTCTGGCCTCAGACAGAGCATATAAAGCACAGACAGTTTAGAGATTACTGATTAGAATGCGAATTTTTACACCTAACCTGCTGAGGCCAGAACTCTCCATTCGCCTGACGAAGAGGGAAACCTCGAAAGCTTGTGAGTTTACTATCAAATAAATCGGTTGGACTAAAACCTGGTGTTGTCAGACTTTTTACTGTGTTTACCCCAGTCCAACGCCGGCACATCCACATCACGTATAATAAGCTCACATTGTTGTACAGGGTTCTTTCGCTATCTGTAATTACAGGAGTGTCAAATGCTGTCTATCCTTCAGGAGCTGCTGGCAACCTGGGATTTCGCTGGTGTGGTGGGGGGAGTGCGTTCCACATATTAGGGGTCCGAGACCCCCATACTCTGCCTTCCCGAGCCCACCCAGGCCTGATGGATGGAGTCTTCCATCTGCTGAGATGTTGAATTAATCCCTCTCTGGAGGATGTAAGGTTTCCATGGCAACATTTCGATTGACTAGGGAATATCCTTCTCCCATTGTATTGTGGGTCAATATTTATCCCTTAAATCAACATTACAAAAAAGGCAGATGATCCGGTTTTTAAAAATTTGTTTTATAGGACGTGGACATCATTGGCCAGGCCCAGCATTCATTACCCATCCCTAACTGCCCCTTGAGAAGGTGGTGGGTGAGTCGCCTTCTTAAACCCGCTGCAGTCCCTGAGGTGTAGGTACACCCACAGCGCTGTTAGGGAGGGAGCCCCAGGATGTTGACCCCAGTGAAGGAGCGGCCGATATATTTCCAAGTCGGGATGGTGAGTGACTCGGAGGGGAACCTCCAGGTATCTGCTGCCCTCGTCCTTCTAGATGGTAGTGGGTTTGGAAGGCGCTGCCTAAGGAGGCTTGGTGAGTCGCTGCGGGGCCTCTTGTAGATGGTACACAGGGCTGCGTGGGTGGTGGAGGGAGTGAGTGTTTGTGGATGGGGTAGCAATCGAGCGGGGCTGCTTTGTCCTGGATGGTGTTGAACTTCGAGTGTTGCTGGAGCTGCACTCATCCAGGGCAAGTGGAGAGTATTCCATCACACTCCTGACTTGTGTCCTTGTAGACGGTGGACAGGTTTTGGGGGAATCAGGAGATGAGTTACTCTCCGCAGGATTCCCAGCCTCTGGTCTGCTCTGGGAGCCACAGTATTGATATGGCTGGGTCCATGTCGATTTCTGGTCAATGGTAACCCCCAGGATGTTGATAGTGGGGGAGTTCAGTGATGGTTATGCCATTGGATGTCAAGGGGTGATGGTTAGATTCTCTCTTGCTGGAGACGGTCATTGTCTGGTACTTGTGTGGCACGATTGTCACTTGCTACTTGTCAGCCCAAGCTTGGATATTGTTCAGATCCTCCTGCGTTTGGACACAAACTCCTTCAGTATCTGAGGCGCTGTGAACGGTGCAGTTATGAGCGAGCATCCCTACTTCTGCTCTTGGCTGTTACCTCATCGCTGTCTGTGGGATCTTGCTGTGTGTAAACCACGTCCTCATCTACTTCTCTTGCTAATCATTTCAGACCCATGTCATTTTTTTTTTAAACTATTTTGTGCGATGATCATTATTTTCCAGATTTATTCCCGAACCGCATTAAAAGCTTTCCAGCGGCTGTAGTGGGATTTGAACTCAGATTTTTACAAATATTGGTTCCAGGGTTACTGTCGCCAACTTCACCCCTCAGCTCAGTGAAAGTCCTAACAATGGAACCAGCTTCTCCCTGTATTAATAGCTGAACCGTTAATTATTAATTTTGTTCAAATGGCAAGTGTAAATAGTGTAGATGTACCGAAATTAAATACTAAGGATGGCACAGTGGTTAGTGCTGCTGCCTCACAGCGCCAGAGTCCCCGGTTCCATTCCAGCCTCGGGTCACTGTCTGTGCGGTGTCTGCACGTTCTCCCCGTGTTTGGGTGGGTTTCCTCCGGGTGCTCCAGTTTCATCCAATGGTCTGGGTGCAGGTTAGGTGTATTGACCATGCTAGATTGCCCCTTAGCGTCCAAAAATGTACAGGTTAGGGTGGATTGGCCATGCTAGATTGCCCCTTAGTGTCTAAAGATGTGTAGGTTAGGGTGGATTGGCCATGCTAGATTGTCCCTTAGTATCCAAAGATGTGTAGGTTAGGGTGGATTGGCCATGCTAAATTGTCCCTTAGTATCCAAAGATGTGTAGGTTAGGGTGGATTGGCCATGCTAAATTGTCCCTTAGTATCCAAAGATGTGTAGGTTAGGGTGGATTGGCCGTGCTAAATTGCTCCTTAGTGTCCAAAGATGTGTAGGTTAGGGTGGATTGGCCATGCTAAATTGTCCCTTAGTATCCAAAGATGTGTAGGTTAGGGTGGATTGGCCATGCTAAATTGTCCCTTAGTATCCAAAGATGTGTAGGTTAGGGTGGATTGGCCATGCTAAATTGTCCCTTAGTATCCAAAGATGTGTAGGTTAGGGTGGATTGGCCATGCTAAATTGTCCCTTAGTATCCAAAGATGTGTAGGTTAGGGTGGATTGGCCATGCTAAATTGTCCCTTAGTATCCAAAGATGTGTAGGTTAGGGTGGATTGGCCGTGCTAAATTGCTCCTTAGTGTCCAAAGATGTGTAGGTTAGGGTGGATTGGCCATTCTAAATTGCCCCTTAGTGTCCAAAGATGTGTAGGTTAGGTGGATTGGCCATGCTAAATTGCCCCTTAGTGTCCAAAGATGTGCAGGTTAGGGTGGATTGGCCATGCTAAATTGCCCCTTAGTGTCCAAAGATGTGCAGGTTAGGGTGGATTGGCCATGCTAAATTGCCCCTTAGTGTCCAAAGATGTGCAGGTTAGGGTGGATTGGCCATGCTAAATTGTCCCTTAGTGTCCAAAGATGTGCAGGTTAGGGTGGATTGGCCATGCTAAATTGCCCCTTAGTGTCCAAAGATGTGTAGGTTAGGGTGGATTGGCCATGCTAAATTGCCCCTTAGTGTCCAAAGATGTGCAGGTTAGGGTGGATTGGCCATGCTAAATTGTCCCTTAGTATCCAAAGATGTGCAGGTTAGGGTGGATTGGCCATGCTAAATTGCCCCTTAGTGTCCAAAGATGTGCAGGTTAGGGTGGATTGGCCATGCTAAATTGTCCCTTAGTATCCAAAGATGTGTAGGTTAGGGTGGATTGGCCATGCTAAATTGTCCCTTAGTGTCCAAAGATGTACAGGTTAGGTAACCACTGGGTAATTTAGGTAAGGTAGTCTCCACTCACCCTGCCTCTGGCGTCCTGCGAGCACACATTTCCTGTCGTGCTCCTCTTGGTAATGGGGGAGACAGAGGCCGCAGTCGTGTGACCCTGGCGGGCAGGGGTGGCGACGGCGAAGGGCACAGTCCAGACGTCTGGGGCACAGGGAAGCTGCGGGCAAGACAGAAGATATCAGGGAAAGCTGGATGCAAGGAGCAAGTGGTGCTTGGCCAATGTGGAAGCGAATTCCAAACTGTGAAAGAGAGAGAGAGAGAGAGCTCGCGTTTATTTACATAGCGCCTATCACATCCTCATCCAATCCTCAGACCATAAAACTCTAGGAATAGCAGGAGGCCATTCAGCCCTCGCTCTGCCATTGAATAAGATCATGGTTAATATTCACAAAGTCCACCCATTTCCATCATACAATCCCTATGGAGCAGGAGGAGATCATTCGGCCCATCGAGCCTGCATCGACTCCTACCCCATTCATTTACCCCACTAATCCCCCAACCCAAATACCTTTCGACACTAAGGGGCAATTTTGCACAGCCAATCCACCTAACCTGCACACCTTTGGAGGAAACCGGAGCACCCGGAGGAAACCCACGCAGACATGGGGAGAATGTGCAAACTCCACACAGACAGTGACCCGTGGCCGGGAATCGAACCCGGGCCCCTGGTAGATGCCTTTGTAGATGGCGCACCGTGGCACACTCACACCTCAGGCTTTAAGAAGTTCCTTCCAGTTAGCGGGCTACACTGACTGCCTTGCAGCTCGCCCAGTTTTCTCAATAACACGTAACGGTGAAAGGATAGAGACTCAAATCGAAAACCGGATGGCCCCTGAGTCCATCACCGTAACCATGGTGATAGATGCAGGCCAGGGAGAATGACGCAGGTTCCACTCAAATCAGTAGTTTCTCTGCGTAAATATCTGGATTACTGGCTGAATGTGGGAGGGTGGGGAGAGAGGGAAGGAGAGAGAGGAAGAATGAGTCAGGGCAGAGAGAGAGAGAGAGAGACAGAGATAGGGTGGAGAGAGAGAGGTGGGGGAGACAGGGTGGCAGGAGAGAGAGAGACACACACAGAAAGAGGGCAGAGAGAGAGCTAGAGAGAGCGCAGGGCAGAGACGGAGATAGAGTGGGCAGACAGGAGAGACAAAGAACAAACAAAGAACATCCCAGCACGGGGAACAGGCCCTTCGACCCAACGAGCCCGCGCCGCCGCATCATCCCACACCTACCCCGCCCTGTGTGTGTGTGTGAGCGGAACCCCTAATGTAGCCAGATTCAGGGGAGAATAGTGTCCATTTGTTACACCCATCAGCTTAAGAGCACATCTTTGGGGTGTGGGAGGAAACCGGAGCGCCCGGAGGAAACCCACGCAACCACGGGGAGAATGCGCAAACTCCCACAGACACAGGCCCAAATCCATGTATCTGCACAGCTAGCAGTGCTAGTCACTGAGCTGTTGCGGCGCCCGTCTACTGGTCCAGGATTAAGCACACACACCGACACGAAGTACTAGGCCACTCCCGGAACCTCCAAGAGCAGCCCACGCACGACCCACCGTGTGCATGCCCCTCGTTTGACAACAAGGTGGACCGCCACCTGTGGAATAAAAAGACAATACGTTAACACATAAAACTACATTTCTGGTGTTGTCCCGAGGCTCTGACCCTATTTAATACCCTCTACTATAACCCTCCATCCTTGCTTCGCTCATGTGTCTGTCTAAGTAAACCTTAAACAAGTCCAACGTGCCTGCCTCCACCACCCTACTCGGTAGCGCGTTCCATACCCCCACGACTCTCTGCGTGAAAAACCTTCCTATCATATCCAAATTATACTTCTCCCCCTTCACCCTTAGATCGTGACCCCTCGTAATTGTCCCCAATCTAGGGAAAAGCCTACCACTGTTGACTCTATCTATTCCCTTCAGTATTTTATATACCTCTACCATATCACCCCTTAATCGCCGTCTTTCTAAGGAGAAGAGCCCCAGTTTCTCCAACCTTTCCTCGTAACTCAGTCCTTCCATGCCAGGCAACATCCTGGTAAACCTCCTCTGCACCCTCTCCAGGGTCTCCATGTCCTTCCGGTAGTAAGGTGACCAGAACTGGACGCAGTACTCCAAATGCAGTCTAACCAACGTTCTGTACAACTGAAGCATTAGACGGCAGCTCTTATACTCTATACCCCTTCCTATAAAGGCTAGCATTCCATAAGCTTTCTTCACAACCTTCTCTACCTGTGTCGACACCTTCAGAGAGTTGTGCACCTGCACTCCCAGGTCCCTCTGTACCTCTATACTCTTAAATCGGTCTACCTTTTATCACGTAACTCCTCCCTGCATTATTCCTTCCAAAATGCATCACCTTGCATTTGTCAGGATTAAATTCCATCTGCCATCTATCTGCCCAGTATACCAACCTATCTATATCCTGCTGCGTCACCTGACATTCCTCCTCAGTATCTGCTAATCCTACCATCTTGGTGTCATCCGCAAATTTGCTGATCACACCACGGACGCCCTCTTCCAAGTCGTTTATATATACCACAAAGAGGAGAGGTCCCAGTACTGAGCCCTGCGGCACACCACTGGTGACTGGCCTCCAGCCAGAAAAGGTCCCCTCGACAACTACTCTCTGTCTCCTATTTCCCAGCCAGCTTTCGACCCACCTAGCTACCTGTCCTTGTATCCCATGTGCCTTAACCTTTTCTACCAGCCTACCGTGAGGGACTTTGTCAAACGCCTTACTGAAATCCATATAGATGACATCAACGGCTCGCCCATCGTCAACCGTTTTTGTCACCTCCTTGAAGAGTTCCACCAGATTCGTAAGGCAAGACCTCCCTCTAACAAAGCCATGTTGCGTATCCCTAATCAGATCGCAACGCTCCAAATGCTCATACATCCTATCCCTAAGAATTTTTTCTTAGGGATAGACAGGAGAGACGGGCAGACAGGAGAGACGGAGACAGTGAGAGATTGTGTACAGTTCTTCCTCTCTGCTTTCCCTACCCCCCCAACTCTCCAACATTCAGACCAGTTTATTAGAAACAGCTGCATTTCTTTATCTGCCAGAACCATCCAGATTTTCTTGGGCGAGGCAAATTGATGTAAAAACCTCGCGCGGTTCTTGTTCAATTTTTCATGGGAATTGTTTGCACAATGGACTAACACCTTTCCTGCTCAAATCTCTCCCTCTTGCTGCAAGTTTACAGTTTCACGGTCATCGATGGCCCTTTTCCAATCTTAAAACACGCCAACCCGGATGTTACAGGAACATAGGAGCAGGCCGTTTGGCCCTTCAAGCCTGCTGCACCATTTATTTTGATCATGGCTGCTCATCCAACGCAACAGCCTGATTTCCCCCCCTTTCCCCCGGATCCTTTGATCCACTTCTCCCCCAGTGCTCTACCTAACTGCTCTCGAAATGTTTTGGCCTCAATTTCACAGGTTTGCCACTCTCCGGGTGAAGAAATGTCTCCTCATCTCTGCCCTAAACGGTTTCTCTGAATCCTCAGACTGTGACCCCTGGTTCTGGACTCCCCCACCATCGGAACATCCTCTCCTCCAACAGTCCTGTCCAGTCCCTTGAGAATTGTATAGCTTTCTATCAGATCCCCTCTCGCTCTTCTAAACTCCAGTGAATATAATGTTAACCTAGTCAATCTCTCCTCATACATCAGTCCTGCCATCCCCGGAATCAGCCTGGTAAACCTTCGCTGCTCTCCCTCGAGAGCAAGAACATCCTTCCTCAGAAAAAGGAGACCAAAACTGCACTCAATACTCTAGGTGTGGCCTCACCAAGGCCCCGTATAGTTGCAACAGCACATCCCAATAGAACTTCCTCAGCATTCCACTGCGCTCAGGTTTTCCAAGTAGGATTTCATAGGATTGTTCCAGGGCAGAAGGAGGCCATTCAGCCCATTGTGTCAGCACAGGCTCTCCAGGTGACCATCATGACTTAGTGCCATCTCCCTGCCTTTTCCCCCATACACCCTGCTCATTGTTTCTGTTGAAATAATCATCCAATGCCTCCTGAATGCCTCAAGTGAATCTGTCTCCACCACACTCTCAGACAGTACACTCCAGATCCTAACCACTCACTGTGTGAATCTGTCTCCACCGACACTCTCAGACAGTACATTCCAGATCCTAACCACTCGCTGTGTGAATCTGTCTCCACCACACTCTCAGACAGTACACTCCAGATCCTAACCACTCGCTGTGTGAATCTGTCTCCACCACACTCTCAGACAGTACATTCCAGATCCTAACCACTCGCTGTGTGAATCTGTCTCCACCACACTCTCAGATAGTACACTCCAGATCCTAACCACTCGCTGTGTGAATCTGTCTCCACCACACTCTCAGACAGTACACTCCAGATCCTAACCACTCGCTGTGTGAATCTGTCTCCACCACACTCTCAGACAGTACACTCCAGATCCTAACCACTCGCTGTGTGAATCTGTCTCCACCACACTCTCAGACAGTACATTCCAGATCCTAACCACTCGCTGTGTGAATCTGTCTCCACCACACTCTCAGATAGTACACTCCAGATCCTAACCACTCGCTGTGTGAATCTGTCTCCACCACACTCTCAGACAGTACATTCCAGATCCTAACCACTCGCTGTGTGAATCTGTCTCCACCAACACTCTCAGACAGCGCATTCCAGATCCTATCCACTCGCTGTGTGAATCTGTCTCCACCACACTCTCAGACAGTACACTCCAGATCCTAACCACTCGCTGTGTGAATCTGTCTCCACCAACACTCTCAGACAGTACATTCCAGATCCTGACCGCTCACTGTGTGAAAAGGTTTTTTTTCTTACATCGCATGTTTTGCAAATCACTTTAAATTAATATTCTCATTCTTGAGTAGAAACAGTTTCTCCCTCTCCACTCTGTCCAGCCCTCCATGATTTTGAACACCTCCATCAAATCTCCTCTTAACCTTCTTCTCTCCAGGGAGAATAGTCCCAAACTCTCCTCATAACTGAAGTTTCTCATCCCTGGAACCTCTTCTGCAATCTCTCCAATGGGTTCATATCCTTCCTGTAGTGTGACACCCAGAACTGTACACAATATTCCAGTTGCGCTCTTGTATAAAAGTTCAGAATAACTTCCTTGCTCTTGTGCTCTTAATCGTGAACCAACAAACCACTGACTCAGAGACGAGAGTGGAAGAAAAATAGATCTTTTAGATTTACTGAACAAAAATAGAGCTTTATTTTTACGATGACTCATCGAGTCACTAAATGTTGAAGCCAAACTCCTTTAAACTAATGTGCGCTCCCAACAATCCCCACATTCTTTCAAGCACAGTGGTTAGCACTGCTGCCCCACAGCGCCAGGGGCCTGGATTCAATTCCGACCTTGAGTCGCTGACTGTGCGGAGCCTGCACACTCTCCCCGTTTCTGCGTGGGTTTCCTCGGGGTGCTCCGGTTTCCTTCCGCGGTGGATTGGCTATGCTGAATTGCCCCTTAGTGAGCCAAAGATGTGTGGGTTAGGTGGATCGGCCGTGCTAAATTGCCTCTTAGTGTTTAAAGATGTGTAGGTTAGAAGGATTTGCTGTACGAAATTGCCCCTCTGTGTCCAAAGATTAGGTTAGGTGGATTGGCCATGATCAATGCACAAGGTTACGGGGTTATGATGGGAGATTGGATCTAGATAGGGAGCTCTTTCAGAGGATCTTGTGCAGTGTTGGGATTCTATGGGAATGTTGATGGCTGTCTGTTTGTCACTTGACCCTTGAGTTTCTCTGTATACTTGCAAACAAACCTCTTCACCTCTCTGTCCCCCTCTGCAGGGGGGGATAATGCTGATCTGTATCCTAGCCCCTTCCACCTGCCCTACACAGGAACGCATATCCATAGAAACTAGATGTGGGACTAGGCCACTCAGCCCTTCAGATCTGCTCCGCCGTTCATTTTCATCCTGGCTGATGGTGGTGGCTCGGTGGTTAGCGCTGCTGCCTCTCAGCGCCGGGGTTCAATTCTAGCCTTGGCTCACTGTCTGTGTGGAGAATGCATGTCCTCCCTGTGTCTGCGTGGGCTTCCTCTGGACGCTCCGGTTTCCTCCCACAGTCTAAAGACGTGTGGGTCAGGTTGAGTGGCCATGCTAAAATGCCCCTTATTGTCAGGGGGACTAGCAGGGTAAATACATGAGGCTACAGGGTTGGTGCTGACTCAATAGCTGAATAGCCTCCTTCTGTAGGATTTTATGATCAAATTCAATATCCTAAACCCTCCTCCCCCCCCCCCCCCCCCATATCCCTTAATCCCTTTAGCCCCAACAGCTAATTATTTTTCTTGAAATCACACAATGTTTTGACCTCAGTGACTTTCTGTGGGAGTGAAAAATTCATCATTATCTGGGTGAAGAAATGTCTCCTCACCTCAATTCTATGACGTTCTGGAGTCCCCCATCACATAAGAACATAAGAAATAGGAGCAGGAGTAGGCCATCTAGCCCTTCGAGCCTGCCCCGCCATTCAATAAGATCATGGCTGATCTGTCGTGGCTCAGTTCCACTTTCCGGCCCTCTCCCCATAACCCTTAATCCCCTCTCTTATCAAAAACCCATCAACCCGCTTCTTAAAAATATTTAGCGAGGCAGCCTCCACCACTTCAACGGGCAGAGAATTCCAGAGATTCACCACCCTTTGAGTGAAGAAGTTCCTCCTCAACTCTGTTCTAAAACGCACCCCCTTTATCTTGAGGCTGTGCCCCCTAGTCCTACTGTCCTTTCTGAGCGGGAAGAGTCTCTCCACCTCTATCCTATCCATCCCATTCATCATCTTATACGTCTCAATGAGATCTCCCCTCATTCTTCTAAACTCTAACGAGTACAAGCCTAATTTATTCAGCCTCTCCTCATAGCTCAACCCCCTCAACTCCGGTATCAGCCTAGTAAACCTCCTCTGCACTCCCTCCAAGGCCAAAATATCCTTGCGTAAGTACGGCGCCCAAAACTGCACACAGTACTCCAGCTGCGGCCTCACCAATGCCCTATACAGCCGCAGCAAGACCTCCCTACTTTTATATTCAATCCCCCTCGCTATGAAGGCCAGCATCCCATTCGCCTTCCTGACCACCTGCTGCACCTGCAAGCTGGGTTTTTGCGACTCATGCACAAGGACCCCCAGATCCCTCTGCACCGTCGCCTGCTGCAGTTTTTCGCCACGTAAGTAATAGACCAGGAACATTCTTTCTGAATCTACCCTGTTAAACTTTCTATAAGATTCCGCTTTCACTCTTCTAAACTCCACTAAATATAATCCTAACTGACTTAGTCTCTCCTCATATGACAGACCTGCCACCCCATGAATGAGCCCGGTAAACTTTCGCCTCTACAGCAAGGACATCCTTCCTCAGATAAGTAACTGCACACAATACTCCAGGTGAGGCCTCACCAATGCCCCATACAATTGTAGCAAAACATCCCCATCCCTATACTCAAACTCTCTCCCTATAAAGGCCAACATACCTTTTGCTTTCTTTACTGCCTGCTTACTTTCAGTGACTGATGCGTGAGGACAACAAGGTCTCACTGGGTCTCCGCCTCTCTGTTACATCCATTCATAATTATCTGTCTGCCTATTATCGCGACCAAAGTTTGCACATTCTCCTTGTCTCTGCGTGGGTTTCCTCCGGGTACTCCGGTTTCCTCCCACAATCCAAAGATGTGCGGGTTAGGTTGATTGGCTATGCTAAGAAATTGCCCCTTAGTATCCAGGGATGTGTAGGTTAGAGAGATTAGTGGGTATAATACGTAGGGATATGGGGGTGGAGCCTGGTGGGATTGTGTTCGGTGCAGACTCGATGGGCCGAAGGGCCTCTTTCTGCACTGTAGGGTTCTATGATCTTCTAAAGTGGATAACCTCACATTTATCCACATTATACTGCAGCTGCCCTGCATATGCCCACACAGCTGAGCATATGCCTGTCCAAATCTGATCCTTTTAATATCCCTGGCTAACAGGGCATTATCCATCCCAGGTTTTAAACTCTAAGTGAGGGAGTTCCACAGATCAACCAACCTTCACGTGAAGCAGTACTTCTGCTTAAACCTGGCTTAGATACGGAGGTTATATCTTATTGTCTGAGACTACGCTGCCAGTCAGAAAGGTCCCGCTGCATCTATCCTATCAACACATTTGAAAATACTACAGAAAATCTCACTCAAAGCACCTCAACTTCCCATATTCTAGAGAATACAAGTTTGGTTCCTCCAATCTCTCCTCATGAGTTAACCTGGCTCTCCCAGGCTACCCAGATGATAGTTCTTTCAACAAGTGGGCCAGGATACTGGCCCTATACATGACACAGGCCAAGGTAATCCTGTCCACTATCTACAAGGCACAAGTCAGGAGTGTGATGGAACAATCTCTACCTGCCTGGATGAGCGCAGCTTCAACAACACTCAAGAAGCGTAACACCCGACAACATGTCCTGATCCCTCCAAGCTGACACTATAGTTAAGAAATCTCACCCATGTCTTTACTTTTTCAGGAGACTAAGGAAATTTGGCATGTCCGCTATGATTCTCTTCAACTTTTACTGATACATCATAGAAAGCATTCCTTCTGGTTGTATCACAGCTTGGTCTGGGCTCCTGCTCTGTCCAAGACCGCAAGAAACTACAAAGGGTCATGAACGTAGCCCAATCCATCACACAAACCAGCCATTGACTCTGTCTACACTTTACGCTGCCTCGGGAAAGGCAGCCGGCATAATTAAGAATGGCATGTACTCCGGACATTCTCTCTTCCACCTTCTTCCGTCGGGAAAAAGATACAAATATTTGAGATCTTGTACCAACCCAATCAAGAATAGCTTCTTCCCTGCTGCGTCAGACTTTTGAATGGGCCAACCTTATGTTAAATTGATCTTTCTCTACACTTTAGTTATGACTTTAACACTACATTCTACACTTTCTCCTTTCTTTTCCCCGTGTATTCTATCAACAGTATGTTTTGTTTGTATCGTGCGCAAGAAACATTCTTTTCACTGTCTCCCAATACCCATGACAATAATAAATCCATCCAGGACAAAGCAGCCCCGTTTAATTGCTACTCCATCCATAAACACTCACTCCCTCCACCCCCCGACACACAGTGACAGCAGTGTGTACCATCTACAAGATGCACCGCAGCGACTCACCGAGGCTCCTTAGGCAGCACCTTCCAAACCTATGAATACCATCTAGAAGGACAAGGGCAACAGATACCTGGGGAACACCCCCACCACCCGGAACATTCCCCATCCCTCACTGCCCCTCAGGAAGGTGGTGGTGAGCTGCCTTCTCGAATTGTCACAGCTCCCATAACGTAGGTACACCCAGAGTGCTGTTAGGGAGAGAGAGTTCCTCTCCAAGTCATTCACCACCCTGACTTGCCAATGATGTGGAGGTAAGAACATAATAAGAACATAAGAAATAGGAGCAGGAGTAGGCCATCTAGCCCTTCGAGCCTGCCCCGCCATTCAACAAGATCATGGCTGATCTGTCGTGGCTCAGTTCCACTTTCCCGCCCTCTCCCCATAACCCTTAATCCCCTTGCCTATCAAAAACCCATCAACCCGCATCTTAAAAATATTTAGCGAGGCAGCCTCCACCACTTCAACGGGCAGAGAATTCCATAGATTCACCACCCTTTGAGTGAAGAAGTTCCTCCTCAACTCCATTCTAAACTGCCTCCCCTTTATCTTGAGGCTGTGCCCCCTAGTCCTACTGTCCTTTCTGAGCGGGAAGAGTCTCTCCACCTCTATCCTATCCATCCCATTCATCATCTTATATGTCTCAATGAGATCTCCCCTTGTTCTTCTAAACTCTAACGAGTACAAGCCTAGTTTATTCAGCCTCTCCTCATAGCTCAACCCCCTCAACTCCGGCATCAGCCTAGTAAACCTCCTCTGCACTCCCTCCAAGGCTAAAATATCCTTGCGTAAGTACGGCGACCAAAACTGCACACAGTACTCCAGCTGCGGCCTCACCAATGCCCTATACAGCCGCAGCAAGACCTCCCTACTTTTATATTCAATCCCCCTCGCTATGAAGGCCAGCATCCCATTCGCTTTCCTGACCACCTGCTGCACCTGCAAGCTGGGTTTTTGCGACTCATGCACAAGGACCCCCAGGTCCCTCTGCACCGTCGCCTGCTGCAGTTTTTCGCCACATTATTGGACTGGGGTGGGCACAGTAAGAAGTCTCACGACAGTAGGTTAAGGTCCGACAGGTTTGTTTAGAGCTTTCGGAGTGTTGTCCCTTCACCAGATGAGTGATGGGATGGTTTGGGCTACGTCCACACTCACCCTGATGAAGGAGCAGTGCTCTGAAAGCTCGTGATTCCAAATAAACCTGTCGGCCTTCAACCTGGAGACTTCTTACTGTGTCTATCCTGACTTGGAAATCTATCAGTCCTCCCTTCACTGTCACTGGTCAAAAACCCCTGAAGCTCCCTCCCTAACAGCACTCTGCCACAAGACTTCTTTGAGGCAAACATGTGAACAACCAAAGGAGGGTGAGTGGGGTGGGGTGGGGTGGGGTGGGGTGGGGTAAAGAGTGCAATGCTAATTTTCCAACTCCCCCTTAACACAGGAGACCCTTTCCCATTCCCACCCAGGGACAGGAGATATGGGATACTGACACTGCAGTCAGCCCTGGGATTATTAATACCAGCACATAGTTTGCACTGGGAAGTTCAGTGAAGCTTTTAAGAGCCTGAAAGAACCAGAGTTAAAAGCGAAATGAGTTCTTATTATCATTTTTTCAAATCCGAACGCAACGTGTGGGAAGCTTTGCTGGGTAAAGCCAGCGGTGCAGGGTTTTGTTTCATTGCAAACCTGTAGCTGCATTGTAACAAGTCCTGGAACCAGAGGGAGCTGCATCTGTTGTATCAATGTTTAAACAAGTGGAGATATGTATGCATAACAAACCCAGCGCTGTTTGCATTTATTCCCAGCGTTGTTTTTTGATTATATTTAAAGCAGATTTGCAAACCAGCCAACACAATCTCCTCTCTCTCTCTCTCTGTTCTTACCTGAGTCGGAAAGCCCCAGGAATGCTATCAGCAAGAGGCAGATACACAACCCGCACCAGCGCAGGTTCCCTCTGTCAGGATCCATGGCCAGTTGGAGGTGAACAGCACAGACTGCGACAGGAGAGGAGAGGGAGGGGAATCTGTTGATTTTGAAATGGGAGGAGACTTTCCCACTGCTGGAGCTTGTTGCATTCCCGCTACTTGTGATTTCACCGTGTGAACACCTAGTGTTGGAGAGAGAATCACTGGTGCGGGAGAGGCCATTCAGCCCATCGAGTCTGCCCCAATTCTCCCACTGAGCATCCCACCCAGGCCCTCTTCCTGTTGCCCCATGTCTTTACTCTGCTAATCCCACACATTTAGAGACATTAAGGGGCAATTTAGCACAGCTAATCCCTCTAATTGACACATCTTTGTACACTTGGGGACAATTTAGCATGACAAATCCCAAGAGGCAATTTAGCCTGGTCAATCCACCGCCCCTTACATCCTTGGACATTAAGGGACAATTTAGCATGGCCATTCCACCTCACCTGCACATCTTTGGACAATAAGAGGCAATTTAGCACGGCCAATCCACACTAACCTGTACATCTTTGGACACTAAGGGACAATTTAGCATGGCCAATCTACCTAACCTACATATCGTTGGACAATAAGAGGCAACTTAGCACGGCCAATCCACCCTAACCTACACATCTTTGGACAATAAGAGGCAACTTAGCATGGCCAATCCACCTAACCTGTACATTTTTGGATACTAAGGGACAATTTAGAATGGCCAATCCTCCTAACCTACACATCTTTGGATACTAAGGGGCACTTTAGCATGGCCAATCCACCCTAACCTGCACATCTTTGGATACGAAGGAACAGTTCAAAGGGATAGTCCAAATGTGTGCAAATTAGATTGATTGGCTTTGCTAAATTGACCCTAGTGTCAGGGGGATTAGCAGGGTAAATGCTTGAGATTATGGGAATAGGGCCTGGGTGGGATTGACGTCAGTACAGACTCGCTGGGCTGAGTGGCCTCCTTTTGTACTGTACGGATTCTAATTTAGCATAGCCGAGTCTCCTTATCTGCACATCTTTGGGCACTAAGGAACAATTTAGCATGGCCAATCATAAGGCCATAAACTGTACATCTTGGGATATTAATGTTCAATTTAGCATGGCCAATCTGCCTCATCAGGTGGAGAATCTGGTGAACTGGTGAACAACAATAATCTCTCCCTGAATGTCAACCAAACAAAGGGCTTCAGGAAGTGTAGAGGAGAACATGCTGCTATCTGCATCAACGGATATGAAGTGGAAATGCTTGAGAGTCTCAGGCTTTGAGGTGTCCAGGTCACCAATGTGTCCTGCTCCCCCCAGTGCTGAGATTATAGTTAAGAAAGGCCAACTACTTTCTCAGAAGACTAAGGAAATTTGGCACGTCTGCCACGACTCTCACCAGCATTTACAGATGCCCCATAGAAAGCATTCTTTCTGGTTGTATCACAGCTTGGTATGGGCTCCTGCTCTGCCCAAGAACACAAGGAACTACAGAATTTAATGAACGAAGCCCCATCCATCACGCAAACCATCTACTGACTCTGTCTCAGAAAAGCAGCCAGCACAGCCAAGGACCCCACGCACCCCGGATAAACTCTCTTCCACCATCTTCCGTCAGAAAAAAAGATACAAATTGGCTCCTACGCTTTCAGCCATTACTACGGTAACAACCTTTCAAAAATCATTTATTGGTTTGTAAAGTGATTTGGGATTTCCTATGGTCTTGAAGGGCGCTATATAAATGCAGAGTCATCCAATCCCTTTTCCACCTCCTTACCAGTTGCACTGACTCCAGTGGGGGGTATTAGTTTTCTTTTGAGGGGGGGGGGAATCGGATAGAGGGATACAAAACAATGACAGGCAAAGATAGGGGAGATCGTAAGAATCTTTTCCCCATGAGAGAGGTGCTAAACTCCACAGGGCACAGGTTTAAGGTGATGAGTAAGTGGTTTGGAGGGGATCTGAGGAACTCTTTATTCACCCAGAGGGTGGTGGGAATCTGAAATGTGTTGCCTGAGGCACTGGTGGAGGCAGGAACTCTGGCAATGTTTAAGAAGCTTAGGAGCATTTAAATCACCAAGGGATAGTAGGCTATGGACCAGGTGCTGGTAAATGGGAATAGTGTAGATTGGCTGCTCTAAATATCATTCTCCCACTTCCTTTCTCTATTTTAACAACTTCAGTTCTGCATTCGCAGTGTCAGTCTCCATTATGGGTTCAAACATTGGGAATATTGTGTGAACTCCTGATTTTCCCAAGGTTACCAATGAGGTTTCAGATCAGACACTGTCCCTGCTGTATGAACAGATATAGAGGGGCAGCACGGTGGCACAGTGGTTAGCACTGCTGTCTCACAGTGCCAGGGACTCTGGTTCAATCCCAGCCTCAGGTCACCGTCTGTGTGAAGTTTGCACATTCTCCCCATATCTGCATGGGTTTCCTCCAGGTGCTCTGGTTTCTTGAGTAAGAAGTCTCACAACACCAGGTTAAAATCCAACAGGTTTATTTGGTGGTCCAAAGATGTGCCGGTTAGGTGGGTTGGCTATGCTAAATTGTCCCTTAATGTCAGGGGGATTAGCAGGGTAAATATGTGGGGTTATGGGGATAGGGGTTGAGTGGGATTGTTGTTGGTGCAAGCTTGATGGGCTGAATGGCCTCCTGCACTGCTGGGGTTCAACGATTCAATGTACTGTTAGGTGGGGTCTGAAACAAAAGATGTGAGGGTGGAATCCTGTGGCAGGTTCTAGGTGCAGAGGCCGATGTATATATTGGGATTTTTAATTGTATTACTGCTTGTTGTTGGATGTGGAAAAATAGTCATTGAATCTTCATTGAATCAGCTCTGCTGATTAAGGATAGTATCAAGGTGGTAGCAAGGGATGATATTGGAGCCAAGGAGCAGAACGTGGAATCGTTGTGGCTGGAGATTAGGAACAGCAAAGGGAGGAAGACGCTGGTGGGTGTCGTCTATAGGCCCCCGAATAATGATCTGGAGGTGGGGCGGGCTGTTAACGCGCAAATAAGTGCGGCGTGCAGGAATGGGACGGCAGTAGTTATGGGGGATTTCAATCTGCATATTGATTGGTTGACCCATGTTGGACGAGGTGGGCTCGAGGAGGAGTTCTTGGAATGCTGCCGGGATAGTTTCCTTGAACAGTGTGTGTTGGAGCCAACGAGGGAGCGAGCTATCTTGGATCTGGTGCTATGTAATGAGGCGGGTAGAATTAGGGACCTTGCGGTGAAGGATCCTCTTGGAGAGAGTGATCATTGTATGGTGGAGTTTCTGGTGCAGATGGAGGAGGAGAAAGTGGGTTCCCGGACACGCATCCTTTGTTTGAATAGAGGGGAGTATGGTAGGATGAGAGAAGAATTGGCGAATGTGGACTGGGGGAGCGCGTTGGAAGGTAGGTCTGCTGAGGAGCAGTGGAGGATCTTTAAGGAGATCTTTCTTGGTGCTCAGCAGAAATTTATTCCGATGGTCAAAAAGGACCGTAGGAGGAGAGATAATAAGCCGTGGATAACGAAGGAGGTGAAGGAAAGTGTTAAATTAAAAGCGGAGGAATTTAGAGTAGCTAAGAGCAGTGGGCGAGAAGAGGATTGGGAAAGGTTTAAATGTCAACAAAGATTGACAAAGAAGTTGATAAAGAAGGGTAGGAGAAGCTATGAAGCTGGGCTAGCGCTTAATATAAAAAAGGATAGCAAGAGTTTTTATAAATATATAAAAAGGAAGAGGCTGGCTAGGGTGAACGTTGGTCCTTTAGAGGATGAGAAAGGGGAGCTAGTGGTAGGGGATGGGGATATGGCTAAGGTCTTGAATAACTTTTTTGTTTCTGTCTTCACGGAGGAGGACGTGAATAATTTGCCGGGTGTTAGCGATGGAAAGGTGGTAGGACTGGAGGGTCTTAATGACATTACTGTTACTAGAGAGGCGGTGCTCGACAGACTGGAGGGGCTGATTGTGGACAAGTCCCCAGGACCGGATGGAATGCATCCGAGGGTTCTGAAAGAAATGGCGGAGGTTATAGTGGATGCCTTGGTGGTTATTTTCCAGACATCGCTGGATTCCGGGGAAGTGCCGGAAGATTGGAAAACGGCTAATGTTACGCCGTTGTTTAAGAAGGGTGCCAGGCAAAAGGCGGGGAATTATAGGCCGGTTAGTTTAACGTCTGTGGTAGGTAAAATGTTAGAATCCGTCATTAAGGAGGAAATTGCGAGGCATCTTGAAGGGAATTGCTTAATAGGGCAGACGCAACACGGTTTCATTAAAGGGAAGTCGTGTCTGACAAATTTACTGGAGTTCTATGAGGATGTGTCTAGGGCAGTGGATAGAGGAGAGCCGGTGGATGTGGTCTTTCTGGATTTTCAGAAGGCGTTTGACAAGGTACCTCACAAGAGGTTATTGCAGAAGGTCAGGGGACATGGAGTTGGGGGTAGGGTGTTAGTGTGGATAGAGGTTTGGTTGTCAAATAGGAGGCAGAGAGTGGGGGTCAATGGGTGCTATTCGGATTGGCGGTTGGTGACTAGTGGGGTGCCCCAGGGGTCGGTGCTGGGGCCTCAGCTATTTACCATTTATATAGATGATCTGGAGGAGGGAACCGAGTGTAGGGTGTCGAAATTTGCTGATGACACCAAGATTGGGGGAAAGGCAAATTGTGCGGAGGGTGTGAAGAGTCTGCAGAAGGATCTAGATAGGCTGGGCGAATGGGCCAGGAAATGGCAAATGGAATTTAATGTTGGCAAGTGTGAGGTGGTCCACTTTGGTAGGAAGAATGGTAGGAAGGACTATTACTTACGTGGCGAAAAACTGCAGCAGGCGACGGTGCAGAGGGACCTCGGGGTCCTTGTGCATGAGTCGCAAAAACCCAGCTTGCAGGTGCAGCAGGTGGTCAGGAAGGCGAATGGGATGCTGGCCTTCATAGCGAGGGGGATTGAATATAAAAGTAGGGAGGTCTTGCTGCAGCTGTATAGGGCATTGGTGAGGCCGCAGCTGGAGTACTGTGTGCAGTTTTGGGCGCCGCACCTGCGCAAGGATATTTTAGCCTTGGAGGGAGTGCAGAGGAGGTTTAATAGGCTGATACCGGAGTTGAGGGGGTTGAGCTATGAGGAGAGGCTGAATAAACTAGGCTTGTACTTGTTAGAGTTTAGAAGAATGAGGGGAGATCTCATTGAGACGTATAAGATGATGAATGGGATGGATAGGATAGAGGTGGAGAGACTCTTCCCGCTCAAAAAAGACAGTAGGACTAGGGGGCACAGCCTCAAGATAAGGGGAGGCGGTTTAGAACGGAGTTGAGGAGGAACTTCTTCACTCAAAGGGTGGTGAATCTCTGGAATTCTCTGTCCGTTGAAGTGGTGGAGGCTGCCTCGCTAAATATTTTTAAGAAGCGGGTTGATGGGTTTTTGATAAGAGAGGGGATTAAGGGTTATGGGGAGAGGGCGGGAAAGTGGAACTGAGCCACAACAGATCAGCCATGATCTTATTGAATGGCGGGGCAGGCTCGAAGGGCTGGATGGCCTACTCCTGCTCCTATTTCTTATGTTCTTATTTTATCTTGAAGTCAGAGATTGATGGATTTCAGGAGTTTAATGAGATGAAGGAATGGGGAGTGTGCAGGAAAGGATGTCGAGGTGGAAGATCAGCCATGATGGAGTTGAATGGTGAGGAATACACATGGGGCTGAATGGTCTCCTCCTACTCCCATTTCCCATGTTGCTCCCTCTGAGTGCACTTGGTAAACAGTTGCAGAGAGCAACATTACCACCTACTGTCCTGACATGGAAACTACTGTTAGCTTGCACTTGACCTTTCAGTTCTGGTGTCATCAGCCACAGTTCAACCTACCCATTAACAGAAACAGAGCAGGGAATGTTTTATTAGGAGGCAGAGCAGGTTCATCAGACAGACAATGTTCATGGCTAACAAAGTTGATTTATTTAAGTAGGCTTACATTAACACTGCAATGAAGTTACTGTGAAAATCCCCGAGTCACCACACTCCCGGCACCTGTTTGGGTACACTGAGGGAGAATTTAGCATGGCCAATGCACCTAACCTGTACATCTTTGGACTGTGGGAGGAAACCGGAGCACCCAGAGGAAACACACGCAGACACGGGGAGAACGTGCAGACTCCACACACAAAGCGATCCAAGCCTGGAAGCGAACCCGGGTCCCTAGCGCTGTGAGGCAGCAGTGCTAATGGGATTGTGGTCGATACAGACTCAATGGGCTAAATGATCACCTCCGGTCCTGTAGGGATTCTGTGATTTGGTTTAATCTCTGAGCAGAATGTGTGAATGGCAAAGTCCACAGTGCGTTGTATTTCTGAGCAGAGAAAGAACTTCTGTTCAGACAGTGGCCAGAAAGCAGTAAAACATCCCAAAGTACTTCACAGTAACATCACAGGACAAAGTCTGACACAGAGCGGAGATACATGTGGAAAAATGATCTAATGCTTGGCTAAAGAGAAGCAACACACACGATAGAGGTAGTGAGGTAGAGTGTGGGGTGAACACTCAGCTGAGAGGCAACTAAATGTTATAATGACAGGGCAAGTACATGGGTGATGGGTGAACATGACTTGGTTCGGGTTAGAATATAGGTAGCAAGACACACTTCCACAGTATTGCCTGAAGAGGGAGGTGCAGCACAGCAAATCGTGATTTGTGTTTGAAAAATTGTGCACTCAGCCTCAAGGGCTGTAGCTTCTCTTGATGACAAGGATTGTCTTTTTCCCCTTCTTTCATAAAATGATTTTATTCACATCAGGGTAAATAATGCACTGTTGTTTTGGAAACAGTTTATTTTAAACTTTAGTTTACATTATTTCCTCAAGTGAAGCCAGTCTTTAATCAGAAGTAACTTGATTTCAAAATGTTGAAGATGTGAAGAGTTACAGGAACTGAAAATCTTGCTGATTGAATTGGACACAGGACACTACAGCGCAGTACAGGCCCTTCAGCCCTCGATGGTTCCACTGATCGGTGCAACAATCTACCGACCCTCTAACCTAAACTATTCCAATGTTATCCATATGCCTATCCACTGACCATTTGAACACCCTTAAAGTTGGTGAGTCCACAACTGCTGCAGGCAGGGCATTCCACACCCTTACTACCCCCTGAGTAAAGAACCTACCTCTGACATCCATCCTATAATTACCACCCCTCAATTTAAAGCTATGTCCCCTTCAGTTAGCCATCACCATCCGATGGAAAAAGGCTCTCTGTCCACCCTATCTAACCCTCTGATCATCTTGTATGCCTCAATTTAGTCACCTAATTATGATAGGTAAATTATGTTGGCAATTAAATATTTCAGAGCACATATTCAAAACATGTATTCATCACAGCACAACAAATAATGAAAAAGAAACTTTTATTAGACAAATATTTAGAACAGTGAAGTAATAAAAATGTTTGCTTGTATATCAAAAGGATATTTCCATACAAAAAAAACAAATGCTAAATACACTAATCCTCTTCAATATGATACAGCAAATTTATCAAATTAGTAAATTTACAACAGTTGGTTTGTCACAGTCTCGAGACAGTTTACAGCTGCATTATCATCATCTCTGTTCTATTAGTCACTGTAGACCTGGCAGCATCTAGTCCAGTAAAGTGCAGTCACTCAGGAATACAAGACATCCAGCACTCATTGAGCCAGAATGAAAAAAGGCTGCCGTGTCAGATTCCCAATGTCCATCCTTATTCTTCCCAGTCTTTTAATCCACCTCCTCCACAGTTGGTCCTGTGGAACTGGCATTCCCAGCCTGGGCTCGGCAAGATCCCCCAGCTGCCGCTGCTGCTCCTCCTTGGTACAGGTTGCTAATGATGGGACGGCAGAGATTTTCCAGCTCTTTCAGCTGGTACTCAAACTCCTCCTTCTCTGCCGTCTGATTGCTCTCCAGCCACTGGATGGCCTGGTTACACTTCTCAATGATTTTCTTCTTCTCTGCCTCACTGATTTTATTTCTCACACTCTCATCCTCCACCGCGCTCTTCATGTTGAAGGCGTAGGACTCCAGGGAGTTCTTGGCTGCGATCCTCTGCCGCTGGACTTCATCCTGGCTTTTGTACTTTTCTGCATCCTGCACCATCCTCTCAATTTCCTCCTTGCTCAGCCTGCCCTTGTCATTGCTGATGGTGATCTTGTTCGTTTTGCCTGTGCTCTTGTCAACTGCAGAGACATTGAGGATGCCGTTGGCGTCAATATCGAAGGTGACCTCGATCTGTGGCACCCCACGGGGGGCAGGAGGGATACCACTCAACTCAAACCTGCCCAGGAGATTGTTGTCCTTGGTCATGGCTCTCTCTCCCTCGTACACCTGGATAAGGACACCAGGCTGGTTATCAGTGTAGGTGCTGAAGATCTGGCTCTGCTTGGTGGGAATGGTGGTGTTACGCTTGATGAGGGGAGTCATCACCCCTCCTGCTGTCTCCAGACCCAGAGACAGGGCAGCCACGTCCAGGAGAAGCAAATCCTGAACATTCTCAGACTTATCCCCCATCAGAACTGCCGCTTGAACGGCCGCTCCGTAGGCCACGGCTTCATCAGGATTGATGCTCTTGTTCAGCTCTTTGCCGTTGAAGAAATCTTGCAGCAGTTTCTGGATCTTGGGGATGCGGGTGGAGCCCCCGACCAAGACAACATCGTGGATCTGCGATTTGTCCATCTTGGCGTCTCTCAGAGCTTTCTCCACTGGTTCCAGAGTGCCTCTGAACAGGTCAGAATTCAGCTCCTCAAACCGAGCCCTGGTGATGGAGGTGTAGAAATCTATGCCTTCAAACAGAGAGTCAATCTCAATACCGGCCTGGGTGCTGGAGGACAGGGTTCTCTTTGCTCTCTCACAGGCTGTCCTCAGTCTCCTGACCGCCCTCTTGTTCTGACTGATGTCCTTCTTGTATTTGCGCTTGAACTCCTCAATGAAGTGGTTGACCATGCGGTTATCAAAGTCCTCTCCTCCCAAGTGGGTGTCACCCGCTGTCGATTTCACTTCAAAGATACCATCGTCAATGGAGAGAACAGAAACGTCAAAGGTGCCACCTCCCAAGTCAAAGATGAGAACATTGTGTTCCCCTCTGCCCTTCTTGTCTAGGCCGTAGGCAATGGCAGCTGCTGTTGGCTCATTGATGACACGGAGGACGTTGAGACCAGCGATCACACCGGCATCCTTGGTTGCCTGGCGCTGGGAATCATTGAAGTAAGCAGGCACGGTGATGACAGCATTGGTGACGGTGTGTCCCAGGTAAGATTCAGCCGTCTCCTTCATCTTGGCCAGCACCATGGAGGAGATTTCCTCAGGGGAAAAGGTTTTATCCTCCCCCTTGTATTCGACCTTCACCTTGGGCTTCCCTGCATCGTTCACCACCTGGAAGGGCCAGTGCTTCATGTCAGATTGGACCACCGCATCATCAAACCTCCTCCCGATGAGCCTCTTGGCATCAAAGATGGTGTTGGGTGGGTTCAGAGCCACCTGGTTCTTGGCAGCATCTCCAATGAGCCTCTCGGTGTCGTTGAAGGCCACGTAGCTGGGGGTGGTGCGGTTGCCCTGGTCATTGGCGATGATCTCCACCTTGCCATGCTGGAAGACCCCCACACAGGAGTAGGTGGTGCCCAGGTCGATGCCAATGGCTGTTCCTTTGGCTGCAGGCATGTTGATTGTAGATCAAAGTGGATGAGCTGGAGTCTTTGTCGCTGCTGCTGTGCAGTGTTGCTGTGACAGTGATCCAGTCACTAAGCGCTCTCTTCTCGCAGGCGTTTGTGAGCCTCTGAGCTGCCGCTCCTTTATATAGTGAGAGAGCGGCCGAGTGGGCGGTGCCTGGCGGCTGATTGACGGCGGCGTGGACCAATGGGAACCCGGCGGCGGTGACGTTTGTGAGGCTGCGGCCAATCAGAGCGCGGCGCGCGGGCGGGAGGGCGGCAGTTGGAGAGAGTTCTGGAAGGAGCGAGTCCGGGACAGAAAGTTCTGGAAAGAGGGAGAAAGTTCCCCCGTCCCTCCGTGTCCCGGGAGGCGGCCACACCAATGGAGTGTGATCAGCTCGGAGCCGGCTGGAGGCGGCAAGGAGGAGCAGAGCAAAGAGGAGATTGTTGTTCAGCAGCCACTGAGGGGGAATGGGATACCAACCCTCCCGGACTGGCCCGGGAGCCTCCCCGAATCCGGGATAAATCCTGTCTCAGGAATGGATCTGATCAGCTGGAGGGAGAAAATGAAGTGAGAATCTATTGGGGGGAAAGGAGGAGATTCCTCTGAGTGTCAGCAGCAGCAGCTTCTGGAACTGGCCAGCTCTTTAATTCCCACCCAGGAGAAAATTCAACCCCAATCCAATCATTGATTTATTTTACACCTTTATCCGTCTCCCAACCGTGGAGCGCCTTCGGATTCATTCCCCATCCGCCCTCCAGTGAAGATCAGCTCAGCCCAAACTCTCAGTGTCCCCGTGTCCTAACTCACACCAAGTCCCATTCACCCCTCACCGCCCTCACCCAGGCTCACCCACCCACACTGGCTCCCACTCCAGCAACACCTCAATTTTAACATTCTCATCCTTGTGACACCAAGTAACAACCGGGTCTGGAAAATTTCTCTTTCTGCCCTCACTGTGCTGGGGCTGGTTAACCGCAGCAATGATGTGGAAATGCCAGCGTTGGACTGGGGTAAACACAGTAAGAAGTCTGACAACACTAGTTTTAAGTCCAACCGATTTGTTTGATAGTAAACTCATAAGCTTTCGGGTTTTCTCCCTTCATCAGGTGAACGGAGAGCTCCCCCCCCCCCCAAGGCAGCCTTCACGACACACGACAGCGTGGAGTCGCTGAGCAGAGACTGATAGCCAAGTTCTGCACACATGAGGATGGTCTCAACAGGGATCTTGGGTTCATGTCGCACTCTGTAACTCCCATGACTCACCTAGTTTTGCAAAACCTCACTTACTGTCCTGTCTGGAGACAATACACATCTCTAACCTATGCACAATGCTCTTTCCACTCTCATTGTCAGCATCTTTAAGACTTGAATAGCAGGTTAGTTGTAAAGACTTGCATTCTAATTAGTAATCTCTAAACTCTCTCTGCTGTTATGTTCTGCCTGAGGCCAGAACTCTCCATTCACCTGACAAAGGGGCAAACCCCAAAAGCTTGTGAGTTTACTATCAAATAGATTGGTTGGACTTAAACCTGGTGTTGTCAGACTTCTTACTGTGTTAATCCCAGCAACAACAGATTGTGAATGGTCATGAGTTAAGCTGTCAGCATTGGAGAGAAATCTTTTCCTATTTCATCCCTCTGTGTATCTATGTGTAACTCTATAAAATTTGTTTAGCATATCTTCACACACATACACAGTTTTTCCTTTGGGGAAGTGATGGAAGCATTCTTGAATTATTCATCAGCACACTATCAATGCTACTTCTGTGGCCAACAATCTGATGTTGGGTTTGAACTTGGAGCTTCAGATCCAGAGTTAGTAACGGGACACTGTGCCACAAAACCTCAAATCATACAATCCCTATGGTGCAGAAGGAGGCCATTCAGCCTATCAAGGCTGCACCAATAATCTCAACCAGGCACTATCCCTATACACCCATGTACTTATCTTTCTAATCTCCATGACACCAAGTGGCAATTTAGCATGGCCAATCCACCTAACTTGTAGATTTTTGGGCACTAAGGGGGCAAGTTAGCATGGCCAATTCACCTAACCTACATATCTTTGGACTATAGGAGGAAACCCACACAGATACAGGGAGAACATGCAAACTCCACACAGTCACTCAAAGCCAGAATTAAACCCAGTCCCCTGACACTATGAGGTAGCAGTGCTAAGCACTGTACCACCCTTATTACATGACATGTGTACACACAATGCAAATGAGGAACTTTGCAGACAAAGTTATTCACATACAACTGATTCTATTTCTAGTTTCATACTCACAGAAGACTCATAGGCAAGCTGAGGCATGAAATAATCATTGAAGGGAAGTCCACAAGCCTGAGATAATGTGGTGTTTAGTGAAAAAACCAGCACGAGTAATACTGGGCCCAATAATAATTTGCTGATGAGTTCACCATGTTGCTCAAATATAAGTGGGCTGTGGTCAAACAGCAATGTTAATCTGAATGGCAAATATGTCCAAGCTGTAAGTGGACCCTCTGGTTTGTTGGAGCCCCCCCAGTTGTAGTTCAGTAAAGGAGACATGCATTCTGCTGCTTCTTCATAAGCTACCTTTATTTCTTTGCTCCCAACTCCACATACAATTCTCTACCAACACCCAGTGCCACCTGTGGCCCCTTTATATATCAGTGACTTCTACTGAGCAATTGACATCAAATTAGGACTTAATTGGAAGGTCTGTTAACCCATTCCTAACACGGTTTGCCATTCTGTTCTGTTTTCCAGCACTGAAGTGTGACTATGGGATGGGACCTGACCTTTTCTCAGTCCGCCTTGCCCATTCCACTGGCCGCATAGATTCAATATTTAACCCCACTGATTTGAAACAGAATTGAAACAATTATGGGCCAATAATATGGAATACCTCCTCAGTTAAATCGGGAAAGCATAGAAGAATAGGATTTCACAGCCTATTCTCACTTCAAATAATTCCAAAATGTCGGCATTACTTTTCAATGTCATTGGGGAAATGAAATAATCTTCATGTAACTAGCCCCTTTCACAACCTCAGGATATACAATGCTGCTTCACAATCAATGTTATACATTTGGAATGTGGTTCTCCTAATTTAGGAAAGTCAGCAGCAAGTTTGCACTTAAAGAATAGTGAGATAAAAATCGGGCCATTTGTTTTTAGCTTTAAGGAGGAATCAATATTATTCAGGATGGCAGGAGAGCTCCCATCTTCTTTGACCTTGTGTCATTGGATCCTCTGTCAGCCATGATCATATTGAATGTCAGAGCAAGCTTTAGGGCTGAATGGCCTCCTCCTGCTCCTAATTCAGAAGGTCAGACCCACTCCAGAGGGAGAACGGATTTTGATTTAGTCTCACATCCAAAGGTGGCTCCCCTGACTGTACTGGCCTGAATGGCACGTTCAATTTTCTTTGCCAACGCTTGCAGTTTGTATCTGTTTCCCCGCAACTGCTTTCCAAATTATAAACAAATGCTTTTGGATAGAGTTATTTTTGCTAAAAGTAACGTTGTGAACAAGAAATCAGAATGTTTGCATGTTCCTTTTAAATTTAAATTGTGTCCCCAAAACTGTCAATTTTACTCCAGTCAGAATAGTTATGGAGGCAGATCACTTGGTTCTTTGAGTCATAATGATTCTCTGCAGGATGAACTTAGCTAACCCCACTCTCCTGCCCTTTCCCTAGAGCCTTGTACAATTCCCCGAATTGATCCTTGCAGGTTAAACATTCCAGATTATAATCACTTGCTGCTTCATAGTTTTTTCCTCATGTTCGTAGTGATGCTTTTACCATTCAGCTTCCTGGTAGAGAATCCTTAAAGGCAGAAGGAGGACACTTGGTCCATCTAATCTGCATCGACTCTCTGATAGAGCATCTTACCTGGGCCTATCCCTGTAATCCCACATATCTACTTCACTAATCCCCCTAACCTATATCTTGGGACGCCAAGGGTGAATTTATTATGGCCAAGCAACTGAACCTGCACATCTTTGGAGCGTGGGAGTAAACCAGAGCATCTGGAGGAAATCCATGCAGACACGGGGAGAACATGCAAACTCCACACAGTGACCCAAGGCTGGAATCAAACCTGGTGCTGTGAGGCTGCTGTGCTAACCCACTGTGCTCCTCAGCCCTTCCATCAATAGGAACAGTTCCTTCCTGTCTACTCCATCTAGGTCCCTCATGATTTTGAAAACAGTTACTCAAATCTCCTCAAACCTTTCTTTTACTCTGAGAAGAACCCTAGTTTCTCCAATCTATCCATGTAACCCAAGTCCTTAATCCCTGGAACCGTTCCCATGAATCTTTTCAGCACCTTCACATGAGGCCTTCACATTCATTTTAAAGTACGTACCCAGAGTTGGATACAATTCTCCAGTTGTGGTCAAACTGGTCTTTTAAAAAGGCTCATAGTAACTTCCTTCATGTCATCATTTAGAAACCCCAGGACCCAATTTGTTTTAAACGCTTTCTCAACTTACCTTGCCACCTTCAATGATTTGCACATATGTACACCCCTGCAATTCTCCCACCTTCCACTCTTTGTGCATATATACCTCCCCATATCACTGTTCCTGCACCATCCTTTCATTTATACCACCTCTCCTCTTCCCTCTTATCAAAATGTATCACTTTGTGCTTTGCTGCACTAAAGTAAATCCTCTGTATGTCTATCAGCTGTGTCTCTTCACATAAAGTCCATCATTATCCTCTTCACAATTCATGATACTTCCAGCTTTTGTCTCATCTGCAGATTCTGAAGTTAGTGCCCTGCACATCCAAATCCACGTCAGTAATATATCTTTGAGGAAAATCAGTATTGATTTCTGGGGAACTCCGTTGTAAACCTTCCTCCAGTCTGACAATTTCATATCCATGTTTCTACTTACCCTCTTACTACCCGGGCTTGAGCTTTGCTGGCAAGCCTGTTATGTGGGATTTTAGCGATTGCAAAAGTACGACGCTGTGGATACTGGAAATCTAACATCGGACCAGCAAATAGTGGCAGGTCTGGCAGAATCTTGGAGAGAGAAATGCTACCTTCCATCACCTCTTCTCCGCATTATTGTTGATTGGTTTAATGAGCAGGTGAAAGGGTATGTTCTGAAATATTAATTCTATCTCTCTCTCTCTCCACAGGCCCAGTGTGGATTGGATTTTGGGAGGGAGGAAGAGAAGGCTGTGTGTATGCACACATCCTGTGTGTGTGTGTGTGTGTGTGTGTGTGTGTTTTGTCAGACCTGCTGAACATTTCCAACATTTTCTGTCTGGACAATAAAATGCTGGTAGTATTCAGCTGGTCTAGCAGCATTCTTGGAGAAAGGTTCAGAGTTACCATTTCGAGTTAAAATGATTCTTCTTCAGAATGGTTTGAAAGAAGTCATATTCATGTTGAAATTTCGACTGTCTGTCCATCTGTCTCTCTCCACAGAGAAGCAATTCAGAAAAGTGGCCCATCACAGTGGTTAGCAACGGATTCAATTCCAGCCTGGGTGACTCTGTGTGGAGTTTGCATGTTCACCCCATGTCTGCATGGGTTTTCTCCCACACTTCAGAGATGTGCAGGTTAGGTGGATTAGCTATGATAAATTCCCCCGTAGTGTCAGATTGATTAGCAGGGTTAATATGTGAGGTTAGGGAGGTAGGGCCTGGGTGGGATTGTTTTTGGTGCAGGCTCAATGGGCTGAATGGTCTCCTTCTGCACTGTAGGGATTCTATGATTTCAGAGAGCAGTTAAATATGCATAAGACTTAGAAGCAGAAGTAGAGTAAACAGAGGTAAGCTATTTCCTATGTTAGAGACACACAGGACGAGGGGCCATGGGCTTAAGGTGAGGGGGGAGAGGTATAACACAGATATGAGAGGGAAGTTTTTCACACAGAGGGTAGTGGGGGTATGGAATGGTCTGCCAAGTAAGGTGGTGGAAGCAAGCACACTGGAGTTGTTTAAGAGTAACTTAGACAGGCACATGAGTGGGTTGGAGATGGGTGGATATAGGAGATTGTTTTAAAAAAGGTTCATTAGCATTGGGGCGTCCCTGGTAAGGTAAATGGATATGGTATGATAATAATGTTTTTCTCCTTTCATTCACAGGTTTTAAGTTGGTCCGCCTTGTTGTCCAATGAGGGGCATACACGCGATGGGTCGTACTTGGGCTGTTCTTGATTGTTCGAGATTGGTCTAGTGCTTCATGTCGTTAGTGTACGCTTAAACTGGACCAGATGCTGGGCAACACGACAGCTCAGTGACTATCACTGTTTGCTGTGCAAACACATGGATTTGGGCCAGTGTCTGTGGGAGTTTGCGCATTCTCCCCGTGCTTGCGTGGGTTTTCTCCGGGTGCTCCGGTTTCCTCCCACACCCCAAAGATGTGCTATTAGGCTGATTGGCAGTAATAAATTGTCCCTAAATTAGTTTCCCTCAATGTGGATAGCCATAAAACAATAGATAAGGGTCATGGGTGGAGGGGAGGACTGGTAGTGTTAAAATGGAGACGCGAGCTCGTTGGGCCGAAGGGCCTGTTTCCCGGGCTGTTTTTGTTCTTTGAGTCTGCTCTGCCATTCAATGAGATCATAACTGATCTGATGTGATAATCCTCAGCTCCACTTGAGCCAAATAACCTTTGATTCCGTTACTGATTAAAAATCTCTCGATGGCATTGTTTTGGATCTGGAGTCACATGTACGCTGCACTGGGTAAATTAAGCAGATTGCTTTCCCTAAAGGATGTTCAGTGAAAGGACTAGCTTTTATACTGCAGATTTTATCTTTGGTGGGTTTAGGAACATAAGAACTAGGAGCAGGAGTACACCGTCTGGCTCCTCCAGCATGTTCCACCATTCATGGCTGATCCTTTAGTGGACTCAGCTCCACTTACCTGTCCGCTCACTATAACCCTTAATTCCTTTACTGTTCAAAAATCTATCTAGCTTTGCCTTAAAAACATTCATTGAGGTAGCGTCAACTGCTTCACAGGGCAGGGAATTCCACAGATTCACAACCCTTTGGATGAAAAAGTTCAAAGAACAAAGCAAAGTACAGCACAGGAACAGGTGTAATCAGTGGCAGAACATTTGCTGTTTTTCGATGTGCCAAGACAGCCCCAGAGTCCAGCAGGTTTTGGTAAATTACCTTGGGTGCATTTGCTATTTCCCCTAACGTCTCTTTTAAGTACCCATGATGCATTCTATCAGGGCCAGGAGACTTGTCTATCTTTAACCCCATTAACTTGCCCCACATTACCTCTTTAGTGATTGTGATTGTTTCAAATCCTCACCTGCCATAGTTTCCTTGTCATCAATTTTTGGCATGTTATTTGTGTCTTCCACTGTGAAGACCGACACAAAATACCTGTTCAAACCTCAGCCATTTCATTTCCCATCATTAAATCCCCCATCTCACCCTCTAAAGGACCAATGTTTACCTTAGCCACACTTTTTCATTTTATATGTTTGTAAAAACTTTTGCTATCTGTTTTTACCTTCTGAGTTAGATTATTTTCTTAATCTATCTTCTTTATCGCTCTTCTTCTGGCCTTCTGTTGACCTTTAAAGATTTCCCAATTCTCTAGTTGATCCCTAATCTTTGCCACTTTGTATGCATTTTCTTTCAATTTGAAACCTCCTTTATTTCCTCAGATATTCATGGCTGATTATCCCTCTTCCTACGGTTCTTACTTTTCACTGGTATATACTTTTGCTGAGCACTGTGAAAAATCACTTTGAAAATCCTCCACTGTTCCTCAATTGTCCCACCATAAAGTCTTTGCTCCCAATCTAACTTAGCCAACTTCTATATCATTGTAGTTTCTTTAATTTAAAATTTCCGTGTTTATTTTACTAGTGTCATAAGTGGGCTTCATTGCTGACTGCAATGAAGTTAGTGTGAAAATCCCCGAGTTGCCACACTCCAGCCCTGTTCGGGTACACTGAGGGAGGATTTAGCATGGCCAATCCACCTAATGTGCACATCTTTGGAGTGTGGGAGGAAACCAGAGCATCCAGAGGAAAGCCAAGCAGTCACAGAGAGAACATGCAGACTCCACACACTGACCCAAGCTGGGAATTGAATCTGGATTCTGGCACTGTAGGGACCAGTGCTAAGCACTATGCCACCGTGCCATCCAGTTAAGCACAAGACATTGATATTGGATTTTAATATTGGATTTTACCTTCTCATCCTCCATCTGTTCTTTAGATTCAACCATACTGTGATCGCTCCTTCTGAGAGGATCCCTAACTATGAGATCATTAAACCCATGATCCCAGGGCAATAGTCGGGGTCTCTGGATCTCTGGTCCAGTGCCAATAACATAACAGCACCTACTCCATTTGGAGGCTAAGGTATATAGAAACATGAAAATGGACCAACAGCAGGCCATTCAGCCCTTTGAATCTGTTCCACCATTCAATATGATCATGGTTAATCTTCTATCTCAACTCCATACTCCCATGATCTCTCCATATCCCTTTGACACCATTAAAGTTTAGCAATCAATTTCCTTAAATATATTCAGTGATTTGGCCTCCATCCCTATCCAGCCAGAGGAAACAACATCTCTACATCCATCTGTCCAGACCCATCAGAATTTTATATGTTTCAATGAGATCACCCTCATTCTTCTAAATTCCAGTGAATACAAGCCCTCTATGACCCAATCTCTCCTCATATGACAATCCCGCCCTCCCAGGAATCAGTACGGTGAACATGCCTGCATCTCCATTTTGGTGCACCACATTACCCTCACCCATCAAAGAAGTTCAGCTAAGTTAATAAAACACGAATTCGCCCCACAGAACCATAACTCAGGTATAGAGAGGCCACTCAGCCCATTGTGTCTGTGCCAGGCAAAGAAAAAAATGGAACTGGCCACTCAGTTTAATCCCACCATCCAGCATCTGATCACTCATAATCTTGCAGATTAACCTTAATTCAAAGTGCTGTTGGATATTATAACAACAGTCATGAAGTAATGTGTTTTAAACCCCTCAAGAATACCTGACGGAAATATGGCATGTCCGCTACGGCTCTCACCAATTTTTACAGGTGCACCAGAAAGCACCTTTCTGGTTGTTTCACAGCTTGGTATGACACCTGCTCTGCCCAAGACCGCAAGAAACTACAAAGGGTTGTAAATGTAGCCCAATCTATCACGCAAACCAGCCTCCCATCCACTGACTCTGTCTGCACTTCCTGCTGCCTCGGAAAAGCAGCCAACATAATTAAGGACCCCATGTATCCCGGACATTCTGTCTTCCACCTTCTTCCATCGGGAAAAAGATACAAAAGTCTGAGATCCCGTACCGACCGACTCAAGAACAGCTTCTTCCCTGCTGCTGTCAGACTTTTGAATGGACCTACCCCACATTAAGTCGACCTTTCTCTACACCCTAGTTATGACTGTAACACTACATTCTGCACTCTCTCCTTCTCTACGAACTGTACGCTTTGTCTGTATCGCACACAAGAAATAATATTTTTCACTGCAAACTAATACATGTGACAATAATAAAGCAATAGTTTGGGGTTAGCCCAATCCAAAGGAATTTGCTTCAAAAGCTGTTTTTGTTTTTCTCCCAATTCATTCGCTTTATGAAGGAACAGAGAGGCGATGAGATGATTATATCTCATATGAATGGACAGCCGCAATTCAGCCGGAGGGAGCCAGTCTGTCATTCACCTGACGAAGTGTCAAGACGACTTGGATCTATTGCTGTAGCTCCTCCTCTTTTTGGCCCTGGCCCGCGCGCCCCGGCGGTACTTCCGCCTCTGCGCGCCGCCTTCGCTGATTAGCTGCACCACCACGTGGCTGCTGCTCGACTTCCAGGCCATGTTCTGATTGGCCAGTTTGGAGTAGCCGCGCACGCGCGCCGAGCGGCGGGGGCGGCCGCTGCGGGAGGGAGGGCGAATCCCAGAGTAGCGGTGGCAGCTGGGCCAGAAGCGGTGGATGGCGGTGGAGGCCTTGATCAGCGAGCGAAGGCTTTTTGACGAGCGTGTGGATGGCATGATTCGAGTGTTTAGGGTGGGGACGGCTCGGGAATGGGCCCGATCAGGGCGACGATTGGTCAGACTGTGTCCCCTTCCCCCTCAGCCCTGCCCCCTACACCGCCTTTCCTGGCGCTCTGATTGGCTGCGCTTGGGGGCCCGCCCTCTGTGACGACAGGACGCTTACTCTGATTGGCTGCGCGCGGGAACTCGGGGGCTGTGACGCGTTGCGCTCCGCTTGGATTGGTCGCTGCTGGTGGTGACGTCGCTGACAAGATGGCGGAGGGTCTGTCCCAGCTGGTGCTGGACCTGACCTGTCCTCTCTGCCTGGCCATCTTCACCGACCCTGTGGAGCTCCAGTGCGAGCATTACTTCTGCAGGTACTGCCCTGGTACTCTCCTGGCAGCTACATAGGGAGGTGATGGGTCATTTGTGTGGGGTCTACAATAGTGACAGCACGGGAAGAGCCCATTTTACCCATTGTGTCCCTTTACTTTGTCCTAATTTAACTTGAGTTTGTTTATTTGGTTTGACCTTAAAAGAGGACCCATTGTGTCCCTGCTTCCTCACTGTGGGTCCTATTTGATAGAATGCCTGCTGTACAGAAGGAGTTGGACTGGGATAAACACAGTAAGAAGTCTGACAACACCAGGTTTAAGTCCAACCGATTTATTTGATGGTTTACTGCAGTTTACTATCAAATAAATCAGTTGGACTTAAATCTGGTGATGTCAGACTTCTTACTGTGTGTACAGAAGGAGGCCATTTGCCCCATTGAATGGCCTCACTCTGACAGAACATGTTACCCAGGCCTTCTTTCTGCTGTCCCATCCCCATCACCCCTCCTTGATTCCCTCCTATAGACTGCAATATGTTTTTCCCCTTTACGTGCTTACTTAGTTCTACTGGCCTTGGTTGGGCAAGAGGCGCTGCTGACTTCAGGTGGGATAAGGGATGCTGCTGGCCTTGGATAGGGCAAGGGGCACGACTGGTCTCGAGTGAGCAATGGTGGATGTTTATTCAATCTGGTTAATGCCTGGGATCTGAAGATGAATTTGAAACTAGGCAGGAATTTGCTACTGGATTAGCAATACAGAGATGAGTTCAAATTCCAGTTGTGATATTGTGAAATTGAGATCAACAAAGCTTTTATGCAGTTTGGGCTTGTGCCAGAAAATGATCACAACATTTGCCAGATTATTGTGAAATAGAAAGTCTGGCTTGCATTTATACTTCTTCCACAATCTTAAGGATGTCCTGTAGTGGTTAAAACTGCTGCCTCACAGCACCTGGGTTCGATTCCTGGCTTGGGTCAGTATCTGTGCAGAGTCTGTATTTCTCCTTGTGTCTGCATGTCTTTCCTCCGGATGCTTCAGTTTCCTCCCAAAGTTTGAAAGCTGAGCTGGTTAGGCACATTGGTCATGCTAAATTCTCCTTCTGTGTACCTGAAGAGTGCTGAATATGATGACTGGGGGATTTTCACAGTAACTTCATTGCAGTGTTAATGTAAGCCTTCTTGTGATTAACAAATAAACTTAATAGTGTAACCACTGTTCTAACATGAAAAACGTGGCTGTGAATTTTGTGTGCAACAATTTTTATTCATAGAATCCCTATACTGCAGAAGGAGGCCATTTGGCCCATTGTGTCTACAGCAACTCTCCAACAGAGCATCCCACCCATGTCCTATCCCCATAACCCCATATATTCACCCCACTAATCCCTAACCTATGCACCTTTGGACACTAAGGGGTAAATTACCATGACCAATCCACCTAAACAACACATCTTTGGACTGTGAGAGGAATCCATGTGCAGACATGAAGAACGTGCAAACTCTGCATCGTCTCCCAAGGTCAGAATCAGACCTGGGCCCCTATTGCTGTGAGTAGCAGTACTAACCATATGCTATGGGGTGTGGTGAGAGGTGAATATAAACCCAGAAGTGGGGAGAATTTCAACGTCATGGAATCCTTTATGTCTATCTGGCTGAACTGTCAGCACCTGCATCAGTTTAATGTCTTATTTGAAATGTCTCTCTTCCCCCTCCCTTGAAACTGCAGCACTTCCACACTGGGAACTTCAGATTTTCTTTGGTGCCCCACTTGTTCATTTGTAACAAACATTGTTTGCAATCCAAACCAACCCATATATAGTCACGTCACTGAGCTGATAATTCAGAGAGTGAGAGGTGACATGCCAGCATAGCTGATTGAGATTTTACATTCAGGTTTTGAAAACACTGGGAAGTAATAGTGAAAAAAAGAACTGGTGCTGTATGAGTGATGACGAAGTTTCTGGATTGTAAAACAGGCTCTTGTAACAGATTTGAAAGTGATTCCTGAAGGTTAAGAGCTGTTTTCGTCTGCTGTAAAAAGCACCTTGACGTTGAGCGTAAACAAAGGTATTTGGTGTTGCTGTTTGTGAGAACTTACTGTGTGCAAATTGACTGTTGGGTGTGTCCTACGTTTCAACAGTCACATCATTGTCTGTAAAGAACTCTGGAAATTCTGAAGTTGTGAAAGGTATTATGTAAATACAGTTCTGTCTTTTCGCAAGGTTCTGTAGGATATGCTTTAGTAGGTCCATCTATCCATGCTCTCATTGCCCTTGTCTAAGCATATTCATCTCAGTCTTCAAAACACATTTCCTCCAGGTGCTCCAGTTTCCTCCCACAGTCCAAAGATGTGTGGCCTAGGTTGACTGGCCATGATAAATTGCCCCTTAGTGTCCCGGGATGCATAGCTTAGAGGGATTAAATATGTAGGGATATGGGGATAGGGCCTGGGTGGGATTGTGGTTGGTGCAGACTCGATGAGCCGAATGGCCTCGTTCTGCACTGTAGGATTCTATGATTCTAGAGTTTCATAGACCCTGATGATGGAATTATCGTGCATTTGGTTATCTCTGTTCACAGGGACTGCATCACCAAACACTGGGTGCAGCAGGGTCAGTTGATTTGTGCGACTTGCTCCGATATCTCTCTGTCGAGCACCTTGAAAAGTAACCGCAAGCTCTCGAACGTGGTGGCGACGGTGTGCAAAGAGCACGCCCGGCTGGAGGAGAATGTACCGAGTCAGCACACCTGCCCAGAGCACCGGCGCAAGATGGAACGTTTTTGTGTCACCGACTGCGAGGTTATCTGCCTGGACTGCAGGGACTCGAGGAAGCATTTGCACCACGATGTCCTCAATGTGCAGGAGGCCGCTGAGGAGTTTAAGGTACTCAGTATAACCCCAGCCTCCCCTTCTGCTTCATCCAATTAGTAATTTACATTTAGCACCCCCCCCCTCCCCCCTCCCCCCTCCGACGTCCAAGGTCTGGCTCACTTGGTACTTGTTCTGCACCAGCAGTCATCAGGTAAAATGGGATTATAATAACTTTCCCTTTCCCACCTCCTCCTCCCTAGTTCTCCCACTCCCCCCTCACACTGCCCATAATGAGGTCAGGAGCCCAGTGGTCCTAGTGGAACTCCAGTAGGCTATTGCTGCTGAGTGGGTCTGGACAGTGCTTTCAGTGGCACCTTTTGTCATTCTGCTGATGTTTGCAAGTAGAATAGTAATTGGCCAGGTTGGATTTGGCCTATTTCTTTTGCACAGGACAAAGCCGGGTGATTTTCCACATTGCCGGGTAGATGCCAGTGCCGTAGCTGGCATCTGGAACAGTTTTGTTAGGGACATGGCTAGTTCTGGGGCACAGGGCTTCAGTACGATTGCCCAATATTGCCAGGGCCTGTAATCTTTGCAGTATCAGCACCTTCAGCCATTTCTTGATATCTCATATAAAATGAATCAAACTGACTGAAGACTGGGGACCTCTGGAGGAGGCTAAGATCCATCTAGCATTTCTGTCTGTAGCTGTCTGCAAATGCTTCCGCCTTGTCTTTCGCTCAAATGTGCTGGGCTCCTCCATTATTGAGATGGGGATATTGGGGCAGCTGGTAATGGTAAGGTGGGGTATGTTCTGGGCCGGGAAGACACCCAGTCTGGAGTTGCTAGATCTATTTGGAATCTATCCCATTTAGCACGTCGGTAGTGCTGCACAACACAGTGCAAGATGTGAAGATGGGTTTTTGTCTCCACAAGGACTGTTCGGCTTTCACTCCCACCCATATTATCATGGACAGATACATCTGTGATAGGTAGGTTAATGGGTCTAATAGGTTTTCCCTTCTATTGGCTCCCTCACCACCTGCTGCAGACCCAGTCTAGCAGCTAAGTCCTTAAGGATTTGGCCAGCTTGGTCTGTGGTAGAACTACCGAGTTACTCATGACGATGGATACTGAATCCACCACCCCCCCCCCCCCCCCAGCCCCCAGAGTATATTCTGCCCCCGTCCCACCCTCACTGCTTCCTCCAAGTGTTCAATGTGGAGGAGTACTGATCCATAAGCAGAGGGAGGGAGGTACGTGGTAATCAGCAGGAGGATTCCTTGCCCGTGTTTGACTTGGTGCCAGGAGATTATATGGAGTCGTGAGTCTATGTTGAGGATTTTTCGGACAACTCCCTCCCCACTGATACTTGTCTGAATTTGGAATAGTTCCATTCCTTCACGCTAACATCCCTTTTTAAAATTCCTGCTATAATATCAGTGCATCTCCTTTTCCTTCATGCCCTTGGTACACTGTGATTTAATCCTTTCACTTAGGCACAACTTCAGAAGTCCGTGACCAAATTGCAGACCTTAATTGAAAAGCGCAATGCGGCAAAAAGCAAATATGAAGGCTTGTTGGAGGAGATCTTGGTAAGTGAGTTTGCTTCGTACAGACTTTATCCAGCAATTTGATTCTGTGTTAAATTTGTGACTGAATCTTACACCGTCGGAGGAAATCACTGTGTGCCCTCTGGTTATCAACCTTTGGATCACTGGAGCCAAGTTCCATTTTATTCCCTCAGTCTAAACCCTTTGTGACCTTTTGGGCTTTAAAACATCATCGTGACAAAATCTGAGCACAAGTTGTAGATTTTGTATCTTTGTTCCTGAGGGGAACACTTCAGCAGTCATGGGCCTTCAGCCTCTGATCTTCAGGTAAGCGTTCTCCAAGGCAGCCTCCACGACACACAACAGCGCGGAATCACTGAGCAGAGACCTGGCGGATACTTAGGAATTGCTAGGTGTGTAAACAACCCAGTTGAATTATGGTGTGAAATACAGCAGCAACCACGTTGTTGGCTAATCATAACGATTAAGATTTGGCAATTAGTCTGCAGCAAATCTAGATATGAAGCGAGAGAAAACTCCCAGTGATGGTGTGCTTTGAAAAGCATTGGCCCAAAGTCACCTTTTCCTTCTCGAGCCTGCAACGCTTGCCTCGTTCCATGTCTCAGATTACTCCTGTACTCCATTCCAAAATGATTGATTCTTTGTAGACGCATTTAACATAACATAACATAAGAAATAGGAGCAGGAGTAGGCCATCTAGCCCTTCGAGCCTGCCCCGCCATTCAATAAGATCATGGCTGATCTGTCGTGGCTCAGTTCCACCTTCCCGCCCTCTCCCCATAACCCTTAATCCCCTCTCTTATCAAAAACCCATCAACCCGCGTCTTAAAAATATTTAGCGAGGCAGCCTCCACCACTTCAACGGGCAGAGAATTCCAGAGATTCACCACCCTTTGAGTGAAGAAGTTCCTCCTCAACTCCGTTCTAAACCGCCCCCCCTTTATCTTGAGGCTGTGCCCCCTAGTCCTACTGTCTTTTTTGAGCGGGAAGAGTCTCTCCACCTCTATCCTATCCATCCCATTCATCATCTTATACGTCTCAATGAGATCTCCCCTCATTCTTCTAAACTCTAACGAGTACAAGCCTAGTTTATTCAGCCTCTCCTCATAGCTCAACCCCCTCAACTCCGGTATCAGCCTAGTAAACCTCCTCTGCACTCCCTCCAAGGCCAAAATATCTTTGCGCAGGTGCGGCGCCCAAAACTGCACACAGTACTCCAGCTGCGGCCTCACCAATGCCCTATACAGCTGCAGCAAGACCTCCCTACTTTTCATCTATGCAAAGATAGCCTATACTTTTGTCTTAATAGTGTTAACACACAGGCCAGAAACTCCAAGGTGTTTTGTGAAGTTGGTCTAAACCCTAAGTTTTACATTTGATTTTGGCACTAGTGAGCATCATGTGTTTCACTGCAGGTATGATCCCAGTGATCCACTAGGAAGCTTTTATCAAAATAAACTTCGCAGTTAGAATTTTGATTTAATTTACTACTGTCACATGTATTAGTATACAGTGAAAAGTATTGTTTCTTGCACGCTCTGCAGACAAAGCATACTGTTCATAGAGAAGGAATGGAGAGAGTACAGAATGTAGTGTAACAGTCATAGTTAGGGTGTAGAGAAAGATGAACTTCATATGAGGTAGGTCCATTCAAAAGTCTGACAGCAGCAGGGAAGAAGCTGTTCCTGAATCGACTGGTACATGATCTCAGACTTTTGTATTTTTTTCCCGATGGAAGAGAGAACCTCTGGTGTGCACAGAATGCTGGCTGCTTTGCCAAGGCCACGCGAAGTGTAGACAGAGAAGACAGAATTAGTATAGCTTTTACAGAAAGAATTACAAAACTTTAACACGTCACAGTGTAACTCTTAACAGCTAGCTATCTTTATCATTCCAATTTAAAGCAATACCCCATTGACATGCAATCTTTTTTAGAATTAGCACAAAAATAAGTATGCTCATGTGATACTGGATTTCCAGCTTTTTAACACCTATTGACAAAGAACCTGACGGCAGTTTTCAGACAAGGATATATCCTCAAAACAGCAAAACTTCAGAGAAGCAAACCCACCCTCTGGCAGTTTCCAGCCTCCAACTTCAGAGAGGGGTAAAGAGAGAAACATCTCTCTGTTAACTCAAAAACAGTTTCTGAGCTTGAATATTCTGTATAAAATCAGCTTCCCCATTACATGACCATACCTGCTAATTATCGTAATGAAGCCCTACTCTGCAAAATCCCAGAGAAAAACAACAGAGCTGCATTAGTTCAGATTAAACCCATGTTCTAGCCACTAGAAACAATTAGGCTGCTGCGCCAGCAATAGAGGTTGCTGGTAAACAGGACTCCGACAAGGTGTCAGGTTCTGCTTGAAACATCCTGCAAAGCATCATGTTAAGATATATTTCTTAGTCACAGCATTGTCACAATAGCATCCCATCTCTTTCAGAAATCAGTTCACCTTTTTGCCTTCACTATTCTATGTGGAGGTCCATTGCATGCATTGGTGATTTCACTTAGCTGGTCTTTCATTGGTGCCCCTCCTGCTTCCCTGTGAAATAGTTTTCCTGAAGCTCGACGCCATCCAGGACAACACTGTCTGCTTGGTCACCGCCCCATAAATATTCACAACGTGTGGGGGGCATGAGAGTCCTTTATGGAGTCTCATTGGTGTTCCAAGCTAGACGCTGGATGGTAACAGGAACGAGTGACTCGATTACAAATGTGTGAAGGTGCAATTTCTATGAAATAATTGTTGGCAGCAATTGTAGGAAGTAGGAGTACGGTGGCACACCTCCCCCACCATCTTCCAAGTTGCACATCACCCTGCCTCGAAAGGACATTATCTGTTGTTCCTTTGTTTTACTGGGTTTTGATCCTGGAATTCCTGACACAGCAGCATAGTGGGAGTATTTTCATAGCGTTTGTGGTGGGAACCGAGGACAAGAGATTCGATCGTTGCTGTGTTTAGTTGCAGCGACACCAGTTTTAATCACAGCTGGGAGTACTCTAGAGGTAAACCGAAGGTAATGTTTTCAGTTAGGAATCCTGTGTGCATCAGCATGTGTCGTGAGATGAACCTTGCTAAATGCTTTTATTTGCTTGTGCCTAGAATTCGACCCAGAATATAGTGGACAGCATCAAGAAAAGCTTTGAGGAGCTGCACAGTTTCCTTTACAAAGAAGAATCTGCTCTGCTTCAGCAGCTGAAGGAGGAGGTGAACCAGCAAAGCGCGCACTTACAGCGGCAGATCGATCAAATCCCCAGGGATCTGTCTTCGTTGGACGCCAGCATCAAGGCCCTGGAGAAGGAAATAAACCAGCAGGACAACATTACCTTTCTGCTGGTAAATCAGTCCCCGTTTTATCACCCCTCTATGCAGAAAATTCTATCTAGCTGTATGTGCAGGGGCCATTGCAAGCTGTCATCACAGCCAGTATGTGACTCAGAATTATTGTACTGAATTGTAATTCCGTCACTGCCAGCCATCTCTTCATCTCACACACAAGGAGCCACTTTTCAGGTGAGAGATGTGCTTGGCAAATTGTCTATCCTGATACTGTGTTTAGCCTATTTGCGAATCCCATTCCGCAGCAATGTGGTTAACTTTTAACTGCCTTCTGACATGGTCTAGCAAGCCACTTGGCTGTAACAGGTGGGTAGCTGCCATTTATTGGCCTTACCTGTTATACCTTCATTCTGTGAATTCATTTAGAAATATGGTAGATATAAAATTCTTCCACATCGGCTTGTCTTGCGCCAAATAATTGGGTCCTGCGTCCTAATATTTTGATTTATATTTTTTGTTTTCACAGAATCTGAAAGAAACGCAGAAAAGGTATTGAATTCTTACGCTGTATTACTATCTATAAAAACATAACAAGCAGTGCGATTCTCGGTTTGATAGTTTTACTCTTTCACCGTTTGAATAAATACTTCAAATTAGCAAAAGTGACCTTGAGGAACAACATGTCAAGGAACCATTTGGGAAACAAATTATTTCTAGATCTACTTAGATGTGAAATGGTGCTAACTTATGGTAAAGGCTTTACTGGGATGGGTGGGGAGGGTAACTCAGCATCTTGCTCTTGTGCTCATTTGTGTGTCCTTGGTCTACTGCAATGTTCCAGTGAAGCCCAACACAAAATTGCAGGAGCAGCATATCTTCCGATTAGGCATGTTATAGCCTCCTGGAGTTGCAACTTAAGTACATGAACTTTCTCCTTTTTGTAATTCAATTCTTTTTTTTACCCAGCTACCTCCCCCCTCAGTTTTTTCTTTCAGAGAATGCAAACCCTTGTTCTGCTAGTAAGACATTCTTACCTTTGTGCCACTATCAGCACCTACTTTAGTGTTTAACACTACCATTCACACTGCCTTTGTCTTGTCTCCCCGACATCCTTGTCAGGTCTGTCCTGAGCTCTGACATATCTCTGGCCTATTTTGCTTCACCCCCTCTTAATAAAATCTATCAGATTTCTCCCTCGCCTTAGCTCTGAAGAAGTCACACTGGATACAGGGATGTTGTTTCCTCTGGCTGGGGGTGTGGTGGAGAACAAGCTCACAGTCTCAGGATACAGGGGAGGCCATTTAGGACTGAGACAAGGAAAAACATCATCACTCAGAGGATGGAGAACCAGCAGAATTCTCTACCACAGAAAGCTGTCACTGCATATATTTTAGAAGGAAATAGGTTTCTCGACTCTAAAGGAGTCAAAGGGATATGGGGAGAATGGTGTTGAGATAGATCAGCCATGATTATGTTGAATGGCAGAGCAGAGCTTGAAGGGCTGAATGGCCTACTCCTGCTTCTCTTTTCTATGCTTTGCAGCCATTGAAGTACTTTTGAGGAACAATGACTTGTAACACAAAAACATTTCTCCTTATTCCCTTTCCCAGGTATTGATCCACTTGCCAAGGGAAAGGAATAGTGTTTCTTTATCCAGTCAATCAAAATCTCTCACCATCGTAAGGGGCAGCGCGGTGGCACAGCAGTTAGCACTGCTGCCTCTCAGCGCCAGGGATCTGGATTCGATTCCCGGCTTGGGTCACTGTCTGTGTGGAGTCTACCTAATCTCCCTGCGTCTTTGTGGTTTCCTCTGGTTTCTTCCCGTAGTCCAAAGATGTGCGGGTTAGGTGGATTGGCCGTGCTAAATTGTGTTGGGGGGACTAACAGGGAAAATGCATGGGGTTGCGGGGACAGGATTATGCCGGTGAAGGCCAGATGGGCTGAATAGCCTCCTTCTGCACTGTAGGGATTCTATGATCATGAAATCCTCCATTCAGTCACTGTTGAAATTTCTCTGTTTCAAGGAGAACTGTCCCTTAACTTTTCTAATGTCTTCTCATAATCTAACCTCTCATAAGTCCTTCATATCTGGTCACATTGTGCTAAATAATTCTGTTTTCAGTGGGTTGTTGGCTTTACCATACTTTCTGCTAAGCCAGTGGAGTTTTGGGCCATCAGTACTGATTGGCAGTAAAGAAAATGCCTCTAACCTATTAGCTTCTTTCACCTTTAATTGCAGAGCAAAGATTTGCATGCCTCCCTTGGAGAACGTATCAGTGAAGGTAAAGGCAGAGAGCTACCTGGGTCCGCTGCAATACTGGACTTGGAAAAATATGTTCAAGATCTTAAACCCAGGTAACTCAATAGGGGCAGATCTCATCTTTACTGTCTGGGCAGTCATCTGGGGCTGGGGTGGGGAGTGCAGCATTGGAGGAAGCACGTTTACAAAACCCTTTTGCTTTTAATTTTCTTAAAGTTGACATAGTGAAAATATCGGCACGTGTTCCTGCCCTGTTGGCCGTTTGGTGACCTCTGCTGTGAAGAGATGATCTCATTGAGATATGGAAGATAATTTGATGGGATAAGTAGAGAGAATGTTTCCTCTGGCAGGGACGCTCCAAGCAAGGGCCGGGTCCATGTCCTTAAGATTTGAGCTAGGTCACTCAGAGGATGAGCCCACCTAGCACTTTGTCACACAGAGTTAAAAGAAACAGACATTTTATTGCTGATAAGGCCTGTGAGGCTGGGGAGGATGGATGGATGGAGGGACGGAGGGATGGTCCCAGTTGAGGGTTTCCAAAACCGAGGTTGATGGATTTTTTTATTAAACCCAGACCACTGGTTGCAGAGCCGAGACGGGTAGACAGAATTAAGGTGCATGGATCAGACACAAACCAGTTGATTGGCTCAAGGGGCTGAATGATCTCCTGCTGACCCATTGCCAGTTTAGTGAGGCCGGGCTGTGATTTTGCATGTCCTGTCTGCGGTTTGGATAACCTGCTGATGGATGGCTGGCTGGTTGGTGAGTTGAGGGTAACGGAGACTGGCTGGGGCTTGTGGGACTGTACTCCAGCAAGAGCAGCTTCCTGTGAGCTGGAGGTTCCATGGGTTGGCACTCTGCCTGCCTGCGGCAAAGCAGTGAGTTCAGGTTCTGCTGCAGAACTTTGAGCATGAGCTAACCTGGCACTCCCACACCAGTACTGTTCTCAGACAGCGAGTTCCAGACCCGAACCACTCACTCAAAAAGAAATTATCTTTCTTTGCTTACTTCGTGAATGACAGTGACATGGGGAAACTATTTAATTGGCTGGAAAGTAGCTTGCTATTGTCCCGACATTGGGAAAGGTGCTGAATAAATGTATAAAAATATCTTTCGTTTAAATATGCAAACATAGATTGGCTATTCCTTCTCTGTTGCTGGGCCAAAATCCTGGAGTTCCCTCCTTAACAGCACTGTGGATGTACCTACATGACGTGGAGATGCCGGCATTGGACTGGGGTGGGCACAGTAAGAAGTCTCTCAACACCAGGTTAAAGTCCAACAGGTTTACTTGGTAGCACAAACTTTTGGAGCACTGCTCCTTCATCAGGTGAGTGAGGACTTGTATTCATAAACAGGGCATATACAGACACAAACTCAATTTACAAGATATGCGAGTCTTTATAGGAAATCAAGTACTAAAGGTGCAGACAATGTGAGTGGAGAAAGGGCCAAGCACAAGCTAAAGAGATGTGTACTGCCTCCAGCCAGACAGTTAGTGAGATTTTGCAAGCCCAGGCAAGTCATGGGGGGTTACAGATAGTGTGACATGAACCCAAGATCCCGGTTGAGGCCATCCTTATGTGTGCAGAACTTGGCTATCAGTCTCTGCTCAGTGATTCTGCGCTGTCGTGTGTCGTGGAGGCTGCCTTGGAGAACGCTTACCTGAAGATCAGAGGCTGAAAGGCCACGACTGCTGAAGTGTTCCCCGACTGGAAAGGATCAGTCCTGCCTGGCGATTATCTATTGTCCATTCATCCATTGTCATAGCATCTGCATGGTCTCCTAATGTACTATGCCTCGGGACATCTTTTCCTGCAGCATATTAAGATAGACAACGTTGACCTAGTCACAAGTAAATGTACTGTGTACCTGGTAGATGATGTTTTCACGTGAGATGATGGCGTCTGTGTCAATGATCCAGCATGTCTTGTAGAGGTTGCTGTGGCAGGCTTGTGTGGTCACTGTTCTCCTGAAGGCTGGGTAGCTTACTGCAGACAATGGTCTGTTTGAGGTTGCGCAGTTGTTTGAAGGCAAAAATTGCGGGTGTGGGGATGGCTTTGATGTGATGTTCGTCTTCTTCATTGATGTGTTGAAGGGTCTGGAGAAGATGTCATAGCTTCTCCGCCTGGATTGGGCTTGCAAGATCTCACTAACTGTCCTGGCTGGAGACAATACACATCTCTTTAGCTTGTGCTTGGCCCTCTCTCCACTCGCATTGTCTGTATCTTTAAGACTTGATTACCTATAAAGACGTGCATATCTTGTAAATTGAGTTTGTATACGCCATGTTTGTGAACGCAGGTCTTCACTCACCTGATGAAGGATCATGCTTTGAAAGTTTATGCTACCAGATAAACCTGTTGGACTTTAAACTGATGTGTGAGACTTCTTACTGTGGTGTACCTACATCACAGGGACTGCAGTGGGTTCAAGAAGGCAGGTCACCACCACCTTCTCGAGGCAATTAGGGATGGGCAATAAATGCTAGTCTAATCAGTGACACTCACATCCTGTAAATATTATTGTTAAAGCTGCCAGCAGCGAAACAATTGGTTTTATTTAATTGTTTTTGTTCATATTTGTCTATGAAATGTTCTCACGCTAAAAATCTTTAACAGGTCTTTCAAATCTGACCTTCAACCCGGCTACTGCCTGTTCTCATCTCTCCCTTTGTGGTCCGACCAGAGTGAGGTACAACGAGAAGCCCAAGCTGGTTCCCGACACGCCGGAGAGGTTCAACGTGGCTGCCTTCGTCCTGGGTTTGGAGGGCTTCACATCAGGGAAGCACTACTGGCAAGTGGACATGGGGGAGGGCAAAGATTGGAGCCTGGGTGTCGCCAAAGAGTCCATCAACCGCAAGGGTGACCTGCGGCAGTCGCCCAAGCATGGTTACTGGACTATATACAGAGACAATGACAACTTTGGAGCTTTTCTTTTCCATCCGAAAACCATCGAGGTGAGGGGCAATCCCACTCGGATCGGTGTCTATCTGGACTACGAGGGAGGGAGGGTTTCTTTCTACGATGCAGATCTCTTTTCTCACCTGTTCACTTTCTATGCCAACTTCACTGAGAAGGTATATCCGTTCTTTTACCCAGGCTTGAGGATGACCAAGAGCAATAACGGGATGCTGAGGATACAGCACGTGTACCTGTGAACTGTCTGTGCCGAGCTGGGCATTGCATGCCGAGGACCTGTTCAATCTGCAGCTTCTTAGATGCTTTTCCCTTGACGTGCCCCACCCAGCAGCACACCTCGCTGCCTCAAGGAGCTGATTCTCCCTGAAGGAGGGGATGGGGAGATGGGTGTGGTCCCACAAGTGACCAGTGAACCCAATCGAAGCTCCATTCTTCATCCGTTATCCCAGAGAGTGTGTTGGCAGACTGTTCAATCAGAGTGGATGTGGTTTATTTTGGTGGGGCTGGGGAACGGTTGTAGCAAACATGCCAGGCAAGAGAGAAGGCCGTCTCCATTTAGGAAATGAGTGAGAAGTTTATTTTTAATCTCTGCTACCACTCTCCTCTTTCCCCCACCCAAACCGTTCAGGGGCCCAGACCCCATATCACATAGAATTTTGCAACACAGAAATGGACTATTTGAGCTCTGTGGTCTGCGCTGGTGTCTCTGCTCAGTATGACCCTACTCCTGTACTACGTTGTCTCGCCCTATCACGCTAACCTTCCAGACGTTTATCCCCGATATACATATCTTGCTTTCCACTTAAGTGCACCTATGCTGTTCAGATCAATCACTGGTAGCTGTGTTGCATACACACAGTGGGGAAAAAGCGCTCACTAAGTTCACATCTTGTTGATGGAGAAATTGCACAAGTCAAGTGTTTGAATTGTGTTCTCTATGTGAACAAAAAAAAACATTTCATGCACCCCTCCATCCCCTTGTGTTTTAGCTGGCGCATCTGCGAAAACTCCAATTCTCTACTAGCCTGGTGCAAATGTGTAAACTCTAGAATTCTGAACTCTGTGTTGCTTATCCAGCTTTATCTAAACTGCTCGATGTCAAGTAACCTCCACCTACTTGGTCGAAGTGATTGAACATTGATAAAATATTATTTACGTGGTATCCGTTCCTTGCATTTAGCGAACCTGAACCCACTGCAAGTCAGCGGGTTCCGAAATGAACAGAGCCCTCAAGCTGGGTGTCACCCCGCAGCTTTTGAAATTGCTAGTGTAAGCAGCTCAAGTTTAATGCTGTTTGCTCAATATAACCGACTCCCCCACCCAAACATTCAGATCATGGCAACTGTATTAGATATCCTTGGTCTACACGCTGCCAGAATACCAGGCGGTTGTCTGAATTGTCTGTGAGGCTGCCTGGTCCCGAGATGGGCCCCTTTAGCGGTTATCCAGTTTGAAACGAGTGCAGCATTTTGAAGGAGGCTGTTGGTTTAGTTACTGAATTAGATGTGCGAACGTTAAATTGATTCTCTCGAGCTCTAGTTTCAGTGGCTCTGAAATTTATGCAGACAAATGGGAGTTTGAATTCTAATTCGTTCCACGCACCTATGAAAAGTTTGGGTATCCCTAAATTGCAAGACCATCTTGGTTGTACAGACAGCGAACTTTATACACCATGTGTATTGGAGAATAGCCACATTATTTTGACAAGTCTGGGTAAAGGTGAAGTGGATGGAGCAGTGGATTTAGAGTGCTGTCATTTTTAACCACAGTGCCCTGGGTCTTTTGAATCCGGCCTAATGCTTTTCCTTCTCTGCAGTTTAACCATTCCAGGCAAAATTAAAAATAAACATGCTGGAAAATCTCAGCAGGTCTGGCAGCATCTGTTTCGAGTCCACCTGACCCTTCTTCAGGGTTAAAGAGAGGAAGAAGAGTAATGAATTATATACAGTATATGACTACTGGGTTGGGGGTGGGGGGTGGTGGGGTTAGAGCAGAGTAGAAAATCAGTGATGGGCAGGAGCTTGGAGAGATTAGACAAAGATGTTATGGACACAAGACAAAAGGAACATTAATGATCATGTAAAAGAAGTTGTGATAACATCATAAAAATAAAAAGCAGAATCTGTTAATTTGCAAAATGAATCTCTGTTAACATACTTTAGCTTTTTACTGGGGCAAGTGCAACGGCTCCTCATCATCCATTCAAGGGGAGGTGATGGCCTAGTGGTATTATCACTAGGCTATTAATCCAGAAACTCAGCTGATGTTCTGGGGGACCCAGGTTTCAATCCTGCCACCATAACTGGTGGAATTTGAATTCAATTTTAAAAATCTGGAATTAAGAATCTACTGATGACCAAGAAACCATTGTCGATTGTCGGGAAAAACCCATCTGGTTCACTAATGACCCTTTAGGGAAGGAAATCTGCTGTCCTTACGTGTGACTCCAGAGCCACAGCAATGTGGTTGACTCTCAATTGCCCTTGGGCAACTAGGGATGGGCAATAAATGCTGGCCCAGCCAATGAGGCCCATGTCCCACGAATGAATAAAAAAAATCAGAATTGGCTGTCTGGGATTGGGTTATACTGGACTGATTTATACTGATGAGAAATTAATATGCACTGAATGTGGGAGTGCGCGATCCCATTACAAAAACCAGGCATGGCATCTCTTCCCCTGTTTGGAGAGGTGGAGGGTAGTATGGGGGCACAGCACTGTGCAGTGCAGAAGGAAAGCCATTTGGCTCATTACGCCTGTGCTGACTCTTTGAAAGAACTATCCATTTTTTTTTCCCCCCATTGCTCTGGAAATATTTCCATTTTGAATATTTATCATCAAATCCCTACAGCGTAGAAGGCGGCGCATTCGGCCAATGGAACCTTCACCGACAACAATCCTACCCAGACTTTATCCCCACCTACTTACCCTGCTGATCCCTCTGACAATGAGGGGCACTTTAGCATGGCCAATGCAGCTAACCCACACGTCTTTGGACTGTGGAAGGAAACTGGAGCACCTGGAAGAAACCCACACAGACACAGGAAGAATGTGCAATATCACTCAGTCACCTGAACTGAACAATGGTCCCTGGCACTGAGACAGCAGTGTGAATCACTGTGCCCATTCCCTTTGAGTGTTATTATTGAATCGGTTTCCACCACCTCGCTGGGTTGCATTTCAGATTACACCAACTTGGCATTTGAAAAAAATAAATTCTCACACATCATTCAGAATTTTACCCCCATTATCTCATTGCTGTGTCCTTTGGTTAACAATCCTCCTGCCTGTGGAAAGATTCTCTCCCTAAACACTCTATCTGAACCTCCAGTGATTCTGACCACTTCTCTTTAAACTGTACCTTGGTCTTCCATGAATTAAGTAGAGCTTAAATTATACTTTCCCCATGAAATTATCTTTGGAAGCTCTAAAGTATATTTTGTATCACATTCAATGCGTTTCAGGTGATAAAGGAAATGTAGGCAGTCCCAATGGTTTTACTCAGGAACAGCATGAAGACAGAATTTGAACGATGTGCTGTGGTCCTGAAATGGACTCCGTTAGGAAACGAGTGAGCCTGCAGCATTTGGTTGTTGGACGGTTACTGAATTAGGTATATGAATGTTAAGTCGGTGCCTGAACCGTTTGGATGACTCCTAGATATACCACTTCTCACTTGTTAAACCTGCTTCAATGAAACGGATTGGTGACTGTTAAAACAGCACGCCAAAAAATGTCTACGTGTATGTGCGATGAGTTTATTAATGCAGTCAATTAATTATCTTGGAAGAAATGAATTGTTATTTCTAATGTACATTGATTTGTTTTACTGAAGGGTTTTTAATTTGGGGGGGATTTTTAAAATCTTAAGTTGTAGAAATATTACTTGTGTTGAATGAATGATTGTAAATTATTTTGTGTTCTAAAATTAAAACAGCCCTAACCTGGTTGGTCCCAAATATCAGTGTTGCTGAGGTTATGTGGATATTGCTAAGACAGGGGGGAGGTCAGGGAGGGAATTGGACTGAAGGCAACATGATCCTGTGTTTCCAGTTGAGTGGTAGGGACGTGCTACGCTATAGGGAAGGGATTGGTGTTTGTAGCAGGGTGTGGGTAGCTGCATTTCCAAGCTGGTGCTAGTCAGAGATGCGAGGCAGTAAATTATGGATGGTTTTACGTTTCTGTTCCTCAGTTGTGGAAAGTTGAGATCAATAGCACCTTGGACCGTGCACTATTGGAAAAAAGCTCCCTGCTCCATCAGGTGAGTACTGTTACCATGCTCCCTACGTGTGCAGAAGAAAAACTTCATTTTCATTTCTACTTTTTATCTTATGCACCAATTTTATTACTATTCTTATTTTTCCACTTCTAAAGTCTTGCTTTCCATCTAGTTCGCACCCCACCCCCCTCACAACCAGGGCCAGTTGCTGCAATCCCACGCGCTCTGCACCTTTGGTGGCCTTTTGCACATTCCGATCTTTTAATGGACACTCTTAGACATTCTCAGCCTTAATCATCACCAGTTACAATCCCTTTGTTTATAATGCTCCTGTCAATTACAGCCTCCACCCCCTCACAGTATAAATCTTGTTCTATGACTTGTATTTTCTATTGACTTTCACAAACTCATGACAACCTCAACTGCTTTACATTCCAATGAAAAATATCTTTGAAGTGTAGCCAGTATCGTTGCATTGTAGTGAACGCAGCAGATAGTTTGTGTACAAGAAGTTTCCAGAACAGCAATGTGAATAGAACCTGTTAGTTAATCTGTTTTCTTTTACTGATGCTGATTCAGAGATTATTGGCCAGGCTGTTAATTCACCTGCTCTTCAGAATAGTGCCGTCCAACCATCCAACCAGCAGAGCAGACAGGACCTCGGATTAATGTCTCATCCAAGAGATTGGTGTAAAGCACAGGTGCTTCCCAGAGCTGAGTTTCTGCAGGTAAGCTAACTGACTCCATCTGCACTGCCTCGGAAAAGCAAGTTCAAAAATGTGTTGATTTAGTCACAAGTAGGCTTACATTGACACTGCAATGTAATTACTCTGAAAATCCCCTAGTCACCATACTCCTGCGCCTGTTCAGGTACACTGGGAAAGAATTTACCATGGCCCTAACCAGCATGTCTTTTGAACTGTGGGAGGAAACCAGAGCACCCGGAGGAAACCCATGGGGAGAATCTGCACAATCACCCAGCATAATCAAACATCTGTACGCACCCTGGACATATTCTCTTCCACCTTCTTCCATCAGGAAAAAAATACAAAAGTCTAAGATCACCTACCAACTGACTCAAGAATAGCTTCTTCCCTGCTGCCACCAGACTTTTGAATGGATCTACCATATATTGACTTTTCTCGATACCCTAGATATGACTGTAACACTACATTCTGCACCCTCTTTGTTCCTTCTCCTCTATACTCTCATATGTTTTGTTCGTATAGTTTGCAAGAAACAATACTTTTCCCTGTATCTCAATACATGTGACAATAATTAAAATCAAATCTAGGCAAGTGAGATCTTTGTGTCTATGTATATGTATGTATAGAAACAAAAAAGTGTCTATAGCCCAATCCATCACATAAACCAGCTTCCTGTCCATTGACTGTCTACACTTCTCGCTATCTCGGCAAAGCAGCCAGCATAATCAAGGACCCCATGCACCCCAGATATTCTCTCTTCCACCTTCTTGGGAAAAAGATACAAAGATCTGGGGTCATGTACCACCTTCTCTCCACATGTGACGATAATAAATCAAATCAAATAAATACATTTATCAGGCATATTAGGTCAGTAACTTCCGAGCTCTGGGCTACCATAAAGGGGAGACTACCAAAGTCTGGGAACTCAGTCCTATCCCCAACTCACAAAAAAAAACTAGAGCTCCCTAGTTAAGAAATGCACTGTGATTGTCTAGGAAATTCAAAGTTCTGTTTGGCAATGGCCCTGGAATGGAAAGTGTTAGGAGAATATAATATACAATCAGAAACTTTGGGTAGTTCTGGTTTGTTTTGTGGTGATAGATTTCCAGAAAAAAAAATTGGAAGAATCAAAACCACTTCTAACTTTTGGGGAACTATACAGAGAACTTCCTCCTCATCTACCCCCCCCCGCCCCCAACCAATCAGCCCCATGACAGGATCCATCCGCTTGTCCCATATGGAAGCCATTAACTTTCTACCTTTCCTCCCCCTTACCTCCTGCCATCGAATACCTCTGATCACTTATGGAACACACCCAATCTGCTCCAAACCCCACAATACCCAGCATGGTGTGCTCTGATTTCCCTCACCTTGCCTACTATCCCCGTGCCCGAACGACACTCCTGATACCCTCCCGAATAACCCACAAGCCCACACCACCCGCACCTCATCCTGCTTAATTTCATAACAAATTTATTGCCTTCCTGGCTTCTCAAAATGGCTGCATGTTTTAAGTTTACCCACTTTTATAGCAGGGGTTATGGGGGCAGGAGGGGTGCCTTTCTTCTGACTCCTGCCCTCGATGCCTTGGGATGCAGTTTGAACCTGGCCTCAGGTGTAAGGTTGGATAAGAGACACTTGGCTTCATTTCCATGTAAACTGGTGGGAGTGCAGTGCCAAACTGACACTCCCATTGCACAGATATCATATCAACATACCTGGTTTTTATTTATTGTGGGATGTGGACTGATTGCCATCCGTAATGGCACTTAAGATATATATTGTATATGTTTGCCTTGTGTGTGTGTGTCTTTAGGAGAATATTTTATCTTGCGACACGTTTGTTGTCTTTACTGGCTGAGTCTAATCCAATTGAAGTGGACAAATTGGGACATGGTGTGAGTTTGGATACTGGCAGCAGGAGATACTGGATGAGTTGAAGCATCAGCCAGCCCCAGCATGGTGAGGGTAGGAGGCAAAACTTTCCAGACGTAGTTGTTATTGGGATTAAGCAATCCAGCATAGTGAGAGTAGGAAGTGAAATTTTCCAGACTTGGTTGTTAGAGGGATTAACCAGCCCGAGCAGGGTGAGGGTAGGAAAATAAATTTTCCAGACCTAGTTGTTACTGGGATTAACTAGCCCCAGCACGGTGAGGGTAGGAAAATAAATTTTCCAGACTTGGTTGTTACTGGGATTAACCAGCCCCAACAGGGTGAGGGTAGGAAGTGACATTTTCCAGACCCGGTTGTTACTTGGTGTCACAAGGATGAGAATGTTAAAATTGAGGTGTTGCTGGAGTGGGAGCCAGTGTGGGTGGGTGAGCCTGGGTGAGGGCGGTGAGGGGTGAATGGGACTTGGTGTGAGTTAGGACACGGGGACACTGAGAGTTTGGGCTGAGCTGATCTTCACTAGAGGGCGGATGGGGAATGAATCCGAAGGCGCTCCACGGTTGGGAGACGGATAAAGGTGTAAAATAAATCAATGATTGGATTGGGGTTGAATTTTCTCCTGGGTGGGAATTAAAGAGCTGGCCAGTTCCAGAAGCTGCTGCTGCTGACACTCAGAGGAATCTCCTCCTTTCCCCCCAATAGATTCTCACTTCATTTTCTCCCTCCAGCTGATCAGATCCATTCCTGAGACAGGATTTATCCCGGATTCGGGGAGGCTCCCGGGCCAGTCCGGGAGGGTTGGTATCCCATTCCCCCTCAGTGGCTGCTGAACAACAATCTCCTCTTTGCTCTGCTCCTCCTTGCCGCCTCCAGCCGGCTCCGAGCTGATCACACTCCATTGGTGTGGCCGCCTCCCGGGACACGGAGGGACGGGGGAACTTTCTCCCTCTTTCCAGAACTTTCTGTCCCGGACTCGCTCCTTCCAGAACTCTCTCCAACTGCCGCCCTCCCGCCCGCGCGCCGCGCTCTGATTGGCCGCCGCCTCACAACCCTCACCGCCTCCGGATTCCCATTGGCCCGCGCCGCCGTCAATCAGCCGCCAGGCACCGCCCACTCGGCCGCTCTCACACTATATAAAGGAGCGGCAGCTCAGAGGCTCACAAACGCCTGCGAGAAGAGAGCGCTTAGTGACTGGATCACTGTCACAGCAACACTGCACAGCAGCAGCGACAAAGACTCCAGCTCATCCACTTTGATCTACAATCAACATGCCTGCAGCCAAAGGAACAGCCATTGGCATCGACCTGGGCACCACCTACTCCTGTGTGGGGGTCTTCCAGCATGGCAAGGTGGAGATCATCGCCAATGACCAGGGCAACCGCACCACCCCCAGCTACGTGGCCTTCAACGACACCGAGAGGCTCATTGGAGATGCTGCCAAGAACCAGGTGGCTCTGAACCCACCCAACACCATCTTTGATGCCAAGAGGCTCATCGGGAGGAGGTTTGATGATGCGGTGGTCCAATCTGACATGAAGCACTGGCCCTTCCAGGTGGTGAACGATGCAGGGAAGCCCAAGGTGAAGGTTGAGTACAAGGGGGAGGATAAAACCTTTTCCCCTGAGGAAATCTCCTCCATGGTGCTGGCCAAGATGAAGGAGACGGCTGAATCTTACCTGGGACACACCGTCACCAATGCTGTCATCACCGTGCCTGCTTACTTCAGTGATTCCCAGCGCCAGGCAACCAAGGATGCCGGTGTGATCGCTGGTCTCAACGTCCTCCGTGTCATCAATGAGCCAACAGCAGCTGCCATTGCCTACGGCCTAGACAAGAAGGGCAGAGGGGAACACAATGTTCTCATCTTTGACTTGGGAGGTGGCACCTTTGACGTTTCTGTTCTCTCCATTGACGATGGTATCTTTGAAGTGAAATCGACAGCGGGTGACACCCACTTGGGAGGAGAGGACTTTGATAACCGCATGGTCAACCACTTCATTGAGGAGTTCAAGCGCAAATACAAGAAGGACATCAGTCAGAACAAGAGGGCGGTCAGGAGACTGAGGACAGCCTGTGAGAGAGCAAAGAGAACCCTGTCCTCCAGCACCCAGGCCGGTATTGAGATTGACTCTCTGTTTGAAGGCATAGATTTCTACACCTCCATCACCAGGGCTCGGTTTGAGGAGCTGAATTCTGACCTGTTCAGAGGCACTCTGGAACCAGTGGAGAAAGCTCTGAGAGACGCCAAGATGGACAAATCGCAGATCCACGATGTTGTCTTGGTCGGGGGCTCCACCCGTATCCCCAAGATCCAGAAACTGCTGCAAGATTTCTTCAACGGCAAAGAGCTGAACAAGAGCATCAATCCTGATGAAGCCGTGGCCTATGGAGCGGCCGTTCAAGCGGCAGTTCTGATGGGGGATAAGTCGGAGAATGTTCAGGATTTGCTTCTCCTGGACGTGGCTGCCCTGTCTCTGGGTCTGGAGACAGTAGGAGGGGTGATGACTCCCCTCATCAAGCGTAACACCACCATTCCCACCAAGCAGAGCCAGGTCTTCAGCACCTACACTGATAACCAGCCTGGTGTCCTTATCCAGGTGTACGAGGGAGAGAGAGCCATGACCAAGGACAACAATCTCCTGGGCAGGTTTGAGTTGAGTGGTATCCCTCCTGCCCCCCGTGGGGTGCCACAGATCGAGGTCACCTTCGATATTGACGCCAACGGCATCCTCAATGTCTCTGCAGTTGACAAGAGCACAGGCAAAACGAACAAGATCACCATCAGCAATGACAAGGGCAGGCTGAGCAAGGAGGAAATTGAGAGGATGGTGCAGGATGCAGAAAAGTACAAAAGCCAGGATGAAGTCCAGCGGCAGAGGATCGCAGCCAAGAACTCCCTGGAGTCCTACGCTTTTAACATGAAGAGCGCGGTGGAGGATGAGAGTGTGAGAAATAAGATCAGTGAGGCAGAGAAGAAGAAAATCATTGAGAAGTGTAACCAGGCCATCCAGTGGCTGGAGAGCAATCAGACGGCAGAGAAGGAGGAGTTTGAGTACCAGCTGAAAGAGCTGGAAAATCTCTGCCGTCCCATCATTACCAACCTGTACCAAGGAGGAGCAGCAGCGGCAGCTGGGGGATCTTGCCGAGCCCAGGCTGGGAATGCCAGTTCCACAGGACCAACTGTGGAGGAGGTGGATTAAAAGACTGGGAAGAATAAGGATGGACATTGGGAATCTGACACGGCAGCCTTTTTTCACTCTGGCTCAATGAGTGCTGGATGTCTTGTATTCCTGAGTGACAGTGCACTTTACTGGACTAGATGCTGCCAGGTCTATAGTGACTGTAATAGAACAGTGATGATGACAGTGCTGCTCTGTTAACTTCTCAAGTGTGACAAACTGACTGTGTAAATTCTAATTTGATAAATTTGCTGTATCATATTGAAGAGGATTAGTGTATTTAGCATCTATTTGTTTTGTATGGAAATGTCCTTTCAATGTACAAACAAATCTTATTTTTATTACTTTGCTGATCTGAATATTTGTTTAATAAAAGTTTTTTATTTCATTATTCTTGTTGTGCTTTCTGATATGGATACGTTTTGAAAGTATGCTCTGAAATATTTAATTATTTATCCACTGCCAAAACATTGCCAGCATAATTTACCCACCAAATTATTTAAACTCCTGTTCAGTCAGCAAGATTCAGTTCTTGTAACTCTTCTCACATTTTCAACATTTTGACATCATTCACTTCTAATTAAAGACTGTTTCTGAAGTGAAGTCAATATAAACTAAACTGAGCAGAATGTTAAAACAAACTCAGGTTCCAAAACACAGTGCATGATTTAGCCTGGTGAGAACAAAATCATTATATGAAAGGAGGGGAAAAGACAATTTCTGTCATGGCATTGAAGAGCCTGCAGTTTCTCTTTGAGTGTAGAGTTACAAACCACCCCATGCTGCATTTGTATCTCCCTCTCCAGTCAACGCTGTTGCAGTGTGTCTTGCTGCCTATATCCTAACCTGAACCAAATCCTGTCATCCATCACCCATGTGCTTGCTCTGTCACTGCCTCTCACTACCCTCACACTCTCACCAACACTCTGCCTTGCTACTTCTACCATATGTGCTAAGTTTCTCCTCTTCAGCCAAGCATTAGATCTTGTGGTTCTGTGTCACACTTTGCCCTGTGATGTTACTGTGAAATACCTTGGGATGTTTTTACTGATCTCTGTGCACTGTGTGAATAGAAGTTGTTCTTTATCTGCTCAGAAATACAACACGCAGGTGGACTCGCCATTCACACATTATGTGCTGTCTGCGGCTCAGAGATTAAATGAAATCAAATTAGCCCAACAAATTGAAGTTTGTGTTAAATATTTATGAAATGTATTTCATTTCTACAAATTTAGTCATAATCATAGCAGTTTACAGCATAGAAACAGGCCCTTCAGCCCAACTTGTCCACGCTGCCCTTTTTAAATCCCTAAGCTAGTCGCAATTGCCTGCATTTGGCCCATATCTTTATACCCATCTTGCCCATGTAACTGTCTAAATGTTTTTTAAAAGATAAAATTGTCCCTGCCTCTAGTACTACCTCTGGTACTTATTCCAGACACTCACCACCCTGTGTGTGAAAATATTGCTCCTCTGAACACTTTTGTATCTCTCCCCTCTCACCTTAAACCTATGCCTTCCAGTTTTAGACTTCCCTACCTCTTGGGGAAAAAAAATGTTAACTATCGAGCTGATTTATGCCCCTCATTATTTTATAAACAGCTATAAGATTGCCCCTCAGCTTCCTATGCTCCAGAAAGGATCCAGCCTCTCCTTATAACTCAAACCATCAAGTCCCGGTTGTATCCTAGGAAATCTTTTCTGTACTCTTTCTAGTTTAATAATATGTTTTCTTTAATAGGGTGACCAGAACTGTACACAGTATTCCAAATGTGGCCTTACCAATGTCTTGTACAACTTCAACATAACGTCCCAACTTCTGTATTCAATGTTCTGACCGATGAAACCAAGCTGAATGCCTTCTTCACCACTCTGTCCACTTGTGACCCCACTTTCAAGGTGCTATGAACTTGTACCCTTAGATCTCTTTGCTCTGTAACTCTCCCCAACACTCTACCATTAACTGAGTAAATCCTGCCTTGTTTGATCTACCAAAATGCATCACCTCACATTTATCTAAATTAAACTCCATTTTCCATTCGTCATTCCACTGGCCCAATTGATCAAGATCCGGTTGCAATCCAAGATAACCTCCTTCACTGTCCAATATTACCACAATCTTGGAGTCATCTGCAAACTTACTAACCATTTGCTACGATGCGGTTCATTAGCCACAAACATTGTCTTATGAGCCTGCTCTGCCTCCGAGTGAAACATTCCCCGCTCTCTGTTTACAGGTACTGTTAGTCTGATGGCTCTGATTACGGGTGGCACAGTAGCACAGTGGTTAGCACTGTTGCTTCACAGCTCCAGGGACCTGGGTTTGATTCCCAGCTCAGGTCACTGTCAGTGTGGAGTTTGCATGTCCTCCTCATGTCTGCGGGGTTTCCTCCGGGTGCTCCGGTCTCCTCCCACAGTCCAAAGATGTGCAGGTTAGGTTGATTGTTCATGCTAAAATTGCCCCTTAGTGTCCTGAGATGCATAGGTTAGAGGGATTAGCGGGTAAAGTATATAGGGATATGGGGGTAGGGCCTGGGTGGGATTGTGGCCGGTGCAGACTCGATGGGCCGAAGGGCCTCACTGCACTGTAGGGTTCTATGATTCACCAGTACTGAAAGGTTAAGAGTGAGGAAATAGCAACTGTTCACCAAGTGCACCAAGTGGCAGCAACATGGGAAATGGGAGCAGGAGGAGACCATTCAGCCCCTCGTGCATTCCCCACCATTCAACTCCATCATGGCTGATCTTCAACCTGACATCCTTTCCTGCACACTCCTCATAATCCCTTCATGTCGCCTGAACTCTTGAAATCCATCAAACTCTAATTTCAAGATTCAATGACTATTTTTCCACAGCCAACAACAAGCAGTAATACAATTAAAAATCCCAATACATACATTAACCTCTGCACCTAGAACCTGCCACAGGGTTCCACCCTCACATCTTTTGTTTCAGACCCCACCTAACAATACATTGAATCGCTGAACCCCAGCATTGCAGAAGGAGGCCATTCAGCCCATCAAGCTTGGACCAACAACAATCTCACTCAGTCCCTATCCCCATAAAACCACATATTTACCCTGCTAATCCCCCTGACACTACGGGACAATTTAGCATAGCCAATCCACCTAACTGGCACATCTTTGAACTGTTGGAAGAAACCAGAGCACCTGGAGGAAACACACACAGATATGGGGACAGCGTGCAAACTCCACACAGTGACCTGAGATTGGAATCCAACCTGGGTCCCTGGCGCTGTCAGGCAGCAGTGCTAACCACTGTGCCACTGTGCTGTCCCTTTATATCTGTTTAAACAGCAGGGAAGTGTTTGATCTGAACATTAAACCTCATTCATAACCTTGGGAAAATCAGGAGTTCGCACAATATTCCCGATGTTTGAACCCATAATGGAGGCTAACACTGTGAATGTAGAACTAAAGTTTGTGTCGATGTGTTAAAATAGAGAAAGTGGGACAATGATGTTTAGAGCAGCCAATCTACACTATTCCCATTTACCAGCACCTGGTCCATAGCCTACAGTGGTTTCGTGACTTAAGCGGTCCTATGTTTCTTAAACATTGCGAGAGTTCCTGCCTCAGGCAACACATTCCAGATTTCCACCGCCCTCTGGGTGAATAAAGAGTTCTTCAGATCCCCTCTAAACCACTTACTCATCACCTTAACCCTGTGCCCTGTGGTCTTTGGCACTTCTGTCATGGGGAAAAGAATCTTATCATCTCCACTATCTTTGCCTCTCATAGTTTTGTATACCTCTATCAGATTCCCCCCTCAGCCTCTCTGCACCAAACCCAGCTGAATGTTTCCATCCCAGGTAACATCACATCTTTCTGAAAGTATGATGACAATTAGTTCAGGAATGCTCCCACCACTTCCCCAAAGGAAAAAGTGTGTGTGTGTGTGTGTGTGTGTGAAGATATGCTAAAAAATTTTATAGAATTACACATAGATAACACAGAGAGATGAAATAGGAAATGATTTCTCTCCAGTGCTCAGAGTTTAACCCATGACCATTCACAATCTGTGCCTTACAGTAGCTAAATGGTGGCATCAATAAACCCCAAAAACCTAGCTGGAGGGTAGGAAGTGGATATTTCCTGGCCCAGTTGTTAACGGGATTAACCAGCGTCATAATGTGGAGATGCTGGCATTGGACTGGGGTAAACATAGTAAGAAGTCTCATAACACCAGGTTAAAATCCAACAGGTTCATTTGGTAGCAAACGCCACTAGCTTTCGGGGTTCTTCATCAGGTGCACTCACCTGACGAAGGAGCAGCGCTCCAAAAGCTAGTTGCATTAGCTACGAAATAACCTGTTGGACTTTAACCTGGTGTTCTGAGACTTCTTACTGTATTAAACAGCATCAGCATGGTGAGAGAAGGAAAATAAATTCTCCAGATCTGGTTGTTAGTGAGATTAACCAGTGTCAGGCAGGTGAGGGTACAGAATTTTCTAGACCTGGTTGTTATAGGGATTAACCAGCGTCAGCACAGCGAGAGTAGAAAGAGAAATTTTCCAGACTCGGTTGTTACTGGAATTAACCAGCCCCAGCACAGTGAGGGTAGGAAAATAAATTTTCTAGACCCACTTGTTGGTGGGATTAACTAGCCCTAGCAGGGTGAGGGTAGGAAGTGACATTTTCCAGACCCAGTTGTTACTTGGTGTCACAAGGATGAGAATGTTAAAATTGAGGTGTTGCTGGAGTGGGAGCCAGTGTGGGTGGGTGAGCCTGGGTGAGGGCGGTGAGGGGTGAATGGGACTTGGTGTGAGTTAGGACACGGGGACACTGAGAGTTTGGGCTGAGCTGATCTTCACTGGAGGGCGGATGGGGAATGAATCCGAAGGCGCTCCACGGTTGGGAGACGGATAAAGGTGTAAAATAAATCAATGATTGGATTGGGGTTGAATTTTCTCCTGGGTGGGAATTAAAGAGCTGGCCAGTTCCAGAAGCTGCTGCTGCTGACACTCAGAGGAATCTCCTCCTTTCCCCCCAATAGATTCTCACTTCATTTTCTCCCTCCAGCTGATCAGATCCATTCCTGAGACAGGATTTATCCCGGATTCGGGGAGGCTCCCGGGCCAGTCCGGGAGGGTTGGTATCCCATTCCCCCTCAGTGGCTGCTGAACAACAATCTCCTCTTTGCTCTGCTCCTCCTTGCCGCCTCCAGCCGGCTCCGAGCTGATCACACTCCATTGGTGTGGCCGCCTCCCGGGACACGGAGGGACGGGGGAACTTTCTCCCTCTTTCCAGAACTTTCTGTCCCGGACTCGCTCCTTCCAGAACTCTCTCCAACTGCCGCCCTCCCGCCCGCGCGCCGCGCGCCGCGCTCTGATTGGCCGCAGCCTCACAAACGTCACCGCCTCCGGGTTCCCATTGGTCCACGCTGCCGTCAGTCAGCCGCCAGGCACCGCCCACTCGGCCGCTCTCTCACTATATAAAGGAGCGGCAGCTCAGAGGCTCACAAACGCCTGCGAGAAGAGAGCGCTTAGTGACTGGATCAGTGTCACAGCAACACTGCACAGCAGCAGCGACAAAGACTCCAGCTCATCCACTTTGATCTACAATCAACATGCCTGCAGCCAAAGGAACAGCCATTGGCATCGACCTGGGCACCACCTACTCCTGTGTGGGGGTCTTCCAGCATAGCAAGGTGGAGATCATCGCCAATGACCAGGGCAACCGCACCACCCCCAGCTACGTGGCCTTCAACGACACCGAGAGGCTCATTGGAGATGCTGCCAAGAACCAGGTGGCTCTGAACCCACCCAACACCATCTTTGATGCCAAGAGGCTCATCGGGAGGAGGTTTGATGATGCGGTGGTCCAATCTGACATGAAGCACTGGCCCTTCCAGGTGGTGAACGATGCAGGGAAGCCCAAGGTGAAGGTTGAGTACAAGGGGGAGGATAAAACCTTTTCCCCTGAGGAAATCTCCTCCATGGTGCTGGCCAAGATGAAGGAGACGGCTGAATCTTACCTGGGACACACCGTCACCAATGCTGTCATCACCGTGCCTGCTTACTTCAATGATTCCCAGCGCCAGGCAACCAAGGATGCCGGTGTGATCGCTGGTCTCAACGTCCTCCGTGTCATCAATGAGCCAACAGCAGCTGCCATTGCCTACGGCCTAGACAAGAAGGGCAGAGGGGAACACAATGTTCTCATCTTTGATTTGGGAGGTGGCACCTTTGACGTTTCTGTTCTCTCCATTGACGATGGAATCTTTGAAGTGAAATCGACAGCGGGTGACACCCACTTGGGAGGAGAGGACTTTGATAACCGCATGGTCAACCACTTCATTGAGGAGTTCAAGCGCAAATACAAGAAGGACATCAGTCAGAACAAGAGGGCGGTCAGGAGACTGAGGACAGCCTGTGAGAGAGCAAAGAGAACCCTGTCCTCCAGCACCCAGGCCGGTATAGAGATTGACTCTCTGTTTGAAGGCATAGATTTCTACACCTCCATCACCAGGGCTCGGTTTGAGGAGCTGAATTCTGACCTGTTCAGAGGCACTCTGGAACCAGTGGAGAAAGCTCTGAGAGACGCCAAGATGGACAAATCGCAGATCCACGATGTTGTCTTGGTCGGGGGCTCCACCCGTATCCCCAAGATCCAGAAACTGCTGCAAGATTTCTTCAATGGCAAAGAGCTGAACAAGAGCATCAATCCTGATGAAGCCGTGGCCTATGGAGCGGCCGTTCAAGCGGCTATTCTGATGGGGGATAAGTCTGAGAATGTTCAGGATTTGCTCCTCCTGGACGTGGCTGCCCTGTCTCTGGGTCTGGAGACAGTAGGAGGGGTGATGACTCCCCTCATCAAGCGTAACACCACCATTCCCACCAAGCAGAGCCAGGTCTTCAGCACCTACTCTGATAACCAGCCTGGTGTCCTTATCCAGGTGTACGAGGGAGAGAGAGCCATGACCAAGGACAACAATCTCCTGGGCAGGTTTGAGTTGAGTGGTATCCCTCCTGCCCCCCGTGGGGTGCCACAGATCGAGGTCACCTTCGATATTGATGCCAACGGCATCCTCAATGTCTCTGCAGTTGACAAGAGCACAGGCAAAACGAACAAGATCACCATCAGCAATGACAAGGGCAGGCTGAGCAAGGAGGAAATTGAGAGGATGGTGCAGGATGCAGAAAAGTACAGAAACCAGGATGAAGTCCAGCGGCAGAGGATTGCAGCCAAGAACTCCCTGGAGTCCTACGCCTTCAACATGAAGAGCGCGGTGGAGGATGAGAGTGTGAGAAATAAGATCAGTGAGGCAGAGAAGAAGAAAATCATTGAGAAGTGTAACCAGGCCATCCAGTGGCTGGAGAGCAATCAAATGGCAGAGATGGAGGAGTTTGAGTACCAGCTGAAAGAGCTGGAAAATCTCTGCCGTCCCATCATTGCCAACCTGTACCAAGGAGGAGCAGCAGCAGCAGCTGGGGGATCTTGCCGGGCCCAGGCTGGGAATGCCAGTTCCACAGGACCAACTGTGGAGGAGGTGGATTAAAAGACTGGAAAGAACTTTGATGCCTGTATTGAACATGTTTACACTGGATTTTGTTTTTCATAATAGGTTGTAAATTTTTCAGAAGTTGTACAAGTGAGTTTCTTTGACCTCCTGATGTGACTTGTGTAAATTATAAAAGGAAAGCAAATATTTTGTATATTTATATCATGTAGATTTTCTCAACTTTGAGTTGCTGAATATATTTCTAACTGTGACCTTTTTGTCTAAATTAATGCACCAAGCTGAATGGCATTTGAAAATAAATGTAAAACTTGAATGTCTTTCAATGAACTTGAAGTCATTTTTCTTCTGATCCTTACTGTTATTTTGGAGCTTAGTTGCAGCACATCTTAGCAATTCAGTCAACCTTGGTTAACTTGCCTAGTTAAGCAATGTGTTAAACATGTTAAATTCTTCCCAGGGAATGCACTTTATAATTATTGATGGGTGAGGGGTATCGCTAGATGGGCCAGCATTTATTGTCATTTGAAGTGAGTAGGTCACTAGGCCATTTCGGGGAAGCACTTGAGAGTCAAGGAACAGCAGCATAGCACAGTGGTTAGGACTGCTGCCTCTCAGCTTCAGAGACCCAGGTTTAATTCTGGTCTTCAGTGACTGCCTGTGTGCCATTTGCATGTTATTCTGTATCTATGTAAGTTTCCTTTGGATGCTTGTTTCTTCCAACTATCCAAAGAGATACAGGTTGGGTGGATTGGCCAAGTTAAATTGTCTTTTGGTTTGTCAGTGTGAATGTATGCCCTCTTAAGATGAGATGCCAACCATAATGCCCAGTGTCTATCAGGATGTGCTCTGTGTGACCTTGATTTGGAATACATAGAATCCCTACACTGCAGAAGGAGGGCCATTTGACTAATGAAGTTTGCACTGACTCTCCAAAAGAGCATCTTACCCAAGCCTGCCACTCCCCTGCCCTATCCCCATACCCCTTCACATCAACCATGGCTAATCTCAGCATCATTGTGCTGACTAAGGGGCAATTTAGCATGGTTAAGCAAAGTGAAGATGATGCCGTTAGGGACAGAAGGTTTTGGATTCACAAATCTTTGAAGGCAGCTGTATGTATTGCATCAGTAAGAAATCTCTCAACACCAGGTTAAAGTCCAACAGGTTTATTTGGAAACATGAGCTTTCGGAGTGCTGCTTCTTCATCAGGTGAAGTATGAAGGAGCAGTGCTTCAAAAGCTCATGATTCCAAATAAATCTGTTAGAACTGTGCCCACCCCAGTTGAACGCTGGCATCTCCACATATTAGTAATTATCAAACCATATTGGATCTTGGGTTTCACAGAGGCTTTGAGCACAAAAATAGAATAGTTATGCTGACTTAAGGCTTTGTTTAAGCTCCAACGAGATTGTCACATTCAATTCTGGTCACCACACTTTATAGGAAGGATGTGAGAGTATAGAGCGGATTTAGCAGAATGGTTCCAGGGATGAGGGCATTTAATACAAGGTGAGGTTGGAGAATCTGTATTTGTTATCCTGGAGGCAAAGGAGATTGAAGGGAGCTTTGACAGAAGCAAAGAAGATCCTGATTGCAGTTCTGAAGAAGACATATTAGCAGCAGTGCAAGTACACCAAATTGTAAAGAAGGCATACAGAATGCTCTCCTTCATTGGCAGAGGTATAAAATATAAAAAGCAAGGATATAATGCTGGAATTGTTTAAAACACTGGTGAGGCCACAACTGGAGTATTGTGTGCAGTTCTCGTCACTTTATTACAGTAATTGCTCTGGCAAAAATTCAGAGAAGGTTTATAAGAATGTTGCCAGGATTAGAAAAGTGTAGTTATGAGGAGAGATTGGATTGGTTGGGGTTATTTTCCTTGGAATAAGGAAGGCTGAGGGGTGACTTGATAGAGGCGTACAATATAGACAGGGTAAAACTGTTTCCCTTAGTGGAGGATTCTAGAACCGGGGGCATAGGTTCAAGATGAGCGACAGTAGGAATAGAGGGGACATGAGGAAGAACTTTTTTGGGCAGAGGGCACTGGGTGTGTGGAGTTCGCTGCCTGAGTTGGTGGTGGAGACAGAGGACAGAGACCCAAAACCCTTTTATAAAGTACCTGCATCAACAGCTTAAGTGCTGTAAGCAACTTACGGGCTGGGTGCAGGAAGGTGGGATTAGAAAGAACACATGGGAGTCCTGGGCTGACATGGACAAGATGGGCCAAATAGCTATATTTTGTGCTATAACTTTCCTATGATTCTATGAATTCTCTGCATTTGCATGGATTTCCTCCAGGTTCTCTGGTTTCCTCCCACACTCCATAGGTGGATTGGCAATGCTAAAGTGCCCATTTGTGTCAAAAGATATGTAGGTTGGATGGATTGACTATAGAGATACATGGGCTTAAGCAGATTGGGGGAGATGGGCCCAGGGAGGATGCAGACTCGATGGACAGAATGGCCACCTTCACTATAGGGATTCTATGGGATGAGGAACTTCAATTATGAAGGTAGATTGGAGAAGTTAGGACTCTTTTCCTTGGAGAAGAGAAGGCTGAGAGGAGATTTGATTGAGATGTTCAAAATCGTGAGGAGTCTGGTCAGAGTAGAGAGGGAGCAACTGTTCCCACTTACAAAAGGATTGAGAACGAGGGGGCACAGATTTAAAGAAGTTGGTAAAAGTAGTAATAGAGATACGAGGGAACACTTTTTCACACAATGAATAGTTAGGGTTTGGAATACACTGCCTGAAATTGTGACGGGAAACAGGTTAGGGGATGCCTAGTGATATCATTGCTAGACTATTAATCCAGAAATTCCGCTAATGTTTTGGGGACCCAGTTCGAATCCCACCGTGGCAGATAGTGGAATTTGAATTTAGTGAGAAACAAAAATCTGGAATTAAGAATCTACCGATGACTATTGTTGATTATCAGAAATACCCATCTGGTCACTAATGTCCTTTAGGGAAGGAAATCTGTTGTCCTTACCTGGCCTGGCCCACATGTGACTCCAGAGTCACAACAATGTGCTTGACTCTCAACTGCCCTCAGGCAACTGGGGATGGGCAATAAATGCTGGCCAGCCAGCGAAGTCCACGTCCCACAAATGAATACAAAAACAAGTTCCAATCAAAGTTATCTGAAAAGGAAGTATGTGCAGGGAATTTCAATCCCCCTTATTGTTAATACTGGATGGGAAGTTCCTGGATTGGAATATTGGCTCAAAAGAATGTAACTTTTATTTTTTTTGGGAAAATGTGGATGAACAGAGTCGCAGGACTGCCAATTAACTTTTAACAACAGAAAATAAACATTTATTAAACATGAAATTTTTGACTATAATACTTCATTTCCACTTCACAAACGTATGCAGATTTTTCAGATTGAAGTGGCGATGCCAGCATTGGACTACGATGGGCACAGTAACAATAATCTCTCTCTCAATGTTGACAAAACTAAGGAAGTTGTCATCAACTTCAGGAAGCGTAAAGGGGAACATGCCCCTGTCTACATCAACAGGGATGAAGTAGAAAGGGTTGAGAGCTTCGAGGTTTTAGGTGTCCAGATCACCAACAACCTGTCCTGTTCCCCCTATGCTGACATTATAGTTAGCAAGTCCACCAAGGCCTCTACATTCTCAGATGACTAAGGAAATTTTGATACCAATATTGATACCAAATTAAAGTCCAACAGGTTTATTTGGAATCACGAGCTTTTGGAGCGCTACTCCTTCCTACAGTTTGCCTATCGCCGCAACAGGTCCACAGCTGACAATATCTCCCTGGCCCTGCACTCAACCCTGGAACACCTAGATAACAAGGACACCTACGTCAGACTCCTAGTTCACCCTTCAACACCATTATTCCCATGAAACTCATCTCCAAACTCTGTGACCTCGGCCTCAGCACCTCCGTCTGCGACTGGATCCTGAACTTCTAACTCAAAGACCACAATCAGGAAGGATAGGCAACAACACCTCCTTCACGATAATCCTCAACACCGGTGCCCCACAAGGCTGTGTTCTCTGTCCCCTACCATACTCCTAATACACCAATGACTGTGTGACCAAATTCCTCTCCAATTCGATTTTCAAGTTTGCTGACAACACCACCGTAGTGAGTCGGAACTCAAACAATGACAAGACTGAGTACAGGAATGAGATAGGGAATCTAGTGAACTGGTACAGTAACAATAATCTCTCTCTCAATGTTAACAAAACTAAGGAAGTTGTCATCAACTTCAGGAAGCATAAAGGGGAACATGCCCCTGTCTACATCAACAGGGACGAAGTAGAAAGGGTTGAGAGCTTCGAGGTTTTAGGTGTCCAGATCACCAACAACCTGTCCTGTTCCCCCCATGCTGACATTATAGTTAGAAAGTCCACCAAGGCCTCTACATTCTCAGACGACTAAGGAAATTTGGCATGTCAGCTATGACTCTCACCAACCTTTACAAATGCGCCATAGGAAGCATTCTTTCTGGTCGTATCACAGCTTGGTATGGGCTCTTGCTCTGCCCAAGACTGCAAGAAACTGAAAGATCGTGAGTGTAGCCCAATCCATCATGCAAACCAGCCTCCCATCCATTGACTCTCTCTATACTTCCCACTGCCTCGGTAAAGCAGCCAGCATAATTAAGGACCCCATGCACCCTGGACATTCTCTCTTCCACCTTTTTCCATCGGGAAAAATACAAAAGTTGAGGTCACATACCAAATGACTCAAGAACAGCTTCTCCCCTGTTGTCATCAGACTTTTGAATGGACCTACTTCACACTAAGTTGATCTTTCTCTACACCCTAGCTATGACTATAACACTGCACTCTCTCTTTTCCGTCTCTATGAACAGTACGCTTTGTCTGTATAGAGTGCAAGAGACAATACTTTTCATTGTATGTTAATACATGTGACAATAATAAATCAAATCAAATCAAAATCATCAGGTGAGTGGAATAGCAGCACTCCTAATGAAGGAGCAACGCTCTGAAAGCTTGTGATTCCAAATAAGTTTGTTGGACTTTAACCTGGTATTGAGAGATTTTAAGAATAACACAGTTTACAAAATATACCTAATGTTACACTATTCATACAATCATACAATGCAGAAGAGGCCCTTCAGCTCATTGAGTCTGCACCAGCACATTAGAAACACATGAACTCCCATCTAATCCCATCTTAGAATCAATCATAGAATCACAGAACCCTACAGTGCAGAAAGAGGCCCTTCGGCCCATCATGTCTGCACCGAACACAATCTCACCCAGGTCCTATCCCCATATCCCTACATATTATAACCACTAATCCCTCTATCCTACGCATCCCTGGACACTAAGGGGCAATTTCTTAGCATGACCAATCAACCTAACCTGCACATCTTTGGACTGTGGGAGGAAACCGGAGGACCCGGAGGACACCCACGCAGAGACGAGGAGAATGTGCAAACTCCACACATACAGTGACCTGAGCCGGGAATTGAACTCAGGACCCTGGAGCTGTGAAGCAGCAGTGTGCTACCGTGCCGCCCATAGACCTGAATGATATGACATGCCAACTGCTGACATAGATGTTTTTTAAAGGATGTGAGGCACCCCGTCCCTACTATCCTCCAGGCAGCACATTCTAGACTGTCAGCACCCTCTAGGCAAGAACACTTTGTCACAACCCCTAAACCATCTTGAACCTATGTCCCCTTGTGACAGACCCCTTCAACTAAGAGAGGCACAGCTGCTCCTTTTCCACTCTGTCCATATCCTCGTAATCTTGTACACCTCTAGCACGTCACACCTCAGTCTTCTCTGCTCCAAAGCTAATAGTAAGAAGTCTCACAACACCAGTTTAAAGTCCAACTGGTTTATTTGGTAGCACAAGCCACAAGCCTTCGGAATGCTGCTCCTTCGTCAGGTGAGTGGGAGTTCTGAGTGGCACAGTAGCACAGTGGTTAACACTGCTGCTTCACAGCTCCAGGGACTTGGGTTCGATTCCCGGCTTGGGTCACTGTCTGTGTGGAATTTGCATGTTGTCTGCGTGGGTTTCCTCCGGGTGCTCCAGTTTCCTCCCACAGTCCAAAGATGTGCAGATTAGGTTGATTGGCCATGCTAAAAATTGCCCTTAGTGTCCTGAGGTGTGTATGTTAGAGGGATTAGTGGGTAAATATGTAGGGATAGGGGGGTAGCGCGGGGTCAGATTGTGGTTGGTGCAGGCTCGGTGGGCCTCTTCCTGTACTGTAGGGATTCTATGATTTCTATGATCGTTCCTATAATGTGGCCACCAGAACTGCACACAGTACTCTGGTTGGCCTCACCAAAGTTCAATACAATTCCAACATGACTTCCCTGTTTTTGTAATCTATGCCTCAATTGATAAAAGCAAGTGTCCCATATGTCTTTTTCACCACCTTACTAACATGCCCTTCCGCCTTCAGAGATCTGTGGACAAATATGTCAAAGTCCCTTTGCTCTTCGGAACTTCCTAGTGTCCTACCATTTATCAAATACTTCCTTGTTAAATTACTTTCTAAAATGTACTTTCAGGATTATCTTATCTGCCCATTTGTCAATGGACATGTGCCTTTATTAGCCGGGGCATAGAATATATGAGGCTATGATGGAGCTGCATAAATTGCTCAATAGGCCACAGCTAGAGTACTGTGTGCCGGTCTAATCACCACTAGGATAGGAAGGATGTGATTGCACTCAAAGTGTGCAGAGTAGATTCACCAGGATGATGCCTGGGCTAGAGGGGGAAACTTGAGGCGCAATGGAGGGGGTGGGGGGAAATTTGTTGAGATGTACAAAATTTTGAGGGGTATAAATAGGGTGGACCAAACTAAAGTTTTCCCATTAATAAAGGAGTCAACAACCAGAATGCAGAGATTTATAGTAGGGAGCAGGGGATTTGAGGAAAACCTTTTTTACTCAGAGGGTGATGGGAATCTGAAACTCACTGCTTTGAAAGCACTGCTGCCTTACAGTACCAGGAGTCCAGGTTCAATTCTGGCCTTGGATGACTCTCTGTGTGAAGTTTGCACATTCTGTCCGTGTCTGTATTGGTTTCCTCCTGGTGTTCCAGTTTCCTCCCAAACTCCAAAGATGTACAGGTTTGACGGATTGGCCATACTAAATTTCCCCTAGCTATGGTGGATGCACTGGGTTCCAGGGATGTGACAAGGGTTTGGGGTTGGTTGGATGCTCTTCAGAGTGTTGATGCAGACTCAATGGGCCGAATGGCTTCCTTCTGCATGTAGAAATTCTATGGAAGAGCGGTAGAGGTGGGAAACTTTACAACATTCAAGAAACATTTGGATGGCACAGTGGTTAGCACTGCTGACTCACAGTGTCAGGAACCCAGGTTCAATTCCTGGTTTAGGTCACTGTCTGTGTGCAGACTGCACGTTCTCCCTGTGTCTGCATGGGTTTCCTCTGGGTGCTCCGGTTTCCTCCCACAGTCCAAAGATGTGCAGGTTAGGTGGATCGGCCATGCTAAATTGCCCCTTAGTGTCAGGAAGGACTAGCTATGGTAAAAGCATAGGGTTATGGGGATAGGGGCTGGGTGGTCAGTGCAGACTTGATGGCCTGGATGGCCTCCTTCTGCACTGTAGGGATTCTATGAAACATTCAGATGAGTACTTGAAGGCTGCAGCATACAAGGCTCCCAACCAAATGCTGGAAAATGAGATAAAGATAGATAAGGGCTTGATGGCAGGCACGGGCATGATGGGTCAAAGAGCCTCTTTCTGTACTATTTGACTCTTAAGACTCCTCATCTAAATGAGAGAGCCTTAATTTTTGAATTGTGTTCTCTAGCTCCAGTCTTTCTTACAAGGAGGGCACATCCTTTCAGCACCAACTCCTTGAAGTGCTATTCTTAACTCCAATACAGCTCCAGCCTGTGTCCAACCTTCCTTGTTATTAAGTCAGCCTAGCCACGCCCGCTGCCCAAACCCCAGCTCCACTCACCCTCACACCCCCACAGCCTGGGGAGTCTTCCTCCTTATCTATCGCTGAAATTTTGGCCAGATACGGAGACGGAGTTGCCTTTGCTCGGTAGCGCCGGGCAGACGCAGGACATTTGCAGGTGGGAAGGGTCGATAAGGAGCCAGAGTTTTCCAGCGGCGGCTCCGGAAAATTCGCGCGCGCTTTGTCCGTCCGAATGTTGCTGTTAGCCGGCGGCATGGCAACCGCTCTCCGATTGGTCCGGGCCCTGCCCCGGAGACGGGGAACTCAGCCTGTGATTGGTCGCCGTGGGCACGTGGGTCCGCGCGCGCGCGGCGGCGTTCTGGAATCCCGCCGTCAGACTGTAAATAAGCAACTTGCCGACGGCCAACGGCAGCAGAAGCAGCGACAGCGTCCAAGAACGAAGGAGTTTGTCTCTCTCTCTCTCTCACATACACACACACACACAAGGAGTTAAGAACCATGCCAGCAGCCATTGGCATCGACCTGGGGACCACCTACTCCTGTGTGGGGGTCTTCCAGCAGAGCAAGGTGGAGATCATCGCCAATGACCAGGGCAACCGCACCACCCCCAGCTACGTGGCCTTCAATGACACCGAGAGGCTCATTGGAGATGCTGCCAAGAACCAGGTGGCTCTCAACCCCCAGAACACTGTCTTCGATGCCAAGAGGCTCATTGGCAGGAAGTTCGATGACCCAGTGGTCCAATCCGACATGAAGCACTGGCCCTTCCAGGTGGTGAACGACGCAGGGAAGCCCAAGGTGAAGGTCGAGTACAAGGGGGAGAATAAAAGCTTCTACCCTGAGGAAATCTCCTCCATGGTGCTGGCCAAGATGAAGGAGACGGCTGAATCTTACCTGGGACACACCGTCACCAATGCTGTCATCACCGTGCCTGCTTACTTCAATGATTCCCAGCGCCAGGCAACCAAGGATGCCGGTGTGATCGCTGGTCTCAATGTCCTCCGTGTCATCAATGAGCCAACAGCAGCTGCCATTGCCTACGGCCTAGACAAGAAGGGCAGAGGGGAACATAATGTTCTCATCTTTGACTTGGGAGGTGGCACCTTTGACGTTTCTGTTCTCTCCATTGACGATGGTATCTTTGAAGTGAAATCAACAGCGGGTGACACCCACTTGGGAGGAGAGGACTTTGATAACCGCATGGTCAACCACTTCATTGAGGAGTTCAAGCGCAAATATAAGAAGGACATCAGTCAGAACAAGAGGGCGGTCAGGAGACTGAGGACAGCCTGTGAGAGAGCAAAGAGAACCCTGTCCTCCAGCACCCAGGCCAGTATTGAGATTGACTCTCTGTTTGAAAGCATAGATTTCTACACCTCCATCACCAGGGCTCGGTTTGAGGAGCTGAATTCTGACCTGTTCAGAGGCACTCTGGAACCAGTGGAGAAAGCTCTGAGAGACGCCAAGATGGACAAATCGCAGATCCACGATGTTGTCTTGGTCGGGGGCTCCACCCGCATCCCCAAGATCCAGAAACTGCTGCAAGATTTCTTCAACGGCAAAGAGCTGAACAAGAGCATCAATCCTGATGAAGCTGTGGCCTATGGAGCGGCCGTTCAAGCGGCTATTCTGATGGGGGATAAGTCGGAGAATGTTCAGGATTTGCTCCTCCTGGACGTGGCTCCACTCTCGTTGGGTCTGGAGACAGCAGGAGGGGTGATGACCGCCCTCATTAAGCGTAACACCACCATTCCCACCAAACAGACGCAGATCTTCACCACGTATTCTGACAATCAGCCTGGCGTCCTTATCCAGGTCTATGAAGGAGAGAGAGCCATGACCAAGGACAACAACCTCCTGGGCAAATTTGACCTGAGTGGGATCTCCCCTGCACCACGCGGGGTGCCACAGATCGAAGTGACCTTTGACATTGATGCCAATGGCATCCTGAATGTGTCGGCAGTTGACAAGAGCACCGGCAAAGAGAACAAGATCACCATCACCAATGACAAGGGCAGGCTTAGCAAGGAGGAGATTGAGAGGATGGTGCAGGAAGCGGAAAAATACAAGGGCCAAGATGACCAGCAGCGCAAGAAGATTGCTTCCAAGAACACTCTGGAGTCGTATGCTTTCAACATGAAGAGTTCAGTGGAGGAGGAGAAAATGAAAGGCAAGATCAGCAAGGGAGAGAAGCAGAAGGTCATTGAAGCATGCAACCAGGCCATTTCATGGCTGGAGGTGCACCAGGAGGCAGGAAACAACGAGTTTGAGGAGCAACTGAGGAAGCTGGAAAACGTCTGCAACCCAATTATCGCCAAGCTATATCAGGGGGATGGATCAGTTGGCTTTGGCGACCAGGCTGGGAAAGGAAATTCCTTCAGCGGTCCAACAATTGAGGAGGTCGATTGACTTCCCTCGCAAGCTTTCATTTCTACTTTTACCACGACCCATACAGCAAACCCCTCCCACCCCACCCCACCCCAGCCACAATCCACCCCCCACCATGTTCCTGCCAATTGTAATAATTTGAATACGTGTTGACATGTCAAACGTATTTTGTTTCCATTTGGTATATTGTACGAATTGGTCATGTGGCTTTGAAGGATCTCAGTTGATTTTATGATATTTTCTGTTTAGGTGAGCTTTGCATGGTTTTCTATGTGATCATGCTGAAGTATTATCTTACACCTCTGGTTACGTCTGATAATCCCAGTACATATGTTTAACAGGCAAATAAAAGTCTTGCATTGAAACCATTCTGTTTGGCGTTTAGTTTTTAATATGACTAGTAATAGAATCACGGAACCATAGAAAAGTTACAGAAGGATGCCATTTGGCCCATCTTGCCCATGCCAGACTGAGGACATTCAGGTGCCCCTTCCCTCTTTCTAATTCCACCTTCCTACACCCGGCCCATAACCCTGCCACTTACAGCATTTAGGGAGCAGAACCAGGTACTTTTAAAATGAGTTTAGGGTCTCTGCCTCCACCACCATCCCAGCCACCCTTTGTGTTTAAAAAACAAGTTCTTCCTCGTGTCCCCTCTACACCTACTGTCACTTATCTTGAATCTATGTCCCCTGGTTGTAGAATTTTCCACCAAGGGAAACAATTTTATCCTGTCCACACTAACTCTTCCCCTCATAATTTTGTACATCTCTGTCAAGTTACCCCTCAGCCTTCTTCCAAGGAAAATAATCCCAACCTATCCAATCTCTCCAGCCATCTCTCCCTGGCAACATTCTTGTAAACCCAATTTTAAATGACATTCACACATAACATCCTCATCTCTCATTTCTCTCCTGAACTAACTAGCTTCACACTCTATGCACGTGCTATTGGGCACTGACCCCCACCCCTCCCAACCCCCCCTCCACCTCAGCCCTCCCCTTCCAGCCATCTGAAGTTGCAGTGGGTGTGAGGGAAGTTGGACTATGGGCAGTTGAATGGAACGTGCAGTTAGCATAGCCAGTCTGAGAATTTGTCCTCGGCTACTCAACCAAGACCAAGATTTCTCAGTACTCTTATCCGCACCAAGGGACCGTGGGAGGAATCATGTGGTACCACTCCAGAGTCATAAAATCCCTACAGTGTAGAAAGAGGCCATCCAGTTCATTGGCTCTGCACCTACTCTCCAAAAGAGCATCTACCTAGGCCATCTTCTCTGCCCTATTCTCTTAACCCCATGGCCATTTCACCTAACTTGCACATCTTGGACAATAAGAGGCAAATCAGCATAGCCAATCCACCTAACCTATACATCTTGTGTCTAAAGGGCAATTTAACATGGCAACCCATCTAACTTGCACATTTAGCGGCAATTTAGCATGGCTAATTTACCTAATTAGGGGCTAATTCATCTAACCTACACAACTTTGGACACTAAGAGGCAATTTAGCTTGGCCAATCCACCTAACCAACATGTCTTTTGGACTGTGGGAGGAAACTGGAGTACCCAGAGGGAATCCATGCAGACACGGGGCAGAACATGCAAACTCCACACAGTCATCCCAAGCCTGGAATTGAACCCAGGTCCCTGGCTCTGTGAGACAATGGTGCTAACCACTCTGCCACCATTCTGCCCTCCATTGGCATGCTTTAGATTCCCTGTGACTGCTTGGCAACTGCAGAGTGTTTCCTACACTGAATAAATATCTGTTAACTTCTTTTGTTCTGGTTAGATTTGTTTTAGTGGTTTGGTGGAGACATTTGGGAACTGATTCTATATGAAATTAAACATAGTTCCACCTCCCTAATTTGTAAGAGACGTGCAATATTTATCCTTTGAAAAACAACTTTTAATTCCTGAAATAAGAGACATTTTGACGAAGTTTATCGTCTTGTGCTCAGGTGGGAAATTTCACAAGAATCCCGTTGTCAGGGTAAGCCAACACATTTAGGCTGCATGAGAAGAGAGTGCTGATTGATTCCAGGAAGACTTTGGTATTCATGCAAATTATCCCAATGAGCGCAGTGTTAGCGCGAGTGGGCGAAACGACCACTACGGACTCAGGGTGAAGTTCAATAACGGCGCAGCTTTATTTTCTTTACGTCGATGGAGAAGCACAGTCAGGACATACAATCGGACTGTCCCGAAAGTGCTCTAAAGACTCCCCCACAAGGGGCTACAGTTATACCTGAACTTCACGTTTCAAATGCTAATCCTTTATTTACAGTATTTGACTTCAGCCATCCTGTTTTGATGTTTTCGAGTGTTGGAGCAATTGTTTTAAGTGTGTGTTAATCATTTTTGTCTGGTTGGTTATCAATGGTCTAGAATCTCTGGGGTTTTAACCATAGGTGTGTTATTGATCTTGAGGGGCCAGGGACGTTTCCTTAACTGTGTTAATTTTAGGTGTCTCCATGGGTTGTTTGACTGGTTTAGAAGTGCTGATTTTGATGGGGTGGGGATGTGTTCTTTAATTTAGCTCCTGTAGGTGCCATCCTGTCCAATTTCCCTTATGTGTTAGCCCTCATTTGCATTCTAAAAGCATGCTCTTGCCTACTGATCAGTGTCTGTTACTTTGTGATTTTAGTGGAGGGCTCTGAGGATAACTTTAGTTTGCTTCCATTTTGTGTGCCCAATTTCATAAAATTTGTTGTCCGATAACAGCAGGATGAAAAACATCAATAAAATGCCTCTTTTATCCCCCCCCCAGTAATGCTTAAGTCTGCACTACAAACCAACGAGTTTTGAGTTCCCGCATCGCACAGCTTAATGGCCTATATATACTTCCTGAGGTGCAGTGCCCAGAACTGAACACAAGTTATTCAAGTGGGATGTGATCAAGGCTTTGTGCAATGGAAAGGTTAAATCCCCTGCTGTGTATTGTTTTCCACTTAAATTAAAGACTCAGGATTATTATCGCTGGATTATTAATCCAGAAACTCAGCTAATGTTCTGGGGACCTGGGTTTGAATCTGACCATGGCAGATGGTGGAATTTGAATTCAACAAAAATATTGAGAATTAATAATGTACAACCAAGTGCAATTGTCGATCGTCAGAAAAAAGCCCATCTAGTTCACTAACATCCTTCAGGGAAGGTAATCTGCTGCCCTTGCCTACTCTGGCCTGCATGTGATTCCAGAGATCTAGCAATGTGATTGTCCCTCTGAAATGGCCTAGAAAGTCACTCAGTTGTATCAATCAAGGGCATCTAGGGATAGAACATAGAACATTACAACACAGTACAGGCCCTTCAGCCCTCAATATTGTGTCAAGCTATATCCAATCCCAAGATCAAGCTATGCCACTCCCTACTGGAATGGTAGGTGGATGGGCAATCAATGCTTACCAGCTCGCAATACAGTAGCCCAGTGATTAGCACCGCTGCCTCACAGCACCAGGGATCCAGGTTCAATCCCCGGCTTGGTTGTGCAGAGTCTGCACATTCTCTCCTTGCCTGCGTGGGTCTCCTCTGGGTGCTCCGGTTTCCTCCCACAGTCTGAAAGATGTATTGGTTAGGTGCATTGGCCATGCTACATCCTACCTCAGCGCATCCAAACAGACGCTGGAGTATGGCACCTTGTTCACAGGAAAAGATTGACAAAAATAAATGTAGGTCCCTTACAGTGAGAAACCGGATAATTAATACCGGGAATAAAGAAATGGCTGATTTGCTTCAATTTTTACAAAGGAAGGCATGAATAATGTATTGAGAGAAACATATTTTAGTGAGGAGTTGAAGGAAATCAGCATTGGTAGAGAAATGGTTTGGAGAAACTGATGGGATTGAAAGTGGATAAATCTCCAAGTCCTGATAATCTTCATCCCAAAGTACTGAAGAAAGTGGCCCTGGAAATAGCAGATCCATTGGTGGTCATTTTCCAAAATACTTTGGATTTTGGAATAGTTTTTACAGATTGGAGGGTAGCTAATATAAGCTCACTATTCAAAAAAGGAGGTAGAGAGAAAACAGAGGACTATAGACCCTAGAGAGCCTAATGTCGGAGCTGGGGAAGTTACTAGAGTCCATTATCAAGGATTTTATAACTTGACATTTGGAAAGCAGTGGTATAATCAGATGAAGTCAGTATGGTTAATGTTCGCAACAAAACTGTGGGCTGAAAAGAGTTGCTTCTGAATTTCAAAGAAATTGCAATTGGCCACAGTGTGAATCAATGGAGTTGAGGTGAATAGTTTAGACACATCTAAGGGAAAGGCAGCTAAGCACAAGAGGGAGAAAGGGATAAAACAAAATGCTTATGGGATGAGGTGAGAAGTGTTGGGAGGAGGCTTGTGTGGAGCATAAACACCAGCAAACAGCAGTAGAGGAGAATGGCCCATTTCTGTATTGTAAATGTAAGTGAATTCTGGGTTTACCAGAGACATTTATTGTGATGAGTGCAGATTTTTCTTACCATAGATTTGTCCCATTGCAGGAAAAGCTATTATGAAAGATAGGTGACGTTGGGCATGCTAGACTCACTGCCCATCCTGGTTCCTCCCGTTGAGTGCTGGTTGGCGACCTCATTTTGGAAAATAAAACTATGCTGACTCTTGGGGGACTTGCTCTGCCATTTGAGAGGTCAACAAGAAAGTGTCAAGTGTTAGGGTCAGGGGTCAGAGGACAAAGATGGGAGGCAGGCCCCAACCAATTGACATTTTTTTGTCAGGTTTTGCTTTTTTGCAGATGGGAGGATTTGTTGCCTTTAATTTGAAAAATTAAAAAAAAATCTTGAAACAGAATGACTCTATTGGGGTCTAATGCACAAAAAAAACCGCAAACGGTTCACAAGGCAACTGACAGGCAGGCAGGCGTCAACATATCGCAATAATCGTGCAAAGATGGTCAATCAGCGCCTGTAGAGGGAGATTTTTATTTTTAAAAGGCGACCAGTTTCCAGTAGGCCCCAACTGTGGGAATCTGACCGTTGGAGCGAAATTCAAATTTGAATTCAGGGTTGGCGCCATTTCCAGCACGCGGCGGACGACTTCCAGCGGCGCCGACGTCACAATCGGCCGAAGAGCGATCCCGCCCCCCTCCTCCCTGTGACCTCCCTCATTGGCCGGGGCGTTGCCAAGGGGCGGAAATCCAGCGTGACCATTGGGCTGCGCGGATGTCAATCAGAGGCCCTCTCTGTCACGTGGCTATAAATAGGGAGGGAAGCACGCGGGAGGAGCAGCAGAAGGCAGGAGAGCGCGGGGGAAGGCGAGGGGGCAGGCCTGGTGGTGTGGCCGAGATTCTGCAGCCCTAGTAGGCCGTACTGAGGGAGGGAAGGGTTGGCAAAGATGGCAAACAGGGGGACAGCCATTGGCATCGACCTGGGCACCACCTACTCCTGTGTGGGGGTCTTCCAGCATGGCAAGGTGGAGATCATCGCCAATGACCAGGGCAACCGCACCACCCCCAGCTACGTGGCCTTCAACGACACCGAGAGGCTCATTGGAGACGCTGCCAAGAACCAGGTGGCTCTGAACCCACCCAACACCATCTTTGATGCCAAGAGGCTCATCGGCAGAAAGTTTACCGACCCAGTGGTCCAATCCGACATGAAGCACTGGCCCTTCCAGGTGGTGAACGACGCAGGGAAACCCAAGGTGAAGGTCGAGTACAAGAGGGAGGATAAAACATTCTACCCTGAGGAAATCTCCTCCATGGTACTGACCAAGATGAAGGAGATTGCTGAGGCCTACCTGGGATACACCATCAGCAATGCCGTGATCACGGTTCCTGCTTACTTCAATGACTCCCAGCGCCAGGCAACCAAGGATGCCGGTGTGATCGCTGGTCTCAATGTCCTACGGATCATCAATGAGCCAACAGCAGCTGCCATTGCCTACGGCCTAGACAAGAAGGGTAGAGGGGAACGCAACGTGCTCATCTTTGATTTGGGAGGTGGCACCTTTGACGTTTCCATTCTCACAATTGACGATGGTATCTTTGAAGTGAAATCGACAGCAGGTGACACCCACTTGGGAGGTGAGGACTTTGATAACCGCATGGTCAACCACTTCATTGATGAGTTCAAGCGTAAGTACAAGAGGGACATCAGTGAGAACAAGAGGGCAGTCAGGAGACTGAGGACAGCCTGCGAGAGAGCAAAGAGAACCCTGTCGTCCAGCACACAAGCCAGTGTAGAGATTGACTCTCTGTATGAAGGCATAGATTTCTACACCTCCATCACCAGGGCTCGGTTTGAAGAACTTAACACTGACCTGTTCAGAGGCACTCTGGAACCAGTGGAGAAAGCTCTGAGAGATGCCAAGATGGATAAAGCTCATGTTAACGATATTGTCTTGGTTGGGGGTTCCACCCGCATCCCCAAGATCCAGAAACTGCTGCAAGATTTCTTCAACGGCAGGGATCTAAACAAGAGCATCAATCCTGATGAAGCTGTGGCCTATGGAGCAGCTGTTCAAGCAGCTATTCTGATGGGGGATAAGTCAGAGAATGTTCAAGATCTTCTACTGTTGGATGTCACTCCACTATCATTGGGTCTGGAGACAGCAGGAGGTGTGATGACCACCCTCATCAAGCGTAACACCACCATTCCCACCAAGCAGACGCAGATCTTCACCACGTATTCTGACAGTCAGCCTGGTGTCCTTATCCAGGTCTATGAAGGTGAGAGAGCCATGACCAAGGACAACAACCTCCTGGGCAAATTTGACCTGAGTGGGATTCCCCCTGCACCACGCGGAGTGCCACAAATTGAGGTGACCTTTGACATTGATGCCAACGGCATCCTGAACGTGTCAGCTGTGGACAAGAGCACCGGCAAAGAGAGCAAGATCACCATCACTAATGACAAGGGCAGGCTGAGCAAGGAGGAGATTGAGAGGATGGTGCAGGAAGCAGAAAAATACAAAACCCAAGATGACCAACAGCGCGAGAAGATCGCCGCCAAGAACACTCTGGAGTCGTATGCCTTCAACATGAAGAGTTCAGTGGAGGAGGAGAAAGTGAAAGGCAAGATCAGTGAGGATGACAAGAACAAAGTGATTGAGAATTGTAACCAGGCCATATCCTGGCTGGAGGCAAACCAAGGGGCTGAGAAGGAAGACTTTGAGCAACAATTGAAGGATTTGGAAAAGATTTGCAAACCCATCGCTGCCAAGCTCCACCAGGGAGGCATGCCGGAAGGGCCATTCTCTGAGCGAGTCGGAAAGGATCATTCTGGTGGTCCAACAATTGAGGAAGTCGATTGAACTTTTAAAAGTTCTGAAGGTGGAAAACTCTGTCATCCAAGTCACCTATGGTTATGGCAGTAATACCATTTTAAGTTGTTCTCTTTTCTCTTTTTCCCTCCTCCCTGAAATTGCAGTGGTCCTTTAGAATGTTTTGAATACTTTTGAAAATCCAGTTGAATTGGAGAATGTTTGTGGGGTTAGATAAATGATTGCGTACGTTTCCAACAGTGCTGTTTGAACAGTGACAATTAAACTTGTTACTGCTGAATTTTTCTGCAAAATTTGTTTCCTGTATGTTTTACTTGTTGAACATTACGTGTCCCCTCTGGTCACTAATGGAGTTGGGCAGCATCCTAATAACTTATTCCTGGCACCTTTCCAGCTTCCAGTTTACTGGAAAATATGGTATGATTCAGAGAAAAGTTTGAATTGTCACTGATCCTAAGAACAGGAAGAGGTTTGGACAGTTTATAAATGAACAGTTAAACTTGTCAATGTCACTTGTACCTTTTTCACTTGGTGGGATTATCTTGAAATGCAGCTGGAATACAATGAAGGATCATACCATGCAGAACTGGCCCTTCGGCCCATCAAGTGTGCACTGACATGCAAAATACCTGATTTATCTACCTAATCCCACTTGGTCCATAGCCTTGAATATTATGATGTGCCAAGTGCTCATTCTGGTATTTTGTAAAGGATGTGAGACAACCCGCCTCCACCATGCTCCCAGGCAACTCATTCCAGACAACTCTCTGGGTAAAAATGTTTTTCCTCAACACCCCACCCCCCAAACTTCCTGTCCCTCACTTTAAACTTGTGTCCCTTTATGATGGGCCCTTCAACTAAGGGGAACAGTTTCTCCTTTTCCATGCACCCCCCCCCCCCCCCCCCGCCCCCCCCTCACCCAGTCTTCTCTGCTCCAACAAAAACTATTCAAGCCTATCCAACCTCTCTTCGTGACTTAAATGTTCCAGCCCAGGCAACATGCTGGTGAATCTCCTCTGGACCCCCTCCAGTGCAATCACATCCTTACTATAATGTGGTGACCAGAACTGCACACAGTACTGTAGCTGGCCTCACCAAAGTTCAATACAATTCCAACATGACTTCCCTGCTTTTGTAATCTATGCCTTAATTGATAAAAGCAAGTGTCCCATATGCCTTTTTCACCACCTTACTAACATGTCCTTCTGCCTTCAGAGATCTGTGGACAAACATGCCAAAGTCCCTTTGCTCCACAGAACTTCCTAGTGTCCCACCATTCAACAAATACTTCCCTGTCAAATTACTTGTTCTAAAGTGTACTCTTCAGGATTATCTGACCATTTGTCAATTCCGTCTACATCTTCTTGTAGCCCAAGACACTCCTCTTTACTGTTAACCACCCAGCCAATCTTTGTGCCACTCATACACTTACTATCCCTACCCACTACATAATTATCTATGTCATTTATATAAATGATGAATAAAAGGGGACCCAACATGGCTGATCTGATTGTAACCTCAACCCTAATCCATGTCTCTCAATTTTGTGCACATCGATCAGGTCAGCCCCACTCCCCAGTCTTCTCTGCTCCAGAAAAAACTACCCAAGCCTATCCAACCTCTCTTCATGACTTAAATGTTCCATCCTAGGCAGCATCCTGGTGAATCTCCTCTGGACCCCCTCCAGTGCAATCACATCTTCACTATAATGTGGTGACCAGAACTGCATACAATACTCCAAAAATGGCCTCATCAAAGTTCTCTAAAACTCCAACGTGACCTCCCTGTCTTTGTAATCTATGCCTCCACTGATAAAGGCAAGTGTCCTATATGCCTTTTTTTCACCACTGTACTAACATGCCCTTTCACCTTCAAATACCACAGAACTTCCAAGTGTCCTACTCTTCATTGAATACTTCCTTGTCAAATTATTCCTTCCAAAGTGTATTACCTCACACTTTTCAGGATTAAATTTCATCTGCCACTTACCTGCCCATTTGACCATCCAATCTATATCTTCTTGTAGGCCAAGACACTCAGCCCCACTGTTAACCACACGGCCAATCTTTGTGTCACATGCAAACGTGGTAATCTTAACCATCTCCCATTCTCAACACACACACATTGTCATCTTTGTCGGCTATATCCCAGTCAACACGTTTCTGGATTTGGAGGCACATGTAGGCCAGGTCGGGTAAGGATGACAGATTTCCCCCCACTAAAGGACATTAATGAACCAGTTAACATTAACAGTTAATGTTTTGAGTCCATATGACTGTTCAATTCGGAGTTAACTCTGTTGCTCTCACCACAGATGCTGTCTGACCTGCTCACATTTTGACTTTAAATCTAAAAAAACTTCATTTCTTGAATGGGATGTGAATGTTGCTGTCAAGGACAACATTTATTGCTCATCCCTAATTGCCCTTGTACTGAATGGCTTGCTCAGCCATTCGAGAGTCTAGATAGATTACTGAGACTTTTCCATTTTTTAAATTAAAATTGAAATTCACCAGTTGTCTTGATTGGACTCTGCATTGCCAGTCCAGTGAAATTACGACTATGTCACCATCTCTACATTGTATCAAGATGTATAAAGTCAGTGGTGAAACTACGAAAGCATACAATTTCTCTTCTCTACTGAGCCATTTTCAGATCAAAGCAAGATACTGTAGGTGCAGGGAATCTGAAATAAAAGTGGAAAATGCTGGATAAACTCAGCAGGTCTGGCAGCATCTGTGGAGAGGAAACAGTTTGCATTTCGAGTCTTAGAACATAGAACACTACAGCACAAACAGGCCCTTCGGCCCACAAGTTGCGCTGATCACATCTATACCTACCAAGCCATAGAACTATCTATAACTCCCAATCCCATTAGGTCCCATATACTCATCCAGAAGTCTTTTAAAAGATCCCAGCGAGTTTGCCTCTACCACCACCGACGGCAGCCGATTCCACTCACTCACCACCCTCTGAGTGAAAAACTTACCCCTAACATCTCCTCTGTACTTGCTTCCCAGCACTTTAAACCTGTGTCCTCTCGTAGCGACCATTTCAGCCCTGAGAAATAGCCTCCGAGAATCCACCCTATCTATTCCTCTCAACATTTTATAAACCTCTATCAGGTCGCCTCTCAACCTTCGTCTCTCCAGGGAGAAGAGACCTAGGTCCCTCAACCTATCTTCATAAGGCATGCCTCCCAATCCAGGCAACATCCTTGTAAATCTCCTCTGCACCCTCTCAACAGCCTCCACATCCTTCCTGCAGTGAGGTGACCAGAACTGCGCACAGTACTCCAAATGGGGTCTGACAAGGGTCTTATAAAGTTGCAGCATTACCTCCCGACTCCTAAACTCAATCCCTCGATTAATGAAGGCCAATACATGATACGCCTTCCTGACCACATCCTCCACCTGCGAGGCCGATTTAAGAGTCCTATGGACCCGGACCCCAAGATCCTTCTGCTCTTCAACACAGCTAAGACTCCTACCCTTGATATTGTACTCCTTCATCCCATTGTTCCTGCCAAAATGGACCACTACACATTTATCTGCGTTGAAGTCCATCTGCCACTTCTCTGCCCAGTCTTGCATCCTATATATGTCACGCTGCAACTTCTGACATCCCTCCAGACTATCCACAACACCACCAACTTTCGTATCGTTGGTGAACTTACTAACCCATGCCTCCACTTCCTCATCCAGGTCATTTATGAAAATGACAAACAGCAAGGGTCCTAGAACAGATCCCTGGGGCACTCCACTGGTGACTGACCTGCATGCAGAAAAAAACCCATCCACAACCGCTCTCTGCCTTCTGCAGGCAAGCCAGTTCTGGATCCACAAGGCCAAAGCCCCTTGGATACCATGCCCTCTCACTTTCTCAAGAAGTCTTGCATGGGGGACTTTATCAAACGCAATCCATTGACCCTTCTACACAACTCCATTTTCAGATAACTTCCCCTTCTCTGAAAAAGCTTATCGAACCAATTTGGACCCTTAAGTGGATGGCAATGACTTTCAAGTGTTCTGTCTTAATTGCCATCATAATGTTTTTCCTTGTTTATGGCGATTCCTAAGGCTTTATGTTGACTATACCTTCTTGGATTTGATTTTGCCAATATTGCCCAGTTTTGAAGTTCAAAAGGCAACATATTCTAAAAATGCAAATATTAACTATGATTTTCTGAAGCCTCTCCATTACTACCTTGTATACAAATAACCATATATCAATAGCAAGACACATTTGTTTGCAGTAGACGCCAAACCCTATGTTTGAGGATCTGCACATTCAGATCTTCGCCTACCCACTTAACATCTCATTTTCATGATTTTTGGTAACATTGCTCGTGCCAGCGTACGGTATTGCAAGGGGCTACATAATCAGTTGAATCATAGAGTCCCTACAGTGCAGGAGGAAGCCATTCAGCTCTTTGAGTCTACATCAACACTGACAGATTATCTTTCCCAGGCCCTAGCCCGAAATCCCATGTATTTATCCTGCTAATCCCTCTAATCTACACCTTTTGGGACACTGAGATACAATTTAGCATGGCCAGTTATTCGAACTTGCACATCTTTGGACACTAAGGTACAATTTAGTAAGGCCAGTCCACCTAACCGGCACACCTTTGGAGTGTGGGAGGAAACTGGAGCACCGTGAGGAAACAAACGCAGGAATTGGGAGAACATGCAAGGCTGGTATTGAACCATGGTCCCTGGCTCTGTGGGACACCAGTGAGAACCATTTTGCCGGCATAGGAAGTTGCTATGTAAAGAGGTCCTGATCACGTTACAGCAACAGGCTGCAGCCACTAGGGGGAGTTAATGCATGACACTTTGACCTGTAAGTACCACCACAACCTCATCAGTGGCAATAACAGAAAGTTCTAGAAATCCTCAGCAAGTCTGACAGCACCTGTGGGGAGAGAAGAACAGAGTTAATGGTTTTGACTCTTCATGGCCATATCATGGGGGACCTTGATAGATAAATTACAATCACTGCTGAGCCTGAGTTGAAATAAGGTCTTCTGAAGGACTTACAGTTGCTGTTCCTACTGTTCCAACAGCTACTGATTCACTTAGTGGAAATACATCTGAAAATGGGCCACCAAAAATGATAATCTTGTGCTTCATAAAGAGGTGGGAAATTATAAATATTCTCAAACATCATTTACTTTAACTATAAAGTAAAAGTTAATGACTTCATTGGACAATGAACATGGAATGCTAATTTTAATGTCATGATTTGGATTGCTGATTGTCGTTCTACAGATTTTCAGTCATGTCCACCATGGGGATGGTACCTTTGGTTGGAGTGGAGCTCATTTTGCTTTGAAAATATAATTAAAAAGCTTGATTTCCTTAGAGCCAGGATGGTTAAGGAGAGATTTAATTGGGGCATTCATAATTGGAAAGATTTAGCTTTGAGTAAAAAGGGATTAAAAATACTTCCCAGTAGAATCAGAAGTCTCACAACACCAGGTTAAAGTCCAACAGGATAATTTGGAATCGTGAACTTTTGGAGCGCTGCTCCTTCATCAGGTGAGTAACCTGGTGTTGTAAGACTTCTTACTGTGCCTATCCAAGTCCAACGATGGCATCGCTACATCAGTAGAAAGAGGCTCCAACCTTTCCTCCAAAGACAAGCTGTCCATTGCTATTATTAGTCTCGGAAACTTCGAGCAGTCTTGAAGGGTTGAATTTGCCTACGTCTCCTAATTCCTATTCTTTTCAACCTTTTCTGCACTGCTACTAACACATCCACATCGTTCCTTAAATAAGGAGACCTATGCCCTGTACAGTATTCCAGATTTTTCTAATTTTTACAGATACAACATTCAAAGCACCCTTTGGTATGGCTCCTGCTCTGTCCAAGACTGCAAGAAACTACAAAGGGTCGTGAACGAATAGTCCCTAATGCAAACCAGCCACCCATCCATTGACTCTGTCTACATTTCCTGCTGCCTCGGCAAAGCCAGCATAATTAAGGACCCCACGCACCCTGGACATTCTCTCTTTCACTCTCTTCCTCTGGGAAAAAGATACAAATGTCTGAGATTGCGTACCAATCAAATATTATGTTGATTTTTCTCTACATTTTAACTACAACCACTTAGCTATGTAACACGACATTCTGCACCCTCTCCCTTCTCCCCAGTGTATTCTATGAACGGTATGCTTTGTCTCTGTAGCACAGAAGAAACTATGCTTTTCACTGAAAATGTACACAGAGGATTCTGGTCGGTGCAAACTCCATTGCTAAATGGCCTCTTTCTGCGCTGCAGGATTCTATGTGACTGTAAAAGATCAAATCAAATCGGTGTGCAGAATATTGATTCTGATTTGATTTGATGTATTGTTTGCCACATATAATGGGTTTTAAAGTGGAAATTCGGGAAAGTGAGTGAGCTTTTGTTACAAACGGGCAGCAGGTGGGGGAAATGACAGCTGTCAATCAAACCAAGAAAGGGCGGGGACAGATACGACTGCTGCGCTTGCGCGGTGGGGCAATGCGGTGGGAGGCGGAGCTTGAGGAGGTCTTGTGAGAGCAGGTGGTTCCGGGGGAGGGGCGCAGAACGGCAAAAGATCTCGCGAGAGCGCGCTTGCTTGGCGGTTGGCGCAGGCGCAGTGGGGTTTGAACCGGAATCGCGTCCAGGTGCCGCTGGAGCTGCTGCCATTATGGTGAGAGGAGCCGGGGCACCGTCCTGATTGAGGGGAAGGAGATGGGGGAGGCGGGAGGACACAGGCAGCCGCTCACCAAACCCCGCTGGGGGTTAGGAGGGGCTTCATTAGCTTGTAGGCCGCGGTGGAGCCGGGGGTTTTCCTGCAGAGGGTAGCCCCAGGAGGGAGAGGGAGGGTGGGGGTGAGGGGAAGGGAAGGAAAGGGAGGGGAGGGTGGGGGTGGTGACCTGCTTGCGGAGGGGGTGACAGGGAGGTTTTGGGAAAATGTAATTGGGGGCAACATTTTTTAAAAACTTATAGCTTAGTGTCACGAGTAGGCTTACATTAACACTGCAATGAAGTTACTGTGAAAATCCCCGAGTCGCCACACTCCAGTGCCTGCTCAGGCACCCTGAGGGAGGCTTTAGTATGGCCAGTGCACCCTAACCACCACATCTTTGGACTGTTGGAGCGAACTGGAGCTCCCAGAGGAAACCCACGCAGTCACGGGGAGAACATGCAGTCTCCTCACAGACAGGGACCCAAGCTGGGAATCAAACCCGGGTCCCTAGTGCTGTGAGGTAGCAGTGCTAACCACTGTGCCACCCTACAGGAGGGCTTGAGGGGAAGTCAAGTCCAGGAGGTGGGATGGGGAGATGCCATAAGGGTGGTAAGAGTTGGGGAGGTAGCATGCAGGTGTGGCATGAATGGGAGAGTTGGAAGATGGCATGGAGGATGATGTGGGATGGGGAGATGCATAAGGTCGGTGAGAGTTATGGAGGTGGCACGGGGGTAAGGTTTTGAGCCCTGTTCGGGGATGTAGTTTGGGTTGAGGTGAATCCTAGGTGGAGAGATAAGGGTCAGTTGAAGACTGAGGTGAGTGATATTATGGTGAACCTACGCAGGTGAGTGCGAGTGCCTGGTTATCCCAGCCCATTGGGGTCCAAGAGGGAACAGGGTTGGCTCAGCCCCTTTTTTTGGGTCCAGAAGGGGAGCCTAAGCCTGGCACAGTGAATAACTGCAAGGCCTTGTAGATTGGAAGTGATGCCCAGTTGATTTCTTTATTTTGGTGGTTGAAAGCTAACTGTGAATCAGTTGGTGGCACATTGTCTTCTGAATCAAAAATTATTAGATTCAAGTCCCGTGAAGATCTGTGTTAAAATGTTCTCCAGTGCTGAGTGCTGCTGTATTGGAGGTGCCGGTTTTTATATCTGAGGCCTCATCTACCCTCTCTGGATGTAAACGGTTCAGAGGCACTGTTTTGAAGAAGCGAAGGAGAATTTATCCTGGTCAATATTTATCCCTCAATCAACATCACGAAAGGTGATGATCTGGTTGTTATCACACTGCTGTTTGTGGGAGCTTGCTGTGTAGAAATTGGCAGCGGAGTCTTCCTGCATTACAACAGCGATTACTCATCAAATGTACTGCTTTATCCCTAAAGTGCATTGGGGATATCCTGTGGTTTCTGCCAGATAAATGAAGCCTTTTTTGCCCCCTTGAAGGTGGGAATTTGGTCAGGCTGCTGGGATAAACTCTCATTCCGCATTTATATAATTGTGGGATGTTTTCAGTCTCAGATAGAGTCTCAGTTTAATATTCCAACTGAAGAATGACAGTTCTGGTGTTGCAGTGTTCCCTCAGAGGCACTCAAGTGCCAGCCTTTAATTTTTTTTAATTCATTTACGGGACATGGGCATCACTGGCTGGCCAGCATTTATTGCCCATCCCTGGTTGCCCTTCTTCAGAGGACAGTTCAGAGTCAACCACGTTGCTGTGGCTCTGGAGTCACATGTAGGCCAGACCAGGTAAGGGCAGCAGATTTTCTTCCCTAAAGGACATTAGTGAACCGATTGACAATGGTTTCGTGGTCATCAGTAGATTTTTAATTCCAGTTATCTACCATGGTGGGATTCGAACCCAGGTCCCCCAGAGCATTGGCTGAGTTTCTGGATTAATCGTCTGGAGATAATACCACTAGGCCATCGCTGCCTCTTCAGTGTTCCTGAGCAGCATTCCATATAATCAGTGCTGTAGTGGAACATGGACTCATCATTTTCTGATTCTACTGAGAGTGTGTTCTCAAACTCTGCTCAGTTAACTACACTTTGTTCATTTTAAAGTTGTGCTGTTTTGGTGGCAAGTGAATACCCTGGTGCAGTTTACTAAGCTTTTTATTGTTATGTTTTAGTTATTTTATTCGTTTTTCAAATCCCTGGTTGGCAAAGATGTTGTTGTGGAGTTAAAGAATGATCTCAGGTGAGTGCACCTTGTTTTTGTTTGTTGCTGACAATGAGGAAATGGGGGTGGAAGTGGGCTGTTTGGCTCCTCGATCCCACTCTGCCATTCAATATGATCATGGCTGACTGGTTTGTGGTTCGTGTTTCGAATTCCATATTCGCGTAATGGTGGGGTGGCATCAGCAATGTTACTGATGAAAATCCCTACCTCCTCCTACAGTGACTGTCCCTCTCTCTTTATGGAACATAGTTCAGCAAACCGTGCCTTAAACTGGAAGGTGATAAGTTAATATTGCATCAGAAATACTGGTTTGAACAGCTCCAAGGACAGAATCTTCAATAAAACACAGTGGTTAGCACTACTGTCTCGCAGCTCCAGGGACCCAGGTTCAATTCCAGCCCTGGGTCACTGTCTGTGTCTGCATGGGTTTCCTCCCAAACTCCAAAGATGTTCCGGTTAGATCGATTAGCTGTGCTAAATTGCCTCTTAGTGTCAGGGGGATTGGGAAGGTAAATATGTGGAGTTACGGGATAGGACCTGGAAGGGTTTTTGTTGGTTTGGGCTCGATGGGCCAAGTGGCAGCCTCCTGCAGTGTAGGATTCTATGAAAACAATGTATGTGATTGTTTACCGTTCTTCAGTATTGCGCAGGTTACACGTTCACGAGGTGTTTGAGCACATTATAGGGCAGGAAGTACAGGAAAGCTCCAAATGGCTTTCCAATGTTACCTTTTCCAATTTGTTGACCATCATGGAAGCTGTCTGCGTGTGAACTCTGCGTCTGTCTCCGGGGCTTATGTTGGCAATCCTGTGTGAGCAGGAAATGAAAAGAGTGTCTCGGACTGCTGTATGTTCCCCCACCAGGGGGTTATCTAGATTTTGCAATACTGTCATTCCGATATTACCTTCCTGAGGAGACATAGGAAAATAAGAGCAGGAATAGGTGATTTGGCCATTTGAGCCTACTATACCACTTAGTATGATCATGGCTGATCCTCTATCTCAATGTCTCACTCAAGCTTTCTACCCATATCTCTTGATCCCTTGATGCCTTTACTGTCTAGAAACCTATTTCATCCTTAAAGATATTCAGTGATTTGGTCTCTGCATCGCTGTTCCTGTAGTGGAATCCTCTTGTTATGAAGGTCAACATAATTGAGCTATGAGGAGAGGCTGAATAAACTAGGCTTGTACTCGTTAGAGTTTAGAAGAATGAGGGGAGATCTCATTGAGACGTATAAGATGATGAATGGGATGGATAGGATAGAGGTGGAGAGACTCTTCCCGCTCAAAAAAGACAGTAGGACTAGGGGGCACAGCCTCAAGATAAAGGGGAGGCGGTTTAGAACGGAGTTGAGGAGGAACTTCTTCACTCAAAGGGTGGTGAATCTCTGGAATTCTCTGCCCGTTGAAGTGGTGGAGGCTGCCTCGCTAAATATTTTTAAGAAGCGGGTTGATGGGTTTTTGATAAGAGAAGGGATTAAGGGTTATGGGGAGAGGGCGGGAAAGTGGAACTGAGCCACGACAGATCAGCCATGATCTTATTGAATGGCGGGGCAGGCTCGAAGGGCTAGATGGCCTACTCCTGCTCCTATTTCTTATGTTCTTATGTTCTTAATACTTAACCCCCCCCCCCCCCCCCCACTCCCCAGACACTCCCATCCCCTCGTTACCTGTCAGAATTTTATAAATTTCAATGTGATCCCTTCTCATTCTTCTAAATTCCAGTGAATACAGGCCCAGTTGACCCAATCTTTCCTCGAATGATAATCCTGCCACCCCAGGAATTAGTCTGGTGAACCTTCGCTACACTTCTTTTGTTCCAATTATTTGAAGAGAAATAAAGTAAAATGAATGAACTGACTTCCTGTCACCAAAGGTCGTTAAGTTTTTTAAAAGAAGAGTAACACCTTAATTTATTGTTCAAAAATCTACCTATTTTTGCCTTAAAAACATTCAATGAGGTAGCCTCAACTGCTTCACTGGGCAGGGAATTCCACCGATTCACAACCCTTTGGGTGAAGAAGTTCCTCCTCAACTCAGCCCTGAATCTGCTTCCCCTTATTTTGAGGCTATGCCCCCTAGTTCTAGTTTCACCTGCCAGTGGAAACAACCTCCCTGCTTCTATCTTATCTATTTCCTTTATAATTCTATATGTTTCTATAAGATCCCCTCTCATTCTTCCCACCTGTCTGCTTTCTGCTCAGCACAGAGATGCAGTATGGTGGCTCAGTGGTTAGCACTGCTGCCTCACAGCACCAGGGACCCAGGTTCAATTCCCGGCTTGGATCGCCATCTGTGTGGAGGTTGCATATTGTCCCCGGCTCTCTGTGGGTTTCCGCCGGGTGCTGCTGTTTCCTCCCACCCTCCAAAGATGTGTGGGTTAGGTGCAGTAATGTTGGATTATCTCTGACAGGAAAGATTCTCGCCGCCTCAGCTTGACATGCCGTGGCATTGCTGAAGGATAGTATTTTGAGCACCAACATCCTCGGCTCTTCACTGACTGTAAAGGGTAACTGGACCGGTTATATAAACACTGTAGCAGCAAGAGCATTCCATGGTGAGTAATTCACCTCCTGACTCTCTAAAGCCTGTCCACCATCACAAAGTGTAGGTCAGGAGCGTGATGCAGTTAACTGCACTTGCCTGGATGAATGCAGCCCCAAAGACACTCAAATAGGCACGGTGGTTAGCACTACCGCTTCACGGAGCCAGGGACCCGAGTTCATTTCTGGCTTTCGCCTGGAGGTGTCTGTTGCGATCCTCCTCATCTGAGCAGATCCTGTGTATACTGAGGGCATGTCCAGAGGGGATGGCTTCTTTAACATGTTTACAGTGAAAGCTGGAGAAGTGGAGCATCTGGAGTCAATACACATCTCTTTAACCTATGCTTAATGCTGTCTCCGCTTAATGCTGTCTCCACTTACGTTGTCAGCACCTTTAAGACTTGAATAGCAGATTAGCTGTAAAGACTCACATTCTAATCGGTATTCTGTGAACTGTGTGTGCCTCTATATGCCCTGTGTCTGATCAGAACTCCCCACTCGCCTGACGAAGGAACAGCATTCTGAAAGCTAGTGGCGTTTACTATCAAATAAGCCTGTTGGACTTTAACCTGGTGTTGTGAGACTTATGAGAATTTGAACCCAGGTCCTCAGAGTATTACCCTGAGTCTCTGGAGTATTAGTCCAATGACAATACCACTATGCACCACCTTTCCACTTGCTACCACAACGAGTAGTGGAGGCGAGTGGCATGGATCCATGTAAGGCCACGCTGCATAAACACACAAATTAAAGGATATGTTGTTGGGGTTAGAGGAAGCTTGTATGGGGCAGAAATACCAGCCTAGACCTGTTGGGCTGAATGGCTTTTTTCCGCTTCAAGTAATTAAGAGTGGGGGTGTGGGTGAGAAGCTTACGTGCGTTGTTTAGTTAGAAAGTTAAATGATGATCTGACTTGATTTCTGGTGCAAAAGTATCAACCTTTTCTTATTTTTTTTCAGTATCTGTGGAACCCTGCACTCCGTTGATCAGGTGAGGGCTGCATATTTTGGCAATGATTGGGACTGAGTTATCATTTTAATAAACATAAAAACCATGTAGAATAACTTTCAAGGTATAAATCAGGGGAAGTGTTGAGGGATATGGAGGTCACTGGCTGGGACCAGTATTTATTGCCCAGTCCTAATTGCCCCTTGAACTGAGTGACTTGCTCGGCCACTTCAGAGCAGCATTTCAGAGTCAACCAGATTGCTGTGGGTCTGGAGTCACACGTAGACCAGACTGAGTAAGGTTTCCTTCCCTAAAGGACATCAGTGAATCAGATGGGTTTTTACAACAATGAACAGTGGTCATTAAGATTCTTCATTCCAGCTTTTTATTGAATTCAGATTTCACCATCTGCCACTTTGGGATTCGAACCTGGGTCCCCAGAACATTGCCCTGGAGCTCTAGATCACTAGTTGAGTGACAACACCACTACGTCAATGTGGCACCAACCCAACCTGGGTTATACCTGCCTCCCTATAGGAAATGTTTGTTCTCCTATGTAGCACGGTTACTGACCACATCTTCAAACTTGTACTTTCTGTTTAATCTGCTCGGGAGAGTAACATTGTGCAGGTTGAAGATGCACTTTTGAGTTGGGGGGGTGAGAGCGTTGCCTTATGATGAGAAGTTGAGTCAGCTGGGTCTGTATTGTCTGAAGTTCAGATGAGGGGTGATCTCATTGAAATGCTCTGAATGATTTTGACAGGAGGTTGCTTTCCTCCTGGCTGGGAAATCTGAAACACGGTGTTGCAGGCTTGGGGTAAGGGGTTAATCAATTATGACTGAGACGAGGAGAAATCTTTTCACTCCCGAGTTCCAAGTTTGTGTAATTCTTTACCTCAGAGGGTGGCGGGTGCTCCGTCATTGAATATGTTTATGTCTGGGACAGACAGAATTCAGTGTCTCCAGTATCGAGGGCTGGCCAGGAAAGTGGAGTTAAAGCTGAAGATTAGCCATGATCATATTGGACCATAACTTCCAACCTCCCCACATTTAATATCATTCTGATTATTGTCACGTGTATTGGGATAAAGTGAAAAGTATTGTTTCTTGTGTGCTATACAGACAAAGCATACCGTTCATAGGGGAAAAGGAAAAGAGAGAGTATAGAATATAGTGTTAGTGTCATAGCTAAGGCGTAGAGAAAGATCAACTTAATACAAGGTAAGTCCATTCAAAAATCACAATCGTGTGGGTTAAGTGGATTGGCCATGCTAAGTTGACCCTAGTGTCGGGGGGCGATTTAGCAAGGTAAATATGTGGGGTTATGGGAATAGATGGGATTGCAGTCGGTACAGACTTGATGGGCCAAATAGTTTCCTTCTGTACTGTAGGGATTCTATGAAAAGCCTGATGACAGCAGGAAGAAGCTGTTCTTGTCATAGATACCCTACAGTGCAGAAAAAGGCCATTTGGCCCATCGAGACCACAATCCCACCCGGACCCTACCCTCATATTCCTACATTTTTACCCACTAATCCCTCTAATTTACACATCTCAGGACACGAAGGGGCAATTTTAGCATGGCCAATCAGCCTAACCCACACATCTTTGGGCTGTGGGAGGAAATCGGAGCGCCTGGAGGAAACCCATGCAGACACGAGGAGAACATGCACACTCCACACAGCCAGTGACCCAAGTTGGGAATCGGACCTAGGTCCCTGGAGCTGTGAAGCGGCAGTGCTAATCACTGTGCTATCGTGCCGCCCCTTTCTTGAGTCGGTTGGTACGTGACCTCAGACTTTTGTATCTTTCCTCCCGATGCAAGAAAGAATGTCCGGGGTGTGTGGGGTCCTTAATTATGCTGGCTGCTTTCCCGAGGCAGCAGGAAGTGTAGACTGAGTCGTATATGGGAGGCTGATTTGCGTGATGGGCTGGGCTATGTTCATGATCCTTTGTAGTTCCTTGTGATCTTGGGCAGAGCAGGAGCCTATACTGAGCTGTGATACATCCAGAAAGAATGTTTTCTATGGCGCATCTGTAAAAGTTGGTGAGAGTCGTAGCTGATATACCAAATTTCCTTAGTCTTCTGAGAAAGTAGAGGCGCTGGTGGGGTTTCTTATCTACAACGTTAGCATTAAACCTATCTAAACTAAACCTTTTTAATGTTTATCCGTGGAAATACAGATCTCTTAAAACGAACTCTGTTTTCCTGTTTCTGAAATCTAGAAGTTCTGTTGGCTGCCAGTTGAAAGTTGGTCTCACTCTCTCTCTCTCTCTCTCTCAATCTTTTCAGTACCTGAACATTAAATTGACAGATATCAGTGTGACTGACCCAGAGAAATATCCACACATGGTGAGTGCTGTGAATGTTCGTTCGAGCTTCAATAGGAATTGCGTTTGTTCCAATGATCAGAGGTACACCAGTGGCAGGGCAGCAGGGAGAGTCTTGAGGGTCCGCCTGATGCAGAGCCTCATAGAGGCTTTGGTAGTTCACTGCTTGCCCGTGGAGAATCGTTGGTAGCCACACTTCCATATTAGGGAAGACAGTGCTAAATAATGCAAAGTTCATGCTGCATTCTTCAGCTAGTGTACTAAAGACAACTCTGAGAGAAGGTTCAGTTTACTTATTTCAAACTGATTGTTACAGGTCTGCCATGTTTTAAAAGTTTATTTTAGTGTTACAAGTAGGCTTACATTAACACCGCAATGAAGTTACTGTGAAAATCCCCTAGCCACCACACTCTGGTGCCTGTTTGGGTACACTGAGGGAGAATTTAGCATGCCCAATGCAGCTAACCAGCATGTCTTTCAGACTGTGGGAGGAAACCGGAGCATCTGGAGGAAACCCACGCAGATATGGGGAGAATGTGCCCAGGCAGTGACCCAAGCCGGGAATCGAACCCGGGTCCCTGGTGCTGTGAGGCAGCAGTGTTAACCATCGTACTGCTTTGTCCTGGATGATGTCGAGCCTCTTATGTTATTGGACTGTACTCATCCAGCCAAGTGGAGATGTGTCTTATAGATGGTGGACAGGCTCAGGGGAGTCTGGAGGTGAGTTACTCACCATTGAATTTCTATCATCTGGTAGACACAGTATTTATGTAAATAGAATTCCTGCAGTGCAGAAGGAGGCCATTTGGCCCATCAAGGCTGCACTGACCACAATCCCACCAAGGCTCTATCCCCTTGACCCCATGTACGTACCCTGCTAATTCCCCTAACACTATGGGGCAATATACCATGGCCAATCAACCTAACCTGCACACCTTTGGTGTGAAGAAACCGGAGCACCTGGAGGAAACCCATGCAGTGCTGGGAAGAATGTACAAACTCCACACCAACAGTGACCCAAGGCTAGAATTGAACCCAGGTCCCTGGTGCTGTGAGGCAACAGCGCTAACCACTATGCCACCATGTTATCCCCAAATATGGCTAGCCTAGTTCAGTTTCTGGTCAATGGTAACCCGCAGGATGTTGCCTTGGGGAGGGATGATTATGCAATTGAATGTCAAGGAGCGATGGTTAATTCGCTCTTGTTGGAGATGGTCATTGCTTTATCCGTGTGTGTGTGTGTGTCTGTCTTGTTATTTATTAACACAAGCCTGAATATTGTCCAGATTTGATTTTGTTCTTTGATGCAAAGGCCAAGTTTGTTGCCTTGAAGTGAGTGACTTGCTAGGCCATTTGGTAGGACACTCAGGAGTTAACCATGTTTCTTAGGAGTCACATGTACATGTAGGCCAGACTGAAAAAGGGCAGCAGATTTCCTTCGCTAAAGGATATTAGATGGGTTTTTTTGACAATCGATGATATTCTTGCTGCGTAGATTGTGGTCTACTTCAGTACCATCATTGCAAATCGAATAGAACGTTATGCAGTGTTCAAAGAGAATCACCAGGGTATGATAGAGTTTTACGTTAAGTTTGAAACTGTTTATTCAATCCTAAACTTGGATCTTAAATCTAAGCAGAGGAAATTACAAAGGGGAGGTGGGTGACTTGTTCTGGAACCAGGGGGGCACAGTCTTGGAATAGGAGGTAGATCATTTAGAACTGAAATAAGGAAGAATTTCTTCTTGGAATTCTCTACTCAAAAGAATTGTGGTAACTTAATCATTGGGTATTGTTCAAGCCATGTGAAACCTTTTCTTGACACGTGGGGAAATTGCTGTCATTTCCTCCGCTCTGTGGCATTCTGACTGTCTGAGCGGACTCCCACACAACACGGAACTGAAGCTTTAGCTTTTTTACATAGAGGGGGGTGGGTGCCTGGAACTCGCTGCTGGGGGAGGTGGTGGAAGCAGATATGATAGTGACTTTTAAGGGGCGTCTGGACAAATCCATGAATAGGATGCGAATAGAGAGATATGGTCCCTGGAAGGGTAGGGGGTTTTAGTTAAGTCAGGCAGCATGGTCAGTGCAGGCTTTCAGGGCTGAAGGGCCTGTTCCTGTGCTGTCATTTTCTTTGTTCTTTATGTAGAACAGTCTGTGCAGAGAGTGACTGACTCCCCTCCCTGTGGAGGTTTGTGGCCTGGGGGGCACAGGGGTTTTCTGCTCCTTGCTGGCCAAGCCATTAAATGGTCGTGGGTAAGAAACAGGTGAGGATTTTCCACACGCGCAAAGGTTCCAGCTGGTGTCCTAGCTTTGAAATGGTCCCTGTCTGGTTTTGGTGATCCTTTTGATTCTCGGTACAATGCCTGCTTAGGGATTAATAGCGGATGTGCTTCCTCCCTCAGCTCTCTGTGAAAAACTGCTTTATCCGTGGCTCGGTGGTGCGTTACGTACAGCTCCCCGCTGATGAGGTGGACACGCAGTTGTTACAAGACGCAGCAAGGAAAGAAGCAATGCAGCAGAAGCAGTGAGATTAGACCGTAGTGCAGACACTTGACGGCAAGCGGAGGGGGCAAAAGACACAGGTTGGGGAATTTGCACCGAAATCCCGCCTGCCAAACACCAACACGGAAATCTGAATTTCACCAAATTGCTTTTTAAATATTGTTATAAATTGGTTGTGATTTTTTTGGGTTTTTTTTCTGTCCCCGAAACTGAGACAGTTGTATTTGAAGTGATAGTCAGAATAGACCCTGTCTCAACCACTGTACGCTGTCACAAAAATGGACAGCAGATTGTCTCTCGGTCTCTCTCACTTCCCCTCTCCCCCAGCTCCGTTGTACAGTGGCACAGCTGAATTCGGATATCTGTGGTGTGGAGCACTCTTGTTTCAGTAGGGTGCGTCATTCCTTCTGTGTCATCGTCAACTTACTGCCCCGATGACCCGCGTCTGACGTAATTATTTTTTGTATTTTTTTTTTACATTTCTTAAAACCATTTGGAATTTATTTTCTCACAATCTTGTTGAAAAGATGCACTCTCGACCCTTTCAGAGTTGCGTTAAGTTAGAGGAATGGCAAGTTTTCCAAAATCATGCTCAGGGACTGAGTTGAATGGCTTCCCAGTGTGGCTGATTATTCTCCATTTGTAAGTGTGAGCGAGTTGCTTGTGCTGAGACTTATCTGATCCCTGCAGCTCCCAGAATGGAGAAAAACACTGGATAAACTCAACCAGTTAGCAGAATTAGAGATGGGAGGGAGGGGTGGGGGGATCCTCAGGCTGATGGGTTGCATTTGGTCCAGGTTCAAATTTTGAGGCAAGTTTCTCATACGATGTGATTTAATATTCTGTTGATGCATTGGAAAGCGCACCTAGAACTTGCCTTCCTTGTTTGTTGTTTGCCCTTGACACGCTGATTTGGAGATGAGTCAAACACACAGCTGACTGGAGGTACGCAGCTTGTAAATTTTTTTTAAAAAAAGGAATATTACAAAACTGGTATTTTTGTTACAAGAAAAGTAGACCCAGCTTTGACTCTGTATTGTACAGCTGGACATCCAGTGTGTTCTGAAGTATTGTGATGTACCATCACGATGGAATTAAAGATAACATTTCAGAAGGTGATTGACTAGATTTCCCCCTCCGTTATTTTAATTCTTATCCCTTTCATCTGCATCAGGATTGTTATAATCTCCCATGGGAGAACTGAAACTAATCAAATGTATTCACATGCCCCCACCCCCAAATGAAGTTACCACCAAGATTCCACTTTTCTGTCATTTTTACTTCAAAACGAGTCAAATCCGTGAATAAAAATCAGTCTGTGAATTAATAGACCGATAATACTTCCAATGAAAAGGTGCATTTCACTTCAAATAGTCGGTAAAATGAAGATAATGCCTTAGCAATCCCAAACATTTGCATCCCTCAAAACATCATTTGCATCATTGCCTCGTTACTGAATTCACAGTTTCAGAATAAGTTTACTTATTGTGCTTACGTTAACACTGCAGTGAAGTTGCCACACTCCGGCGCCTGTTCGGGTACGCTGAGGGAGAATTTAGCACGGCCAGTACACCTAATCAGCACGTCTTTTGGACTGTGGGAAGAAACTGGAGCATCCGGAGGAAACCCATGCAAACACGGGGAGAATGTGTGGAGTCTGCACAATGACCCAAGCAGGGAATTGAACACGTGTCCCTGGCACTGAGGTTAACAGGAGTTTCTTTTCAACTAGATCATGGTTTGGTCACTTGTGGGGGGAGGGGGAAACAGCTTTTTAGTGTCTCCAAGATATTTGCATGACTTTCCATGTTTTGTACCTTTTTAGCCAGCTCACACAGTACCTTCAAGAGCTCCCATCTTTTCCGCCAAAAAGAACTGACCTCTTTATGGGAGTGATTTGCTGCTCTTTCTGTTTTCTTTGTCTTCATCTGTGCATTGTTGGAATTTGACATCCAGCTCCTCTGCTTGTAGCTCTTTGCGTCAAACAACCACTATTATCTTCCTACAGGCAGGTCAAGTGTCACCCGAGTCACGTGGCCAGGAATCGTTATTATCCTGGAAAATTGCAATTGATCCCTTTACGTTTAATGCAAACTCTTTAAAAAGTCATTTCTAAACATTCGAAAGGAAATACAAATTGTCCTTGCTGTACTATTCCTGGGTCAGATGTTGTCACAAGTCTGAAAGCATTGGCTGAGTGCTGACCCAAGTTCAAGGTTCTGAGGGACCTAGATAAGAGTAGACAGGGAATGCTCTGATGCCCCTTAGTGGGGAGGTCGAGTGCCAGGGAACATAGGTTGAATGTGAATGATAAAAAGATTAGAGGGGATAGGGAAAAGCTACTTCACCCATGGGTGTTTGGAACTCATTGCCTGGTTTGTTGGACCCTCAACTCATTTGAGAGGTCAGTACCTGGATCTGCACCTGAAGTGCTGTAAACGGCAGGGCTATAGACTGGGTGCAGGAAGATTAGAAATGAGGGGTTAGCTCTTCCTTTGGTGGATGGAGGAACAATAGGCTGAATGGCCTCTTTCTGTGCTGTAATTTTTCTATGGTTCATGAATGGCAACATCACCCTGCTGTGTTGCTTCTGAAGCCTTGGAGAACCTGCTTCAGGATGGCTTTATTGTCCTGTGCATCTCCTCTAATGCTGCAAATCTCATACCGTTACTGCTTTCCAATCCAAAACCTAGTGAGCTGTGCCTTGTCTGGTCACTCAACAAAATTAAGAAGGGGTTACACAGATTCTGTAAATAAGTCATCTATCCTGCAGTAGTTATTTTAATCTTAAAAAAAAGTTTTGATACCTGCATGCTTTTTTTTTCCTGGAAAGAGAGACTCCAGTAGACGTTGCTCCCTTTTATTTTCCAGCTGTCAGGGATTTGAAGCTGATACGCTGCTCCTGATGTGACAGTTCATAGAATCCCTAAGGTGCATTCGGCCCATCGAGCCTGCACCAACGTATCGGCACGGGTAGGGCACGGTAGCACAGTGGTTAGCATTGCTGCTTCACAGCTCCAGGGACCTGGGTTCAATTCCCGGCTCGGGTCACTGTCTGTGCGGAGATTGCACATTCTCCTCGTGTCTGCGTGGGTTTCCTCTGGGTGTTCCGGTTTCCTCCCATAGTCCAAAGATGTGCAGGTTAGGTTGATTGGCCATGCTAAAATTGCCCCTCAGTGTCCTGGGATGTGTAGGTTAGAGGGATTAGTGGATAAATGTGTAGGGATATGGGGGTAGGGCCTGGGTGAGATTGTGGTTGATGCAGACTCGAAGGGCCTCTTTCTGCACTGTAGGGTTCTATGTTCTATCTCACCTGACTCTTATCCCATGTATTTATCCTACTAATCTCCCTGACAAGAAGGAATTTAGCACGACCAATCTACCTAACCTGCACCTCTTTGGAGTATTGGAGGAAACTGGTGCACCTGGAGGGGAGACAGGCAGTTACCTGAGGCTGTAATCAAACCTGGCTCCCTGGCACTGTGAGGCAGCAGCGCCAACCACTATGCTACCCACGTTGTCGTACTTGTAGCAGGAGGTCTCCTGATAAGGAGTAACGACCCACCCTCTGGACCAGAAACTCCATGTTCCAAGTTCCACTTTACGAAATGTTGGCCATGCAAGGTGTGTGCGTAATGTGACCATGGAAAGTTGATTGAGCCTGCAAGTCCAGCATGCCTAGTGACAAGTGGTAAGAGCAGGAAAGTTTCCTGGTTGGCTACACTGCAGAAGGCAACGGCAAACCACCACACCACACTGCCAAGTGTAATCAATGGAGGTCCTCGGTTGCCCAATGCCTTCTCAGGACACTGTACCTGAAAGCAGATGCAAGTAGCAAGTTGCCCTCGCCTCACACATGATGCTAATGACCATCTCCAAGAAAAATGGATCTAACCATCGCCCCTTGCCTGTAAATGGCATTGCCATCGCTGAATCCCTCACCAACAACATCCTGGGGTTACCATTGAGCTAGTCCAGTCATAGTATCTGCAAGAGCAGGTCAGAGGCTGGGAATCCTGACTCCCCCAAAGCCTGTCCACCATCTACAAGGCACAGGTCAGGATGGAATACTCACCCACTTGAATGGATGAGTGTGGTTCCAACAGCTGGACAGACTGGAGGGGCTGATTGTGGACAAGTCCCCAGGACCGGATGGAATGCATCCGAGGGTTCTGAAAGAAATGGCGGAGGTGATAGTGGATGCCTTGGTGGTTATTTTCCAAACGTCGCTGGATTCCGGGGAAGTGCCGGAAGATTGGAAAACGGCTAATGTTACGCTGTTGTTTAAGAAGGGTGGCAGGCAAAAGGCAGGGAATTATAGGCCGGTTAGTTTAACGTCTGTTGTAGGTAAAATGTTAGAATCCGTCATCAAGGAGGAAATAGCGAGGCATCTTGAGGGGAATTGCTTGATAGAGCAGACGCAGCACGGTTTTGTTAAGGGGAAGTCGTGTCTGACAAATTTATTGGAGTTCTACGAGGATGTGTCTAGGGCAGTGGATAGAGGAGAGCTGGTGGATGTGGTCTTTCTTGATTTTCAGGTGTTTGACAAGGTACCTCACAAGAGGTTATTACAGAAGGTAAGGGGCATGGAGTTGGGGGTAGGGTGTTAGCGTGGATAGAGGATTGGTTGTCAAATAGGAAGCAGAGAGTGGGGGTCAATGGGTGCTATTCAGATTGGCGGATGGTGTCGAGTGGAGTGCCCCAGGGGTCGGTGCTGGGGCCTCAGCTATTTACCATTTATATAGATGATCTGGAGGAGGGAACCGAGTGTATGGTGTCGAAATTTGCTGATGACACCAAGATTGGTGGAACGGCAAATTGCGCGGAGGGTGTGGAGAGTCTGCAGAAGGATCTAGATAGGCTGGGCAAATGGGCCAGGAACTAGCAAATGGAATTTAATGTTGGCAAGTGTGAGGTGGTCCACTTTGGTAGGAATAATGGTAGGAAGGACTATTACTTACGTGGCGAAAATCTGCAGCATGCGACGGTGCAGAGGGACCTCGGGGTCCTTGTGTATGAGTCGCAAAAACCCAGCCTGCAGGTGGTCAGGAAGGCTAATGGGATGCTGGCCTTCATAGCGAGGGGGATTGAATATAAAAGTAGGGAGGTCTTGCTGCGGCTGTATAGGGCATTGGTGAGGCTGCAGCTGGAGTACTGTGTGCAGTTTTGGGCACCGTACTTGCGCAAGGATATTTTGGCCATGGAGGGAGTGCAGAGGAGGTTTACTAGGCTGATGCTGGAGTTGAGGGGGTTGAGCTATGAGGAGAGGCTGAATAAACTAGGCTTGTACTCATTAGAGTTTAGAAGAATGAGGGGAGATCTCATTGAGACGTATAAGATGATGAATGGGATGGATAGGATAGAGGTGGAGAGACTCTTCCCGCTCAGAAAGGACAGTAGGACTAGGGGGCACAGCCTCAAGATAAAGGGGGGGTGGTTTAGAACGGAGTTGAGGAGGAACTTCTTCACTCAAAGGGTGGTGAATCTCTGGAATTCTCTGCCCGTTGAAGTGGTGGAGGCTGCCTCACTAAATATATTTAAGTCACGGGTAGATAGGTTTCTGATGTTCTGATAGGTTTCTTCATAGCGAGGGGGATTGAATATAAAAGTAGGGAGGTCTTGCTGCAGCTGTATAGGGCATTGGTGAGGCCGCAGCTGGAGTACTGTGTGCAGTTTTGGGCGCCGCACCTGCGCAAGGATATTTTGGCCCTGGAGGGAGTGCAGAGGAGGTTTACTAGGCTGATACCGGAGTTGAGGGGATTGAGCTATGAGGAGAGGCTGAATAAACTAGGCTTGTACTCGTTAGAGTTTAGAAGAATGAGGGGAGATCTCATTGAGACGTATAAGATGATGAATGGGATGGATAGGATAGAGGTGGAGAGACTCTTCCCGCTCAAAAAAGACAGTAGGACTAGGGGGCACAGCCTCAAGATAAAGGGGAGGTGGTTTAGAACGGAGTTGAGGAGGAACTTCTTCACTCAAAGGGTGGTGAATCTCTGGAATTCTCTGCCCGTTGAAGTGGTGGAGGCTGCCTCGCTAAATATTTTTAAGAAGCGGGTTGATGGGTTTTTGATAAGAGAGGGGATTAAGGGTTATGGGGAGAGGGCGGGAAAGTGGAACTGAGCCACGACAGATCAGCCATAATCTTATTGAATGGCGGGGCAGGCTCGAAGGGCTAGATGGCCTACTCCTGCTCCTATTTCTTATGTTCTTAGCAGTGTGTTCTATCCAGATTTTAGGAACATACAGTGACAAATGGGCTCGTGTTCACTCTCCTAAGGTGGCTATTGGTACAAATGTCTATTTCCCCAGCATCACAGCATCCATACTTACTTTAACGCTAAAGCTGACTGAAACTGGCTTCATGCTGAGCTACTGTCACATTTCCAAACTTGTCACCCACCGCCTCCTCACACTGGCTTTTGCTGCAGGAATTCTACACGATTGTGAGAGAGTGATGACGACTCGCGTTACCTGTTCAATCGTGCGAGGAAATGCACTGCTGTAACTAACCCGTGATCCAGAGTTGAGTTTTCGATGTACTGTGTACACAAAGAGTCAGCACGACCCCCGCACCCCCTGCTAATCTGTTCATGTGACGGTGCTTGGAGTTGTACAGTGAAGATGTGGAACATTGATGGCATCACAGCTACTGCGGGAGAGACAGAGAGTGCAGATCCTGAACCTTGAAGGCTTTGTCATCAGTTACATCCTCATTAACTTTTTCTCTTTGTTTTGTGTAGAGTTAAGCAAATTCTTTTGGTGCCTGTTTCTCTGATTATACTGGGGAGGGGGCGGAATAAAATTTAAAAAAACAAGTTTTTTTTTTACTTAACATGCTCTCCCACCCAAAGAAAATGTTGGAAATACTTAGCAGAATCTGTGGGGAGAGTTAATGTCTCAGATCAGTGACCCATCAACAGAATGGGTGGTGTGGTGGCACAGTGGTTAGCACTGCTGTTCCACAGCGCCAGGGATCTGGGTTCGACCCCTGGCTTGGGTCACCGTCTGTGCTGAGTTTGCACGTTCTTCCCATGTCTGCGTGGGTTTCCTCCGCTTTCCTCCCACTCTCTAAAGATGTGCTGGTTAGAATGATTGGCCATGCTAAATTGCCACTTAGTGTAAGGTTGATAGTAGGGTAAATGTGTGAGGCTAAGGGGATAGGGGCTGGGTGAGATTGTGGTCAGTGCAGACTCGATGGGCTGAATGGCCCCTGCACTGCAGCAGACGAACTGTTCCTTTTCGTTGGGATGGATGGCATGGTGGTACAATGGTTAGCACTGCTACCTCACAGTGCCAGGGACCCGGGTTCGATTCCCAGCTTGGGTCACTGTCTGTGCGGAGTCTGCACATTCTCCCCGTGTCTGCATGGGTTTCCTCCCACAGTCTGAAAGATGTGCTGGTTGGGTGCATTGGCCGTGCTAAATCCTCCTACAGTGTGCCCAAACAGGCGCCCCAGTGTGGCGACTCGGGGATTTTCACAGTAACTTCATTGCAGTGTTAATGTAAGCCTACTTGTGACACTAATAAATAAACTTTAACACGATGCTTAGTTGGAGCAGGAAGACGAACAAAGAGAATTGCAGCTCAGGAACAGGCCCTTCGGCCCTCCAAGCCTGCGATGACCATGCTGCCCCTGTGAACTAAAAATCCCTATCCTTCCATGTAAACATAGAAGATAGGAGCATGAGGAGGCCATTTGGCCCTTCGAGCCTGTCCCCCATTCATTGCGATCATGGCTGATTGTCCATAGCCTAATCCTGCTTTCTCCCATAACCTTTGATCCCATTCACCCCAAGTGCGATATCCAGCTACTCTTGAATAAATTCAATGTTTTGGCATCAACTCCTTCCTGCGGGAATGAATTCCACAGGCTCACCGGGTGAAGAAATGTCTCCTCATCTCCGTCCTAAACGGTCTACCCTGAATCCTCAGAGTGTGACCCCTGTTTCTGGACTGCCCCCACCATTGGGAATATCCTCCCTGTATCTACCCTGTCTAGTCCTGTTAGAATTTTATAAGTCTGTATGAGATTCCCCCCTTCTTCTGGGAACCATATCCCCCTATTCCAATCCTATTCATTTATCCAGACGCCCCTGAAAACTCACTATCATATCTGCTTCCTCTATCTCTCTCCCGGCAGCGATTTCCAAGCACCCACCACCCTCTATGTAAAAAAAACTTGCCTCGTGTATCTTTAAACCATGTACGCCCCCCTGCACCTTGAACCTATGACTCCTAGTTATTGACTCTTCCACTTTGGGGGAAAAAAGCTTCTATCAATAAATAGGTTAAATCAAGATATGCTTTGCAGGGTCAAGGGTTGCTGGAGGAAGAGCAGGAACGCATTGCAAAGCAAACAGGGATGCTGCCAATCACTTGGTGGTTGTCATTCAAATGGAAGAGTTGGGAGTCCTTAGCTTCAGAGAAGGGAGGGATTGAAGCCACCCACACAAACACACTATGCCCTTCCAGGTGCTGCAGCTTACAGAGCAGGACAAGTTCTCCCTACTGGGGAAACCCGTCTTCAAGGTGCTGGGCTCCCTGGTGGTGGCCACCATCTTCTGGGGCTTGCAAGAGATGGCGGAGATTGGCTTCCAGTGCCCCTGGCTGGCTGGCTACAACGAGATCTACGGCGTGACCTTCCTGCTGGTGCCAGCTCTGGTGCTGACCCTGTTGAGTGTCTTCCTGCACCGGGAGTGCCTGCTGTGCTGCAGGTGCCCAGCGCGGGAAGAAGGGGCAAAGATTGGCGGCTCCTGGAAATTCCTGGCTTTCCTCAAGGTCTTCTACCACGCCTGGGTTTGGATTATAGTGGTCCTGCTGGATGGGGACTGTTACGCCTGTATCCATTACTTCTTAAGGCTGCCCTCCAGCCCGGTGACAACGGCCAGCACCCAGAGCACCCAAAACCGAGCGCCACCCAAGGATGATTCGGAGATCATCCGCACCCTTCAATTCGAATCACGGGTGAGTTCCTCTCTCTTTTTGGGTCATTTCATATTTACCCCTGTTCGGTAATATGGAACAGGAATTTACATGGAGTTTTACAGCAGTTCTTTTGGTCCATGCTGGGGAGTTCATGCTGCACACTCGCCATCCCCATCCCCCTTCCCCTCACAATCTCCTATCCCCCTCCCTCCCAAATTTCCCCTTTTTAGATGCACCTGGAATGATCCACTTACTTACTCGAGGGCGATTGCTTTTGGGTAGCACAGTGGTTAGCACTGCTGCTTCATAGCTGCAGGGTCCCAGGTTCGATTCCTGGCTGTGTGGAGTTTGCACATTCTCCTCGTCTCTGCATGGGTTTCCTCCGGGTACTCTGGTTTCCTCCCAGTCCAAAAATGTGTAGGTTAGGTGGATTGGCCATGCTAAATTGCCCCTTAGTGTCCAAAGATGTACAGGTTAGGGGGATTGGCCATGCTGAATTGCCTCTTAGTGTCTAAGAATGCGCAGGTTAGGTGGATTGGCCATGCTAAATTGCCCCTTAGTGTCCAAAGATGTACAGGTTAGGGGGATTGGCCATGCTAAATTGCCCCTTAGTGTCCAAAGATGTGTAGATTAGGGTGGATTGGCCATGCTAAATTGCCCCTTAGTGTCCAAAGATGTGTAGATTAGGGTGGATTGGCCATGCTAAATTGTCCCTTAGTGTCCAAAAATGTGCAGGTTAGGAGGATTGGCCATGCTAAATTGCCCCTTAGTGTCCAAAGATGTACAGGTTAGGGTGGATTGGCCGTGCTAAATTGTCCCTTAGTGTCCAAAAATGTGCAGGTTAGGAGGATTGGCCATGCTAAATTGCCTCTTAGTGTCCAAAGATGTACAGGTTAGGTGGATTGGCCGTGCTAAATTGCCTCTTAGTGTCCAAAGATGTACAGGTTAGGTGGATTGGCCAGGCTAAATTGTCCTTTGGTGTCAGGGGGATTAGAAATGTAAACATATGGGATTACAGGGGGTAGGACCTGGGTTGGGTTGTTGTCAGTATAGGCTCGATGGGATGAATGGCCTCTTTCTGCTCTGTAGAGATTTGTTTGTGATGTATTTTAGCACATTAAGCAGCAGCCACATTTCCTTCATTGACCAGAGTAACTCCTTGGCTCCTGTTCACCCCCCAGGTAATTGGTCTGGCCCTGTTACTGACCCTGGTTACAATCTCGGTTTGTATCAGCTGCTGCCACGTCTCTCGCTGCTGCGGGAAGCCCTACTACTGGTGGGAATACCAGCAAATGTACCTGGAAGAGATGGAGCGGATTGTGCTGAATAATCTGAAGGAGAGCGCCAGCCAGCGAGCTGAGCGCAACTACCGAAATGAGACGGACGCAGCTCCTGCTGAGGGGGGAGACGCCTGGGAGCGCATTTCCTCCACAGGCTTTGGCCAGATCCAATATCCGGACGGCTTCCAAACAGCGCCAAGGGGAAAGGACGAGAACCTCCAAAATGAGCGACCGACTGTGGATGGTGCGTCCTTCCAGGACCGGATGGAAGAGGCAGATCAGGACAAGGAGTGCTCGGAGCTGGTGGGGTTACATGGCAAGCCAGGAAAGGCTGTGCCACCCCTGCCCACAGCCGATGCACCCAGTATCAACAACCAAGCAGGGCCAACTGCTGGGTTAGTGCCCTTTGGGCAAGAGGAGACAGGGAAACTGGGATGGAAACTCAGACTGCGAGATCACCTCCAGGCAATGAAGAAATTGCTGCGCAGAACCTTGAAGAAACCTTACCATCCAAGAACAAAGTGAAGGAACTGGCTGGGGCTCTTAAAGCCAACAATGTACTCTTCCATTTCAAAGAGGAATGACTTCCCAAGACTAATTATTCCACCCGTTCAGCAGTAACCCTGCAGAACGGCAATTGGATTTTATTTTTATTCACCACTTTGCCCTCACATCCACATTTTCACAGCCAGCCACAGTGTTCCAGAGAAGCCCAGTGCAAACTGGAGGATCAGCACCTCATCTACCCATTCAGCACTTCTGGACTTAATGTCCAGTTCAATAATTATAAGAACATAAGAACATAAGAAATAGGAGCAGGAGTAGGCCATCTAGCCCTTCGAGCCTGCCCCGCCATTCAATAAGACCATGGCTGATCTGTTGTGGCTCAGTTCCACTTTCCCACCCTCTCCCCATAACCCTTAATCCCCTCTCTTATCAAGAACCCATCAACCCGCTTCTTAAAAATATTTAGCGAGGCAGCCTCCACCACTTCAACGGGCAGAGAATTCCAGAGATTCACCACCCTTTGAGTGAAGAAGTTCCTCCTCAACTCCGTTCTAAACCGCCTCCCCTTTATCTTGAGGCTGTGCCCCCTAGTCCTACTGTCTTTTTTGAGCGGGAAGAGTCTCTCCACCTCTATCCTATCCATCCCATTCATCATCTTATACGTCTCAATGAGATCTCCCCTCATTCTTCTAAACTCTAACGAGTACAAGCCTAGTTTATTCAGCCTCTCCTCATAGCTCAATCCCCTCAACTCCGGTATCAGCCTAGTAAACCTCCTCTGCACTCCCTCCAGGGCCAAAATATCCTTGCGCAGGTGCGGCGCCCAAAACTGCACACAGTACTCCAGCTGCGGCCTCACCAATGCCCTATACAGCTGCAGCAAGACCTCCCTACTTTTATATTCAATCCCCCTCGCTATGAAGGCCAGCATCCCATTTGCCTTCCTGACCACCTGCTGCACCTGCAAGCTGGGTTTTTGCGACTCATGCACAAGGACCCCGAGGTCCCTCTGCACCGTCGCCTGCTGCAGTTTTTCGCCACGTAAGTAATAGTCCTTCCTACCATTCTTCCTACCAAAGTGGACCACCTCACACTTGCCAACATTAAATTCCATTTGCCATTTCCTGGCCCATTCGCCCAGCCTATCTAGATCCTTCTGCAGACTCTCCACACCCTCCGCACAATTTGCCTTTCCCCCAACCTTGGTGTCATCAGCAAATTTCGACACCCTACACTCGGTTCCCTCCTCCAGATCATCTATATAAATGGTAAATAGCTGAGGCCCCAGCACCGACCCCTGGGGCACTCCACTAATCACCATCCGCCAATCCGAATAGCACCCATTGACCCCCACTCTCTGCCTCCTATTTGACAACCAATCCTCTATCCACGCTAACACCCTACCCCCAACTCCATGTCCCCTGACCTTCTGCAATAACCTCTTGTGAGGTACCTTGTCAAACGCCTTCTGAAAATCCAGAAAGACCACATCCACCGGCTCTCCTCTATCCACTGCCCTAGACACATCCTCATAGAACTCCAGTAAATTTGTCAGACACGACTTCCCTTTAATGAAACTGTGTTATGAACTATGCCCTCCAATTTGATATATAATTTCTTTCCCCATCGCCCACTCCCATCAAAGGCCAACCTGTAATTTTTTTTTGCTTTGTCCTGCTCCCAATGCGGCCTCCTCTATATCCGAGAGACCAAACAGAAACTGGGCGATCGCTTTGCCTCCTTCTGCACTGTAGGGATTCTATGATTCTTGATGGACGTATAAACATTGTTTAAAAGAACAATTGAAAGTGTGTCTTTTTGAAAGTGGAATTTACAGTCACTCGTGTGGAAGCAACAGTTCAGTGAGACAAGGTAGCTCCCAGAATCATCTGGGGTGATTTTGAGGAAAAATCCATGGATTTCATTGGGTTCAGGGCGGAGTGTATCTGACCACAGCCAAACTGTATGCTAAAAGTGATTGTGTGCTACTGCGACCTATAGCTATATATAGATGTACTCTGCCATCTGGGTTAACCTTAAATTTTGTGCATATTTGTGAATCTGGGGCGGGGTGCGGGGCAGGGGGAGGGCAGGAAGTAAAGGATTATTGTATCATAATCAAACATTTCATGTTCAATAAATGTTTTTGTTTCCTTGTTAAAACGAATTAGCGATCCTGTGACTCTATTTTCAGCCAGGATCTCATTCTAGCATCTTCCCATCCAGTTATAACGTCAACTGGGATCATAACCGGGTGAGCTGCCTTCTTGAACAGCGGCAGTCCATGTTTTGTAGGTTCGCACACAGTGCTGTTAGGGAGAGAGCTCCACGTTTTACTTGCTTTGGTGAATCTGAAGCTGTGTTGGTTCTATTGAGTTGGAAGTTTTTGTTGCATTGTTGAATTGGAAATTGTTCTGGCTATGTTACAAATTCTAAATTTATCCAACATTGTTTTTATTCGTGGTATTTCGTTCTGGTGTGCTGCAAGTTTTATTCACTTTGGTAAATCTGAAGTTTTGTTTAAGTTGTACAAGGTTTGGTTATTTGATAAGTTGGAAGTTGTTCTGGTTATGTAAGAAATGCTGAGTTTATCCAGCATTTGTTTATATTTATACAGTGTCTTGGCACGTTGCACATTTACTTTGGTGAATTTGGAGACGTGTTGCTTCTAGAGTTTTAAGCTTTGTTTATTCTGGCATGTTGGTTGTTAAGTTTTAGTAAATTTGCAGTCGTGTTGGTTTTTTAAGTTGGTAGTTTTGGTTGTATTGTTAAATTGGAAATTGTTCTGGCATGTTAGACATGTTGATTTTATCCAGCATTTTGTTTTTAGTTGTTATATTTTTTGTCCTAGCATGTTGTAAGTTTCATTTGCTTTGTTAAATCTAATTATGGCTGTAAATTGAAATTTTTCGTTGTATTAAGTTGGAGAATGTTGTTAGGAATACTGTATTTATCCAGTTCTTTAAATATTTACTTATTGTCCTGTTATGTACCAAGTGCGATTTGCTTTGGTAGATCTGAAGCTGTCTTAGTTCTGCTCGGTTAATAGACTGATACAGCCCTCCCTGTTCAGACATTGGTAAGTGGCTCTTAGAAGAGCCGTTTTGTCTTGGCTGTCGACTTGTTTACCCCACTCCCTCTACTTTGAGCTGGTGTACTTGGTGACCGCCTTGGTGCCCTCGGAGACGGCGTGCTTGGCCAGCTCCCCCGGCAGCAGGAGGCGGACGGCGCTCTGGATCTCCCGGGAGGAGATGGTCTGACGCCGGGTGTAGTGGACCAGGCGGGAAGCCTCGCCGGCGATCCGCTCGAAGATGTCGCTGACGAACGAGTTGATGACACTCATGGCCTTGGAGGAGATGCCGGTGTCTGGGTGGACCTGCTTCAGCACCTTGTAGATGTAGATACTGTAACTCTCCTTCCTGCTGCGCCGGTGTTTCTTGTCCCCCTTCCTGGACATTTTCATCGCCGTCTTCTTGGAGCCTTTCTTGGACAGGGAACCCTTGGAGCCCACGGAGCAGGCACTTGTGGAGACTGCGGCAGTCGGCATGGCCAAATCTTCCAATGTTCCTTTCCTGCGCACTCACTTCCAAAAGCAGACAACTACTCCAGCCGCTGCCCTCTAGCCTCCTCTTATATAAACAGCCCTATGCTAATGTAGGATTGTAACTGGCCTTTTCCAATTGGCTCCTCTCCGAGAAACTGCAACATTTCCACATTTCTCCTCCCGGAAACCCTCTGTGACATTTCTACGTTTCTCTCCCTCCTCCCCAGTCTTCTGTGTAAAACCTCTATGAACTTTCCCCCTAATCCTGATGAAAAATTAAACCTTGTTTCTCTTCCCCCAGATGCTGATATTTTATCCTTTCTCTGCGGCGGGAATGGAAAATCCATTCTTTCTTACAACTTTTCTCCCCCCACCCCAGAGCTTTTACTATTTTTATTTCACACTTGCATCATCCAGTGTTTAATTTTCCATGTATTTTGTAGAACGTTATATGAATTCTGAAATCTATTTTGATTATTCCTCTTTCTCTAAGGGAGTCGGTGGCTCTGAAAAGAGCCTTTTGTTATTATCTTTATTTTTCGTCCTTGGCTGTTTTATCTTCCTGCTGCTCGGTTGCTCTCTCGGTTTCTCCCTCAGTTGCTGCCGCTTTTTCTACCCCTTCCTGCCCGGCGGCCGGATTCCCTTCAGGTGCCGGCTTCTTGCGCCTTTTCCGGAGCCGCCCGCCCAACTTCCGGACGCCGGTGGCTTTGGCTTTTTTCCTCCGCCCGCCGCCAGTAGCGGCTCCTTTCTTCCGGCCTCCTCCCGGTTTCTTCTTCAGCCGGGCCGGGCTCCTCTTCACCTTGGCTCTGGGCCCAGCGGCCGCTCTCCGCCGCGGCCGGCCGCCCCCCTGGGCTTTGGGGGCGCGGCTCTGTTCCTCCAAATGCTGCCGATTGATCCTGAAGGAGCCGGAGGCCCCGGTGCCGGCGGTCTGGAGCAGCGAGCCGCCGCTGACCAGGCTCCGCACCGCTTGGTTCACCCGCGAGTTGATCCGCGGTACGTCGTAGCCTGCGGCGGACAGCGCCTTCTTAACGCCGGCCAGCGACAGACCGCGGCGCTCCCGGGAAGAGGCCACCGCCTCCACGATGTGGTCAGACACGGTGGGCACGCCAGCCGCTTGCCGCACCCTGGAGGGGGGTGGGCCCCTCCGCCTCCTCGGCTTCCTGCCTCGGGAGGAGCCTTCGAGCAGATCGCCCGAAGCCATTGGCGGCGGCGCCTTCAGCCCCTTCCCTGCGCCACCCTCCCAGACTGGACCTTTCCTCCCGCGCTCTTCGTCGCCGGAGCAGAACAACTGAGCGAGCAGCGGCGGCGGCGCTTTTTCAACTCTCAAAGCCGACGCGATAGAGGCCAGTCCTCCCACTGGGAGCCGGCGCGTGTTCACCCACCTATTCGGCGCATGCTCCACACCCCAATTGGAAGATGCTCCAAAGCCCATTCGGCGCACGTGTTCTCCAACCCACCCCGCGCATGCTCCCTAACACTCAAAGCGACGTGTCCTCCCCGATCGGAGCCGCCGCACGCTCCACAGCCCGCACTGGACATCCTGTTCCTCCCTCCCTTTGCAAAATGAAAGAAGCTTCCGGTCAGTTTGCAAGTTCAAACCATAAAAAAACCTTTCCCATTCCATCCCTCCTTCCTTAGTCGAGTGCATCCAAAGATATTTGGTATCGCCCTGGTCCCCTCTCGCTGTTACCCAGTTTCCAGCATCTGCGGTAATTCTCTTTGGTACCGGGTTTCCGCACTCCTGTAAGACTTATATTACTTGATATAATTCTTCCCTTTATGCAACGTTCATCAAGCCAGCTCTGACTCATTCTGGCCTTTTCAATGACCCGCCTTTTTCAGCTCTAAGTATTTTGCAGTAATTTGCTTTGTAGTGCGGCCTTCTGTCTACCACATAACACCCCACAAAACAATATTTCTATTTTCCTTGAATACATGATTCTTCTACCCAGGTTACTCAGTCTCTGGGACCAGTTCCGGCCCTTTTGGTGGCCCAATTTACTGTTAGTAATTTGATTATAATGGGGCTATGTTTAGTGTTTTGTGTGTAACCCAGATTTGGATATTTTAATGCTCTTTATTACATTTGGTTTGTAAATACGCCGCATAAAACGTCTTTAGTCCTTGATCAAACACATCATGAACTGTAAAACATAAAACTGCCAAATAAGACCAATTACACACCTTAACTTCCACTTTATTAAATCTTCTTTCAATGTTACCTTAACTATATCTTTATAGTCTGAATCGATTTGGCCCTTTTACTGAGATTTACTGGCTCTGAGAAGAGCCGTTAGGGTCATTGGACTCTTTCTGCGGCCGGCAAACAGGGTTACAACTGGCCGACCTCCTGCCCGACAGAGCCTTTCGGAAGTTCGGCTTTTTCTTGTACCGTCGCGCCCACCTTTTGCTTCTCAGCGACTTTCTCCTGTCTGGTTTGCCCCGCTTCTTAACCTTCTTTCGAGGGGGGACCGGCTTCCTCCTGCGGTTCCGCTTGTTCTCGAAGATAGAAACCTCGGTCGGTTCTGCGCCTTCATTGGTTTCGATGACTATTTTTTCTGCGTCGTCGTCAGGCCTGACTGAAGTGGAACCATTGAAACTACCAGGCGCTGAAACCAACGAAGGCTGTTTGAAAGAGCTTCGAACAGGCTGGGTGACCTGCGACTTATTGCGGCGTAACTTAGAACCGCTGGCCGACAACATCTTCTTCATAGCGGCCACCGAGATGGCCCGTCGCTCTTTGGTAGCTTTTACCGCCTTCTTGATATGTTCAGCCACAGTGCAACCGAATTTTCTGTGACGATACGGTCGCCGTTTTTTCTTCACCATCAAACTCTCGTTTGGAGGTGGTGGCGGCGGTGGAGCAGGCAGCGGAGGAACAGGTGGGGCACGAAAGTTCACATCAACAGGATTATGATCCGCCATAAGTTTCCTAAAAAACTGCACCGTGCCTCCGCACCCGCTGGCAGCCGCAGCTGCAATATGCGAGCGAGCCGGCTGCCTCGGCGCTATTTAAAGCCCCGGCGCGGACCTGGGGGCAGCCCCCTCGCCCCCGCCTGCCCCGGGTGGCAGCGGCACGTGTCCGACTCCGCCCTGGATAGGCCCCGCACATGCTCAGTTGTTCTCCTTGCCCCAAACTGCTTTGCTTCCCGCTACTTTCTTTTTGGCGGGAACGAACAGGTGACAAGTCGATGGGAGGCCGCAGGAAGAGGTCGACCAGGTTTCGGCCTTCCCGCGGGTCCTGTGGAACCTGGAAAATCCCGGTTGAGTCTCTGAGCTGCGTTACAGAGAGGGGTTGTGACATGAAGACTGACGTCAATGGACGGGAGAGTTTTGCCCACCGTAGTCACTTAACAAAGGGGGAATTTTCCCCAGTAACAGATTTCTTTTTTCCTCCTGAATAAATTATAAAGTAAAAGTTGCCAAACTCGGAGGAGAGATGAGCACTGACCAGGAGACTAATTGTGTGTAACAGGAACACGGAGAAGTTCACAGACTGGGTAGACAGCTGGAATTGAACAGAGAGAAATGAGGCGATGCAAGATCAGCAGAGCCAATGTAGATTCAATGGCAACAGTTCTGAACTGACTTAATGGCAGAACGGATAGGATATTGGGCTTCTTTAAGGACAAAAGGAGAGAAGTTATGCTGAATCTTCATAAAGACATCCGTTAGGCGCCAACTAGAATATTGCGCCAGGCCCTGGAGGGACGATGTGAGGCTCCAGGAGAGGGAAATTCATCAGAACGATTCCAGGCATGAGGGGATTTTACGTACAAGGTTAGGATTGGAGAAACTGGAGTTGTTTTCCCCAGAGTGAAGGCGATGGAGGGGAAATTTGATAGCGATTGACAAGATTACGGCAGGTTTAGATAAGCTAGACGAGTAATTCTGGTTTTAATTAGCTGACGGTATTTGAGGATTTTGGCTAAAGATTTGGGCTAGAGGGAGAGGCAATATGAGGAAGAACGTGGAGAATAGGAATGACCTTGAACTCAATGGAAGTGGAGACCAAGACTGATTGACTGGATTGCTCCATCACTGGAGCCGGCATGGACTTGATGGGCCGAATAACTTCCTTCTGCGCTGCAAAGACTTATTTTATCATGGCAGATGGTGAAATTGGAATTAAATACAAATCTGGAGTTAAAGTTCTACTGATGATTATGAAACCATTTTCGATTGTCAGAAAAACCCATCTGGTTCACTAATGTCCTTTAGGAAAGGAAATCTGCCATCCTTACCCAGGCTGGCCTACATGTGAATCCAGAGCCACAACAATGTGGTTGACTCTCACATTCCCTCTGAAATGGAGGGTAGTTAGGACTGGGCAATAAATGCTGGGCCCAGCCACCAATGCCCATATCCAGTAAAGAATAAAAAATATCAGCTGAAATGGTTCAAGGATCAATTTAACCCAGCCATAGTTAACTGGCGCTAACCTTAAAAGAATTACAACATCTGATTTGGATGAGGCATAAAATAACCAGTTGGTGACTTGATTCTAGAACTGCCTGGAGATTACTTGCCAATGATACTAGGTTTGTTTTCCCCAAGATGTTCGGCTATTTCACTGCCCGTCTTTAGGCGTTGCACGTATCAGATATCGGAAATTCTTTCATCCTTGTCTTCATTGTCCTATACCATTCTTTCAACTCTCTGCATGTTCCTCAGCAGCCTTGCCTGCTGCAGTTGAACCCCGGGGCGTCTCGGCTCCTTGCAGCTGAATTCACAGAGGGAATTAGCAGGCTGCACAGACCTGACAATTCCTGTGCAGAAAGGTAGATGCCAGCTTTGTACTGGAAGAGCTTGGCTCGGGGAATGGTAAGTTCTGGAGCACATCGTCAGTACTGTTGCTGGAATATTGTCAGGCTTCATTGCCTCTGCGGTATCCAGTGCTTTCAGCCATTTGATATCACATGAGTGAATTGAATTGGCTGAAGGCTGACATTGGGATGCTCGGGACCTCCGGAGGAAGCCGAGATGGATCATCCTCTGGCTGAACATCGCTGCAAATGCTTCAGCTTTGCCTTTTGCACTGATGTGTTGGGCTCCAGCATCATTAAGGATGGGGCTATTTTGTGGCACCTCCTCCCAAAGTGAACTAAAGTTTTCCACCCTCATTCATGACTGGATACGGCAGAACTGCAGAATTCAGACATAATCCTTTAGTTGTGGAATTGCTTAGCTACGTTTGAACTTTGCTGCTTTTGTTGCTTGGCGTCCAAATAGTCTTGTGTTGTAACTTCACCAGGTTGACACCTCGTATTTTTAAGCTACACCTGAGAACTGTTCTTGCACTCTGCATTGATCCATAGCATATTCTCTGGCTTGATAATGGTAGAGTGGGGTATATGCTAGGCCGTAAGTATAGATTGTGGTTGAGCACAATTCTGTTGTCATCTGAAATGGCTAATTCAAATATCCAACCCACTTCACATGTGCACGTGGGCAAAACGCTATTTTCTAAACGACCCGCGACTGTCAAGTTTGAAGCTGTCTCCAACGAACCCGATAAAGGATTAAAGGTACGTCTTTCGTAAAATTAGTGGCTCTTAAAAGAGCCTTTCCAGTAAAATATTTTCTTGTTTTCAACCACCAAAACCGTAGAGAGTTCGTCCTTGGCGTTTCAGGGCGTACACAACATCCATGGCAGTAACGGTCTTGCGTTTGGCGTGTTCGGTATAGGTAACGGAGTCCCGAATGATGTTCTCTAAGAAAACTTTCAGGACTCCCCGGGTTTCTTCGTAGATGAGGCCTGAAATGCGCTTAACGCCCCCACGCCGAGCGAGCCGACGAATTGCAGGTTTAGTTATTCCCTGGATATTATCGCGGAGAACTTTCCGATGCCGTTTGGCACCGCCCTTCCCAAGACCTTTCCCACCTTTACCTCTACCAGACATCCCGCCCTGACAGCGAGTTCAACAGTGACAACCCAACCCCTGCCGAAGTCCTTTTATATCATCTCAGCGGACCTCGGTGAAGATCAGAAATGGGGCGGAGTCAGGTGACATTTGTAATCCTCGCCTTCCCGCCTCAACTGAATGTATCCAAATTTAAGAGTGAGCAGAATGAGCGCTTATAGTTAAACAAAAATTTGCTTTATAGTTAAAAAACACAACGACAAGCCGGAAGTAAAACGGATCATTCTTGTAAAGATCCTGACGCATCATCAACAACGTAAATCCATATTTTAATGCCAAGTTCAGGTCCACCTTTAGTAACGATTGGAATTTTGAGATTTAGTTTGCAGAACTCGCACTGCCAATAATGCTAACCGCAAAACTAACACCCATCTCTTAACTGCTCTTTGGTGGCCAAGAATTCTCTTCACACGCAGGATATTTATGTTGTTATATGATTTATAAGGAGTTCGTCAGGGTACTGCCCTCGGCCCAACCAAATCTTCCTTCTATCATAAAGTCAGAAGTGGGGATATTCATCAATGACAAAAGAATCATTCGCGACTCCTCAGATACTGAAGCAGTCCATGTCCAAATGTAGCAAGATCAGGACAATATCTAACGTTTCAATGTTTTAATAAAACTAGAATTTCATTGAACTGAATAATTCTTTTGCCTTTGTGAAAATAAATGTTTAGTGAAAAGATTCAATCTTTAAATTAATCAAGCCACCTTCAAGAATTTTCCCACAGCACAGCACAATGTTCAGCACCATTCGCGACTCCTCAGATACTGAAGCAATACATGCTCAAATGCAGCAGGACCTGGACAATATCCAGACTTGGGTTGACAAGTGGTAAGTACCATTTGCGCCGCACAAGTGTCAAGCATTGACCATCTTTATTCTAGACAGAATTTAACGACAGGAATTATTACGCTAATCATCACTCCTGGACATTCAATGGCATTATCATCGCTGAATGCCTTACTATCAACATTCTGGGGGTTACCATTGACCAGAAACTGAACTGGACCCAGCCATATCAATACTGCCCCGCTCGAGGGACACCTGGCCGTGAACGTAGCTGTGGTAGAGGGATAGACAGTCAGGATGGACGGCCCCCTCAATCGCCCGCTGTCTGGACCTGTAAATGGTGCGCTTCGCCAGGCCCAGGAACAGATTCACGAGGAGGTCGCCATCCCAAATGTGTTGGAAGCAGATTGAATCAAGGCATTCAAGAGGGTATGAGATGATTATTTGAATATGAACAACGTGCAGGGTATGGGGAATAGGGCAGGAGAATGGCACTAAGACATGGTGCTCGATTGAAGAGCTGGTGCAGACATGATGGCCAAACAGCCTCCGTTTGCACTGTAACAATTCTGTGAACCTGAGAGAGAATCAGAGTTAATGTATGACTCTTCCTAGGAGTCACAGATGCTGCCAGACCCGCTGGCTTTTCTCCAGCATTTTCTGTTTTTATTTCAGGATTCATTTGATGGAGAATGAAAGCGCCAAGTATCTGACCTTAGCATTTTCGAATTGTCACTGCTGCAATTTAGTTCATACGGAGAGGAGAGTTTCAACAATGGAAACCATACTAGTGCTTACAGAATTTTCCCAACCGTAGTTTAGTGAAGAGTCTGGCAAAATTAGATCAAGCTCTCCGCGTGGGCTAAATAAGTAAGTACATGACACAGTCCGTCACACAAAACAACGTCCTGTGCATTGATTCCAGCGATACTTCCTGCTGCCTTCCTCTGAAAAACAGCCAACATAGTCCAGGACCCCGTGCATGCTGGATAGACACAGGAATTCTACTGTCCTGTCCGCCGTGGCAACAGAGTGGCGAGGGGCCGCAAGGGGAAGGACCATTCACTTCGGGCAAGACTTTCTAGTCTCAGGTTGCGCAAGGTCATACAATCCCCCATACTCTCTCCCACCTTCTTCCATCTGGAAAAAAAACACAAGGAAACTGAGGTCACGTACCAACAGATTCAAGAACAGCTTCTTCCCTGCTACCATTTTGAATGGACCTACCTCGCATTAAGTTGATCTTTCTCTACACCCTAGCTATGATTGTAACACTACATTCTGCACTCCCTCATTCCCTTCTCTATGAATGGTATGCTTTGTCTGTATAGCATGCAAGAAACAATACTTTTCACTGTATCCGAAAACATGTGACAATAATAAATCAAATTAAATCAGAAAAATGTCCTTTATTGGAAGGAGAAATCCTTGGATTTGGCTGGTTTTTAAAAACAGTTTCTGGATCTTAAAGGGATTCCAGTTTAGATTCATAAGTCATTTAATTCTTAAACTACCCAGTGGGAACCATGCCCAGGCCAAACCTGCAGTGAGGTTTCTTTAAGCTGTGGGCGGAAATTCGTGATCAGCAAGAATAAAGACCGGGGTTGCAACTCAGTTCTCACTGTGAGCTCTGTTTCTGCCCCCGCCCCCGCTAATTTCATTTTTTAATACAGAATTAAATCCAGCACAAGTGGCCATTTGACAATATAGTCCAACCTAGACTGAAATCAACATCTATTGTAGTGCATAAAATCATAGCGCACAGACAGGATGAACTCACATTGTCTTTTTCCCATGGAAGGGGAATAGAAACCTAGAGGGTATAGGTTTAAAGTGAAAGGGGAAAGATTTAAAAGGAACCTGACGGGCCACTTCTTCACACAGAGTCTGATGCGTATATAGAATGAGCTGCCAGAGAAAGTGGTTGAGGCAGGTACAATAGCAACATTTAAAAAGCGTTTGGATAAGTACATGGATGAGAAAGGATTAGAGGGTTTTGGACCATACGCGGACAATTGGGACAAGCTGGGAGGGCACCATGGACTAGTTGGGTCGAAGGGCCTGTTTCTGTGCTGTATTGATCTATGACTCATGTGGCAATAGATCATAATGTTCTTGGACTTGAAACAAAACATAAATAATATCCTTGTTTTGTTTATTCTGGTGAGTTTTCAGTGTTTAAGTTGTTCTATATCCACCTCCCAGGCTAATGGACCGCCTGGCTGAACCCGCCAACTCGGGGTCAGCGTCGCGCAACGCCACTGGGGGCAAATTAGAGCTGGTTTCTGATTGGCTGCCGCAGGGGGTACATTCTCGATCCGTCTTATGCAAATAAGATGCCGGGTGACGTCAATTCGGGCGCGCGTCAGCCGTTGGCGGGCGGACATTTTCAAAGCGAGCGCGCGTTTAACCGTCAAAAAAAACGGACAATAATGTTCAAATTTCAAATTGAGTCAACTCAAACGGGAATCAAGATATTCCTTCAAACCTGTTAACTTTTGAGGGACCATTTGTTACCGATGTATATATTCATTTATATTGAGGGACTTTCGCTTTTTGCGAACTGTATTTAGTTTTTGCCCTTTGCCCAAAATAACAAGGAATAGGAATAGGCCATTCAGCCCCTCGAGCCTCCCCGCTATTCAATATTATTATTAGGTTAGATTAGTTGGCCAAGCTAAATTTACCCTTTCGGTGTCAACTGAATTAGCAGGGGGTGCGTGGCCAGGGCCTGGGTGGGATTGCTGTCAGAGCGGACTGGATGGGCCAAATGGTCTTCTGCAATGTAGGAATTCTATGATCATGACTGATTTTGCCTCGGTCTCAACTCCATTTTCCTGTCCATTCACCATAACCCTTCAGCCCGTTATTAATTAAAAAGCTGTCTACCTCCTCAAATTTATTCAATGTCCTGACATCCACTCTGATGTGTGATGAGTTACACAGATTCAGGAGCTTTTGAGAGGAGTAATTTCTCTTTCTTAAATCTGCCACCCCATACCCTAAAACTATGACCTGCGGTTGTTTACTTTAATAAACACTTTGGATAGGCATTCCAAACTCATCAGGTTGGAAAATAAGTATTATTTTTCTTTACCTTCCATTCCTTCTCTAAAGTCTTCAGTTGAATCCTCACCACCCATCTCATCAGGGCTATTCCTGATTTAAAAGCAATCAATCCTCCCCACAGCACTGAGATTACCCTGGGCAATTTTGTTTTTAACTGTTTAATTGCAGCACACAGTCTCTCCCTGATGCTTTTTGAGATGCCACATCCTTATCATTTCCATTCTCCTCTTACATAATTTGTAGTCTGTCTATACTAATTTGTCTTCATTCAGTTCTGCTCCAATCCAACTTCTCCAAAAGTGACCAGCACCGTCCCAAATTTCTTTTACCAGGTGTGGCTAATTTCAGCTACATGGCCACATGTTGTTTCTTCATTGGTGTCATCTTGTGATGGGTGGACGTCTTCATGGTACACAGTGGCCTCACATTGCCAGGGACCCAAGTTTGACTCCGGTCTTGGGTGACTGCCTGAATGAAGTCTGCACTTCTTCACGAGTCTGTCTGAGTTTCCTCTGGATGCCCCGGTTTCCTCCCACAGTGCAGAGACACGTGCGTTAGGTTAACTGGCCAGGCTAAATTGCCCCTTAGTGTCAGGGGAATTACAAAGAACAAAGGCCCTTTGGACCTCCAAGCCTGCATCCACCATGCTGCCCAATTTAACTAAAACCCCCTACCCTACTATATGCCTCTATTCCATCCTATTCATGTATTTGTCAAGACACCCCTTAAAAGTCACTACCGTATCTGCTTCCACAATCTCCTCCGGCAACGGGTTCCAGGCACCCACTACCCTCTGTGTAAAAGATCTGCCTCGTACATCTCCTTTAAACCTTGCCCCTTGCACCTTAAACCTGTGCCCCCTAGTAATTGACTCTTCCACCCTGGGAAAAAGCTTCTGACTATCCACTCTGTCCATGCCCCTCATAATTTTGTAGACTTCCATCAGGTCTCCCCTCAACCTCCGTTGTTCCAGTGAGAACAAACCAAGCTTCTCCGACCTCTCCTCATAGCAGGTGGCCTCCATAACAAGCAACATCTTAGTAAAACTTTTCATTACCCTCTCCAAAGCCCCTACATCCTTCTGGTAGTGTGGCAACCAGAATTGAATGCTATATTTCAAGTGCGGCCTATCTAAAGTTCTATAAAGCTGCAACATGACTTGCCAATTTTTAAGCTCAATGCTCCGGCCAATGAAGGCAAGCATGCCGCATGCCTTGTTGACTATCTTCGCCACTTGCATTACCACTTTCAGTGACCTGTGTACCTGTATACTTAGATCCCTTTGCCTATCAATGCTCTTAAGGGTTCTGCCATTTATTGTATATTTCCTATCTGTATTAAACCTTTCAAAATGCATTACCTCACATTTGTCCAGATTAAACTCCATCTGTCATTTCTCTGTCCAAGTCTCTAACCAATCTATATCTTGCTATATCCTGATGGTCCTCATTGCAATCCGCAAATCCACCAACCTTTGTGTCGTGCGCAAACTTACTAATGAAACCAGTTACATTTTCCTTCAAATCATTTATATATATATTACAAACAGCAAAGGTCCCAACACGGATCCCTGAGGAATGCCACTTGTCATAGCCTTCTATTCAGAAATACACCGTTCCATTATTACCCACTGTCTTCTTTGACCAAGCCAGTTTTGTATCCATCTTGCTATCCACAAGGCATGCGGCATGCTCGCCTTCATTGGCTGGGGCATTGAATTTAAAAATTGGCAAGTCATGTTGCAGCTTTATAGAACCTTAGTTAGGCTGCACTTGAAATATAACATTCAATTCTGGTCGCCACACTACCAGAAGCTTGTAGAAGCTTTGGAGAGGGTACAGAAAAGACTTACCAGGATGTTGCCTGATGTGGAGGTCATTAGTTATGAGGAGAGGGTGGAGAAACTTGGTTTGTTCTCACTGGAACGATGGAGGTTGAGGGGCGTATCCATCTTACCAGCTCACCACTGATCCCACATGACTTCACTTTCTGCGTTAATCTGCCATGAGGGACCTTGTCAAAGGTTTTATTGAAGTCCATTTAGACAACATCCACTGCTCTACCCTCATCAATCATCTTTGTCACTTCCTCGAAAAACTCAATAAAATTTGTGAGACAGGACCTTGCCTTCACAAAACCATGTTGCCTCTCACTAATACATCCACTTATTTCTAAGTGGGAATAAATCCTGTGTCAAAGAATCCTCTCCAATCATTTCCCTGTCACTGATGTAAGGCTCACTGGCCTGTTATTACCTGGATTATTCGTGCTACCCTTCCTAAACAAAGGAACAGCGTTGGCTATTCTCCAACCTCTGGGACCTCCCCTGTAGTCATGATGTGGAAATGCCAGTGTTGGACTGGGGTAAACACAGTAAGAAGTCTCACAACACCAGGTTAAAGTCCAACAAGTTTATTTGATAGCAAACCCACAAGCTTTCGGAACACTGTTCCTTCATCAGGTGAACTTTCCACTCACCTGATGAAGGAACAGCATTTCGAAAGCTTGTGGGTTTATTATCAAGTAAACTTGTTGAATTTTAACTTGGTGGTGTGAGACTTCTTACTATGTGTACCTCCCCTGTAGCCAATGAGGACACAAAGAATTCCCTGAAGTTCCCAGCAATTTCCTCTCTTGTCTTTCTCAGTATTCTGAGGCATATCCCATCACGCCCTAGGAGCTTGTCTACCTTAATGTTTGTCAAGAACCCAAATATCTTCTCCTTTTCGATCTCAACATGACTCAAACTATCTACACACCCTTTCCCAGACTCATCATCCACCAACTCAATCTCTTTGGTGAATACGGATGCAAAATACTCATTTAATACCTCAGCTATTTCCTCTGGCTCCATACATAGACTCCCTCCCTTGTCTTCAAGTGGGTCAACCGTCTCCCTGGCTACCCTCTTGGTCTTTATATATGTATAAAAAGCCTTAGGATTTTCCTTAATCCTACTGGCCAATGTTTTTTATGACGCCCTTTTAGCCCTCCTTACTTCTTGCTCAAGATTCTTTTTACTTTCCTTGTATTCCACACTTGCTTTATGGGTTCCTCATTTGACAAATGCTTCCGTTTTCTCTTTGACTAGGCTCACAAAATCTCTAGCTACCCAACATTCCCAAAACTTGCCATACCTATCCTTCATCCTTACAGGAATGTGCTGGCCCTGAATCCCTATCAACTTACACTTCAGACCCTCCCACATATCAGATGTTGATTTTCCCTCAAACATCTGCCCCGAATCTACATTCTTCAGTTCCTGCCTAATATTGTTGTAATTAGCCTTCCGCCAGTTTAGCACCTTAACTTGAGAACTACACTTATCTTTATCCATTAGTACTTTAAAGCTTACTGAATTGTGGTCACTGTTCCCGAACTGTCCCCCTACTGAAACATCGACCACCTGGCCAGCTCATTCGCCAGTACCAGGTCCAGTATGGCCCCTTCCCGAGTTGGACTATCTACATACTGTTTCAAAAAGCCTTCCTGAATGCTTTTTACAAACTCTGCTCCACCCACGCCCCTAGCACTATGTGAGTCCCAGTCAATATAGGGGAAGTCAAAATCTCCCACCACAACAACCCTGTTAATTTTACTTCTTGCCAAAATCTGCCTACATATCTATTCCTCTATCTCCCGCTGGTAGCTGGGTGGTCTATAATTAAACCCCCAACATTATGACTACACCTTTCCTATTCCTGAACTCGACCTACATTGCCTCTGTTTCAAGTCCCTGAAAAGGATAGAGAGAGAGAGAAAGACGAATAGTTGAGTCAAGTTGCTCTGTCATGGTATGAGGAGCAGTTTTGAGCAGCCGGTCTTTCACTGTCCATCACGCCTTTATCAAAATAAAGAGAAGTTGCAATGGAGAGAGGGTGATTGGAGGCTGATGGTGGAAATGCAATCACCGAGCAAATAATGTACTTCACTATTATTGAGGAAGAAAATAGAAGCCTTTAAATGTGGATATTAAGGGATGTGCTTAAAATTTCATATGTAGGCAACAAGACTAACAAGGAGATGTTTGAATTTGCTAGAACAAAACAAACTCTAAAAAGTGACATCCAGAAAAGAAATGTCAGCATTTTGGTTCTTTGCTAAGAGCTATAGAGATCTCTTCTAGATGGCAATGTGGAGGGCATTTAAAAGATGGGTCGATTTTGATGTAGTTGTTAGAACAGAACTTTAATCTTACTCTACAGATTATGTTAGATGCTAGTTCTATTTATTACATTGTCAAGTATCCATAACAATCAATTTAATCCAACATATCTAGAGTTCGATATTGACCATTCTTGTTAGACTTGTTCTCTCTCACCCAGTTTATCAATCAAATTTGGACATCAAATATTGGCTGGCTTTCTGGTGAGATTGGAAGCATTGATTATCTGACAGAGGAACTCAATCCTGCGCACTTCTCGGCTACATTTTCCAGTCATAGTGCTAGATGGGATTGGCAATGATACCTGGTCCCCAGCACCCCTCACTATGGTAGCTAATTTGAGTTACCACATCAAGTGAGAGGCATTAAGTCAATATAGATTAGGTGGCATGGTGGCACAGTGGTTAGCACTGCTGCCTTACAGCTCCAGGGACTTGGGTTCGACTCCCGGCTTGGGTCACTGTCTGTGTGGAGTTTGCATGTTCTCCCCATGTCTGTTTGGGTATTCTCCAGGTGCTCCTGTTTCCTCCCACAGTCCAAAGATGTACAGGTTAGGTGCATTGGCCATGCTAAATTGCTCTTTAATATCCTCAGATGCATAGATGAGAGGATTAGCAGGTAAAGGTATGGAGTTATGGGCCTAGGTGGGACTGTTGTCGGTGCAGACTCGATTCTGTACTGTAGGGATTCTATGATATTAAATTGATTTCCTCCTACCAAAATAATTCTCCTATTCAATAGATAAATTTGCTTAGCTATTGGAGCAATAGATAGCAACACTGCCCATCCAGGGAAATCCTACAGGGATAAGCTGGCAGTGAGGAATACTCACTCATTGCCAAAGCACACCACTTCAATTTTCCAACATGTGCATGCAGGGTTGATGTTCCTTATAATTTTGTCTTTTAAAAAGCATTTAGTCAGTTACATGGGTAAGATGGGTATAGAGGGATATGGGCCAAATGTGGGCAATTGGGACTACCTTAGGGATAAAAACAGGGCGTCATGGACAAGTTGGGCTGAAGGGCTTGTTTCCATGCTGTAAACCTCCAAGACTTTATAGCCAACAACTAGGAAAGTTGAGGTTTTTTTCAGACATTTGCAGGGATTAGAAATTGGGTTGATTCTAACTGAAGTACATTTCATACTTTGCTGATGTCTCAGTCATGCTGCCCCATAACAGCACCATCGGCATAGTTGCACCTCACGGACTGGAGTGGTTCAGGAAGGCGACTCGCTGCCACCTTCTCAAGGGGCAATTAGGGATGGGGAATAAGTGCTGAGGTAACCACGGCTTCCATATTCTGCAAAAGAAGGAAAAAGAAAACAAATAAATGACCATTCACCTAATAAAGGGCAGCAACATTGCACATTCTCCCCATATCTGCGTGGGTTTTCTCCAGGTGCTCTGGTTTCCTCCCAAAATCCAAAACATGTGCTAGTTAGGGGGACAAGCCATGCTAAATTGTCCCTTGGTGCCCAAAGGTGTGCAGATGGATTGACCATGCTAAGTTGTCCCTCACTGCGGGTTAGACACAAAAGCAGGAAAATGCTGGAAAATCTCAGCGGGGCTGACAGCGTCTGCGGAGAGAGAATACAGCCTCTCACTGTTTCTGTTTCAGATTCCAGCAATCGCAGTGTTTTGCCTTTATCGATCTGCAGGTTAGGTGGATTAGTCATGCCCCTTGGTATCAGGTGATTAGCAGGGTCAATACACGGAGTTAAGGGTGGGATTGTTATCGGTGCAAGATTCGATGGGCCAAATGGCCTGCTTCTGCACTGCAGTCATTTTATGATTTAGTTTTCACCGGCAGACTGGGTCACTTTGTGGCGCCAGGAAGAACTTTTCCCTCCCTGTAGTCCTGGTGGGCGCCTGGCAGTGAGCGTCTCTGATTGGCTGATTGGCGCCCATTGTCACCGTCACAGAAAGGATACTCCCGGATTTGGCGCTCTGGACCAATAGGAATCTGCCACTCGCTGATTCCTTATTTGCATACGCGGAGCTATTAATTCAGGCGCCCAAGAGCAGCGCGCCCAGCACGGCTTATTTTTCAGCTTAATAGGCGATGCCTGAAGCGGCGGCAAAGGGTATGGCTCCCAAGAAGGGGCTGAAGAAAGCAGCCACAAAGAGGCGGGCTAAAGGCGAAAAGAAGCGTAGGAAGAGCCGCAAGGAGACTTATAGCATCTACATCTACAAGGTACTGAAGCAGGTACATCCGGACACCGGCATTTCTTCTTCGGCTATGAGCGTCGTCAATTCGTTTGTCAATGATATCTTCGAGCGGATCGCTTGCGAGGCTTCCCGTCTCATCCGCTACAGCAAGCGGCAGACTATCTCCTCTCGGGAGATCCAGACCACCGTCCGCCTCTTGCTGCCCGGCGAGTTGGCGAAACACGCCGTCTCTGAGGGCACCAAGGCGGTCACTAAATACACCAGCTGCAAATAACGAGCGCCTCTGGACAAAGACAGACCGCACTCAAAAAAAAACGTCAAAGGCTCTTTTCAGAGCCACTCAAGATATCCAGAAAGGGATCTATTCCTTCATTTTTACAAAAGAAATTTGAAACATGGACAGTATATCAAAAAAAACTAAATCATTTCCCAATTCAGTTATTAGTGACTTGCCCCCCGCCCCCTGCGTAATTTTAAAATTAGTTTTACCAACGCTTTGTCTTAACAATCATTGATGTGCTATTAATAATATGTTCGTTCACTGAAATTAGATTGTGGTTTCTGATTCAATGCAATTGAATGTGTAACATTGTCGCTATGCTGTTTTCTGCAAGAAAGCTTAAAATTGGGGAAGGGGGGATCGGAAATGAGATAAACTACACAGGCCTGTTTAATGATTTTAGCTTTATTTTGTACTTCAAGTTTCAGTAAGGGGGGCGGTTTAATTGATTCCCTGATCACTGTCTTGGCGTGTTCCCTCTCCCGGGAAGACCCCATAGAGCAGTCTTTTGTGTTACCAAACGAAACCTGACAAAAACACTGGATCCCTTTCCTAACCTTTACACATAGTTTTATAGCTATGGGTAATGAGTGAGGTCACTGGCGGACATGTGTGCTTTGGAGCCACGTTCCTGCTGTGCCACAATGCGTTGGTTGACACCATTTCCATTTGAGTTTGTGTTCCCTTTGCTCAGACCTAACGTGGCACATTACCCGTGGAAAACTCTCCTTCCTACGCACCCAGCATTTGCATGGATCACTACTATAAAACTGGCACAATAAATGCAGGAATATATAAATAGAAAAACAGCGGGGAGACAGTTACTGTATCGAATCCAATGTGAATCTCTCTCAACAGGTCTGACAGACCTGTTGAGATGTCTCAGCACTTTTGTGTTTTCTTAAATTGAATTGTGCGAGAAGTAATGGTTCAACGATCAGCGGTCACGATTCAGGATTCATAACGGTAGTAGTAAGGGTTGTTTCTCCGTCCCACTGGCCATTCTGGTGAAGGAGCGCATTTGTTTCCCCGCCACAATTGGTTTTCCCGCCTTTTTTGCCTTCACGGCCGAGCGGATGGAAAGGCGCGCCAATCGGACGCAGGGAGCAGAGTCGAGCTTCCAACCAATCAGGAGGCGGCGACTGGCCGCCGGCTCTATAAAAGGAGCCGCTCGGCGGCTGTTTTTCTCAAAACGTCGATAGAATCGTAGCAAGAGGGAGAGTGAAGGGAAATGGCCCGGACCAAACAAACTGCTCGCAAATCCACCGGGGGCAAAGCTCCTCGCAAGCAGCTGGCTACCAAGGCGGCTCGCAAGAGTGCCCCGGCGACTGGAGGTGTGAAGAAGCCTCACCGATATCGTCCCGGCACTGTAGCCCTGCGGGAGATCCGCCGCTACCAGAAGTCCACTGAGTTGTTGATTCGTAAACTGCCTTTCCAGCGCCTGGTGCGGGAGATCGCCCAGGATTTCAAGACTGATTTACGCTTCCAGAGCTCGGCTGTTATGGCCCTGCAGGAGGCCAGTGAGGCTTACCTGGTGGGGCTCTTCGAGGATACCAATCTGTGCGCCATTCACGCCAAGCGGGTTACTATTATGCCTAAGGATATTCACTTGGCACGGCGCATCCGTGGAGAGCGCGCTTGAATCTGATGTTACGTACATACATATAACGAAACCAAAGGCTCTTTTAAGAGCCGCCAAATAATTCTGGTCGAAGGAAGCTTATATCAGAAAAGATTTGATGCTTACGAAAGGGCTGAGATACAAAATAAGCACTGAATGGAAAGTGGTGCACCTTTCCCCGGAATTAAATCAATTCAAATTGCCAACGCTATTACAGAACATTCTAAACGCAACGTTGCTGAAATCATGGGAATTGCACATGAAAATTTTTGTTTCAATGTCCCTGTGTTTTATCGTAAACGATCTTTGCTTGTCAGGGTGGAAGTCGTACGTAACTAATCTGAACAGCGCAGAACAGGGCCATTCAGTCCATTGAATCTGTGATGGCTTCCCTGAGAAGCAATTTACTGATAGCCATCACAAATACCCACCCCTATTCCAGACAAATACACACATACACAACATTCCAATCCACATCCCAGCATATTTCTCGTTTTCAGATATTTAGAAAATGTAGAAACGAATACGCAAAGGAAGAGGTCACACTGCGCATCGTGTCTGACTCTTGAATGCAATGGCAACCTTTCTGTGATGAGGCGAACAGAACTACACGCACTACTTAAGTGCTGATCTATCTAATGTTTTGTATAGCTCCAGCATAATCTCCCTACTCTTCTATTCGATTTTTAATACATTAGAAGACTCCATCTGCCTTCTTAAAACATTAAAAAAAAATTACTGCTGATGTTAGAAATCCTATTTATTTTATTCAGGTTGCTCAGGGAGCCGAGATAGGTGAGATGTTGAGAGATTATTTCCCCCTGTGGGAGAGCCTGGGAGCAGAGGGCATCATCTCAGAGTAAGGGGGTCGCCCATTGAAGACATAGATGAGGAGGAATTTTTTCTCTAAGGGGGGAGTGAATCTGAAATACTTTCAAGTAGAGGGCTGTACAGGCTGGGTCATAAAGCATGTTCGAGGCTGAGATAGATTTTTAATCAGTAAGGGAATAGATTATGGGGATAAAGCGGGAAAGTGGAATTGAGATTATCACATCAGATCAGTCGTAATCTCATTAAAGCAGTCTGTATGGGCCGAATTCTACGAGTTTAGGAGTGGGTGGGATATCTTAGCATTTTGAATACCTGCTGAAATGAGATTAACAATTTGTAAGTACAATTTTGACCTTTCAAACCACATCAACAGGGCAAAATGAATCAATAATTGCAGGTTTACATCAGCTTGCCGGATTGTTTCAGCAATCTGCACAAAAATGGGCAAAACTGCAAGAAAAACACATACGTAACAATAAAATTTTTGTTGTTGTTGCAAATTTCAGGAAAATGCGCCTTAATTAGGCTTACTCAAAAAATTTAGCCTTTGACTTTGTGACAACGTATTGAAATCACTTTGGCTTTTTATAACCTGCAGTTGCCCCATTTGTTTCCCGCCTGGTATTCTGAGTTACCGGTATCCTGAATATCCCGCACTCGTCCACACTGCTTCCCCACTTTGTGACACATGGAAACGCCCTATTGTCTGCCTTGTGCGGCAGGCAAATAAAAGTAAAACAAGGAACGCTGTAAAAATCTTAAGTCAGGTACAATTTCTCAAGAGAAACTGAGAAATATATAACGCCAAAGAAAAGAGGATCGAATGCAGATTAAGCTAAACGTTCCCCAAAAATTCATTGGATAGGAATTAGTCACAAGGAATCATATAATCACAATGCATTTATAATGAGTCGTGAAATGAAAATATACCTGGGCGATTTCAAATGGAATTTTTTTTATACTTCAGAAGTGGGTGGAAGTTTATTTCTTTCCTGTTTACTTTCATTGTCTTCAAAACTCTGGATTAGCTGAGTGCATTTGTACATCGCCGAAGTGACAATGAGACCATAAGACATAGGATCAGAATTAGGCCACTCAGCCCATCGAGTCTGCTCTGCCATTCAATCACGGCTGATTTTTTTTCTCAACCCCATTCTCCTGCCTTTTCCCCATAACCCCGATCCCCTTATTAATTAAGAACCTATCTATCTCTGTCTTAAAGACACTCAATGACCTGGCCTCCACAGCCTTCTGCGGCAAAGAGTTCCACAGATTCACCACTCTCTGAAGAAATTCCCCCTCATCTCTGTTTTAAAGGATTGTCCCTTTAGCCTGAGGTTGTGCCGTCAAGTTCTAGTCTCTCCCACTAATAGAAACATCCTCTCCACGTCCACTTTACCCAGGCCTCGCAGTATCCTGTAAGTTTCAATAAGATCCCCCCTCATCCTTCTAAACGCCAATGAGTACAGACCCAGAGTCCTCAACCATCCCTCATACCATAAGCTCTTCATTCCAGGGATCATTCTTGTGAACCTCCTTTGGACTCTTTCCAAGGCCAGCACATCCTTTCTTAGATGTGGAGCCCATGACTGCCCACAATACTCCAAATGGTGACCTCAGGGTGTTTAAGAATACGGGCAATACATAATTAAAGAGAGAGGGAAAGATGGATGGTGCTTCGAAAGTATAGAAATCAAAGATGGAGCACTTTCCTGAACCAAGTAATTATGCCGCCACAAGCCGCGGAGATCTCTCATTCAAGTTTCATTTTTAAAAACTATTCACCTTCCATCCTCCTCCCACAAAAGGACATCTTATCCCAATCAAAAGAGGACGATGATCAATATGACGTTGGCGTTTTGGAAATTGATAACCTCTTAGAACTGTTTTTGGTAGGAAGTGTACTTCTTTGTTATCAAGGAAACGCAACTTTTTAGTGTTGCTGTGCCGTCTTATCTTTCTCCAGTCGTTCCTATCTTAGTCGCTGAACTTGCCTTTCCCTCATCAACTAGACCCACAGCCAAGATAGGAGATAGTGGAAACTCTCCCTTCCCTTCGACGGAGAAGGGTCAGACTCATCAACAAAATTAACACAAAATACATGCATCACCTCTTCAAATTAACTTGTTACTTCACGAGGACAAGAAACCGACACAATTCTTTTGAATTGATCTTTAATATTCTTGATCAAAGCTAAACATTCCTGTTCTTTCCAATTACTACACACGCTGCCCTGTCCCGTCGGATTGCCTTCAAAAAAAGATTGTCCAATTTAGGTATTGGTTTTGTTTGCAACAGGTCGGTCATTATTCAAACATTTTCCTCAAAAATGTGAAGTGCGGAAAAGTTCAAACGAAAAGCAGATTCCAGTTTGGAAAAAAAGTTCAAAGATTTAAAAGTAAGTCCCTCTTAGAATTAAAATTTCCCCACTGGTCGTTTGGATTAAACTCTTTCTGAAAAAAGATGAGTGGCTCTGAAAAGAGCCTTTTGTCGTTTTTAAATCATCTAGTCCTTCAGGCGTACACCTTACTGGGGTGGCCGGTTTTCTTGGGCAGCAGCACAGCCTGGATGTTGGGCAAAACACCACCCTGAGCAATAGTGACACCTCCCAGTAATTTGTTAAGCTCTTCGTCGTTGCGGATGGCCAGTTGCAGATGGCGGGGGATGATGCGAGTTTTCTTGTTGTCCCGGGCCGCATTGCCAGCTAATTCGAGGATCTCGGCGGTCAGGTACTCCAGCACAGCGGCCAAGTAAACGGGCGCCCCGGCGCCCACCCGCTCGGCATAGTGGCCCTTCCGCAGGAGCCGGTGAATACGGCCCACCGGGAACTGGAGACCAGCTCTGGAGGAACGGGTCTTGGCTTTAGCACGCCCTTTACCTCCAGTTTTACCGCGACCTGACATACTTCTACAACTCTTTAATTTTAAATCTCCACAAACTTTCAATGAGTCCGCTGCTCTTCGCTTCTCCTTTTATACCTTTCGGCAGGATGGGCAACCCGTTATTTCTCATTGGTTGGCGAAGTCCTTTGTTTCTGATTGGACGGTGATTCAGGCGGCCAATTGGAAATATTCCGAGCGCTTAGCCAATGGAAATCGGCGCCGGCTCCATCCTCAATTAGCATAATCGCGGCAGCATCAGCCCGCTTCAGGTATCATTTTGATTTGATGTAATATTAAGGGGGATGGGATACGGAAGCAGTTTTATCACTGGGCTCGCAATGCTCTTGGAGACTAGGTTCGAATCCCATCAAGGCAGAAATTTGAATTTAATAAACATCTGCACTTAAAAGTCTATTGATGATTATTAAATTATTGTCGATTGCAGCAAAAACTTATTTGGTTCAGTAATGTCCTTTAGTAACACTGTGGTTAACACAGGTGTAGTATCCACAGGCACTTGGTTGAAGTCATTGGGTTGCATTTCAGCTTCATTTGAAGCAATTTTTTTAAAGCGGTTTCTGGGCCTTTTAGCTAAGATGCAAATTGGATCAAGCCTCGAAGATGGAGCTATACCTACTCCAAACAGCTTAGATCATGTAGGTCAAGCCCAAGACAGGAGGTGAGAGCCCTGTCTTGTCAGCTTGGATTGGGAATGTCCCAATTTGTTGGGACTCTGGATTGGCTTTAATTTGACTTGATTGGATTGGAATAAAGTTAAGAAAAAACACTACTGCTTCATGGCACCAAGCATATAAATAGGATTTCTGGCTTGGATTATTGTCTATGTAGAGTCTGCATATTCTCCCTGTCCCTGCTCCGGTTTCCTCCTACAGTCTGAAAAGTTAGGTGCATTGGCAATGCTAGGTTCTCCCTCAGTGTACCCAAGCAGGGTGCTGGAGTGTGGTGAGTGGGGGATTTTCACAGTAACTGCATTGCAGTGTTAATGTAAGCCTGCTTGTGTCACTCTTCAATAAACTTAAAAAAAAACTAACTTCAAAACGTAGTGAAGGGAATCTGCCCTTATCCGACATTCCTACATGTGACTCCAGACCCACAGCAATGTTGTTATCTCTTAAGTGCCTCTGAAACTCAGTTGAAGAGCAATAAATGCTGACTCAGCTAGCAACACCCATGAATAAAGAAAAAAATATTGTCACATGTACCGAGATACAGTGAAAAGTATTGTTTTGCGTGCTATTATAGCTCACAAAGAATCGCAACTTTCCGGCACCTTCCTGACACATGGATGTGATCAATCCAGAACGAGAACAGTAACACACCCCCAGTCTCTCTCCACTACCTGGGACTGGCAATGTACAGGAAGCATTTTGAGTTGGGTTTGTTGAGGGACTGAATGTGGATTTCTCTCTCTCTCCCTCTCCCTCCCTCCCTTGCTGTCTCTCCACATTCTGGCCTGTGAGAAACAGACCGAGAGAGGTGTTAAAGAGGGGATGTTGAGGGAAATATTGAACTGGGGTGAGGCGATTTAATACATGCAGCCACGCCCCTTATGGCACAGTGTTTGGGATCTTGTTGTGTAGTGCCACTTTTAAAACATGAATGTCCTGACTCTCCAATGTTCCTGATGTTTGAATGTAAATGCTCATAGAGCCATGCAAATGCAGAAAAGGCCCTTTGGTCCATTGAGTCTACACTGACAATATTGACCACTAATTAGAGTGGCGCGATGGCACAGTAACTGCTGCCTCACAGCACCAGGAACCCGGGTTCGATTCCCATCTTGGGTCACTGGCTGTGTGGAGTTTGCACGTTCTCCTTGGGTTTCCTCCGGGTGCTCTGGTTTCCTCCCACAGACCAAAGATGTGTGGGTTAGGTTGATTGGTCAAGATATATTGACCCTTAGGGGGACTAGCTAGAGTAAATGTATGAGATTATGGGGCTAGAACCTGGATGAGATTGTGGTCAGTGGCTCGATGAGTGGAATGACCTTTTTCTGCACTACTGTGATTCTATGATTCTAAAGGTGTGCTAATCCCATAGACCAGCGAGCAAAATGATACTTCCAAACCCAAATCTAGTTTGTCAAAAAAAAGCAAAATACTATATTTTTCATTCATTCGTGGCATTGCTGGCTGGGCCAGCATTTATTGTCCATTCCTAGTTGCCCTTGAATCAAATGTCTTTTAGACTATTTCAGAGGTCAGCTAAGAGTCAACCACATTGCTGTGGCTCTGGATTCACATGTAGGTCAGACCAGATAGGGACAGCAGATTTCCTTTCCTAAAGGGTCTTAGTGAACCAGATGGGTTTTTCCGAGAATCGGCAATGGTTTCACTGATTCTTCAATTCAGTTCTTTCAATGATTCTTAAATCCAGCAATCTGAAATAAAAAACAGTAAAAAAGCACTGAATGAAGAGGACTTAATAAAATGTTGCAACACCCTCCATACATTCCGACAGATTGTTAGAACGAGGCCTCAACTAATGTGATTTGTGCAATCCTGAAAACCAGCCTTTAGGAAGGAAGTGCAGGTATTGGAGATGTTGCAGAAAAAGACACATCTACTGCACTACCCTCATTGATCATCCCTGCTCCTTGTTAAATTCTTCACAGTGTACCTGAATAGGCACCGGAGTGTGGCAACTAGGAGATTTTCACAGTAACTTCATTGCAGTGTTAATGTTTGTTAATGTTAATATTTGTGACACTAATAAATAAACTTTAAACTTTAGTAATTGAAGAATAATGATGGGTAGTGCCCCAGAGATATGAGTTCACATGCCATCTTCAGAGATATAGGCACATAACCCCCTCCAACTCTCATTGTTCCTGCATCAAATTTAAAACCAAATGGTTTTAAAAAAAAAGGTTTACTAGGCTGATACCGGAGTTGAGGGGGTTGAGCTATGAGGAGAGGCTGAATAAACTGGGCTTGTACTCGTTAGAGTTTAGAAGAATGAGAGGAGATCTCATTGAGACGTATAAGATGATGAATGGGATGGATAGGATAGAGGTGGAAAGACTCTTCCCGCTCAAAAAAGACAGTAGGACTAGGGGGCACAGCCTCAAGATAAAAGGGGGGGCGGTTTAGAACGGAGTTGAGGAGGAACTTCTTCACTCAAAGGGTGGTGAATCTCTGGAATTCTCTGCCTGTTGAAGTGGTGGAGGCTGCCTCGCTAAATATTTTTAAGAAGCGGGTTGATGGGTTTTTGATAAGAGAGGGGATTAAGGGTTATGGGGAGAGGGCGGGAAAGTGGAACTGAGCAGCGACAGATCAGCCATGATCTTATTGAATGGCGGGGCAGGCTCGAAGGGCTAGATGGCCTACTCCTGCTCCTATTTCTTATGTTCTTATGTTTTATTTGAAAAGGTGGCAATTGAGGTATAGTGATAATGTCAGTGGCTAATCCAGAGGTCCAGTCTCTGGGGTCATCGCGGCAGTTGGTGGAATTTAAAATCAATCATTCAACCTTGAATTGAAAGTTTGTCTGTTTAACAGTGAGCATGAAACTATCATCAGTTGTTGTAAAGCCATCTGGTTCATTGATGTCCCTTTAGGGAAGGAAATCTGCCGTCCTTACCCAGTCTGGCCTACATGTGACTCCAGAGCCACAGCAATGTGGCTGACTCTCAACTGCCCTCCAAGGGCAATTAGGGATGGGCAATAAATGCTGGCCAGCCAGCGATGCCTGTTTCACCATCTGCCGCATTGGGATTTGATTCAGGTCCCCTGGGTTATTGGTAGAGTGACAATACCATTTCACCAATGTTGCACTCACATAACCTGTATTATACATAAGAACATAAGAACATAAGAAATAGGAGCAGGAGTAGGCCATCCAGCCCTTTGAGCCTGCCCCGCCATTCAATAAGATCATGGCTGACTCCCTGGAGGAAATGTTTGTTCTGCTAAACAGCCATCCTTATCCGGTCTGGCCTAATAGCAATTCCAGAGCCACAGTAATGTGGTTGACTTTTAACTGCCCTTTGAAATGGCCAAGAGAGGCACTCAGTTCAAATGCAATTAAGGATGGGCATCAAATAGAATCATAGAATCCTTACAGTGCAGAAGGAAGCCTTTCGGCCCATCAAATCTGCACCAAACACAATCCTACCCAGGCTCTGTTCCTATAACTCCACATATTTATCCTGCTAATCACCCTCTGCCACCTCACTCCCCAGCACTATGGGCAATTTATTAGACAATCCACCTAACCAGTACATCTTTGGACTGTGGGAGGAAACTGGAGCACCCGGAGGGAACCCAGGTACACATGGGGAGAACGTGCAAACTTCACACAGACAGTGACCTGATCAATTGCCAGCGATGCACACATTTCCCTGATTAATAAAGAGGAAAAAGTATTGCCTGACTCATTCTTCTGACCAAAATGTCATTAAAACTCAACTGTCCATTTCAGCAATTTCTGTCCTCATAGTATCTAAATACTGCAGGGGAGTCAAATTTGAAATAAAAACTGTGAAGGTGTCAGAGCAGAAACCCCAAAGTATGTTATGAAGTCTGAATAGATCCCAACAGTTTATCTATTTTGGCATTAGATTGAGTTTAAGGTGTTTCACTCCATGCGTGATTCTATTGACACACTAGGAAGCTTTTATTTAAAAAAAAACTTTATTTAGTAATACCATTTAACTATAACAAATGAACTAGTTTAGCTTTTAACAATTAAAATACATTAACATGACAGGGTATGATTCTTAACTGCTAATCTATCTCTATTATTTCCAATTTAAGCAATATTCCTTATAGACTTAAACTCCTCTTCAATACCAGTTAGCAAACAGCACAGACTTATATGTTTTTACTTCTAAACAGTCCTAGAGCCTTTGAACACCTCTGGAAAGAGAGAGAGAGAGAGAGAGAGACCTGTCTTATAACAGCCCCAAACAGCAACCTCCAGAGAGAGATCAAGAGAGACAGAGAGTCAGCAGCCTCAAAGGAGAGAGAGAGGGAGAGGGAGAGTGGGAGAGAGAGAGAGAGAGAAAGAAAGACACCTCTTGTTTCTTTTAGAAAGCACCTATTTAAAAATAAAAGAGAAATGTGTGCTTTCCCTGAAAACGTAACTCCGCTCATTCACATGTTTCTGCCTCTGTTGATCAACATTATCAAATTCCTACTCTGAAACTCCAGGGAACAAAAAACAAAAAAAACCCCCAAAAAAAGCCTCACAATAAAACAAGCATATCCCCAGCTAAAATCGACAATTAGCCTGCATTCTCAGCATGCGAGCTGCCTGGTGCCGACAAATCGGCACCATGTAAACCGAGCTGAATTTTAATCATACCCCTCACAAGAAACATAACATAAATACATTTTTTAAAGGCACAGTTCATCACAATACAGAAAATGCTGCACTTGTTCAGCTGGTCTGGGATAAACAGTCAAGCGAGAAACAGAGTTAATCCTAGTCTGTAATCTTTCATCAGGATTGGAGTTTTCCTGGCATTTGTTGGAAGACTTTGCATTGATTTTAACACCTTGCTGTGTTTTATGCATGATTAAAACTTTGAAATTATGCCCTGTTTACCCACGTCCAGGCCATTGATATGCTCGAAGAATGTAATCGGCTCAATACCAATGCCTGAGTAATATGTCTGTGTTCTTCCCTCCAGTCTGAAATAGAGAACTGAGTCATAGAATTGTTATGGTGCAGAAGGAGGCCATTCAGCCCATTGTGCCTCCGCCGATTCTGCATCATGACTTACTGCCATCCCCCTGCATCTTCCCTGTACCCCATCACATTGTTTCCATTCAAATAATCATCTAACACACGTATGAAAGCCTCGATTGAATCTGCCTCCACCACACTTTCAGGCAGTGCATTCCAGACCCCAACAACTGGCTGTGGGAAAAAAAGTTTTTCCTCATATCACATTTGCTTCTTTTGGAAACCCCTTTAGATCTGTGCCCTCTCATTCTCGATCCTTTTACAAGTGGGAACAGTTTCTCCCCATCTACTCTGTCCAGCCCCTCCCTCATGATTTTGAACATCTCTATCAAATCTCTTTGCCTTTTGCTCTCAAAAGAGAACAGTCCCAATCGCTCTAGTCTACCCTCATAATTGAAGTTTCTCATCCCATTCTTGTAAACCTCCTATGCACCCTCTCCAACTTGTTCACATCCTTCCTACAGTGTGGTGCTTAGAACTGTACACAATATTCCTGCTGATGTCTGCCATTACTTAATTTTCCAAATTGGCTCTTCTTTCAGTGCTAGGGCCCTTGACGTTTGTGATTTATCAAAGTGATTTAGATTTGACAGTAGGAGCATTGATCAGGAAGTTCATGGATGATATGAGAATTGGCAGGGTAGTGAGGAGGATAGCCTTAGATTACAGGAGAATAAAGGTGGGCTGGCCAGATGGGCTGATCAGTAGCAAATGAAATTCAATCTAGATAAGTGCGAGGTGATGCACTTGGGTAGGACAAGAAATGGGCGTACATGATAAACGGCAAGACTTGGGAAGCACTGAGGTGCGATAGAGAATCTGGTGAACTGGTGCATCAACAATAATCTCGCCCTCAATGTCAGTAACACGAAGGAGATAGTCATCGACTTCAGGAAGCCAAGTAACCTGTCGACTTCAATGAGGATGAAGTGGAAATGGTCGAGAGCTTCAGGTTTCTAAGGTATCCAGATCACCAACAACTTGTCCTGGTCCTTCCATGTCGATGCTATAGCAAAGAAAGCCCACCAATGCCTCTACTTTCTCAGGAAGCTAAGGAAATTTGGCACTTTCGTTGTGACTCTCACCAACTTTTACAGTTGCCCCATAGAAAGCATTCTTTCAAGATGTATCAAAGCTTGGTCTGGGCTCCTGCTCTGACCAAGAGTGCAAGAAATCACAAAACCCAATCTATCACGCAAACCAGCCTACCAACCATGGACTCAGTCTACCTTGGAAAATATTCAAAGACCCACACACCCCAGATGTACCGGCTTCCTCCTTCTTCCATCGGGAAAAAGATACAAAAGTCAGAGGTCACATACCAACAGACTCAAGATAACTTCTTCCCTGCTGCCATCATACTTTTAGATGGACCAACCTTATATTAAGTTGATCTTTCTGTACATCCTATCTATGACTGTAACACTACATTCTGCCCCCTCTTCTTTCCTTCTCTATGAACGGTCTTAGCCTACATAGCGTGCAAGAAACATCATTTTTCATTGTATACTAATACAAGTGACAATAATAAATTAAATCAAATGAGAGAGGATCAGAGAGACCTTGGTGTGCATGTAAAGCTGTTCCTTGAGGGAGCCAGACAGCTAGATAAAGTGGTTAAAAAGGCATATGGGATACTTGACATTATTAGCCAAGACAAACGCCAGAACTCCATCACTACACCCGCCTCAGAATTGGCGCGGGCGAGGGTCTGGCAACGGAAATCGCCGTTGACCTCGGGCGGGAATTTCCAGTCTCGCCCGAGTGAGGCCGTGAAATTCCGAGTTTAAGAGCATGGAGATTATGCTGGAGCTATCTCAAACATTCGTTAGGCCACAACCAGCTATTGTGTGCAATTCTGGAATTCACGTAGCAGCACTGGAAAGGGTGGAGAGATTTACCAGCATGTTGCCTGGGCTGGAGAGTTTTAGTTATGAAGACAGATTGAATAGATTGGGGTTGTTTTCCTTGGAGCAGAGGAAGCTTAAAATATTAGACACTTTTTGGCTTAGGGAGTTGGCTGGGGCTCCCTGCATGGAGATGGTTTCCTCTTCCTTAGACTATTGAACTCGCTGTCAGGGCGGGATGTCTGGTAGAGGTAAAGGTGGGAAAGGTCTTGGGAAGGGCGGTGCCAAAAGGCACCGGAAAGTTCTCCGCGATAATATCCAGAGGAGACTGATGAATGGGGGAGGGGAGGTGGGGGCTTTAAGGCAGCGGTGCTGATCAATGTGCCACCACCTCTTACCCTGTTCCTGTGTTCAGCGGCATTTTTATAGCTGCAGGGGAAATTTAAATGCAAGAAATGGGAAGTGGAATTGGATATTGAAGGGAAAGAACAAAGAATTATATTCATTCTGTAGTTTGTAACTGTTTATTCGATTAACTTGTTCAGTCTGCATACCAGACAATATAAACTTTTAAATTAGCCCTTTTGGTTTTGTGTGTGGCTCTTAAAAGAGCCGTTGTGTCGTTTTGCTTTTATATTATATATTCTTTAATCTTTGTGTGGTCGATTTAGGCGGAGTTAGTGTACTTCGTGACCGCCTTGGTGCCCTCGGAGACGGCATGTTTGGCTAGTTCGCCCGGTAGCATGAGGCGGACTGCGCTCTGGATCTCCCGTGCCGATATGGTATGCCGCTTGTTGTAGTGGATGAGGTGGGATGCTTCCGAGGCGATGCGCTCGAAGATGTCGATCACGAAAGAATTCATGACGCTCATGGCCTTGGACGAGATGCGAGTGGAGGGATGGACCTGGGTTAGCACCCGGTACACGTAAGTGGAATAGCTCTGTTTGCGAGCTCTTCTCCGTTTCTTTGATGGCTTCTTAGTGACCTTGGTTAGCGACTGCTTTGACGCCTTACGGGACACGCCACCCTTAGCCGCAAGCTCAGGCATTCCAACTCTACTACATTCAACTCAAAGAGAAAACTGACTGAAAACAGCCCCCTTCCCCTCATATATATAGTGGTCTTATGCTAATGAGGGATCGGACAATGCCGTTTTCTTATTGGTCGAAGTTGCACTTAGGGCCAATCAGGTAGCAGGTGGTGTTCCCCCGCTCGGCGGCCTGAACCAATCAGAAGGGCAATTCGGGTTAGCGCAAGCGCAGCGAAGCGCGAGCTGTCTCCTCACATCTTCAGTTGTGGAGCACGTGGGGAAGAAAGGTCTGTTCACAGAAAATTCATCGAAATCTGTGTCAGGGAGACAGACTGAGAGTGACTCAGGACAGGGTTCAACCCGTCGAATTTGGAGCATTAGCTCTTAATTTTAGCCGCTCTACACGATGTTTCTTACATTTAATTGTATGTGTTAGTAACAAAAATTGCTGGAAATGTGTGTAAATAGGTATCAAAGCCGAGTCGCAGCCGCTTATTTTGCTTCTCCACGATACAATGTAATGTGTTATTTAAATGAAGTTTTCAGTGCAATAAAGAAACGCTTCTTTGACTAAACTTTATTTTAACTCACCTTTGTCTTCATATCCTCCACCTCCCACTGTGGCAAATCCCAGGTTAATCAAAACAAAATCAACACGAGATCTGCAAGCAATTATGAGCATCAGCTTACATTTATTTTATTCGGTGACCGATTTAAAAGTAAACATCGGCATTACAAACATGTTTTTTTTCCTAAGTTCCGTCACAATGGGAGTGACGGGAAGTTTATAAATAACAATTCATTGGACAAAACTCTGCTCTAATTGAGGTCGTTTCTTCGGTTAATTCTTTTATGGAAATGTGAATGGTTCTGAAAAGAGCCTTTTTTTTAGACATTTTCACTGCTCCCGATGCCTCTATCTCCTCTTTCCCGCCACTCGCTTCCTTTCCATCGGCCGCTTGGGGGCTTTTCTCGGTTTGGACGACGACCTTTTGAAGGTTTTCGGCACCTTGCAACTTTGGTGCGATCCTCTGGCAGTCGACGACGCCTTCTTAGAACGTTTCCTGTTGACGACAGCGGTTTTCTTCTGAGCCTCCCCTTTGGCGGCTTCCTCCTGTTTGCCGCCTCGGACTGACGACTTTTTACTGGCCGAAATATGGTGAGGCTGGGCGCCCTCTACCTCGTAGTCAGCGGCCGAGATGGTCTTTCGCCTGGCAGCGGTGGGGGTCGCCTGGCGCTCCTTGGCGGCGGCCACCGCCTCCAGGATGTGCTCGGCCACCGTGGCGACGGTGGCCGCCTTCTGCGGGCGGTACGTGCTTTTCTTCTTGGCGGCGGCCACGACGGCGGGGGCAGAAGCGGGGAGCTGCGGGGTCGGTGGCGCTGGGGCACCCGGGTCAGCGGAGGCAGAGAGGCAAGGCGCGACAAGGGCGGGGGCGCCACCGTCCGTAACGGGCGGCGGTGGCGTCGTGGTCCTGGGTAGATCCATCTGCCCAACTGCAACAGCCTCAGCCATCACCAGCAGCGGCAGCGCAACAATGAGCAGCAGCAGCCGCAGCGCCCCTTATGTAGGTGTAAGGAGGACGCGGTGGAGACAACCCACTGCGCAGCCGCAGATAAGCCACTACCTTAACTCCGCCCCCTGACCGCGTATCTCCCTCCCTGACAATTCGAGGCTCCATCTCCTTCCCCCAGGCAGCCAACTCCCCTCCTGTCTCTATCCCACATGGGCTTACCATTCTCCCTCAGCACGCTAGTCCAAAGTGGCAATCAACATCCTGGGGGTTAACACTGATCAGAAAGTGGACTGGATTGACTATATACTGTGGCTACCAGAGCAGTAAAAAGTCCCACAAGACCAGGTTAAAGTCCAACAGGTTTATTTGGTAGTAAACACCACCAGCTTTCAGAGCGCTGCCCCTTCCTCAGCTAAGTGAGAGCTCTAATCACAAACAGGGCACATAAAGACACAAACTCAATTTACAGAATAATGACTGGAATGTGAGTCTCTACAGCTAATCAAGTCTTAAAGATACAGACAGTGTGAGTGGAGAGAGTGTGAAGGCCTTCACGACACACATTAGTGCAGTGTCACTGAGCAGAGACGGATAGCCAAGTTCCGCACACACAAAGACGGCCTCAACTGGTGTCTTGTGTTCAAGTCACAATATCTGTAACCTCCATGACTTGCCTGGACTTGCAAAACCTCACAAACTGTCCTGTCTGGAGACAATACACATCTCTTTAACCTGCGCTTAACCCTCTCTCCACACACATTGTCTGTACCTTTAAGACCTGATTAGCTGTAAAGGCTCACATTCCAATCGTTATTTTGCAAACTGAGTTTGTGCCTTTATATGCCTTGTTTGTGAACAGAACTCCCACTCACCTGACGAAGGGGCAGTGCTCCAAAAGCTAGTAGCTTTTGCTACTAAATAAACCTGTTGGACTTTAACCTTGTGTTGTGAGACTTACTGTGTTTACCCCAGTCCAACACCGGCATTTCCACATCAGGCTGCCAGAGCAGGCCAGAGGCTGAGAATCCTGCAAAGTAACTCACCTCCTGACTCCCCCCAAAGCCTGTACACCATCTACAAGGCACAAGTCAGGAGTGGTGGCACAGTGGTTAGTACCACTGCCTCACAGCGCCAGGGACTCAGGTTCGATTCCTGGCTTTTGTCACTGTCTGTGTGGAATCTGCACATTCTCCCCTTGTCAGCTTGGGTTTTCTCCAGGTGCTCTGGTTTCCTCCTACAGTCTGGAAGACGTGCTGGTTAGGTGCATTTGGCCAAGCTAAATTCTCACTCAGTGTACCCAAACAGGCACTGGAATGGGGTGACAGTAATTTCATTGCAGTGTTAATGTAAGCCTTTTGTGACACTAATAAATAAACTTTAAACTTTAAATTTAAGTCAGGAGTATGAAGGAATACTCTCCACTTGCCTGGATGAGTGCAGCGTCAAGAGTGCTTGAGAAGCTTGACACCATCCAGGACAAAGCAGCCCCACTTGATTGATACCCCATCCACAAACATTCAGTCCCTCCATCACCAACGCACATGGTAGCCGTGTATACCATCTACAAGATGCACTGCAGCAACTGATCAAGGTTCCTCAGGTAACACTGGGTGCTTTACCACCAGCAGATGCATGAGAACCAATATGTCAATGAACCCCTTTGAAGCACACACCATTGGAGGTATAGTTCCATTCCTTCACAGTAGCAGAAGGAAGGAATTCAGCCCATTGTGTCTGCCCCTACTCTGACCGAATACTTTACCCAGACCCTTTTCCCACCCTATCTCCATAATCACACGCTTTTACAATGACTACTCCACCTAATCTAATCATCTTTGGGTACTAAGGGACAATTTAATATGGTCAGTCCACCAAACTTGCATATCTTTGGACTGTGGGAGGAAACTGGAACACCCAATGGAAACCCATGCAGACACGGGGAGAACATGCAAACTCCACACAGTGACCCAAGGCCGGAATTGAAACCGGGCCCCTGGCGTTGTGAGGCAGCAGTGCTAGCCACTGGCCACTGTGTTGCCATGTTGCCGGGTAAAAATACTGGAACTCCATTGCTAACAGCACTGTGGGTGTACTTACACCACAGCGATTTGAGTGTCTCCAGAATGGCAAGTCACCACTACCTTCTCAAGAGCAATTAGGGATGGAAGTTTTGAACAAATGATGTCCAGTTATCTCCATCCACTCGTCAAAAATCTTTACTGTTTTCCACTCCAAAAGTATATGTTTATAAAATGGGATTCTCAGATCCTCAGATTTTCTAACTGGTGAAAGTAAACTAAGCATATCAGAATAGGGCAGTACAGTGGCAGGAGTGGCATGGTGGCACAATGGTTTGCACTGCTGCCTCACAGCGCCAGGGACTTGGGTTCGATTCCTGGCTTGGGTCACTCTCTGGTAGAGTTTGCATGTTCTCTCTGTGTTTGCATGGATTTCCTCCGGGTGCTCCAGTTTCCTCCCACAGTCTGAAAGATGTGCTGGTTAGGGTGCATTGCCTATGCTAAATTCTCCCTCAGTGTTACTTAAACAGGCGCCGGAGTTGGCAACTAGGAGACTCTCACAGTAACTTCATTACAGGGTGAATGTAAGCCTACTAATGTGATTAATTAGTAAACTTTGAATGGAGAGAGAAAACCTGTAAGTCAAGTGTTCCCTTGAATGGACCAGTTAGAAATGTCAAATCTCTCAATTTCAAGTCTTGAACATGTTGTGATTTACTGTCTAACATTTATCATTCAGCCCAGAACAATGTAGTTCAGTGCATCTGCCCTGGCAAGTTGAACTTCAGCATTCTCCACAGTGAGCTCTGATTGACAGGGAAATGCTCAAGAAAGAAGTTGCTTCTGTTTGTGAAATTTAGATGTCAGTGGTGACACTTCAAGACTTCAGTTAAGATGTTCATAGAATCCCGACAGAACAGAAGGTGGCCATTCGATCCATCAAATCTGTACCAACCACAATCCCACTCAGACCCTATCCCCATAACCCTATTTATTTAGCCTATTATAACCCCCTGACACTAAAGGGCAATTTAGCATGGCCAATAAACCTAACCTGCAAACCTTTGAAGTGTGGGAGGAAACCAGAGCACCCAGAGGAAATCCACGCAGACACAGGGAGAATGTGTAAACTCCACACAGACAGTGACCTGAGGCCAGAACTGAACCCAGGTCTCTGGAGCTACACAGTGCCCAGTGGTTAGCACTGCTGCCTCACAACGCCAGGGGCCCGGGTTCAATTCCGGCCTTGGGTGAATGTGTGGAGTTTGCATGTTCTCCCTGTGACTGCATGGGTTTCCTCTGGGTGCTCCACTTTCCTCCCACACTCCAAAGATGTGCCAACCACTGTAACACTGTGCTGCCCTGGTGTGGGCACAGGCACCACTCCAGTACTGACGGAATTTTTTTTGATTTATCCATGGGACATGGACGCCAGTGGCTGGGCCAATAGTTATTGCCCATTCCTGTGCACATTTAAGAGTCAACTGCATTTGTTGTCTGGAGTCACATGTAGGCCAGACCGGGTGAGGATGGCAGATTTTCTTCCTTAAAGGGACATTAATGAACAGATGGGTTTTTACAACAATCAACAATGGTTCCACAGTCAACATTAGACTTTAAATTCCATACTTTTAATTCTAGACTTTATTTACTAATTCAAGTTTCACCGTCTACCCACTCACTGTGTTAAAAAGGTTTCTCTCACATCGCATTCGCTTCTTTTACAAACAACCTAAAATCTCGAACATTCTCGAACATTTTGTGAAGAGGAACATTTTCTCTCTGCCTACTCTGTCCAGACCCCTCATGATTTTGGACATATCTAACAGACCTTCCCTCAGCCTTCTTCTCTCCAAGGAGAACAGCCCCAACTTCTCCAATTTATCCTTATCACTAATAAATCAAATCTAATCAAAAGGTTTGTTGCATGGAACTGTATCACACGCCTTCTCAAAGTCCATGTACACCACATCAACAGCATCACCCTTATTATCTTTTCTGTTACCTTCTCAAAAAGCTAGAACAAGTTAACTTAAACATGATTTCCCTTCTATAAATCCACACTGGCTCTTCATTATCAACCCACATTTTTCTACTGCTGGTGTGACTACAAATTCTATCCCGAATTATCTAGCAGCTTGTTCAATAGTGATGGTAGACTTATTGGCCTGTAATTGCTGAAACTATCCTTACAACATTGTTTGGAACAAGGGCATTTACAGTTGTCACATTCTCTGGAACCTCCCCTGAGTCTAGGCTGGAAGGTTATGTCCAGCACCCCTGCAGTTTCCATTCTCCCTTCCTTCAATATCCTTGGATGCATCTCATCCAGTCCCAGTGCCTTGTTAACGTTCAGTTGATTCAACACTTTCTCCTTATCAATTTTAAACCTTTCCAGTGAGTGTTTCCACATCTGTCACCATGTCCTGGATAGCATCTACCTCCTTAATAAGGCACAGTGGCTAGCATTGCTGCCTCGCAGTGTCAGGCACCCAGGTTCAATTCCTGGCTGGGGTCACTGTCTGTGAGGGGTCTGCATGTTCTCCCTGTTCTGCGTGGGTTTCCTCTGGGTGCTCTGGTTTCCTCCCACAGCCTGAGAGACATGCTGGTTAGATACATTGGCCATGCTAAATTCTCCCTCAGTGTACCCGAACAGGCACTGGAGTATGGCAAGTAGGGGATTTTCACAGCAACTTCATTGCAGCGTTAATGTAAGACTACTTGTGACAATAATAAATCAATTTTTAAAAAGATGAATAATGTTTAATGCCCCCTGCCTCCATGTGTAAATCCCACTTTTATTTCCCTCATCAATTCCAATCTTCTTGTCCCACTCTTTTACTATGTAACTGCCTATAGAAAACTTTGGGATTTCCCTTTACGTTGGCTGCCAGTCTTCTCTCAGAGTCCTTCTTCACTTCTCTAATGTGCTTTTTCACCTCCCATCTGAACCTTCTCTATTCCTTTTGTATTTATACCTGATGCCTGTCATAAACACACTTTTTCTTTGTGATCTTAATTTCTATCTTCCTTTGCCAGGGAGTTCTCAATATGTTTGCCCTACCTTTCCCTTTTAAGGGAGTATAGCTTGACTGTGTCTGAACCTTTTCTGTTTTGAAGGTAGCCCATTGTTAAGATGCAGATTTTCCCACCAACCTTTCACTCCACTGTAACCAGCCCAACTCCCTTCTTGCCCCATTGAAGTCAGCTCTTCTCCAGTTAATTATTTTTACTCTGGATTGCCTATTTTCCTTTTCGTTCATTATCTCTTAACTATTCCCCTACTGACACTTGATCTACTTGGCCCACCTCATTTCCAAGAGCCAGGAATAACAATGCATCCTTCCTTGTTGGACTGGACAAGTCTCTAATGAAGGGAGACTAAATAGACTGGGTCTGCACTCATTGGAGTTTAGAAGGATGAGGGGGGATCTTATAGAGATGTATAAGATAATGAATGGGATGGATAAGGTAGAGGTAGAGAGATTCTTCCCACTCAGAAAAGACAGCAGGACTAGAGGGCACAGCCTCAAGATAAAAGGGGGGCAGTTTAGAACGGAGTTGAGGAGGAACTTCTTCACTCAAAGGGTGGTGAATCTCTGGAATTCTCTGCCCGTTGAAGTGGTGGAGGCTACCTCGCTAAATATATTTAAGTCACGGGTAGATAGGTTTTTGACAGGCAAGGGAATTAAGGATTATGGGGAGAAAGCGAAAAAGTGGAACTGATCCACTTCAGATCAGCCATGATCTTATTGAAAGGCGGGGCAGGCTCGAAGGGCTAGATGGCCTACTCCTGCTCCTATTTCTTATGTTCTTATGGACAGATACTGCTGTAGAAAATGTTCCTGAACACAGTCTAGGAATTTTTGTCCCTCTTTATCATTTACACTACCACTGTCCGTAGAACTATAGAATCCCTGCAGTGCTAAGGAGACCATATGGCCCATCGAGTCCATACTGACTCTCCAAAAGAGCATCTTATAAAAGCCCAATCCCTTGCCCTATTACTGTAACCCAAGCATGTAGCATGGCCAATCCACCAAACCTGCACATCTGATGAAGGATCATCTAGACTCGAAACATTGGTTCTATTCTCTCCCCATAGATGCTGTTGGGCCTGCTGAGATTTTACAGCATTTTCTGTTTTTGTTACAGATTCCCGCATCAACTGTATTTTGCTTTTATCTGCACATCCTTGGACTGTGGGAGGAAACTGGTGTAACCAGAGGCAACGCACTGTTAGAGACATTTCAACTAATCAGAAATCTCAGACACTAATAAAACTACTAGCATTAAGTGAAATGACTCCAGATCGGACTTATAGACTAACAGAGGGACCGTCTACAGAAAGACACACGCAATCACAGTAAGAGATTTAAACAAACAAGAGATTTGAACAGGTATTTCAGATTTCAACATGTATTTTGTGTTTTAAAATGTATTTTTAAATTAATCTTTACAGATAGGCAGAGGGATCTGGGTGTACGGGTACACGGGTCACTGAAAGTGACAATGCAGGTGGAGAAGGTAGTCAAGAAGGCATACGGCATGCTTGACTTCATCAGCCGGGGCATTGAGTTTAAAAACTGGCAAGTCATGTTGCAGCTTCATAGAACATTAGTTAGGCCGCACTTGGAATATAGTGATCAGGAAAAATGTTTAAAGGAAGGAGAACTCAGGAGATGTTATTAATGGAGGTGTTAGGATTCAAAAAGAAGGTACAAAAACTAGCATAAAGACACTTTATCTGAACGCTCATAGCATTCAAAACAAGGTAAGTAAGTTGACAACACAACTCATGTGAATGAGTATGATTTGGTGGCCATTACAGAGATATGGTTGCCGGATGGTCTCAACTGGGAGTTAAATACCCAGGGATATCACTGTTCAGAAGGGCAGGAGGGTAAGGGAGGTGGTGTAGCTCTGATATTTAAGGATGATATCAGGGTGGTAGTGAGAGATGATATAGATTCTATGGAAAAAAAGGTTGAATCATTTGGGTGGAAATTAGAAATAGGAAGGAGAAAAAGTCACTGATTGGTGTAGTCTACAAGCCGCTAGATAATGATGTCATGGTGGGGCGAGAAATAAACATAGAAATAACTGATGCATGTAAAAATGGTATAGCAATTATCATGGGGGTTTTTAATCTACATATCAATTGGTCAAACCAGGTTGGTCAAGGCAGCCTTGAGGAGGAGTTCCATGAATGTATCTGCGATAGGTTCCTTGAAAAGTATGTAATGGCACCTACGAGGCAGCAAGCTATCCTAGATCTGGTCCTTTGTAATGAGACAGGAATAATTAATGATCTTACAATTAGGGATCTGAGCAGAAGAAGCAACCACAGTATAGTATAGTTGAATTTAAAATACAGATGGAGTGTGAGAAGGTAAAATCCAATAACAGTGTCTTGTCCTGCCATGGGATGAGGGAGGAGTTGATTAAGGTGGACTGGGAGCAAAAACTTTATGGTGGGACAATTGAGGAACAATGGAGGACTTTCAAAGTGATTTTTCACAGCGCTCAGCAAAAGTATATACCAGTGATAAGGTCTGTAGAAAAAGAGATAAACAGCCATGGATATCTAAGGAAATAAAGGAGGGTATCAAATTGAAAGAAAATGCATACAAAGTGGCAAAGATTAGTGGGAAACTAGACGATTGGGAAATCTTTAAAGCTCAACAGAAAGCTATGAAAAAGCTATAAAGAAAAACAAAATGGATTATGAGAGCAAACTAGCTCAGAATATAAAAACAGATAGCAAACATTTCTACAAATATATAAAATGAAAAAGGGTAGGTAAAGTAAACATTAGTCTTTTAGAGGATGAGAAGTGGGATGTAATAGCTGGAAATGAGAAAATAGATGAGGCATTGAACAGGTATTTTGTGTCGGTCTTCACAGTGGAAGATACAAGCTACATGCCAAAAATTGATGACAGGAAGGGTATGGCAGGTGAGGACCTAGAAACTATCATTATCACGAAAGAGGTAGTGTTGGGCAAGTTAATGGGGCTAAAAGTAGACAAGTCTCCTGGCCCTGATGGAATGCATCCCAGAGTACTAGAGATGGCAGAGGAAATAGCAAATGCACTAGTGGTAATTTACCAAACTTTGCTGGATTCTGGAGTGGTTCCTGCAGATTGGAAAATAGCAAATGTGACATCACTGTTGAAAAAAGGAGGTAGACAAAATGTGGGTGACTATAGGTCAGTTTGCTTAACTTCTGTCATTAGGAAAATGCTTGAATCTATCATTAAGGAAGAAATAGCAAGACATCTGGATATAAATTGTCCCATTGGGAAGACGCAGCATGGGCTCATAAAGGGCAGGTCATGTTTGACTAATTTGGTGAAACTCTTTGAGAACATTACGTGCGCAGTGGGCAATGGGGCACCTCTGGATGTGGTGTATCTGGATTTCTAGAAGGCATTTGACAAGGTGCCGCAACAAAGTCTGCTACATAAGATAAAGGTGCACAGTGTTATGCGTAATGTATTAACGTGGATAGAGGATTTGTTAACTAACAGAAAGCAAAGAGTGGGGGTAAATGCATGTTTTTCTGATTGATCAGTGACTAGTGGTGTGCCTCAGGGATTAATGTTGGGACCGCAATTGTTTACGATTTACATAGATGATTTGGAGTTGAGGACCAAGTGTAGTGTGTCAAAATTCACAGATGATACAAAGATGAGTGGCAGAGCAAAGTGTGCAGAGGACACTGAAAGTCTGCAAAGGGATACAGATAGTCTAAGTGAGCGGGTGAGGGTCTGGCAGATGGAGTACAATGTTAGTTAATGTGAGGTCATCCAATTTTGGTAGGAATAACAGCAAAATGGACTATTATTTAAAAGGTAAAAAATTGCAGCATGCTACTGTGCAGAGGGACCTGGGTGCCCTTGTGCATCAATCACAAAAAGTTTGTTTGCAGATACAGCAGGTAATTAAGAAGGCAAATGGAATTTTGCCCTTCATTACTAGAAGGATGGAGTTTAAAAACAGCGAGGTTATGTTGCAGCTGTATAAGGTGCTGGTGAGGCCACACACCAGAGTACTACGTACAGTTTTGATCTCCTTTACTTGAGAAATGATGTACTGGCACTGGAGGGGGTTCAGAGAAGATTTACTAGGTTGATCCCCAGACTTGAGAGAGTTATGAGGAGAGACTGAGTAGACTGGGACTATACTCTCGGAATTCAAAAGAATGAGGGGAGATCTTATAGAAACATACAAGATTATGAAGGGAATAGATAAGGTAGAAGTAGGGAAGTTGTTTCCACTGGCGGGTGAAACTAGAACTTGGGGGCATGAATTCAAAATAAGGGGAAGCAGATTTAGGACTGAGTTGAGGAGGAACTTCTGCACTTAAATGGTTGTGAATCTGTGGAATTCCCTGCCCAGTGAAGCAGTTAAGGCTACCTCATTGAATGTTTTTAAGGCAAGGATAGATACATTTTTGAACAGTAAAGGAATTAAGGATTATGGTGAGCGGATGAGTAAGTGGAGCTAAGTCCATGAAAAGATCGCTCATGACCTTATTGAATGGCAGAGCAGGCTTGAAGGGCTAGATGGCCTACTCCTGCTCTTAGTTCTTATGTTCTTATGCTTCTTCTTTGGGGCATTCAAGGATGAGAGGTCATAGCCTTAGGATAAGGGGTAGCAAATTTAAACAGAGTTGAGGAGAAACTACTTCTCCCAAAGGGGTTGTGAATTTGTGGAATTCGCTACCCCAAAGTGTGATGGATGCAGGGGCAGAGAATAGATAGACTTTTAATTGGTGATATGTTGAAGGATTATGGGGAGAAGGCAGGAAAATGGGGATGAGGAGCAAACATATCAGCCATGATTGAATGGCGGACCAGACTAGATGGGCTGAATGGCCTAATTCTGCTCCTATATCTTATGAATGTATGAACTTATGAACTCACACGCAGACCAACGCAATCACATTCACATAGCCTTGCAACCATACAAACTCATTCACAATCACACTCACATACTTTTGCACACACAAACTCACACTCCCACGCAATCACACTTGCATACTCTCTCACACAGACAAACACACAGAATCATACAAACTCTCTCATACACACACTCACAGTGATGTTAGTGTACTTTTAAGAGTTTTTTTAAATTCATGCTCACAGCCTTAGGTCAGATGTTATTGTTGGGAGATGAAAAAACTGTGGGCAGGTCAGGTAACAGGGATTTCATTTTCAGTTTCAGTTTGGAGCTGCAGGTTTGAGTTTTTAATTTTAGGAGGAACAGCAAGCTGAAAAGAAGTGTCCCTGTTGTTTTGAAAATTCTGTTGGTTAGCTGAAAACAAGATCTTATTTTCTTGAAGGGTGAAAACCTGTTGTTGTTGGGGGCTGCATCAGAGTCTCAGGTGTTTTGGGAAGCTGTCTTGTCTTCAAACTGTTCGGAATCACAAGAACATTTGACTACAGAATTCAACTAATGGCCTTGATCCCAATATCACGTGAGAATTAGTCTGTGCTGTGTTAAACCTGTGAAAAGGGTCTTTTGTCAATGTAAGGTTTTGGTTTTGATTGGGACAGCTTATATATATTGATTAAGAGTTGTATATTATTATGATTATTGGTTTCTTGTTTGTAATTGATAAAGGTTCTTGCTAATTTTCTTACTATACATGTTAACTATATTCTTAACTGAACTTTGTTTGATAAAAGCTCCCTAGTGGATCACTTGAATCAAACCTGACATGAAACATCTCATGCTTATCCTAGCCAAATTCAAAATGCAAAACTTATGATTCAGGCAGACTTCATAAAACACTTTGGAGTTTCTGACCTGAATTATAACTCTCGCCCACATTCAGACACAGAGGCAGACACACACCCACACACACACCCACCCACACACACACACACATTCCCTCACAGAGACAGACACACATCCAAATACACACACAAATACATTACACAGACAGTCAGACAGACAGACACACACACACACAACAGCTTTTTTAAGAGCCAACCACCTCCTCTTTTGAAGATGCTGCCATCTGAATTTCATTCCAAATCAAACTCATTCAAACATGTACATTGATGCCATATTCCCGATTTCATCAAAGCCTCCTGTTTTGGGAAAACTTATGTCCTTTGTGAAGGAAAACCTGAGCACGGTGGCACAGTGGTTCTCACTGCTGCCTCACAGTGCCAGGGACTTGGGTTTGATTCCCGGCTTGGGTCACTGTCTATGCAGAGTCTGCATGTTCTCCCCATGTCTGCATGGGTTTCCTCCGGGTGCTCTGGTTTCTGCCCACAGCCCAAAGATGTGCAGGTTACGTGAACTGGCCATGCTAAATTTTCCCTCGGTGTACCCAAACAGGTGCCAGAGTGTGGCGACTAGGGAGGGGATTTTCACAGTAAATTCATTACGTTATGAATGTAAGCCTACTTGTGACTAATAAATAAACTTTACTTTAACTTTAATTAAACAGCAGGGCAGGAGGCTCCATAAAGATACATGTCTATTCAGACCAATGCGTGTCCTGTTCCTTCCTGTTGCCTGGGTTGATCTCCCATTAATAGCCAATGCTTCATTTCTCTGGATGGAGTAGGGGTTTGTCCTGTGGGTGGTGGTTGGGGTAATGCAAAAGACGATTTGTCTTCGTAGCCTCATGCTGCACCCCCCTCCCCCCCACCCCGTCCAATATTCAGTTCCTCTGAGGTGGGGGAGAAGATAGGGGTAGTTTGATTGGCCCTAGCCCGCCTGACAAGTACAAAAACATCGATTTAAAGGAGAGATTTTCCGGTCCCGCCCATCCTTATAAGCGAGGTTCCAGCCCGAGGTCAGGGGACGTTTCAATGGTCTGTGGAATTTCCCAGTCCCGCCCCCGAGCATTCCCTCGGCAGGTGGGCGGGACCGGAAAATGTAACCTGAGCGGAGATGGGGGCGGGCGTAAAACGGGTGGCCAGTCCGTTGCTGTCTGGGGGCAGATGACGTAAGCAGAAAACTCATTCCCCTACAAGGCGTACAAGGGCGATTTGTGTAAATCTTGCTCTGGATGGGCAAGTTGGGTTAAAATAGGACCTGAAATTGGTTCTCAGGAATTTTTTCTTCAGTTTATCGACGCAAAGTTTGGTATGTTCCTCCCCCTTTCTGTCGATCATCACCACCCACTTTGTTGTAGATCCTCCCAGCTTCTCATTGAGATTTACTCATATGTATGTTTTTCAGGATTGAAGGGTTGACTGCAATAAATATGCTTTCCCATTCCCTTACGCAAGCATCCAATTTGATTTGATTTATTATTGTCACATGCATTGCGATACAGTAAGAAGTATTGTTTCTTGCGCGTGTAGTACAGACAAAGCATACCATTCATAGAATACATAGGGGAAAAGGAAAGAAACGGGTGCAAGATGTAATGCTACAATCATAGCTAAGGTGTAAAGAAAGATCAACTTAATATAGGGTAGGTCCATTCAAAGGTCTGACAGCAGCAGGGAAGAAGCTGTTCTTGAGTCGGTCGGTACGGGACCTCAGACTTTTGTATCTTTTTCCCGATGGAAGAAGGTGGAAGAGAGAATGTCCGGGGTGGGAGGGACTCAGAATATTAAATTTGATGACCAGCCATGATCAAAACAAGTGGCGGAGCAGGCTCAACGGGCCGAATGGCCTCCTCCTGCTTCTAGTTTCTATGTTATAGCTGGAAAATTCTGACCCAATTATTATTTTAATGAATCCAGTTCTGAATTCAACTCGTTTACCTGGCATTGGCAAGGTGAAATTGTCACTGGATGAGTAACCCTGAGATCTGAACAAGAATCACCCACTCTGGAAACGTTGGTTCTATTCTCTCTGCACAGAGACCTACTGAGATTTTCTAACATTTTCTGTTTTTGTTGTACTAATCCAGATAATCTTCTGGGTTCGAATCCCACCAGGGTAGTTGGTGAAATTTAAATTCAATTCAAAGAAATCTGGGCTTAAAAAAATGTAACGGCATAAAACCATTACTGAATGTTGTTAAAAACCCATCTGGTTCGCTGATGTCCCTTTAGGGAAGGAAATCTGCTGCCCTTACCAGGTCTGCCCTACATGTGACTCCAGAGTTACAGATGTGGTTGATTCTTAAATATCCTCAGGGATGAACGATAAATGTTGGCCCAACCAATGATGCCAACATACCATGAACGAATAACGAAACATATATATGTTAAAAATCCATAAAATTCAAAACACAGAAGGATCTCACTTGAACATTACTGTATTTTTGGCGAACAACAGGTCTTTCTTCAGTGTCTCTGCACATTGATTGAAGGAATATGAAGGGATTTCTCATATATATTGTATACATATATTGTCCTTTGTGTAAGTGTGTTGAAATAGACGTGAAAGGAATATCGATCTAATAATTTGGTGATAACCTGTGAAGGAATCTGTCGGTGAATTGGACGGCGATTTTGAAATTGAACACCGTAACTGCCATTTAAAAAGGGGAAATACATTGAGTTTGCACGGTTTTACACGACTTCCACACCCTGAGGCCTTTTAAAGTCAAATAAATGTTTTTTTTAATCCCTTAAAGGAAATTAGCCGTATCCCTAATTGACCACTTGAAAAATTCGAAAGGGAATATTTAATTTGATTCCGATGGTCACATCCAGTCTATCGTTTCCCTGCTTTCCATGTATTCGGTGAATTTGCTGGAACTCAGACCTTGGTGTACTCATCTTGTGGGATTTTAAAAATTAGGAACAGCACAAATGATACACACTCAATGTTCATCTTACACATTTTTCACCGTTGTGGTTTAGTTTTAAATTATTCGTTCTTGCCGAGAATGTCGTTGTGCCGTCAACATCGTTGAAATGTTGTGAGATCGATTAGAAATTGTCTTTAAAATTCCAAGGCACAAGCCGTGCTCAGAAAGATCAACCCACCTGGGTGGGTTGTTACCACTGCTCAGCAGGCTGGTGGCGTAAAGCGGGTAATAATCGTTGATGCAATGACCTGGAAATGTGATGTGTTACAGCGTAAGAAAAGCCTCCTTGGAGACCAGGCTGAGTTTCAGTTCAGACCAGGAAAGGATATGCTGGAAAATTTCAGCCAGTCCGACTGCATCTTTGAGACAGAACAGAGCCAGCGTTTCAATGACAAGGCTCATCCAGACTCGAAACCTTAGTTGTTTTTCTCCCCACAGATGCTGTCAGACCTGCTGAAATTTTTCACATCTACTTTTGTTTCCAGCATCCGCAGTAATTTGCTTTTATCAAATCAGACCATCCAGTTTTCCATTTGAAGACCCGATCAGGGCATGCATGCGGGTGTACACATCTTTCAAATTCACTCATTGTTCACTGGTCCAATATTCGATAGAAGCACATTTGACACAGTTTAAATAGGCCAGCACGGGCCTTTGAGCGGGTTAGTGCAACAGCTTAGACAAAGGGTCACCTGGACTCGAAACGTCAGCTCTTTCTTTCTCTCCTTACGGATACTTTTCTTTTGGCTTAATTTTTGGTGCAACTGACCTTCGTGTTTATAACCGAACATTTCTGACAAAATACAGAGTATGCTGCTTTTACTGCCTTTCCAAAGGCTGAGTGAGGTGAGGGGGGAAATTGTCAGGGATTATAGATAGGTAGATAAGATAGATAGCAAACTTTCCGAGTAGATAGGTAAAGTAAGGGGAGCAGGAGATTTAGAGGGAATTTCAGGGAAAAATTTGAGGGAATATGGAACGCGCTGCCTGAAAAGCTGGTAGAGGCGGGAACATTTAAAAAAGACAAGCACTTGAAACGTCGAAGCATACCAGACTACGGATAAAGTGGTGAAAAATGAGATTAGAATAGACAGGTGTTTGATGGCCAGCGATGGGCAATGGACCTGTTTCTGCGCAGTAAAACTTAAATTAAACACCAATTGTTCATGGATAGCAATTTGAAGAAAATCCACCTGACATTTATGGAGTTATCCAGTTTATTTCTGCACCCTTCTCAGGACATCAGAGAAACATGTTCTAGGTGAGATACTTCACATTGATACATTTACATTGACACAGGGACCAGGCATTGACCTGGTCCAGCGATCCCATTGGCTTAATGGAGTTTGCCGCCTTGCAGTCCCGCTTTGCTGGTGACCTGTGCTACTGCGGCCACCTTCACCGGCAGATTTCAGAGCCAAGCCAGCCGCCGGACCCCGGCTTCTGGCCGCCCAGCCCACGGCGGGCACCCCGCCGAGCCGCGGGGACCCGCACTGGCCGCCCTCCTGGGAGGATTGACCCCTTTCGCCCGCCAGGAAGGGGCAAAAGGCCGGCGGGGGCAGGTGACCCGGGCGCCCCGACGCACCTGCGAGGGCTTGGCCGGGGAACGGGCGGGGAGGTGGCGGTGTCCAGGCTTGCCCGGCGAGCTGAGGGTGAGGGGGGAGCGGCTCGGGGGGGCGGCCGGGCCCCGAGGGGGCGAGAAGGGGGCGTTTGAGGGAAGGGGAGAAACACAAATCCGCTCGGGTGGGAGGTGGGGGCGAGTGAGGGGGAGGGGCGGAGTCAGGGGGAAAGTTGTCTCCTCTCCGTCCGCCTTGCCCCTATATAAGGGGCCGCCTGGAGCCAGCGCCTCCTCAGTCTCAGCCGCCTTTCGTAGCTGAGGCTGAAACTGAAAGAGCTGTAACCAAAACCCGATCACTCTCCCGGAGCCCGCTTCGAATCCCACCCTTACCCCCTTCCTTACCCGCTAACAATCCACTTCCCCTCCCCGCCCAAACCTGCCAACCTCACTCTCCCTATCTTCCTGCTCCCTTTGCTATGACTGACGTCGCCCAGAAGGTGGAGGATGTCGGCGAGATGACGGTGGAAAAAGCGATCGCAACGAAGAGGAAACAGAACTCGGTGTCTCGCTCTTCCCCGCAGCGCAAGCGCGGCAAGAAGGCGGCGGGCCCCACTGTCACCCAGCGTATCCTGCAGGTGGCGGCCGCCACCAAGGAGCGGCGGGGCATTTCGCTGGCTGCCCTCAAGAAGGCGCTCTCGGCCAAGGGCTACGACGTGGGCCGCAACAACACGCGGGTCAACCAGACCGTCAAGCAACTGGTCCGGAATGGCTCGCTAGTGCAGACGGCGGGGGTGGGAGCCTCGGGCTCCTTCCGCTTCAACCGCTCCCGGACTCGAGCCGACACCCCGGCCCCAGGTGGGCTGGGAGGCAGCGCGGCGGCCGCCAATCTCTCCGGGGTGGCTGCCGCGCCTTTTAAAGACGATGGCAGCGCTCCCAAGAAGAAGCCGTCGGGCGCCCCCAAAGCGACGCCGACTTCCTCCAAGAAATCGGCGCAGGCAAAGAGCTCGGCCGCCGCCAAGAAGGCTCGGGGAGGAGCCACCGCCGCCCGGCGCAAAGGAAGGCCTAGCAAGCCGAAGAAGACAACGCCCGCCTCCCGCCGCAAGCTCAAAGGCGCCCGGGGGGGCGGCATGCGGAGAGGCAAAGGGGTCGCGCGGCCCTACCGCAAGAACAAGCCGCTGCGGGGCGGCAGGAAGACGGCGGCCGGTGCCATCCGCCGGCGTCGCCCGCTCGCCTCCAAACCCAAGAAGCCGGTGGCGCGCCAGAGGAAATATCCCCCTTTCGGGCTCAAGAGAGGAATCTACGCCCGTCGGTAAAGAGACAAAATTCCCCCCCCCCCCAACCTCTCTCTCTCTTTCCTGTGGAAAAAGATTAACATAATTACTTCCCCTTCCAACCCCCCAGCTCCAAAGTGAAAACCAAAAAAAAACGGCTCTTTTCAGAGCCACCGAATTTAGTAAAAGGAGTGAAACTTATGAAAAGTTGCCAGATATTTTCTGCTGGAACATTAGTCGGAAAGATGTTTCTGCAATAAAGTCACTTTTTTTGTTACGTAAAGTCACCCTTTCCTGGGATAATTATTATAAAGCTGGTTCATCAGGTTTTTAACTAAATTCGTTGCAGTCTTAATATAAACCTGCCTGTGACACTAATTTAAAATTTAAGACATTTAAATTTAAGCCGGTTAGAGGGAAGGGATCTGATGAGGTGTGATCGGGGATTTCACTCCATTACTAATTTAGTCACTCGGCTCACCGGACTTTATTGGGATTCTGGGGCGGGATTGAAGTTTTATTTAGTCCGCCACCTTTCACCATCTGCAAATAAGATGTGGGCGTCTTTCTTCAAAATGCCACTGAACTCCCGAAATCTCCGCCCCCGGTCAATTTCACCAGGAATTTGATTTATTCCTTTAACCCGGCGGGAAATGAATTCAACTTTAAAAACCTTTCTCCAACTTCTCCCAGTCCTGATTTGAAACATTAACTGTCTAGTGAAGCTACCCGACCTGACCCACTGAGGAATCCCAGAGGATGATTTTCCAGATCTCCCGTCCTCTCCTGTCTCACCTCCTCCTCTCAGTCACCCACGGAAACTCCCACCAAAGCTCAGGCGAGGGAAAGTTCAGGGCTTCACCCCTGTTCAACAAAACAGCCGACGCCCTCCCAACATTTAAGGACATCCCAATGTCACCTCATCCCGCCACTCACGCACACACACATTCACAAACCAAAGACAGTCCTGAACTGCTTGGAAGAGTAAGCGAATTGTCCCTGGTGCCCAAACCAATATGTATTCCTCAACATAACAGTGACAAAAAAAAAATCAGAGGAGAAGGGTCGGAAATCCACATTCAGCATTTAAACCATTTCTCCCTGATTATTGAATCCGATCTTTGAGAGAGCTTGCAGAGGTAAATTGACTTAATTCCTAATTGCAACGAGGATTCTAAAAAATGGTTGTAAAGTGCATTGGGAATGTCTTTTGATCAAGGAAGATACTTTACTGAATAAAACTTTTTTTGTTAAAACATTGCATTTGGAACAAGATTAAAGTTAAAAGACCAAACTCCTGATATAATGTGTTTATTTGAAAGAAAAAATATTTTGAAAGAAACATTTTCCCCAGGTCTTGGTCTGAAGGAGATCCTGGAGTTGCTCTTTGACCCCACAGCATCGGTTCCACTTCTGGACTTGGGTCTTATCGATTTCAGTCTTGGATCAGTCTCGTCCAAGGTTTTCGTCTCCCTGTCCTCTTGCTAAGTGTGAAGGAAACATAGACGTTTCGCCCTGAGGGATTGAGCTGCCTAATCGGCAGTTATATATCTCTCTTTTCCCAATGAGGTCTGTGCAACTGCAGCTTTCTGACATGAGGAGCTCCCACAACTTTCACGTTCAATACCTTCCCAAATTAAAATACAAACAATTTAGGGCACGATGCGGATTCGATAGAAGGAACCTCAGGGGGTCATGACTCTGGCGTCGGTCCAATCCCTCGCTTCACCTCTCCCATGTTGCAATGAAGAGGCAAAAAAAATTATCAACCCCGATTGCCCACCAAAATCTTCAATCTCTCATTAATTTACAGGACATCGCCTTTGTGGAGCAGGTTTGAGGCCAAGAATGGGCGACTCCCGATCGTCCAATATTCTGAGTCTGAAATAAAGCTTGGCGAGAATGCCCAGCGGGTTTGAAAGTTGAATGTTCCCGCCACAAACATTCACACAAAGACACAAAAGTCAGATTACGTACCGACCGACTCAAGAGCAGCTTCTTCCCTGCTGTCATCAGACTTGAATGGGCCCGCTTTATATTAATTTTTTTTCTCTACACCTTAGCTATGACCATAACACTATATTCTGCACCCTCTCCATTCTCCCCTATGAACGATATGCTTTGTCTGGATAATGCGCAAGAAACAATACTTTTCACTATATATCAATACCTAAGACCATAAGATATAGCAGAATTAGATCTTTGGCCCATTGAATCTGCTCCGCTATTCAATCATGGCTGATAAGCTTCTCAACCCCATTCTCTCGCCTTTTCCGGTAATCTTTGATCCCCTTACCAATTAAAGAACCTATTTATCTTTGTTTAAAGCCACTCAGTGACTGGTTTTCTCTGTGACAACGAATTCCACAGATTCACCAAATCCTCTGGCTGAAGAAATTCCTCCTTATCTCGGTTCTAAAGTGTCATCCCTTTATTCTGAAGCAGAGATCTCCTGTCGGAGTCTTTGATTTATGGAAACTAAATGTGACGATAAATTAAGTCACATCCCTGGCTCCTCATGTTGGACGTTTCGGCTACTTTGAAAGAAATTTCCATTTACTGCAGTACCAGACATCTTGCACAGACACAAGTTTAGCTTTTTAAATATATTCATGGCTCTGAAAAGCCTTTTTCATTCAAATTCCGTTTTCCATTGCTCCATGAGGATTTACGATCCCAGGGAGAGATTTAGCTCTTTCGGAAATATTTGGTGGCTCTCAAAAGACCCTTTTTTGATGTGCGGGATGTTTTAAATGTTGAATGTGGATTTACGACCCTTCTCCTCTGTCCCTCAGACATTGCCTGCGATCTTCGAGCAAGCCTGGCTGGTTCCCTCCGAGGCGGATGTTTCCTCGGGATCCGGGGCCTGGCTCCTCCTGCTGCTGCTGCTCCTGGGGCGGGGGGCTTGGCTGCTCCTCTCCGGAGTTTGGCCCTCGGTTTCCTGCCCCCTCTTGCCGGGGCTTCCTGGCCGGCCGCTCCGCCGCCGCCGCTGCCGCCTCGTCCCGGGCGGGCAGTTTGAATGAGCCCGAGGCGCCGCTGCCCGAGGTCTGCACCAGGGAGCCTTTACTGACCAGGCTCCGCACCGCCTGCCGGAGCCGCCACTTGTTGGCCGCCACGTCGTAGCCGCGGTCCGACAGCAGCTTCTTGAGGGCGGGCAGGGAGATCCCGCGGCGCCCCGCCTTGCCGCTGCCCACCGCCTCCAGGATCCGCTCCGACGCCGTGGCCGAGCTGCTGCCGCCGCCGCCCCGGCCTCTGGGTTTCCTCCTCCCTGCTCCTCCTCGCCTGCGGGCCATTTTCCTATCAGCCTGAATATTTTGGTCCCCTTATCTTTGAGAACATCCTGCAATAGAGTTAGCAGCAGACCGATAACTGCACACTTGATTTCCTGAGCATTTAGCCAACTTTAGTCCCCTTGGGCTGGTTGTGTTTTTATATAATTTATCAATCTTGTCCGGCTAGTGTAGAAACTGTTGAGAGGGCGACAATGGGCGTCAAAGCAAAGTTATTTTTACATAAAAGCTTCAGCCAAGGCTGAAAAGAATTATTTCTTACGCGCGATACAGACAAAGCATACCGCTCATAGAGAAGGAAAGGAGATAATGTAGTGTTACAGTCATAGCGACGGTGTAGACAGAGATCAACTTAATGCGAGGTAGATCCATTCAAAATCAGCAGGGAAGAAGCTGTTCTTGAGTTGTTACAGAGGAGAGGGCGGGGCTGGAGCAGAGCAGGGACAAAGGGGAGGGACCGTGGGGCGGGACCTAAGACAATTGGGCGGAGCATACAGAAGAAGGAGGCGGGGCCTTACGAGGACACGGAGCGAGAACGGCAACGGGAGGCCGCGGTCGAAGAAGGCGCGCTCGCTGATTGGTGGCGGGGCGGAGTGGACACGGTGGCAATGGGCGGGCCAAGGACGGAAGTCACGTGACATCTGACAGCGGGGTGTGGCGCCGAGAGCATGAGGGACAGGGCTCGGCCACGTGACCGTGTGCCGAGTCCGAACCAATGAGGGAGAGTGGGCGGGGCCGAGCGGCAGATTGCCTCCATCCCGTCCGCTTTCCCTCCTTATATAAAATGTCGCCGCGGCGCCTCGGTCACACGTGTGAGGGCGACGGGCGCTGAGTGAGGGAGTTCGGTGCAATGGCCGAGAGCGTCCCCGCCAGAGCGGATGTCCCCGCGGCCGCCGCTGTTCCTCTCGATACCGGCCTGGCCGCCGCCAAGAAGAAAGCCGCCTCCCGGCCACAGAAAGGGGGTGGAGGCGGCACAACGGCGGCGGTGGCCGAGCAGATCCTGGAGGCAGTGGCCGCCACTAAGGAGCGCCAGGGGGCCAAGCTGGGCGCCGCCATGAAGAAAACCATCTCGGCCTCGGCTTACGAATCGGAGAAAGGCGGCGGTGCCAACCGGCCCAACCCGCCGCCCGCCAGCGCCGCGCCCAACAAGGGTTCCCCACCGGCCGAAAGCGGGGCCGGCACTTCCTCGGCCTGCGTCCAGCCGGAGCAGCGGGAGGAGAAGGAGGGCGGACGGCAGGAAGGAGAAGCCGAGGACGGCGCCAAAGGAGGTGTCAAGAGGAAAGCGGCCCCGAAGAAAGCGGCGGCGGCAAAACGGGTCAAGAGAGCGGCGGCCAAGAGCCCCCGAAAGGCCAAGCGGGGAAAAGCTCCCAAGCGGCCGGTGGCGAAGAAGCGGGTGGCGGGGAAGAAGCGGTAGAGGCACCGGGAGCGGAGAAAACCTCTAAACAATGACACAAAAAAGGCTCTTTTCAGAGCCACATTCACATAGTCTCAAACACCGAGCTAAAATCAGGGAGAAATTTATAAGAACATAAGAAAAAGGAGCAGGAGTAGGTCATCTAGCCTTTCGAGCCTGCCCTGCCATTCAATAAGATCCTGGCTGATCTCCACACCCTCCGCACAATTTGCCGTTTTCCCAATCTTGGTGTCATCAGCAAATTTCGACACCCTACACTCGGTTCCCTCCTCCAGATCATCTATATAAATGGTAAATAGCTGAGGCCCCAGCACCGACCCCTGAGGCACTCCACTAGTCACCATCCGCCAATCCGAATAGCACCCATTGACCCCTACTCTCTGCCTCCTATTTGACAACCAATCCCCTATCCATGCTAACACCCTACCCCAACTCCATGCCCCCTGACCTGTAATAACCTCTTGTGCGGCACCTTATCAAACGCCTTCTGAAAATCAAGAAACACCACATCTACCGCCTCTCCTCTATCCACCGCCCTCGACACATCCTCATAGAACTCCAATAAATTCATCAGACACGACTTCCCCTTAACGAAACCGTGCTGCGTCTGCTCTATCAAACAACTCTCCTCAAGATGCCTCGCTATTTTCTCCTTGATGATGGATTCTAACATTTTACCTACCACAGACGTTAAACTAACCAGCCTATAATTCCCTGCCTTTTGCCTGCCACCCTTCTTAAACAACGGCGTAACATTAGCCGTTTTCCGATCTTCCGGCACTTCCCCGGAATCCAGCAACGTTTGGAAAATAATCACCAAGGCATCCACTATCACCTCCGCCATTTCTTTCAGAACCCTTGGATGCATTCCATCTGGTCCTGGGGACTTGTCCACAATCAGTCCTTCCAGTCTTTCGAGCACTGCCTCTCTAGTAACAATAATGTTATTCAGGCCCTCCACTCCTACCATCTTTCCATCGCTAACACCCGGCAAATTATTCACATCCTCCTCTGTGAAGACCGATACAAAAAAGTTATTCAAGGCCTCAGCCATTTCCCCATCCCCTACCACTAAGTCGCCCCTCTCATCCTCTAAGGGTCCAACGTTCACCCTAGTCAGCCTCTTCCTTTTTATATATTTATAAAAACTCTTGCTATCCTTTTCTAAATTAAGCGCTAGCCCAGCTTCATAGTTTATCCTACCCTTCTTTATCAACTTCTTCATCATTCTTTGTTGATATTTAAACCTCTCCCAATCCTCTTCTTGCCCACTACTCTTAGCTACTCTAAACGCATCCACTTTTAATTTAACACTTTCCTTTACCTCCTTCGTTATCCACGGCTGATTATCTCTCCTCCTATGATCCTTTTTAACCATCGGAATAAATTTCTGCTGAGCACCAAGAAAGATCTCCTTAAAAACATAAGAACATAAGAAATAGGAGCAGGAGTAGGCCATCTGGCCCTTCGAGCCTGCCCCGCCATTCAATAAGATCATGGCTGATCTGTCGCTGCTCAGTTCCACTTTCCCGCTTTCTCCCCATAACCCTTAATCCCCTCTCTTATCAAAAACCCATCAACCCGCGTCTTAAAAATATTTAGTGAGGCAGCCTCCACCACTTCAACGGGCAGAGAATTCCAGAGATTCACCACCCTTTGAGTGAAGAAGTTCCTCCTCAACTGCGTTCTAAACCGCCCCCCTTTTATCTTGAGGCTGTACCCCCTAGTCCTACTGTCTTTTTTAAGCGGGAAGAGTCTCTCCACCTCTATCCTATCCATCCCATTCATCATCTTATACGTCTCAATGAGATCTCCCCTCATTCTTCTAAACTCTAACGAGTACAAGCCCAGTTTATTCAGCCTCTCCTCATAGCTCAACCCCCTCAACTCCGGTATCAGCCTAGTAAACCTCCTCTGCACTCCCTCCAAAAGATCCTCCACTGTTCCTCAGCAGAGCTACTTTCCAATGCGCTCCCCCAATCAACACTCGCCAGTTCCTCTCTCATCCTATCGTACTCCCCTCTGTTCAAAAAAGAAATTTGGTTCTCTCCATCCATTACACCAAACTATTGGCCCCACCTTAACTACAAAGGTAATGAAATTAGGAACTTAAACTCAGTTCATTCTATTTTTTATGTGGTCAGTAATTAGGAGTACACCATTCTGCCCTTCGAGCCCTGCTTCCTCACTCCATAAATACTTGGGTGACTACTAGGCACTCCACAACATTCAAGTCTAATGAGCCAAGTGCCGGCAAGTGAGATTCAGCAGGTAGGTCAGGACCTTTCATGTATAGGGGCAGACTCGATAGGCGGAAGGGATCTTTTGTACTGTAACATTCTGTGATCAGATCATTGGGTGGGATTTTCGCCCAACGCTAGAAAATCCTGTCTGAGGTCAATAGATGTTTCTGCAGTCCTCCCCCTGACCAGTACGGTTCCTGTGGCTGGCTGGACTGAAAAAAGTCTCCCCCCCACCCCCCACGACTTATCTGATTGTAATTTCTGCCTCCCCCAATTTCACCCCCCTCGGAAATATTCAAAGACTCTTCCCGCTGGCTCTCCATCTCTGTCTTAAACGGGCGAATCCTTGAAGTTTATTTATTACTCGCAAGTAAGGCTTACATTAATACTGTAATGAAGTTAATGTGAAATTCTCCTAGTTGCCATAGTTTGGTGCCTGTTTGGGTCAATGCACCCTAACCAGCACATCTTTCAGAATGTGGGAGGAAATCGGAGCACCCAGAAGAAACCCACGCAGGCATGGGAAGAACATGCAAACTCCACACAGACAGTGTGGACAAGCTGGGAATCGAACTTGAGTCCCTGGTGCTGTGAAGCAGCAGTGCTATCCATTCTTAAATGACGACACCCCCCTGGTTGTAGATTCTCCCACAAGAGGAAACATCCTCTCCACATCTACGCTGTCAACACCCTCCCTCAGGATCTTAAACGTTTTGACCAAGTCGCTTCGTACTCTTATAAAGGTCAGACCTGAAAGGTAAGAAACCACCTCCTTCTCTGAAGTGCTTTGGACATATTTATATCATCCACGCTGTTGGCATCGCTCTGCGTTGTCCAACCAACTGAGACAAACCAGTCAACTAGCACAAGTAACAGACATATAACCATGTCACCTTTACATGTGGTTTTGTGTTATTGGCTTCAATTCCCAAAGAGGATTTGCCATCGTGTGTTTTGTTTAGCATCAAAGATTAGAATAACTCTTTACTGATCTTCTTCTCCCTCAACGTGTGAGTACCCAATGAGTTGTTGAAGCCTATAGCGTTGAGACATTTGAGGGAAAACTCAATAAATTTACAGGGGTAAAGATAGATAGAAAGGTTGCTGATGGATAAAGATGAAATTCTTCCACTTTGTCAGAAAGAATGGAGAAACAGCACATTATTTAAATGGGAAGTGTTTGCAGAACTTGGTGGTACAGAGGGATCTGGGGGCCCTGCCACATGAATCAGGTAAAGTTAGTCTGCAGGTACAGCCAGTGATTCAGAGGACAAATGAAATGCCTTTGTGTACTTGGGTGGCACAGTGGTTAGCACTGCTGCTTCACAGCTCCAGGGACCTGGGTTCGATTCACGGCTTGGGTCACTGTCTGTGTGGAGTTTGCACATCCTCCTCGTGTCTGCGTGGGTTTCCTCCGGGTGCTCCGGTTTCCTCCCACAGTCCAAAGATGTGTGGGTTAGGTTGATTGGCCATGCTAAGAAATTGCCCCTTAGTGTCCAGGGATGCATAGGTTAGAGGGATTAGTGGGTATAATATGTAGGGACATGGGAGTAGGGCCTGGGAGGGATTGTGTTCAGTGCAGACTCGATGGGCTGAAGGGCCTCTCTCTGCACTGTAGGGTTTAATGATTGTAAGGGGAATGGAATACAAAAGTAATACCATTTCACTGCAACTGTTCAGGGGTCTTGATGAGACCACATCTGGAATACTGTGCACATTTTTCGCTCTCCTCATTTGAAAAAAAGTATAAATATGTTCGAAGCAGATCAGAGAATGTTGATTCCTGGGATGGGGGGTTGTTACCTTTTGAGGAAAGGTTGAGCAGGTTGAGTCAGTACCCATTGCAGTTTAGAAGAATGATCGGTAAATGAATGGAAACGTATAAGTGTTAAGACTCAGATCAGAAACTCCAAGGTGTTCTGTGAAGTTAGACTAGATCCTGTGAGTTTTACATTTGATCTTGGCATGAGGGTGAGCATAAGGTGTTTCACTCCAGGTATGATTCCAGTGACCCACTAGGATGCTTTTACCAAACAAAGTTTATTTAACACAGAATATAATAAAAAGAATTATCATAACTTTTACCAATTACCAGACTTAAATATGAAGTATAAGCTCTAACAGCTAGCTATCTCTGTTGTTCTAAATTAAACACCATCCTACAGACATACACTTCTCTTCAGGCTTGGCACAGAAACAAGAATGCTCATGTGATGCTGGGTTTTCAGCTTTTTAACACCTGCTGTGAATTGATCCTTTGAAATCAACATGTTATCAATTGTACAGCTCCAGCAGCAATAAATGATACCAGTTACAGGCAGCAGGGTGCCGACAACTTCCAGGGCCTGCTAGAAACATCCTGTAAAGGAACATGGTTAAAATATATTTCTTAAAGGCACAGTAATGTCACAAAGGATCCTGAGGGTGGATGCTGAGAGCATGTTTCCACCCCCCCACCTCACGGGAGAGACTAGATGCAGGGCCACTGTTTAAAAGTCAGGAGTCTCCCAGTTCAGACAGGTGAAGAAATTTTATTCCTCTGAGAACATTATGCATCTTTGGAATTCTCTTCGCCAGAGACTGGTGGAGCGGGAACATTGAATATTTTTAAGGTCAACGCAGATAGATTCCTGACTAACAAGAGAACCAGAGATACTCAGGGGAAAGTGGGAAAATGTGACTGTGGTCACAATCAGATCAGCCATGGTCTTATTGATTGTTGGAGCAGTTCGAGGGGCTGAATGGCCCATTCATAGAATAGAATCATAGAATCTCTACAGCACAGAAGGAGGCCATTTGGTCCATTGAGTCTGCACCAACAACAATCTCACCCTGGCTCTATCCCTGTAACCCCATATATTTACCTAGCCAATCCCCCGTCATTAAGGAGAAATTTAGCAAGGCCAATCAACCTAATCCGCACATTTCGATTCCCAGTTTAGGTCACTGCCTGTGTGGAGTCTGCAAGTCTGCCCTGTGTCTGTGTGGGTTTCTTCTGGGTTCTCCGGTTTCCTTCCACAACCTGAAAGACGTTGCTAGTCAGGTACATTGACTTGAACAGGCGCCGGACTGTGGCGTCTAGGGGATTTTCACAGTAACTTCATTGCAGTATTATTGTAAGCCTTACTTGTGACTAATCAATATGATTTATATCTGGACTGTGGGAGGAAACTGGAGCACCCAGACGAAGCCCATGCAGACACATAGAGAACGTGCAGACTCCACACAGTTAGCCAAGGTTGGAATTGAAACATTAACACTGCAGTGAAGCTGCTGTGAAAATCCTCTAGTCTCCACACTCCACTGCCCGTTCGGGTACACCGAGGGAGAATTAACTTGGCCTAATGCCCCCTTACCAACATGTCTTTCAGACTGTGGGAGGAAACTGGAAGAATCCCACGCAGACACAGGGAGAATGTGCAAACTCTGCACAGACAAGCTGGGAATCGAACCTCGGTCCCTGGCGCTGTGAGGCAGCAGCACTAACCACCGTGCTACTGAGACCATAATTTGATTGGGTCTCCACTTCTGTATTGACAAATCAGGAGTATCGGGAATTATTGTGGAAATGGTATTTCCTGTTGCAAATGCGATTTGACCTGGTTTTCTATTTTCTCTTCATAATTTTTTCTGAACAGCTTTTGTTTGAAATTTCTGGGTTTGGAAACATAGGAAGAGGATTCAGCCTTTTGAATTTCAGTTTGGTTCATCTGCATCTCAACTCCACTTGCACCATTCGTTGCTCATGTCCTGTTCATTCCCTTGCCTTGGAAAGATGCTGAAAGTTTGAGTGTTCCCTCGCAGCTACAACCTTTCAGAAATGGAGCCCAGCCTGATCCCTCCCTATCTGAATTCTCCTTCAGCCCTGGAAGACTCAGATCTCAGCAACTGCAGAGGTAGAGGAGGCTGGACTGCCTCCAATTCCAGCCTCTTGTAACTCTGCAATTGCCATTGCCAATTATTGGCCAAAAAAAAACCAAAGGAAAATTATTATCTTAAAGGAAAGTAGATTGAAAATGTGTCTGGGCAGAGGGATCTGGATGTCCTTGTTCACAAACCGTAGAAAGTTGATATGCAGGTGCAGCATGTAATAAAATAAGGCAAATGAAATCTCAGCAAAGGGACTGGAGTATAAAAGTAGGTGTGTGTGGTTGCAATTGTATTGGGATTGTATCTGGAGTACTGTGTCCAGTTTTGAGGAAGGATGTGGTGATGTTGGAGGCAGTTCAGAGGGAGGTTCACCAGACTGATTCCAGGGATGAAAGAGTTGACGCATGAGGAGAGGTTAAACAGTTTGGCCTTGTACTCGCTGGGGTTTAGAAGGATGAGGTGGGATCTGATCGAGGGATATTAAAGGGATTGATAGAGTAAACGTAGTCCAAATATATCCCTGTGGGGGGGCAATCTCCAACAAGAGGTCACAGGCTGAGAGGCGGTAAATTAAAACTGAGACTTGGAGGAACTACTTCTCACAGAGGGGGTGAATTTGTGGAACTCGCTGCCCCATAGTGCGGTGGAATCTGAATCATTGAACGGTTTCAACAAGGAGGTAGATATATTTCTGATTTAAAGAAAGGGTTAAGAGGAGATGGGGAACAGGTGGGGAGGTGGATTTAAGACCACGGAGAAATCAGCCATGATTTGAATGGTGGAGCAGGCTCGAAGAGCTGAACTGCCTACCTTTGATTTTTGATTTGATTTATTATTGTCACATGTATTCATATACAGTGAAAAGTAATGTTTCTTGCATGCTATACAGACAAAGCATACCGTTCATAGAGAAGGAAAGGAGAGAGTGCAGAGTGTAGTGTTACAGTCACAGCGAGGGTGTAGAGAAAGATCAACTTGATGTAAGGTAGGTCCATTCAAAAGTCTGATGCAGGGAAGAAGCTGTCCTTGAGTTGGTCGGTACGGGACCTCAGACTTTTGTACCTTTTTCCCGATGGAAGAAGGTGGAAGAGAGAATGTCCGGGGTGTGTGGGGTCCTTAATTATACCGGCTGCTTTTCCCCGAGGCAGCGGGAAGTGTAAACAGAGTCAATGGATGGGAGGCTGGTTTGTGTGTTGGATTGGGCTATCCCTTTGTAGTTTCTTGCAGTCTTGGGCAGAGCAGGAGCCCAGACCAAGCTGTGATACAACCAGAAAGAATGCTTTCTATGGTGCATCTGTAAAAGCCGGTGAGAGTCGTAGCGGACATGCCAAATTTCCTCTGCTCCTAAATGTCAATTGTCATTAAAAACCCATCTGGTTCACTTACGTCTTTTAGGGAAGGAAATCTGCCATCCTTACCATGTCCTGCTTACATGTGACTCCAGAGACACAGCAATGTGGTTGGCTGTTAACTGCCCTGCAAAATGAGGGCATTGGGAGAAAAAATGAATTAAAAATGGGGTCAAAATGAAGCAGAACTCCCACATATCACTGACCTTCTCTGTTACTGCTCCATCTCCTCTTAAACAGTATAAAATCCATCATTTCTCCCTCTATTTAGCTCTGAAGAAGTATCATATGGACTCGAAACTTTAACTCTGTTCCTCTCTCTGCAGATGCTGCTGGATTTCTCCAGAATTTTCTGTTTTTATTACTGCACTAATGTCTCCCCCCTGTGAGTAGCAAGAGACCCACTTTGCTGATTGACAGCAGTGAAAATTGGCACTTTTGGTGAGTGAGAGAATTTGGCACACAAGGGAATAGGTTCTGTATTTTAAAAATATGCATACAAGGAGCAGTGTGACAGGCACAGAGTGAGACTGATAGACCGGGAAGCTGAGGTCTAAAGTCATTAACTCAACAAATATTTCAGACGAGATGCGAAATAGATTCTAAAAGAGGGAGCAGAGATTTCTTTTGGAAAGTATTATGTCATGAATGAGCATCTGAACCAGGGCTTCGCTGATAATCTGTGAAATATTACGACGCCAGACTAGATCCCAATATTTTTTCTACTTGGGCTTAAATGTAAGGAAAGGATATTTCATCTCAGGGGCAATTCCGTTGATGAATTAGGGATTTTAAAAAATCAAAACAAGCTTTATTCATAGCACAGTTTAAGTATAACTTTAACAAAATGAAACAGTTTAACACTTGACTATACTGTTCTTTCGTAAATTAAAGCTCATTAAGCCTTCTGCTAAAGAACCCTAACATGGACAAGATGAGATTTATTTGGTAGCATGAGCTTTCGGAGTGCTGCTCCTTCATCAGGTGAGTGGTGTTAACCTGGTGTTGTAAGACTACTTACTGTGCCTACCCCAGTCCAGCCTGTGCAGTGTTAAATCTGTTTGAAGGGTTTGTTTCCTGGATATTGGTTTTGATTGGAATATCCTGTGTATGTTGGTTAAGAGTTATACGTTATAGTGGTTGTTTCGGTTTCTTGTTTTATGATTGATAAAGTTCTTGCTAATTTTATTACCATATATGTTGACAATATTCTTAAATAAATTTCATGTGATAAAAGCTCTCTAGTGGATGACTTGAATTATATCTGAAGTCAAACATCTCATGCTTATCCTGGTCAAATTCAAGATGCAAAATGTGTGGTTCAGATGGGCTTCATAAAACACTTTGGAGTTTCTAACCTACACCATAACAGTACACATAAAAATCTCATATCTAACTGACCTGGTTTATTCCAGTTTTGGTTTATATACATGCACATACAAATGGCCACAAGATGGTGCTATTACACTGTTATTTATATTAAAATACGTTTTTTAATATTTATTCATGAAATGTGAGTGTCACCAGCTGGGGCAACATTTATTGCCCACCCCCATAATTGCCCTTCAGCTGAATGCCTTGCTAGGCCATTTCAGAGGGTAGTTAAAAATCAAACACATTGCTGTGGACCTGGAGTCACAAGTATCAATTGCAGATTGGTTTTTATTGAATTCAAATTCCAGTATCCACTGCAGTGGGAGTTCAACCCTGGTCCCTAGAGCATTGCACTGTGTCTCTGGATTACTAGTGGGAGGGATGAGGGAGGGGGGGATGGGTCTGGGTAATATCCTCTTTTGAAGAGTCAGTGCAGACTCAATATTAAAGTTTATGAAATTTATTTATTAGTATCACAAGTAGGCTTGCATTAACACTGCAATGAAGCTCCTGTGAAAATCCCCTAGATGCCACACTCCAACGCCTGTTCGGGTACACTGAGGGGGAATTTAGCCTGGCCAATGCACCCAACCAGCACTTCTTTCTGACTGTGGGAGGAAACCGGAGCACTCGGAAGAAACCCATGCAGACATGGGGAGAATGTGCAGACTTGGTATAGAGAGAGACCCGAGGCCAGAATCGAACACAGCATCCACGCTAACCATTGTGTCACTGTGCCCATCCTTCCCTGTGCATTTCTCTGCTCTCCATCAGAATTCCTTGATTTTATTTGTAAAATTGTTATCAGGTTTATAGGGATTACGCTGTGTATTTTAACAATTAATTTCATCCTGGATTCCACTGTCTTTAAGAGGATGCATTATTCAATAATTCTTCCAGAATCTTCTCAGGAAGTCAAAAGGTCAAATGGGGGTCTCTATCTCAAAATCTTTGCTCTTTCCCCCCGTACTGTCCTGAAGTCTCGTAAAGTGGCCAGATTATCTCTAAAAATGTCCATTGGCAAAGACACAGTCCAGAACTAGGGGTTATAATTTTGAGGATAAGGGGTAAACCTTTTAGGACTGAGGTGAGGAGAAATTTCTTCACCCAGAGAGTGGTAAATGTGTGGAATTCACTCCCACAGAAAGTAGTTGAGGCCAAATTATTGTGTGATTTTTGAGAAGAAATTAGATATAGCTCTTGGGGCTAAAGAGATCAAGGGATATGGGGAGAAGGGAGGAACTGGATATTAAATTCAATGATCAGCCATGATCAAAAGGGCCTACTCCTGCTTTTAGTTCTCCAAAAAAAAGCTGTTACCTCATCATCTCCTCTAATAAATTTCCTTTACTGAAATGTTTGTCAATACCCAAATTAATACATTCTGTTAAGCTACACTTTCAGCAAATCTTGATAAATCTAGTTGAAGAATAAAATATTCTCATAATATCTTTGAAACAGAAACTAAATATTTCTGTTTGATTCCAGGCATTAATTTCACGTGTATATTCTTTCTCTGAAACACAGATTCCGTTTTCAATGTTTGAAATAGTGCTCATGTCCAGATACGTTGATTCCAACTTTAGAAACAGGCTTGATCCTCTCCAGAAAGGTAAAATATATCATTCTGTGTTTCAATTCTCAAACCGTTGGCTTCAGTTGGAACTGAAAAGCATAATTTCCTGTTGAAATAAAACACAAACAATCCAGCTGGCAAAGCGACCAGTGAGTTAATATTTCCAATCATAGGTTATGATAAAAACATCAGCTGTGTGGAGATATTTTTAAAATCAGCTGTTTGCTGAAAGGGTTAACTGTCCTGCAGAACCGAAATGAGTTGGAATGGGCAGAGAAAACTTGGCACACAATTACATCAGTTTACATAAATTAAAAAGCTTCTCATTCTATTTGCTTCAATGTCTTCTTTTGTTTATCCATTCTTTCCTTTGAGCCAATGTCAATTTCCAATATCTGTTACTTAACCAGTGTGGCAACAAATCGTAGAATCCCTACAGTGCAGAAGGAGGCCATTCAGCCCATTGAGCTTGCACTGACCACAATCCCTATAACCCCATGCATTACCCTGCTAATCCCCCTGACACTAAGGGGCAATTTAGCATGGCCAATCCACCTAACCTGCACATCTTTGGACACTAAGGGACAATTTAGCATGGCCAATCCACCCAAATTGCAAATCTCTGGACACTAGAGGACAATTTAGCATAGCCAATCCACCTAACCTGCACATCTGTGGAGTGTGGGAGGAAACCGGAGTACCTGGAGGAAACCCACACAGACACGGGGAGAATGTGCAAACTCCTCACAGACAGTGACCTAAGCTGGGAATTGAAGTAAGATTCGCATTCTAATCAGCAATCTGTAAACTGTCTGTGCTTTATATGCTCTGTCTGAGGCCAGAACTCTCCATTCACCTGACGAAGGGACAAACCTCGAAAGCTTGTGAGTTTACTATCAAATAAATCGGTTGGACTTTAACCTGGTGTTGTCAGACTTCTTACTGTTTTTACCCAGTCCAGCGCCGGCATCTCCACATCATGACCGGGAATTGAACCCAGGCCCGTGGCGCTGTGAGGCAGCAGTGCTCACCACTGTGCCACATCTAAATCTATGCCCCCCTGGTTAACCACCCATTGTAAGAAGTCTCACAACACCAGGTTAAAGTCCAACCAGTTTATTTGATCCCACAAGCTTTCGGGAAGGCTGTTCCTTCATCAGGTGTGTGGAAAGTTCTGATCAGAGAAGGGCATATAAACTCACACACAGTTTACAGAATATTGATTAGATTGCAAATCTTTACAGCTAACTTGTTATTCTAAATGCTAGTCTTTCAGTTTCTGTGCCCTGGGGAGGTGAGCAATGTTTTGCTGTGGGGGGCGCTGTTGCCCCCCACTGGCTGCAGATCTCCTCCCCGCCGCCAGGGGCCGCTTCTACTGGAGGAGCGGCCGCTGCTCCCGGCCCCGCCCCCCCTCCCGGTTCCCCCCGCATGCGCACTCCCGGCAGCTGCCTCTTCCTCGGGTGCCGGGCCACAGGTCGGGGAGGAACAGAAAGTATATTTTTTTTTCATTTCTGTCCCTCACCTCCCCCCCGTTAGCAGCAGGTTCCCCCCTCTCCAGACAAGAGAGCGTTCTTTCACATCACATCGCAGGGATTATGGTTGCTTTAATTTAAATGCTTGTGGGCTCGGTTCCACCAGGCTGGGCAAAGGCGTGTGTTTGAGTGAGTGAGTGGGGGCTGGGTTGGTGCCGGGAACACGAGGATGTCAGTGAGTGTGAGGGGGAAGCCGGTGTGTGTCTCCGCGTTCCATTCGAACCCCGGGGATTGTCTCCGGGTTCCATTCGAACCCTCACTCTTGTCTCCGCGTTCCATTCGAACCCTCACTCTTGTCTCCGCGTTCCATTCGAACCCCGCGGACTGTCTCCGCGTTCCATCCGAGTCCCCAGCCTCCAGCCGATGCCCACACGCTCCTCTTCCAGCACCCCCAGTCTCTCTCTCTCTTCCCCCCCCCGGGGTTTAAGCCGCTGCCGTCGCTCTTCTCCCTTCCCCTCCCCATGCTGCCTGAGGAGCCCCGCACAGATGATGCAACCGGCTGCTTGACTGACTGACTGACTGAGAGCAGCTCAGCCCTAGCGGCGAGATTTTCCTTTTCGAAAAGCTTGCAAAGTCTTCTGTCACTTCTCCCACCCCTCCACCTGCACCCCCCCCCCCCCAAAGTAACTTCATCAGGCGTTTGCAAAAAAAAACACCGGCAACAGAATTCAACTCCTCACCCTGTTTTAAGATGGTGTGGCCTGGTGGTAATGTCACTGGGTTGGTAATCCAGAGGCCCAAATTGGTGTCCCCGAGTGGGGAATTTAAATTCAATTCGTAGAATCTAGAATTGAGTAATATAAAAGGGTGACACAGTGGGTTAGCACTGCTGTCTCACAGCGCCAGGGACCCGGGTTCCATTCCCGGTGACACAGTGGGTTAGCGCTGCTGCCTCACAGCGCCAGGGACCCGGGTTCCATTCCCGGTGACACAGTGGGTTAGCGCTGCTGCCTCACAGCGCCAGGGACCCGGGTTCCATTCCCGGTGACACAGTGGGTTAGCACTGCTGCCTCACAGCGCCAGGGACCCGGGTTCCATTCCCGGTGACACAGTGGGTTAGCGCTGCTGCCTCACAGCGCCAGGGACCCGGGTTCCATTCCCGGTGACACAGTGGGTTAGCGCTGCTGCCTCACAGCGCCAGGGACCCGGGTTCCATTCCCGGTGACACAGTGGGTTAGCACTGCTGCCTCACAGCGCCAGGGACCCGGGTTCCATTCCCGGTGACACAGTGGGTTAGCGCCGCTGCCTCACAGCGCCAGGGACCCGGGTTCCATTCCCGGTGACACAGTGGGTTAGCGCTGCTGCCTCACAGCGCCAGGGACCCGGGTTCCATTCCCGGTGACACAGTGGGTTAGCACTGCTGCCTCACAGCGCCAGGGACCCGGGTTCCATTCCCGGTGACACAGTGGGTTAGCGCTGCTGCCTCACAGCGCCAGGGACCCGGGTTCCATTCCCGGTGACACAGTGGGTTAGCGCTGCTGCCTCACAGCGCCAGGGACCCGGGTTCCATTCCCGGTGACACAGTGGGTTAGCACTGCTGCCTCACAGCGCCAGGGACCCGGGTTCCATTCCCGGTGACACAGTGGGTTAGCGCTGCTGCCTCACAGCGCCAGGGACCCGGGTTCCATTCCCGGTGACACAGTGGGTTAGCACTGCTGCCTCACAGCGCCAGGGACCCGGGTTCCATTCCCGGTGACACAGTGGGTTAGCACTGCTGCCTCACAGCGCCAGGGACCCGGGTTCCATTCCCGGTGACACAGTGGGTTAGCGCCGCTGCCTCACAGCGCCAGGGACCCGGGTTCCATTCCCGGTGACACAGTGGGTTAGCACTGCTGTCTCACGGCGCCAGGGACCCGGGTTCCATTCCCGGTGACACAGTGGGTTAGCGCTGCTGCCTCACAGCGCCAGGGACCTGGGTTCCATTCCCGGTGACACAGTGGGTTAGCACTGCTGCCTCACAGCGCCAGGGACCCGGGTTCCATTCCCGGTGACACAGTGGGTTAGCGCTGCTGCCTCACAGCGCCAGGGACCCGGGTTCCATTCCAGCCTCAGGTCACTGTCTGTGTGGAGTCTGCACGTTCTCCCTGTGTCTGTGTGGGTTTCCTCCAGGTGCTCTGGTTTCCTCCCACAGTCTGAAGGGTGTGTAGGTTAGGGTGGATTAATGGGGGATGTACATGGGGGTAGACTCAATGGATCAAATGGCCTCCTGCACTGTAGAGAGTTTATGATTTTTGAGAAATAGGAGCAGGATTAGACCACCAGGCCCTTCAAACCTGCCCCACTGTTCAGTACAATCCTGGCTGATGTTTTGATTTGATTTATTATTGTCACATGTACTGGGATACAGTGAAAACTGTTTCTTGCGTGCTATACCGACAAAGCATACCGTTCATAGAGAAGGAAAGGAGAGAGTACAGAACGTAGTGTTACAATGATCGATGCTGGTCTCAGCTCCTTTACTGCACCATTTCCCCACAGCCCTCTTCCTCGACATATCAAATATTTATCCACCTCCCACTTTAAATACTTCCAGTGATCCAGCCTCCACCTCCCTTTGGGGCAGAGATTTCCAGAGAATCACCACCCTCTGTGAGAAGACATTTCTACACACCTCAGACCAGCCCTTTATCTTGTCGCTGTGCCCCCTTGCTTGAGACTTTCCCACCAGTGAAAACATCTCACCGTCTACCCCCTGTCAAACCCCCCCTCAGGATTTTATATGCTCAAATAAGGTCACCCCTCTTCATTTGGCCCATCGAGTCTGCTCCACCATTCGATCATGGCTGAATGTGCTCCTCAAACCCATTCTCCTGCCTTCTCCCCGCAACCCTCAATCCCCATGTTGATCAAAAACCCATCTGTATCTAATTTATTCTTGAAATCAGCCAACGTTTTGGCCTCAACTACTTTCTGTGGGAGTGAATTCCACACATTCGCCACTCTCTGGGTGAAGAAATTTCTCCTCAACTCAATACTAAAAGGTTTACCCCTTATCCTTATTTGATACCGCCCCCCCCCACTCTCGTTCAGGACTCCCCCACCATTGGGAACATTCTTCCAGAGATGGTGGTTGGTCTGTGCAGTTCTCTCCCTCGGCGAATGCTGCAGTCTGGGTCACCGAATATATTTAAGGCAGGGTTAGATGGGTTTTGGGTCGAGGGGAGTGGGGGATCTGAGGACTGGGGGTGAGGGGGGGGGACAGAAAGGGCAAAGGAGTTGACGCCGCAATCAGATCAGGCATGGTCCAGTGGAATGGCGGGGCAGTATCGAGGGGCTGAGTGGCCTACTCCTACTTGCCTCACTTAACCACGTGAACCCACAATGTAACTGCCAGACAATATTATCAGTGTCATTGCAAGGAATAACAGTTGAAATATTTCCCTTTTTTTTTTGTCCGCCGTAGCTCGCTGTCTCCAACCGAACTCAGGATGGCTTTGCCGACGCTCTACCTCTCTCCTCACCTTCACAACTTCCAAAACGCCAAGGTCCTGGTGGCGCTGGAGTACGGCAGGTCGAAGGTCAGGCTGGTGGAGATCCGAGGACCGGCCTCCGGGGACACCCAGAGCCAGCAGGCCGTGCCCAGGCTGCCAGCGCTGGAAACCGAGTCCAAGCTGTGCGTGCACGGAGCGACGGCTGTGGCCCAGTACCTGGCCCCGGAAAGGATGAGGGGCGCCGGCAGGAAGGAGGCCGCCCTGGTCCAGCAGTGGGTGAGCTTCGCGGACAGTGAGCTGGTTCCGCCCGCCTGCGCCTGGGTCTTCCCCGTACTGGGCCTGCTGAAACATAACAAGAAGGTACGTCCGCCCAGTCTATTTCTCATTAACCCAGCTCCTCAATCGTCACCTCACCAACCCGGAAATGTGGTCAGGAAGGCGAATGGGATGCTGGCCTTCATAGCGAGGGGGATTGAATATAAAAGTAGGGAGGTCTTGCTGCGGCTGTATAGGGCATTGGTGAGGCCGCAGCTGGAGGACTGTGTGCAGTTTTGGGCGCCGGACTTATGCAAGGATATTTTGGCCTTGGAGGGAGTGCAGAGGAGGTTTACTAGGCTGATACCGGAGTTGAGGGGGTTGAGCTATGAGGAGAGGCTGAATAAACTAGGCTTGTACTCGTTAGAGTTTAGAAGAATGAGGGGAGATCTCATTGAGACGTATAAGATGATGAATGGGATGGATAGGATAGAGGTGGAGAGACTCTTCCCGCTCAGAAAGGACAGTAGGACTAGAGGGCACAGCCTCAAGATAAAGGGGGGGCGGTTTAGAACGGAGTTGAGGAGGAACTTCTTCACTCAAAGGGTGGTGAATCTCTGGAATTCTCTGCCCGTTGAGGTGGTGGAGGCTGCCTCGCTAAATATTTTTAAGACGCGGGTTGATGGGTTTTTGATAAGAGAGGGGATTAAGGGTTATGGGGAGAGGGCGGGAATGTGGAACTGAGCCACGACAGATCAGCCATGATCTTATTGAATGGCGGGGCAGGCTCGAAGGGCTAATTGGCCTACTCCTGCTCCTATTTCTTATGTTCTTTCCACCTTCCAAACCCACTTCCATCTAGAAGGACAAGGGCAGCAGATACCTGGGGAACACCCCCACCTGGAGGTACCCCTCCGAGTCACTCACCATCCCGACATGGAAATATATCGGCCGTTCCGTCACTGTCGGGTGCAGGAAGCTGAGATGCTACCTCGAGATTTAGGGTTCATGATACTAATAAATAAACTTAAAACTTTAACATATGTAAAGCTGATCTTTCTCTACACTCCAGCTTTGAAAGGGCGGCACAGTGGTTAGCACTGCTGCTTCACCACTCCAGGGTCCTGGGTTCGATTCCCGGCTCGCATCACCGTCAGTGTGGAGTTTGCACATTCTCCTCGTGTCTGCGTGGGTTTCCTCCGGGTGCTCCGGTTTCCTCCCACAGTCCAAAGATGTGCGGGTTAGGTTGATTGGCCATGTGAAGAAATTACCCCTTAGTGTCCAGGGATGCGCAGGTTAGAGGGATTAGTGGGTATAATATGGGGGTAGGGCCTGGGTGGGATTGTGTTCGGTGTAGACTCGATGGGCCGGAGAGCCTCTTTCTGCACTGTAGGGTTCTATGATTCTATGTAACATTACATCCTACACACTCTCCTTCTCCCCTCTGTACTCTATGAATGGTATGCTTTGTCTATATGTTGCGCAAGAAAGAATACTTTTCACTGTATCCAAATACATATGACAATAATAAATCAAGTATTGCCCCTTGAGAAGGTGAGCTGTCTTTCTGAACCACTAGATACACCCACAGTGCTGTTAGGGAGAGATTTTGACCCAGTGAAGGAATGGCTGATATATTTCCCAGTCGGGATGGTGAGTGACTCGGAGGGGAACCTCCAGGCGGTGGTGTTCCCCAGGTATCTGCTGCCCTTGTGCTTCTAGATGGAAGCGGTCGTGGGTTTGGAAGGTGCTGCCTCAGGAGCCTTGGTGAGTTGGTGCGGTGTGTAACTCTCATTTGTTCATAAGAACATAAGAAATAGGAGCAGGAGTAGGCCATCTAGCCCTTCGAGCCTGCCCCGCCATTCAATAAGATCATGGCTGATCTGTTGTGGCTCAGTTCCACTTTCCCGCCCTCTCCCCATAACCCTTAATCCCCTCTCTTATCAAGAACCCATCAACCCGCTTCTTAAAAATATTTAGCGAGGCAGCCTCCACCACTTCAACGGGCAGAGAATTCCAGAGATTCACCACCCTTTGAGTGAAGAAGTTCCTCCTCAACTCCGTTCTAAACCGCCTCCCCTTTATCTTGAGGCTGTGCCCCCTAGTCCTACTGTCTTTTTTGAGCGGGAAGAGTCTCTCCACCTCTATCCTATCCATCCCATTCATCATCTTATACGTCTCAATGAGATCTCCCCTCATTCTTCTAAACTCTAACGAGTACAAGCCCAGTTTATTCAGCCTCTCCTCATAGCTCAATCCCCTCAACTCCGGTATCAGCCTAGTAAACCTCCTCTGCACTCCCTCCAAGGCCAAAATATCCTTGCGCAGGTGCAGCGCCCAAAACTGCACACAGTACTCCAGCTGCGGCCTCACCAATGCCCTATACAGCCGCAGCAAGACCTCCCTACTTTTATATTCAATCCCCCTCGCTATGAAGGCCAGCATCCCATTCGCCTTCCTGACCACCTGCTGCACCTGCAAGCTGGGTTTTTGCGACTCATGCACAAGGACCCCGAGGTCCCTCTGCACCTTCCTTCATTTCACCATTGCTGCCTGGTCATGAGTTGCCCAGGCCCTAAGCTTTGGAACTGCATCCAATAACCTTTAATCCTCCTCACTTTGAGATGCTTTTTAACAGTTTGCCTTTGTTCACCTTCCCCGATGTTTCCTTCTCTTGCTGAAGGTCACCCTTCAGACTAGTGAACAGCTCCTGTGTTAAGAGGCACTGGGTGTTTGCTGATGAAAGGTAAACTTGCCACAGTCCCAAACTAGAACGGCCCTGTTCGATTGAGATGTGAGGGAGGATAGAGCTAACCAAACATGATTTGCAATATTAGAGGATTACAGGAGTGCTGGCGAAGGCTAAGAATAGGAAAGTATCAAAAAAAAGAAGAAAACACAGAAGAATACTGAAGTGACACAGTCGGTTAGCACTGCAGGGACCCGGGTTCCATTCCCGGTGACACAGTGGGTTAGCACTGCTGCCTCACAGCGCCAGGGACCCTGGTTCCATTCCTGGTGACACAGTGGGTTAGCGCTGCTGTCTCACAGCACCAGGGACCCGGGTTCCATTCCCGGTGACACAGTGGGTTAGCACTGCTGCCTCACAGCACCAGGGACCCGGGTTCCATTCCCGGTGACACAGTGGGTTAGCACTGCTGCCTCACAGTGCCAGGGACCTGGGTTCCATTCCCGGCGACACAGTGGGTTAGCACTGCTGTCTCACAGCGCCAGGGACCCGGGTTCCATTCCCGGTGACACAGTGGGTTAGCACTGCTGCCTCACGGTGCCAGGGACCTGGGTTCCATTCCCGGTGACACAGTGGGTTAGCACTGCTGCCTCATAGTGCCAGGGCCTGGGGTTCGATTCCGGGTTTGGGTCACTGTCTGTGTGGAGTATGCACATTTTCCCCACGTCTGCGTGGGTTTCGTCTGAGTGCTCCAATTTCCACCCACAGTCCAATAATTTGCAGCTTAGGTGGTTTGGCCATGCTAAATTGCCCTTAGTGTCCAAAGATGTGTGGCTAAGTGGGGTTACTGGGATACAGCAGGGTGGGCAGGCCTGGGTAAGATGCTTTGTCAGAGGGTGGGTGCAGACTCGATGGTCAGAACCTCATCCTCTGAGAAAGTGTTGCTGTTGAAAGAAATCAGGGTGTGTCACACAAGGATGGCAGAGAGTTAGTAAGCACTTGCAGCAAGACATTCGGAAGGGAAGTGGCATGTTGAACTTTGTTGTGAGAGGATTGGAGTACAAGAATAAACAAATCTCGCTACAGTTTATGGGGTTTTTGTGAGACCACATCACAGTTTTGGCCACCACAGTTAAGGAAGGATATACTTGTATTGGAGTCGGTACAGAGAATGTCTCGGGATGAGGGGATTGTCCTATGATAGGAGGCTGAGTAAATTGGGTCAATATTCTCTCGAGTTCAGAAGAATGAGAGATGATCGCGTTGAAACATAAAATTCTGGAGGGATGGACACTGAGAGTTTGTTTCTGTTGATCGGGGGGTCTAAACATGGGATACAGTTTCAGGACAAGGAGGCAATCATTTAAGACTGAGATGAGGAGAAATTTCTTCACTTGTAAGTCGTGAATCTTCGGAGTTCTTGCCCCCAGAAGGTTGTGGATCGTCCTTCGCTGAGTATATTTAAGGCTGTGCTCTCCCTGTCCCACCGTGGGGGGGGCAGCACAGTGGGTTAGCACTGCTGCCTCACAGCGCCAGGGACCCGGGTTCCATTCCCGGTGACACAGTGGGTTAGCACTGCTGTCTCACAGTGCCAGGGACCCGGGTTCCATTCCCGGTGACACAGTGGGTTAGCACTGCTGCCTCACAGTGCCAGGGACCCGGGTTCCATTCCTGGTGACACAGTGGGTTAGCACTGCTGCCTCACAGCGCCAGGGACCCGGGTTCCATTCCTGGTGACACAGTGGGTTAGCACTGCTGCCTCACAGTGCCAGGGACCCGGGTTCCATTCCCGGTGACACAGTGGGTTAGCACTGCTGTCTCACAGCGCCAGGGACCCAGGTTCGATTCCCTGCTTGAGTCACTGATAGAAATCTACAAGATTGTGAGAGGTACGGACAGAGTGGATAGTCAGAGGCTTTTTCCCAGGGTGGAAGAGTTAATTATAGGGGGGCACAGGTTTAAGGTGCGAGGGACGATGTTTGAGGGAGATGTACAAGGCAGATTTTTTACACAGAGGATGGTGGGTGCCTGGAACTTGCTGCCGGGGGCAGTAGTGGAAGCGGATATTATAGTCAGTTTTGAGGGGTGTATTGACAAATATATGAATAGGATGGGAATGGAGGGATATGGTCCTCGGAAGGGGGTTTTAGTTCAGTTGGGCAGCATGGTCAGTGCAGGCTTGGAGGGCCGAAGGGCCTGTTCTTGTGCTGTAATTTTCTTTGCTGCTGCGGAGTCTGCACATTCTCCCCATGTCTGCATGGGTTTCCTCCGGATGCTCCGGTTTCCTCCCACAGTCTGAAAGACGTGCTGGTTGGGGTGCATTGGGCCGTGCTAAATTGTCCCCGAACAGGCGCCAGAGTGTGGTGACTAGGGTATTTTCACAGTAACTTCATTGCAGTGTTAATGAAAGCCTACTTGTGACGCTAATAAATACACTTTAATCTTTTCTCAGGGGATTGTGGTGATGGGGAGCGGGGCGGGGAAATGGAGTTGAAAGCCACGTTGTCTCCTCTGTTTTATTACCAGGCTGTCGACCGAGCCCAGCTGGACCTGAAGAAGATTCTGCAGTTTCTTGACGACCACCTGAAGCTGCGGACGTACCTGGTGGGAGAGGGGATCACCTTGGCTGACATCGCAGTCGCCTGCTCGCTGCTGCTCCCCTATAAACACGTACGTCGCAAACCTTCTCCTAACCGTGGGGTGGGGCAGGCAGCTGGAACCCCGACATCGCTCTGTGCGATCTGTGGCGGGAGTTCTGCTGGCTGCTTGTTTACTTCCCCCGTGTCTGGTGGTCTAATTCAATAAGCACGTTAATATCGCCCTGATTTCCCGCTCCCCCGTCCACCCACACTATGGTGGTCCGCCTGTCCCTGACACCTCATGTTCTGGAGCAGCGTGCGTCCCTCCCTCCCTCACCTCACAGGGCAGCTAGGTTAAAATCGGGATGGTTCACTCGCCACGGCTCCGCGACTGGGGTCAAATACGTTTATTACACGCCAAATATTTCATCCTGAGTTTTCCCCTGGATGTCAGTTATTATGAGACGTGGGTTTCAGGTAAAAGGGGGTCAGTTTAAAGAAGATGCGAGAGGCAAGTCTTCTTTAACACAGAGGGTGGTAAGTGCTTGGAATGTCTTGCCTGGGGGAAGTGGTAGAAGCAGATACGATTACTCCTTAGTGTCCAAAGATGTGTAGGTTAGGGGGATTGGTCATGCTAAATTGTCCCTTAGTGTCCAAAGATGTGCGGGTTAGGGGTGGATTGGCCATGCTAAATTGTCCCTTAGTGTCCAAAGATGTGCGGGTTAGGGGTGGATTGGCCATGCTAAATTGTCCCTTAGTGTCCAAAGATGTGTAGGTTAGGGTGGATTGGCCATGCTAAATTGTCCCTTAGTGTCCAAAGATGTGCAGGTTAGGGGGATTGGCCATGCTAAATTGTCCCTTAGTGTCCAAAGATGTGCAGGTTAGGGGGATTGGCCATGCTAAATTGTCCCTTAGTGTCCAAAGATGTGCAGGTTAGGGTGGATTGGCCGTGCTAAATTGTCCCTTAGTGTCCAAAGATGTGTAGGTTAGGGTGGATTGGCCATGCTAAATTGCCCCTTAGTGTCCAAAGATGTGCACGGCTTGCTGTTCGTGGGAAAGCAGACGATGATCTACCCCAGGGCCTTTGGTGTGATGAACCAGCCACTGGGTCACAACCTCCTGGGTCTCCAATACCTTGAGGACACGTCCAGGTGAGGTGTGGAGTTGGCAGTTGTTGACTGTTGACAGCTGGGAGTGAGTTATCGATGGCTGTAACCTCTGGAGTCTTGACGTTTGGGAAGGACGTTGGAGGAAGCGAGCAGAGAAGGAAAGCTCAGCTGACTGAGAGGAGGGTCCAGGGAAATGAGAGGCCAGGGAATCGTGCACCTTCTCAGCCCCACTGCCTTCCTCTGCAGCAGAGACTGGGCCACGTCAGAGTGAGACCCCGAGACACAGCGGATGATGTTTAACTCGGGGTTGACCATCCCAGCGTAAACCGTCACCTCACGTGATGGGAAACAAAATGTATTGAGGGATCAGGGGGTGAATGAGAGATCGGACCAGCCACAGGCTCGTTGAGCGGAGGAGGAACAGGCCGGAGGGGCCTCCCCTGCTCCGATATTGAACTGGGGCTGCAGCGGGAGGGTCTCGCGCCCGCGATAACGGAAGTGCCTGACGCTGCCACTGCTTGTCCCCTCCTACAGGTCTTTGAGCCCGACTTCAGAAAGCCCTACGTCAACGTGAACCGCTGGTTCCTGACCTGCGTGAACCAGGCCGAGTTCACCCGGGCCCTGGGAGCGGTGAGGCTCTGTGAGAAGATTGTGCCCGTGACCACTGAGAAATGTACAGGTGAGCGGAGGGGTCCGACCCGAGTTGTTATTGTCACGTGGATGGGGGAATGCGGTGAGAAGTATTGGCCGCAATTCTCCCGTCACGAGCTGCACCCTTTCTGCTGGGTCGCGGTGGGGAGACGCGCGTCTGCGGCCGTGTACCGGGATTTGCACGTGCGCCGGGGACACGTGCGCCCCTCCCAGAGCTGGCGAACAGTCGCTGGTCAGACTGCGCTGGAAAAAGACAGTAGGACTAGGGGGCACAGCCTCAAGATAAAGGGGGGCGGTTTAGAACGGAGTTGAGGAGGAACTTCTTCACTCAAAGGGTGGTGAATCTCTGGAATTCTCTGCCCGTTGAAGTGGTGGAGGCTGCCTCGCTAAATATTTTTAAGACGCGGGTTGATGGGTTTTTGATAAGAGAGGGGATTAAGGGTTATGGGGAGAGGGCGGGAATGTGGAACTGAGCCACGACAGATCAGCCATGATCTTATTGAATGGCGGGGCAGGCTCGAAGGGCTGGATGGCCTACTCCTGCTCCTATTTCTTATGTTAAACCAGCGGGAAGACGGATAAGACATTTAAGTATTTACAAAATGGATTTTAAATGTGTTTAGCAGGTTATTATCGGGGATTTTCAGGTCCAGATTGAATCTCCCACCTCGCCAGGCGTACTTCATTCCAGTAGACTAGCTCCCCACGTTCGGGGAACTAGCGGGAGACCCCGCCAGAGTGAAAGGGTTGGCAGTCAGGGTCCCCCCCCCCCCCCCCCCCCAGGGGGTCGGTCAGCGGGAGTGGGGGGTTGATGCCCTCTGGGCACCCTGGCACTGACCAAGGGGCAAAATGCCCATGCCCATGCACCTTGGCATTGCCCATCAGGCAGTGCCAAGGGAGTGGAGCCTGCAGACGGCAGGGCCTAGGGGTGATCGGTGGGGTTGGGTGGGTGGAGGGGGGGGTGTCCCGCTGCCATTCTCCATTGGGATTGGCCTGGGATGGAGGGAAGGCAGTGATTGAGAGAGGGGAGAGGGTCTGTTGGGGTGAGGGGGTTGTGGGGGGGGGGGTGTGGGCTGTACATCGGGGTGCTCTGGGGCAGCCACAGAGTTATCGAGGCTGGCTGCGATTAGGGGGCTGGAGGGGCAGTGCTGGGGGCGTCCAGGGCTGGCCAGCGAGTCTGACAGATGGGGACCACTGTGCGTGCGCAGAACTCGAAACTCCGGTGTGAATAGGCCCTGTCCCCCCCCAGGGTTTTAATGACTGGGACCTCTGCAGTGCAGAGTGCGGAGATCCCGGTGAGAAGCTGAACTGACAGAACAGTTGGGATCTACAACAGTTTTCCCACCAATTCAGCACTTCTGGAAGAATCACCTCCATTGTTCCTTATGTGCTACGCATACAAAGCATACCGTTCATAGAGTACTTAGGAGAGAAGGAAAGGAGAGGGTGCAGAATGTAGTGTTACAGTCACAGCGAGGGTGTAGAGAAAGATCAGCTTAATGCGAGGTAGGTCCATTCAAACGTCTCATTGAGACGTATAAGATGATGAATGGGATGGATAGGATAGAGGTGGAGAGACTCTTCCTGCTCAGAAAGGACAATAGGACTAGGGGGCACAGCCTCAAGATAAAGGGGAGGAGGTTTAGAATGGAGTTGAGGAGGAACTTCTTCACTCAAAGGGTGGTGAATCTCTGGAATTCTCTGCCCGTTGAAGTGGTGGAGGCTGCCTCGCTAAATATTTTTAAGACGCGGGTTGATGGGTTTTTGATAAGAGAGGGGATTAAGGGTTATGGGGAGAGGGCGGGAATGTGGAACTGAGCCACGACAGATCAGCCATGATCTTATTGAATGGCGGGGCAGGCTCGGAGGGCTAGATGGCCTACTCCTGCTCCTATTTCTTATGTTCTTATGTTCTTAAAACTCTGACAGCAGCAGGGAAGAAGCTGTTCTTGAGTCGGTCGGTACGGGAGCTCAGACTTTTGTATCTTTTACCCGACGGGAGAAGGTGGAAGAGAGAATGTCCGGGGTGTGTGGGGTCCTTAATTATCCCGGCTGCTTTTCCCCGAGGCAGCGGGAAGTGTAGACAGAGTCAATGGATGGGAGGCTGGTTTGTGTGATGGACTGGGGCTACATTCACCACCCTTTTGTAGTTCCTTGCAATCCTTGAATGGCAGCATTCTCATTGTGTTGTGAAACAAGGGGCTGAATGGCCTCCTTCCTGCCGCTGATGGCCTTCTCCTCTTGGTCTCCTTCCTGCCGCTGATGGCCTCCTCCTCTTGGTCTCCTTCCTGCCGCTGATAGCCTCCTCCTCTTGGTTCCGCAGGGCAGCAGCAGCAGCCAGAGGAGCAGAACGCCCTCAGCCCGGGTGTGTCCCCCCAGGTGGAGGAGGTACCGGCTAAGAAGACTCCGGCGCAGCTGAAGAAGGAGGCGCTGAAGAGGGAGAAGATGGAGAAGTTCCTGCAGAAACAGGACAAGCTGAAGGAGCAGCAGCAGAGGCAGCCAGAGGTCAGTGCAGGGGGAGAACGTCAGTCAGAGACCAGAGTGCGGGGAGCGGGGTTTAACTATTAAAAACAGACATTGACGACATTGCAACTCGGTTTGCCTCCGACGCTGGGAATGTGGGAGACAGTGACCTAGTGCTTAATCTCTTAATCCACAAACTCAGCTAATGTTCTGGGGACCCCGGGTTCGAATCCCGCCACGGCAGGTGGTGGAACTCAATTAAACAAATCTGGAATTAAGAATCTACTGATGACCATGAAACCATGGGCGGCACGGTGGTTAGCACTGCTGCTTCACAGCTCCAGGGTCCTGGGTTCGATTCCCGGCTCGGGTCACTGTCTGTGTGGAGTTTGCACATTCTCCTCGTGTCTGCGTGGGTTTCCTCCGGGTGCTCCGGTTTCCTCCCACAGTCCAAAGACATGCGGGTTAGGTTGATTGGCCATGATAAAATGCCCCTTAGTGTCCAGGGATGCGTAGGTTAGAGGGATTAGTGGGTATAATATGTAGGGATATGGGGATAGGGCCTGGGTGGGATTGTGTTCGGTGCAGACTCGATGGGCCGAAGGGCCTCTTTCTGCACTGTAGGGTTTCTATGATCCTTTCTTTCTTTCTTTCTAATGGGCGGCATGGTAGCACAGTGGTTAGCACTGCTGCTTCATAGCTCCAGGGTCCTGGGTTCGATTCCTGGCTCGGGTCACTGTCTTTGTGGAGTTTGCACATTCTCCTCGTGTCTGCGTGGGTTTCCTCTGGGTGCTCCGGTTTCCTCCCACAGTCCAAAGATGTGCAGGTTAGGTGGATTGGCCGTGCTAAAATTGCCCTTAGTGTCCTGAGATGTGTAGGTTTAGAGGGATTAGCGGGTGTAATATGTAGGGATTGTGGTTAGTACAGACTCGATGGGCCGAAGGGCCTCTTTCTGCACTAAAGGGTTTCTGTGATTCATTGTCGATTGTCGTGAAAGCCCATCTGGTCCCTTTAGGGAAGGGAAATCTGCCATCCTTACCCGGTCTGGTCTACATGTGACTCCAGAGCCACAGCAATGGGGTTGACACTTAACCACCCTCTGAAATGGGCGAGTGCGACACTCAGGGCAGCTGGGGACGAGCAGCAAATACTGGGCCCAGCCAGCGACGCCTGTGACCCACGAATGAATAAAGAAAAAAGAAATCAAAAGCGAGAACTCGAGGAAAGTTTCCCAGTGGAGGCTGGATCTGTGGATGGCCTTTGAGCTGGAAGATTATCCGTAAAGTCTGGAATTTTACTGATGTGAGATGAGCTAATTCAGTCCTTTGGAAGTCCCTACCACCCCCACCCTCTCCCCTGGACACTCAATGAGTTTGTTTAAGACTAAGAATGTTTTTGGACAGGGAGAGATATCACGGGTGGGCGGGAAAAGAGGACTTTGAGGCTGAAGATTGGCCACGATCTTCCGGAACGGTGGAACAGACTCCAGGGAGCGATATGCGAATGTAGGTGCGGAAGGAGGCCATTCAGCCCCTCGAGCTTGGCCAACAACTGCTGGGCTAACCAGCGATAGCCACATCCTGTTTGTGAATTATAAAGAGGAACCCACAGTCAGCCCTGAGGCTTCCGACTTTCCCCACTCCAAGGGATCCGGACCACGGGATGGGAAACTGATGGATTTTTAATAATTTTCTCTCTTTCCATTCCTGCCCCCTCTCCCCTCCCCCCACACCGCCATCCCTCAGAAAAAGGCCAAAATGGAGAAAAAAGAGAAGAAGGATTTGGGAGTGATTACGTATGACATCCCGACAGCTCCTGGAGAGAAGAAAGGTGAGGCGGATTCAGCGTCTAACGTCTAATCTCCAGCAAGCTCGCACCATTAGGCTGCTACTGGCACAGTGGTTTAGCGCTGCTGCCTCACAGCGCCAGGGACCCGGGTTCCATTCCCGGTGACACAGTGGGTTAGCACTGCTGCCTCACAGCGCCAGGGACCGGGGTTCCATTCCCGGTGACACAGTGGGTTAGCGCTGCTGCCTCACAGCGCCAGGGACCCGGGTTCCATTCCCGGTGACACAGTGGGTTAGCACTGCTGCCTCACAGCGCCAGGGACCGGGGTTCCATTCCCGGTGACACAGTGGGTTAGCGCTGCTGCCTCACAGCGCCAGGGACCCGGGTTCCATTCCCGGTGACACAGTGGGTTAGCACTGCTGTCTCACAGCGCCAGGGACCCGGGTTCCATTCCCGGTGACACAGTGGGTTAGCGCTGCTGCCTCACAGCGCCAGGGATCCGGGTTCCATTCCCGGTGACACAGTGGGTTAGCACTGCTGCCTCACAGCGCCAGGGACCCGGGTTCCATTCCCGGTGATACAGTGGGTTAGCACTGCTGCCTCACAGCGCCAGGGACCCGGGTTCCATTCCCGGTGACACAGTGGGTTAGCGCTGCTGCCTCACAGCGCCAGGGACCTGGGTTCCATTCCCGGTGACACAGTGGGTTAGCACTGCTGCCTCACAGCGCCAGGGACCCAGGTTCCATTCCCGGTGACACAGTGGGTTAGCGCTGCTGCCTCACAGTGCCAGGGACCCGGGTTCCATTCCCGGTGACACAGTGGGTTAGCACTGCTGCCTCACAGCGCCAGGGACCCGGGTTCCATACCCGGTGACACAGTGGGTTAGCACTGCTGCCTCACAGCGCCAGGGACCCGGGTTCCATTCCCGGTGACACAGTGGGTTAGCACTGCTGCCTCACAGCGCCAGGGACCCGGGTTCCATACCCGGTGACACAGTGGGTTAGCGCTGCTGCCTCACAGCGCCAGGGACCCGGGTTCCATTCCCGGTGACACAGTGGGTTAGCACTGCTGCCTCACAGCGCCAGGGACCCGGGTTCCATAGCCGGTGACACAGTGGGTTAGCACTGCTGCCTCACAGCGCCAGGGACCCGGGTTCCATTCCCGGTGACACAGTGGGTTAGCACTGCTGCCTCACAGCGCCAGGGACCCGGGTTCCATTCCCGGTGACACAGTGGGTTGCGTGTCAAAAGATCCCTGAAGGTAGCAAAACAGGTAGATACAGTGGCTGAGAAGGTGTATGGGATACTTGCCTTTATTAGCCGAGGCATTGAATATAAGAGCAAGGAGGTTACGATGAAGCTGTCTAACTCACTGGCCGCAGCTGGAGGACTGTGCGCAGTTCTGGTCTCCACACTATCGGAAGGATGTGATTGCTGTGGAGGGGGTGCAGAGGAGGTTCACCAGGATGCTGCCTGGGATGGAGCGTTCCAGTGATGAAGAGAGGCTGGTTAGACTGGGGTTGGAAGGTGAGAGTTTGGGCCACGATCCCTAACGTACTGTTTCTCCACACTGTAGACGTGAGCTGCCCAATGCCGGACTCGTACAGCCCGCAGTACGTGGAAGCAGCTTGGTACCCCTGGTGGGAGAAGCAAGGATTCTTCAAACCCGAGTACAAGGTAAGTGGCATTCCTCGGCGGGGCTGGGGCGATCCGACGGCGTTCCGCCTTCTGGACTGTCGGGATTCTGTGATTGGTGTTAAAAACCCATCTCGTTCACCAATGGAAGGAAATCTGCCTTCCTTACTCGGTCTGGCCTACATGTGAGTCCAGAGCCACAGCAATGTGGCTGACTCTTAATTACCCTTGGAAATGCCCAAGCGAGACACACAATTAAGGATGGGCAATAAATGCTGGCCCAGTGACACCCATATCCCGCGAACGAATGGAGAACAAGCTCAAAGTTGTTAGGAAGGCTTATGGGATGTTAGCCTTTCTAGGAAGGGGCTTAGAGTATAAAAGCTGCCGTCTAATGCTTCAGGTATACAGAACGTTGGTTAGACCGCATTTGGAGTACTGCGTCCAGTTCTGGTCACCTTACTACCGGAAGGACGTGGAGTCTCTGGAAAGGGTGCAGAGGAGGTTTACCAGGATGTTGCCTGGCATGGGGGGACTGGGTTACGAGGAGAGATTGAAGAGACTGGGGCTCTTCTCCTTGGAAAGACGGAGATTGAGAGGGGACATGATAGAGGTATATAAGATACTGAAGGGAATAGATAGAGTTAATAGTGAGAGACTGCTCCCTAGACTGGGTACGAACACGAGAGGTCATCACTTAAGGGTGAGGGGGGGGGAGGTATAATTTGGAGGTAAGAGGAAGGTTCTTTACGCAGAGAGTTGTGGGGGTCTGGAATGCGCTACCGAGTAGGGTGGTGGAGGCAGGAACGTTGGACTCGTTTAAGAGGCAGTTAGATAGGCACATGAGTGAAACGAGAATGGAGGGATATGGTAGGGGCTATTAAATAGGGTTAAACCTCGGGAGACACCGGAAGGGCAGGCTGTATGATTAATATTTTTTGTCTTTATTCCACAGGTGGAGGTCCACCTCGTGTCAAACGAGGGGCATGCACACGGTGGGTCGTGCGTAGGCTGCTCTTGGAAGTCCAGGAGTGGCCTAGTACTTCGTGTCGGTGTGTGTGCTTAATCCTGGACCGATAGACGGGCGCCGCAACAGCTCAGTGACTAGCACTGCTAGCTGTGCAGATACATGGATTTGGGCCTGTGTCTGTGGGAGTTTGCGCATTCTCCCTGTGGTTGCGTGGGTTTCCTCCGGGCGCTCCGGTTTCCTCCCACACCCCAAAGATGTGCTCTTAGGCTAATCGGTTTCTACCAAATTGACACTATTTCTTCCCCGAATCTGACTGAGTAGGGTTCCATTCGTAGACACGCAGGGTAGAATAGGTGTAGGGTGATGCGGCGGCGCAGGCTCGTTGGGCCGAAGGGCCTGTTTCCCGTGCTGGGTTGTTCTTTGTTCTTTGTTCAAAGTGCCGTTGAAATCCAAGTTGTGGTCTTGGAGTCGATGTGACGTTGAAGCTGTTTCTCTTTCTGCTCCCACAGCGCAAGATCTCGGAGCCGAACCCAAAGGGGATGTTCATGATCTGCATCCCCCCGCCCAACGTGACGGGCTCCCTGCATCTGGGCCACGCTCTGACCAACGCCATCCAGGACTCGCTCACCCGCTGGTAAAGCCCTCCCCCCACCCCACCTCCCCGCTGCAATCGGTACCCTGGGCACTGCCTCACCTGCCTGCATTTGACGATCGGGCAGGGGACGTCTGCGGGATAGGGATTCGTGGGACGTCCCGGTGGGAGTGGGCTTTGGACTGCGGCCCTCCAACACAATTCCAGGCCGGCCCATCCCCTAAAAGTCTTTCCCAAGTTGGTTGAAGGGTGGTTGGTTCGAGTGCCACGAGGGGATCCTCTCCGAGACTGGAGTCCCACTGAATTCAAGGGCTTGGGTGATGGGGGGATGGATTGGAAATATTGACCCCTCCCTGCCCCGGATGGGGCATTTTCCACCTGCTGTTGACTGGATTCCAATAGGTTCCTCTTGTCTCTTTTCCTCTCTGTGCCCAGGCACCGGATGCGGGGAGCGACCACCCTGTGGAACCCGGGCTGCGATCACGCTGGCATTGCCACGCAGGTGGTGGTGGAGAAGAGGCTGTGGCGCCAGTCCCGGCGGACCCGGCACGACCTGGGCCGCCAGAGCTTCATCGAGGAGGTGTGGAAGTGGAAGAACGAGTGAGTGCGGCGGAAACGACGCCTGCCCCGTCCCGCCCTGCCCTGCCCCGTCCCACCCTGCCCCGCCCCGTCCCACCGGCACTTTATCGGGGGCAGTGGGGTGGTGGGGATCAGGATTCCTGGATCCCAGTTGAAGTTCCTCCGTTCGTTGTCAGGGGCTATGGTGGGGTTTGGATTTGATGGGAGGTGTGGCAGCGGGTTGTTTGAGAGGGAGGAATTCATGTAGGGGGGGGCATTGTTTCAGTTTGCCCACAGTTGGTGCCAGTGGTTTAATTGACTGGGCTCCGAGTGTGGCATCCTCCGGTTGGGAACAGGGCACACTTCTCCCCATGTCCGATTCCTCACTGACCCATGAAACTGGAGTCTCTGCGCCAGTTTCCCAGTGTCTGGAAGGCCCGTCCTCCACTGTGTTGTCCCAGCAGCCGGATACGTGTCCACAGGGATTGTGCTAGGTTCAATTCCGGCCTTGGGTCACTCTGGAATCTGCACATTCTCCCCATGTCTGCGTGGGTTTCCTCCGGGTGCTCTGGTTTCCTCCCACAGTCCGGAAGACCTGCTGGTTAGGTGGATTGGCTGTGCTAAATTCTCCCTCGGTATCAGGGGGCAGACAGGGTAAGTATGTGCAGTTACGGGAAGAGGGTCTGCGTGGGATTGTTGTTGGTCCAGACTCGATGGGCCAAATGGCCTCTTTCTAGGGATTCTGTGGTTTTATAAGACTGTTCTCATTGGAGAGAGAGAAGGTTAAGAGGAGATTTGGTCATGAAGGGGCTGGACAGAGTAGAGAGTCAGAAAAGAAATGAGAGGGCACAGATTTAAAGTGATTTACAGAAGAAGCAAATATGATAGGAAAACTTTTTCACACAGCGAGTGGTTAGGATCTGGAATGTACTGTCTGAGTGTGTGGTGGAGACAGATTCACACAGCGAGTGGTTAGGATCTGGAATGTACTGTCTGAGAGTGCGGTGGAGACAGATTCACACAGCGAGTGGTTAGGATCTGATATGCACTGTCTGAGAGTGTGGTGGAGACAGATTCACACAGCGAGTGGTTAAGGTCTGGAATGTACTGTGAGAGTGCGGTGGAGACAGATTCACACAGCGAGTGGTTAGGATCTGGAATGTACTGTCTGAGAGTGTGGTGGAGACAGATTCGCACAGCGAGTGGTTAGGATCTGGAATGTACTGTCTGAGAGTGTGGTGGAGACAGATTCACACAGCGAGTGGCTAGGATCTGGAATGCACTGTCTGAGAGTGTGGTGGAGACAGGTTCAACCAAGAAATTCAGGAGAGAATTAGATGATTATTTGAGTTGAAACAATACGTAGGGATACAGGGGAAAAAGGCTGGGGAAATGGCTCTAAGTCATGACACTAGTTGGGGGAACCCGAGGGGTCGATTTGCCTCCTTCTGCACTGTAACTGCCCTGTGATTAAAGCTCGCTCTTGTATGAATGCTCAGCAACTGTTTCATTGTCCAGGAAAGGTGACCGGATTTATCACCAGCTGCGGAAACTGGGATCGTCTCTGGACTGGGACCGGGCCTGCTTCACTATGGACCCTGTGAGTACGCCTCGGGCAGGCTAAGGGGACCTCAGGGGCTGCCTGGAGGCAGGGACGGAGAACTCAGTAACCACAACCACCGTCCAATCTGCACTGCGCAGTTCCTCCCAGCATCACACAAGTACAGCCTGGGGGACAGATCAGCCAGTGCATTATCCAAGATTCTGAGGGGGCTTATCAGGGCAGACACCGAGAGGTTTAAGAACATAAGAATTAGGAGCAGAATAGGCCATTCAGCCCTTTGAGCTTGTTCTGCTATTCAATCTGATCTCTCCCTGGTCTCAAATCCACCTCCCCACCTCTTCCCAACATCCCTTTAACCCATTTTTAAATCAGAAATATATCTACCTCCCCCTAGAAACCATTCAATGATTCAGATTCCACCGAGCTATTGGAGTTCCACAAATTCACCACCCTCTGTGAGAACTAGCTTCTCCTCATCTCGGTTTTAAATCTACCACCCCTCAGCCTGTGACCTCTTGTTTGAGATTGCCCCACACAGGGAAACATTTAGTCTACATTTACTCTATCAATCCCTTTTATAACTGGAGCGGATCTCATATTTAACCTCTCCTCGTGCGTCAACTCTTTCATCCCTGGAATCAGTCTGGTGAACCTCTCTCTGAACTGCCTCCAACATCACCACATCCTTTCTCAAATAAGGAGACCACAACTGGACACAGTACTCCAGACGTGGTCTCACTGACACCCTGTACAATTGCAACAACACACGTCTACTTTTATACTCCAGTCCCTTTACAATATCTCATCGGCCTTTTTCATTCCGTGCTGCGCCTGCATACCAACTTTCTACGATTCATGAACAAAGACCCCCAGATCCCTCTGCCCAGAAGTTTGTTCCCCTCGCTGTCTGGGGAAATCAGGACCACACGGGCACGGTTTCAAGGGCATTGAGAGAGCGCGGTTCCTGGTGGCATCTCAGGTAGTTCAGGTCATGTCAGCCCTCTCCCACTAACACCATACCCACTTGCCCAGCCCTAGCTGTGTGTATCCTACACTCAGAGTTGTGAACCTTTGGCATTCTGCACCGCCAGAGGGTTCTGGACACTCCGTTGTGGAATATATTTGAGGCTGAGGCGGACTGGAGTTCCGTCTCTCGAGGAATAAGGGAACAAGCACGGTCGTGTTGAATTGCGGAGAAGGTTTGAGGTCCGAGTGAGCTATTCCCCCCCCCCCCCCCAATTCCTTCTGTTCTTCTCAAGTCTGTTCCATGTCTGAAACATTGTCACCAGTCACTTTCTCCATGAACCTCCAACCAGACTCTGTAATCAGGAAGATAAAAGCGCTCCTTGCTGCCAAGTTAGAAAGATGTGGAAATTTCTCAGAGGGAGATATTTTCATTTGTATCGTGTTTCTAGTGTTGGATGTTCATCTGTGCCTCAGACGGAGAGTGTGATCTCCGGGGGGTCTCGGACGGAGAGTGTGATCTCCGGGGGGTCTCGGATGGAGAGTGTAATCTCCGGGGGGTCTCGGACGGAGAGTGTGATCTCCGGGGGGTCTCGGACGGAGAGTGTGATCTCCGGGGGGTCTCGGACGGAGAGTGTAATCTCCGGGGGGTCTCGGACAGAGGGTGTAATCTCCGGGGGGTCTCGGACGGAGAGTGTAATCTCCGGGGGGGGGGCGGGGTCTCGGACGGAGAGTGTAATCTCTGGGGGGTCTCGGACGGAGAGTGTAATCTCTGGGGGGTCTCAGACGGAGAGTGTAATCTCCGGGGGGTCTTGGATGGAGAGTGTAATCTCCGGGGGGTCTCGGACGGAGAGTGTAATCTCCGGGGGGTCTCGGACGGAGGGTTTAATCTCCGGGGGTCTCGGACGAAGGGTTTAATCTCCGGGGGGGGGGTCTTGGACGGAGAGTGTAATCTCCGGGGGGTCTCGGACGGAGGGTGTAATCTCCGGGGGGTCTCGGACGGAGGATGTAATCTCCGGGGGGTCTCGGGCGGAGGGTGTAATCTCCGGGGGGTCTCGGGCGGAGGGTGTAATCTCCGGGGGGTCTCGGACAGAGGGTGTAATCTCCGGGGGGGTGGGGGGGGTGGTCTCGGACAGAGGGATTAAGTAGATGATTAATGATTATCTCTTTCTCTTACAGAAACTCTCTCAGGCAGTTGAAGAAGCTTTTATCAGGCTGCATGACGAGGGAGTGATCTACCGGAGCACACGATTGGTCAACTGGTCCTGTACGCTCAACTCTGCCATCTCTGACATCGAGGTAGGCGCCTGTGATTGGTGAGACTGTTCTGACTTGCACACTTCTGAGCGTGTGCGCTGTTCCCACACATGTTGGCACAGTGGGTTAACACTGCTGGCTCACAGTGCCAGGGACCCGGCTTCCATTCCAGTCTGTGTGGAGCCTGCAAGTTCTCCCCATGTCTGCGTGGGTTTCCTCTGGGTGCTCCGGTTTCCTCCCTCAGTCCAAAGATGTGCAGATTCGGGTGTATTGGCCATGCTAAATTGCCCCTTAACATCCAAAGATATGGAGCTTAGGGTGGATTGGCCATGCTAAATTGCCCCTTAATATCCAAAGATATGGAGCTTAGGGTGGATTGGCCATGCTAAATTGCCCCTTAATATCCAAAGATATGGAGCTTAGGGTGGATTGGCCATGCTAGATTGCTCCTTAATATCCAAAGATATGGAGCTTAGGGTGGATTGGCCATGCTAAATTGTCCCTTAGTGTCCAGGGTAGGGAGGAGGGAAGAAGAAGAGAGCATGAGGAGGGCACCAAGGACAATGGAAGGCTGAAATATCTGGCCAGTTTATTAATGATGGGATAAGCAATCTGTAGTTGGGAGAGGGGAGGGGAGAATTGGGAGAGGGGGAGATGGGGGTCGGCTACTGGCTCAGAATCAGCGCGGTCTGGCAAGTGCAATGACCTGATGAAAGCTCGGCTGAGTTTCACACTGAGATGCCTTTCTCCCGCCAGGTGGACAAGAAGGAGCTGACGGGACGGACACTCCTCCCCGTGCCCAACTACGCAGAGAAGGTGGAGTTTGGGGTTCTGGTCTCCTTTGCGTATAAAATTGAGGGATCGGGTGAGTCGTGACGAATGCTGAGCTGTGTCCAGTTGCATGTAGGGGTTGAAGTGGTAATGCTGTATCGCAGCCGGTCACCAAATCACTTCCAGCTCCCTGGCACCCGGATGTGATTCTTCATCAGCAGGACTTTGGCCCATTATCACCTCCCTGGGTCCCTGATATCATTGAGAAACTCCAATCTGAAACAATGCCTCACCAATGGCTCTTCCAGTTAAATTTGTACCCACTTTCCTGCTGCCTGTTTAACCGTGCTGGCTTTGATTTTGCTAACCGCTCTGTCACGTCACATTTTATAGAAAGCCTTTTGAAAATCCCAATAAACATCTACCCTCAGCATTCCCTCTCTCCTTACTGGCTGGTGGACCCTAACACCCATCCCTTACTTTTAAACAGTGACTCCCTCATTCTGGATTCTCCCACCAGAGCCAACATCCTCTGAGCATCCAGCATAGTCGAGAGCTTCAAGTTTTTAGGTATCCGGATCACCAACAACCTGTCCTGGTCCCCCCCATGCTGACACTATAGTTAAGAAAGCCCCACCAACACCTCCACTTTGTCAGGAGACTAAGGAAATTTGGCATGTCCGCTACGACTCTCACCAACTTTTACAGATGCCCCCCATAGAAAGCATTCTTTCTGGTTGTATCACAGCTCGGTCTGGGCTCCTGCTCTGCCCAAGACCACAAGGAACTACAAAAGGGTGGTGAATGTAGCCCCAATCCATCACACAAACCAGCCTCCCATCCATTGACTCTGTCTACACTTCCCGCTGCCTCGGGGAAAAGCAGCCGGTATAATTAAGGACCCCACGCACCCCGGACATTCTCTCTTCCACCTTCTTCCGTCGGGGAAAAAGATACAAAAGTCTGAGGTCCCGTACCGACCGACTCAAGAACAGCTTCTTCCCTGCTGCTGTCAGACTTTTGAATGGACCGACCTCGCATTAAGCTGATCTTTCTCTACACCCTCGCTGTGACTGTAACACTACATTCTGCACCCTCTCCTTTCCTTCTCTATGTCTGTATAGCGCGCAAGAAACAATATTTTTCACTAATTACCATGTTAATAGAGATGAGGATCTTATATATTTCAGTAAGACCACCTCTCAATTTTCTTTTTTATTCATTCGTGGGATATGGGTGTCACTGGTCCAGCATTTATTGCCCATCCCTAGTTGCCCTTGGAGGGCAGTTGAGAGTCACCCACGTTGCTGTGTCTCTGGAGTCACATGTAGGCCAGACAGGGGTAAGAACGGCAGATTTCCTTCTCTAAACCAGATGGGTTTTTCCAACAATGGTTTTAAAGTCATCAGTAGATTCGTAATTCCGGATATCTTTTATTGAATTCTGCTGTGGCGGGATTCGAACCCTGATCCCCAGAACATTAGCTGAGTTTCTGGATTAATAGTCTAGCGATTACGCCACGAGTCCGTCACCTTCCAATAGATACAGGCCTGACCTTAACCGACCCTTTCCTCATAAGATAACCCCCTCCTTCCCCCCACACACCAGCTAAAGTATCTCTAGCCAACCTCCCACTGATAGATACGAGTTTTTGTTTAACTTCCTTCATGTTGCACGTGTGGGATTTCGCTCCGATGAGAATTTGTCACTGCCGCCCGCGACACTAATGACCCCATTCTCTCTCTGTGTCTGGGCAGACGAGGAGGTGGTAGTGGCCACCACCCGTATCGAGACCATGTTGGGCGACACTGCTGTGGCTGTGCATCCGCAGGACCCCAGATACCAGGTAATGCTCGGACGTGGTGGTGGGGGGGGGGGGAGGCGGGCGTGCAGGGTGGGGCGGGAGTGGGGGGTCACTTGGACCCGCAGATATGTGGGGTGTAATGTTTGAACCCTCTGAATTAATGTGTACAGTGTTTGACAACACAGCAAGAGGCCCTTCAGCCCATCATGTCTGTGCCAGCTATCAAGCCCCTATCTCTTCTAATCCTAGCTCTTGTCTACTGTGGCGTTCCCAGTCTAATCTGCGTTCCCCGTGTGTAATTAAACCCCTGGTACTTAAAGGAAAAGGGGGAACACTTTGAGCAACAGCAGCCCTGCTATTTTGTGTAGCCTATCCTCAGTGTCCTTGGGTAAGAGTGGGCCCCCTCGTCTTGCTGTGAACAACTTCCTGGGACGTGGGTGTTGCTGGCTAGACCAGCATTTACTGCCCATCCCTGACTGCCCCTTGAGAAGGTGGTGGATAATCCGCCACCTTGAACCCGCTGCAGCCTCTGAGGTGTAGGGACACCCACAGTGCTGTTAGGGAGGGAGCTCCAGGATTTTATCCCAGCGACAATGAAGAAACGGCCAAAAGTTGGGATGGTGAGTGACTCGGAGGGGAACCTCCAGGTGGGGGGGGGTGCCCCAAGGTATCTGCTGCCCTCGTCCTTCTAGATGGTGGTGGGTTTGGAAGGCGCTGCCTAAGGAGCCTTGGTGAGTCGCTGCGGGGCGTCTTGTAGATGGTACACAGGGCTGCGTGGGTGGTGGAGGGAGAGAGTGTTTGTGGATGGGTTAGCAATCCAGCGGGGGCTGCTTTGTCCTGGATGGTGTCGCGCTTCTCGAGTGTTGTTGGGAGCCGCACCCACCCAGGGCAAGAGTGTGTTTGTGTGAGAGACACAGGAGCGGACCCTTCAGCCCGTTGAATGTGTTCTGAACTGGCCGAGGGCGACCCTCAGCTCGAGGGGCATTTAGAGACGGGCATCAAATACTCCATTTCGCCCGGGTCCCTTGGATGGGAAAGCGGGGGGGGTGCGATTTGACTCACCTAATTAGCCCCACTTCCCTCAACTGTAGACGTCATCCCCTTTTTGAAAGTTTTGTATTTGTTCTTGGGTGTTGCTGGCTGCCCCTGTCCGCATCTCCCGTCCCTAACTGCCCCTTGAACTGAGCGTCTCACTCGGCCATTTCAGAGGGCAGTTGAGAGCCAACCACGTTGCTGTGGGTCTGGAGTCACCTGTAGGCCAGACCGGGGTAAGGACGGCAGATTTCCTTCCCTAAAGGGAACCGGATGGGATTTTCCGACAACGGGGCCATCGGTAGATTCTCGATTCCGGATATTTTTAATTGAATTCAAATTCCACCCTCTGTCGTGGTGGGATTCGAACCCGGGTCCCCCAGAGCGTCTCTGGATTACTAGTCCAGTGATAACACCACTACGCCACCATCCCACCAGCTGGTTACTGTTGACTCTGTCGCCATCAATGCATCGCAGATCCTCGTGACAAATAACATCTCCTCACCTCTCTTTATTTTACATAAGAACATAAGAAATAGGAGCAGGAGTAGGCCATCTAGCCCTTCGAGCCTGCCCCACCATTCAATAAGATCATGGCTGATCTGTCGTGGCTCAGTTCCACTTTCCCGCCCTCTCCCCATAACCCTTAATCCCCTCTCTTATCAAAAACCCATCAACCCGCGTCTTAAAAATATTTAGCGAGGCAGCCTCCACCACTTCAACGGGCAGAGAATTCCACAGATTCACCACCCTTTGAGTGAAGAAGTTCCTCCTCAACTCCGTTCTAAACCGCCTCCCCTTTATCTTGAGGCTGTGCCCCCTAGTCCTACTGTCTTTTCTGAGCAGGAAGAGTCTCTCCACCTCTATCCTATCCATCCCATTCATCATCTTATACGTCTCAATGAGCTCTCCCCTCATTCTTCTAAACTCTAACGAGGCCTCTTGTTTAAAACCTGGCACTTCCTGCCACTGGAAACTCCTTGTTTATTCCTCCCGCGATTTTGGGCGTGCTGGTGGGACGCTGGCGTCCGGTGGCACAGCGTGCGGGCAGCAGGGAGTCACTTTGCAACGCGAGGGAGAGTGAGCCCCCCGCGATGATTCGAACTCGCAGTGGAGCTGACGCGGCGTCATTCTTTTGCTCTCTTCCCCGCAGAATCTGAAAGGGAAGTTTGTGATGCATCCTTTCTGCCACCGGAAGATGGCCGTGGTCTTTGACGAGTTTGTGGACATGAACTTTGGGACGGGTAAGGCTCCAATGTCCCTCCCTTGTTTTTAGCCGCTTGAAGGAACTGAAGGAGTTGCATTGGGATAGAGCCTTTCATGACGTCAGTCACCTTGCAGCCAGTGCCGTTCTTCTGTTATAAGGCTGTGCATGGCAAGATCCCACGAACGATGATGTGATAATGGCCAGATCACCTATTCTTAGTGATGTTGTTACACAGGACGTCAAGTTTGCGCATGGATACAGTGTTAGAGAATAACAATTTACATTATAAAGCCAAACTAGAACCCAATAATTCTTTCCGTTTTGGCATACGTAAGAGGGAAGGACGCTAGAAGTCATTCCACTGACAAATTCAGGATCCTTTATCAAAACAAGCTTTATTCACAACAGTATAACTCCAGGGGGGGTGGCACAGTGGGTTAGCACTGCTGCCTCACAGCACCAGGGGCCCGGGTTCGATTCCTGCCTTGGGCCACTGTCTCTGTGTGGAGTTGTACATTCTCCCCGTGTCTGCGTGGGTTTCCTCCTGGTGCTCCGGTTTCCTCTCTTGCTCCAAACATATGTGCGTTAGGTTGCTTGACCATGCTAAAATTGACCCTAGTGTCAAGAGTTCAGCAGGTATATATGTGGGGGTATGGGAATAGGGCATGGGTGGGTTTGTTCTCAGTGCAGATGGGCTGAATGGCCTCCTTTACTGAAAGGATTCAATTAAAAAAATGAAACAGCTAAACTCTTGTTTTAAGATTATTCAACTATGAAAAGAGACAATTCTACTTTCTAACAATCGCTATTTCAGTTCCAAATAAGCAACATTCTTCTGACAGACTTAAAACCCACTTTAAATATAGTTAGCAATCACAAATGTACTTGCTATAATGAATGTCAGCAACTTTTGGGTTTTTAGAGAGTTATGGAGCATTCAGAACCCTGCAAAACCCTCCTAACTTCAACCCAAACAGCCTAATTCCAACTCATTTCTGTAAAAGCGTGGTTCTTTATTTTGCCAGAGCTCCAGGACTGCATGTGAACTGTAACTTCACATGACCCTGTCAATCACCTGAATCTGAAATCCCAGGGGAACTTAAGCCAACAAAAGTCCATTAACTCCACCGAACACACCCACATGTCAGGTAGAAGTGAGTAATCATCCTGCTGTCCCAGCATCTGAGCTGTATTGCTGCAGGAAAAAGCTGAACGTAAAAACATTCTCCGGAAACATAAAAAAGACACACAATATGGAAACATGTCATTTGCTGGAGGCACCGTCTTCTCTGCTCAAACTCCCTCATAATGTAAAAAAACACTCAACAAAGAAAGTTACAGCCCTCCAAGCCTGCACCGACCACGCTGTCCATCTGAACTAAAACCCCCTACCCTCCCGGGGACCATATCCCTCTATTCTCATCCTATTTATTTGTCCAGACGCCCCTTAAAACTCACTATCGTATCTGCTGCCACTCCCTCCCCCGGTGGTGAGTTCCAGGCACCCACCACCCTTTGTGTAAAAAATCTGCCTCGTACATCTCCTTTAAACCTTGCCCCTTGCACCTTAAACCTGTGCCCCCCCGCGTAATTGACTCTTCCACCCTGGGAAAAAGCTTCTGACTATCCACTCTGTCCACACCCCTCATAATCTTGCAGACTTCTATCAGGTCTCCCCTCAACCTTCCAGTGAGAACAAACCAAGTTTCTCCAACCTCTCCTCATAGCTAATGCCCTCCATACCAGGGGCAACGTCCTGGTAAAATCTTTTCTGTCCCCTCTCCAAAGCCTCCACATCCTTCTGGTAGTGTGACAACCAGAATTGAACACTATATTCCAAGTGCGGCCTCACTAAGGTTCTATAAAGCTGCAACATGACTTGCCAATTTTTAAACTCAGTGCCTTAGTTGATGAGGGCAAGTGTGTCTTCTTGACTACCTTCTCCACCTGCGTTGCCACTTTCAGTGACCTGTGTACCTGTACACCCAGATCCCTCTGCCTATCAATACTCTTAAGGGTCCTGCCATTTGCTGCCTATTTCCCATCTGTATTAGACCTTCCAAAATGACCTTCCTATTAGTTCTCTTCTCAAATTTGGGTGAAGAATATCTATTGGCCTGGGCACGGATAAGAAATAGTTTGTCGGGAGTTTTTACGGTGATCCGAATGGGGGCAGGATGAGTTGGGATTAGGCCTCAGGCTTCGGGCCTCACCTGGAAGAAGGCAGCTGCGACAGAGCGGGGCTCCCTCAGCCCTGCACTGGGGAGAGTTAGCCTGGATTGTGGTCTTGAGTCTCGGGAGCAAGGTTTGTGACTGGATGTGGGCGGATTATCCCCCCCATTGGAATAACGGAGATATTTGGGTGTGACAGCCCCAGGGAAGTGACCACGGCAGCTACCCAACTGCTTTAATGTTTCCTTTCTCCAGGTGCTGTAAAGATCACCCCCGCTCACGACCAGAATGATTATGAAGTGGGTTTGAGACACGGTTTGGAATTCATTAGCATCATGGATGATAACGGCTACCTCATCAACGTTCCGGAACCATTCCTGGTAATCGACATAAAATTCCCATCCTCCTTGGAAAGGCCAGCGCCCATAATGCTGTAGATATTAACAATACACTTCCCATTTTAGCACACCCAAACACCCCCAGGACAGGTCCAGCACGGGGTTAGATACAGAAAAAGCTCCCTCTACACTGTCCCCCCATCAAACACCCCCAGGACAGGTCCAGCACGGGGTTAGATACAGAGTAAAGCTCCCTCTACACTGTCCCCCCATCAAACACTCCCAGGACAGGTACAGCACGGGGTTAGATACAGAGTAAAGCTTCCCTCTACTCTGTCCCCATCAAACACTCCCAGGACAGGTACAGCACGGGGTTAGATACAGAGTAAAGCTTCCCTCTACTCTGTCCCCATCAAACACTCCCAGGACAGGTACAGCACGGGGTTAGATACAGAGTAAAGCTTCCCTCTACTCTGTCCCCATCAAACACTCCCAGGACAGGTACAGCACGGGGTTAGATACAGAGTAAAGCTCCCTCTACTCTGTCCCCATCAAACACTCCCAGGACAGGTACAGCACGGGGTTAGATACAGAGTAAAGCTCCCTCTACACTGTCCCCCCCATCAAACACTCCCAGGACAGGTACAGCACGGGGTTAGATACAGAGTAAAGCTCCCTCTACACTGTCCCCCCATCAAACACTCCCAGGACAGGCATAGCATGGGGTTAGATACAGAGTAAAGCTCCCTCTACACTGTCCCCCTTCAAACACTCCCAGGACAGGTACAGCACGGGGTTAGATACAGAGTAAAGCTCCCTCTACACTGTCCCCCCATCAAACACTCCCAGGACAGGTACAGCACGGGGTTAGATACAGAGTAAAGCTCCCTCTACACTGTCCCCCCATCAAACACTCCCAGGACAGGTACAGCATGGGGTTAGATACAGAGTAAAGCTCCCTCTACACTGTCCCCCCATCAAGCACTCCCAGGACAGGTACAGCACGGGGTTAGATACAGAGTAAAGCTCCCTCTACACTGTCCCCCCCATCAAACACTCCCAGGACAGGTACAGCACGGGGTTAGATACAGAGTAAAGCTCCCTCTACACTGTCCCCATCAAACACTCCCAGGACAGGTACAGCACGGGGTTAGATACAGAGTAAAGCTCCCTCTACACTGTCCCCCCCATCAAACACTCCCAGGACAGGTACAGCACAGGGTTAGATACAGAGTAAAGCTCCCTCTACACTGTCCCCCCCATCAAACACTCCCAGGACAGGTACAGCACGGGGTTAGATGCAGTGTAAAGCTCCCTCGACACTGTCCCCCCCCATCAAACGCTCCCAGGACAGGTACAGCACAGGGTTAGATACAGAGTAAAGCTCCCTCTACACTGTCCCCATCAAACACTCCCAGGACAGGTACAGCACGGGGTTAGATACAGAGTAAAGCTCCCTCTACACTGTCCCCCCCATCAAACACTCCCAGGACAGGTACAGCACGGGGTTAGATACAGAGTAAAGCTCCCTCTACACTGTCCCCCATCAAACACTCCCAGGACAGGTACAGCACGGGGTTAGATACAGAGTAAAGCTCCCTCTACTCTGTCCCCATCAAACACTCCCAGGACAGGGACAGCACGGGGTTAGATACAGAGTAAAGCTCCCTCTACACTGTCCCCCCATCAAACACTCCCAGGACAGGTACAGCACGGGGTTAGATACAGAGTAAAGCTTTCTCTACACTGTCCCCCCATCAAACACTCCCAGGACAGGTACAGCACGGGGTTAGATGCTGTCTTTCAGGCGGGGAGCAGTGTATTGAACTGTAATCTAACCGGCTTTGATGATTGTACTGCACGTGATTTTATTTCTTCTCGTTTCCTCCTTCCACAGGGGATGAAACGCTTTGATGCTCGGAAGGCAGTGCTGGAAGCCCTGATACAGAAAGGGCTCTTCAAGGAGGTGAAGGACAATCCGATGGTGGTGCCCGTCTGCAGGTACGGAGCGCAGCCGAACCCCGTTCCGGGGCAGAGTCACACTGTTCAGAAAGGGCCATGTCTGTGAACAAAACCAGCCTCGCTTGTGAGGGGAGAGGGTCCATCATCCTGTGTGTTGCTTTGATCGAAAGATGTGGGCTGGAGGCTGTAAACATTAGGGTCAAACTCACGGCCAGTGGGAAACTGGGGTTGGGGCCTGTGTCTGCGTTTTTAAGGGAGAAGAATCATAGAGTCTGTACAGTGCAGAAGGAGGCCATGCGGCCCATCAGATCTGCACAGACTCTCCCACAGAGAATCTTACCCAGGGTCTACCCCCTGCCCTACTTAGCACGGCCAATCCACCCTAACCTACACATCTTTGGACACTAAGGGACAATTTAGCATGGCCAATCCACCCTAACCTACACATCTTTGGACACTAAGGGACAATTTAGCATGGCCAATCCACCCTAACCTACACATCTTTGGACACTAAGGGACAATTTAGCACGGCCAATCCACCCTAACCTACACATCTTTGGACACTAAGGGACAATTTAGCACGGCCAATCCACCCTAACCTACACATCTTTGGACACTAAGGGACAATTTAGCATGGCCAATCCACCCTAACCTGCACATCTTTGGACACTAAGATGCAATTTAGCATGGCCAATCCACCTAACCTACACATCTTTGGACACTAAGGGGCAATTTAGCATGGCCAATCCCCCTAACCTACACATCTTTGGACATTAAGGGGCAATTTAGCATGGCCAATCCCCCTAACCTACACATCTTTGGACATTAAGGGACAATTTAGCATGACCAATCCACCCTAACCTGCACATCTTTGGACACTAAGGGGCAATTTAGCATGGCCAATCCCCCTAACCTACACATCTTTGGACACTAAGGGGCAATTTAGCATGGCCAATCCCCCTAACCTACACATCTTTGGACATTAAGGGACAATTTAGCATGACCAATCCACCCTAACCTGCACATCTTTGGACACTAAGGGGCAATTTAGCATGGCCAATCCCCCCTAACCTGCACATCTTTGGACACTAAGGGGCAATTTAGCATGGCCAATCCACCCTAACCTACACACTTTTGGACTGGGAGGAAACTGGAGCCCCCGGAAGATACCCACACAGACACGGGGAGAACATGCAGACTCCACACAGAGTCAGCTGACCCCTGAATCGTACCCAGCGCTGTGAAGCGATATCTAATTACCCTTTGAACATCTGAGTTGAACCTGCCTCCAGTGTCTGTGCAGGGCAGAGCTCTCGGGCAGTCAGTCAGCCTCGATCGCGGGTACAGACGAGGAGTGTGGGAGGGGTGGATTTAGAATGAGGGAGGCAGGGATGGTGAGGTTGGCGGGCGGGGAAGGTGGGGCGGGCAGGCTGAGGACGGCCTCCCGTTGCTGAGACACTCGGGGGGGGGTAAGCATGGAGATAGCGAGCGAGGGAAGCTAAAACGCCGTCTCCCTCCCTCTTCCAGCCGCTCCAAGGACATCGTGGAGCCGCTGTTGAAACCTCAGTGGTACGTGCGCTGCGGCGAGATGGCGAAAATGGCAGCTGACGCCGTGAGAAACGGAGAGTTGAAGATCATTCCGGAGACGCACCTCAAAACCTGGTTTAACTGGATGGACAACATCAGGTACTGGGCCCCAATAGGTGGCTTCTGAGGCAGGACAGCTGGTAGAGCACGCTGAAAAGGCCCTTCGGCCCGTCGAGTCTGTACCCGACAATAACTACCATTAAAAGTGCGCTAATCCCGTTTTCCTGCATTCATGGTTATTATTAACCCCAATGATTAGCGAGTCGTGTGCCTCTATGCTGGAAAATCTTCCTTATCTTGCAGTGGCGCAGCGGTATTGTCACTGGACTAGTAATCCCGAGTCCCAGGCTGTAACGCTCTGGGGTCCCAGGATCGAATCCCACCCTGGCAACTGATAGAATTGAAATTTAATCAATAAAATCTGGGATCTAATCTCAGTAACGGTGACCACTGATTGTCGAAAAACCCACCTGGTTCATTAATAAGGTAAAGTTTATTTGTTATTCATAAGTCGGTTTACATTAACGCTACAATGAAGTTACTGTGAAAATCCCCCAGTCGCCACACTGTGCCTGCATGGGAATTGAACCCATGCTGTTGGCACCACTCTGCCAACCAACCAACTGAGCTAAACTGACCCTTACGCAAATAGAGTGCAGAAAAGATTTACTAGGAAGCTACCGGGACTTGATGGATTGAGTTATAAGGAGAGGCTGGATAGACTGGGACTTTTTCCTCTGGAGCGTAGGAGGCTGAGGGGTGATCTTATAGAGGTCTATAAAATAATGAGGGGCGCAGATCAGCGAGATAGTCAATATCTTTTCCCAAAGATAGGATAATCTAAAACTAGAGGGCACAGGTTTAAGGTGAGAGGGGAGAAAAATGTCCAGAGGGACAGTTTTTTTCACGCAGTGGGTGTCTGGAACAAGCTGCCAGAGGTAGTAATAGAGGCAGATACAATTTTATCTATTAAAAAGCATTTAGATAAGTTACGTGGGTACAATGGGTGTAGAGGGATACGGGCCAAATGCGGGCAATTGGGACTTGCTTAGGGGTTTAAAAAAAAGGACAGCATGGGCAAGTTGGGCTGAAGGGCCTGTTTCCACGCTGTAAACTTCTATGACCATTAGGTGGCAGTGTCGCTCCACCGACGCTCCTTTCTCACCGGACCGGTGATGTGGGTGAAACCATCCTCGGGGCTTCCTAATGTCCCCCTGAGATTAAAAATGGTCAAGGCTGAAATGGAGATGCAGTGTGTTGAACGTAGCGCGCAGAATCAGGCCATTCGTCCCATCTGGGCCTGTGATGGACGAGTTTGCCCTCTGAATGAATCGAATCCTTACCAATTTGCTTCTGTTTGGGGGATAATCTGAGACCTCCTCCTCTGGAGCCTGGAGAGAGCGAGCACTCGGTCTGGTCCGTACCCCACATTATCCCCTGTCGCAGGCGTTATACCAACATGTCGACTGATTTTAGCCTGTCAGTGAAAGCCCACATCACGAGAGAGAATTTTCATTAAATAAACCAAGCATCCTGTCTGCTCTACCACCTGCCCTTTGAATATTTTTGTATTCCTCTCCTCCTGCAATCCCCTCAGAAACTTTTATCGTTAAAACTCTCTTATTTTACAACGTGTTGAATTCAGCTGCCTTCCTGCAGTGTTGACGCCCGATATCTGCCTTCCTTGCAGGGATTGGTGTATTTCCAGGCAGCTGTGGTGGGGTCACCGCACCCCGGCGTATTTCGTAACAGTGAACGACCCCTCTGTCCCCGCCGGAGAGGTAAGGCCCCGGGAGAAAGTGTCGGCACCCCTCGCGGACCTCAGGATGGCCCACAGCAGCCAGAGACGTGTCTGAAGTGTGGTCACTGTTACAGGGAAGGCAATCGCAGAATCCCTGCGGCTCAGGGAGAGGCCATTCAGCCCATTGACCCTGCACCGACTCTACAGCAGAGCATCGTACCTAGGCCCATTACCCATCCCTGTGATTCCATGCATTTATCCCACAATTTCACCCAACTGGACACTAAGGGGTAACTTAGCACAGCCAATCCCCCTAACCTACACATCTTTGGGACACTAAGGGACAATTTAGCACGGCCAATCCACCCTAACCTACACATCTTTGGGACACTAAGGGACAATTTAGCATGGCCAATCCACCCTAACCTACACATCTTTGGACACTAAGGGACAATTTAGCACAGCCAATCCACCCTAACCTGCACATCTTTGGACACTAAGAGACAATTTAGCATGGCCAATCCACCCTAACCTGCACATCTTTGGACACTAAGGGACAATTTAGCATGGCCAATCCACCCTAACCTGCACATCTTTGGACACTAAGGGACAATTTAGCATGGCCAATCCACCCTAACCTACACATCTTTGGACACTAAGGGACAATTTAGCACAGCCAATCCACCCTAACCTACACATCTTTGGACACTAAGGGGCAATTTAGCATGGCCAATCCACCCTAACCTACACATCTTTGGGACACTAAGGGACAATTTAGCATGGCCAATCCACCCTAACCTACACATCTTTGGACACTAAGGGACAATTTAGCACAGCCAATCCACCCTAACCTGCACATCTTTGGACACTAAGAGACAATTTAGCATGGCCAATCCACCCTAACCTGCACATCTTTGGACACTAAGGGACAATTTAGCATGGCCAATCCACCCTAACCTGCACATCTTTGGACACTAAGGGACAATTTAGCATGGCCAATCCACCCTAACCTACACATCTTTGGACACTAAGGGACAATTTAGCACAGCCAATCCACCCTAACCTACACATCTTTGGACACTAAGGGGCAATTTAGCATGGCCAATCCACCCTAACCTACACATCTTTGGACACTAAGGGACAATTTAGCACAGCCAATCCACCCTAACCTGCACATCTTTGGACACTAAGGGACAATTTAGCATGGCCAATCCCCCTAACCTTCACATCTTTGGGACACTAAGGGACAATTTAGCACAGCCAATCCACCCTAACCTGCACATCTTTGGACACTAAGGGACAATTTACCATGGCCAATCCACCCTAACCTGCACATCTTTGGACACTAAGGGACAATTTAGCATGGCCAATCCACCCTAACCTGCACATCTTTGGACACTAAGGGACAATTTAGCATGGCCAATCCCCCTAACCTGCACATCTTTGGACACTAAGGGACAATTTAGCATGGCCAATCCCCCTAACCTACACATCTTTGGACACTAAGGGACAATTTAGCATGGCCAATCCACCCTAACCTGCACATCTTTGGACACTAAGGGACAATTTAGCACGGCCAATCCACCCTAACCTGCACATCTTTGGACACTAAGGGATAATTTAGCATGGCCAATCCACCTAACCTACACATCTTTGGACACTAAGGGGCAATTTAGCACGGCCAATCCACCCTAACCTACACATCTTTGGACACTAAGGGACAATTTAGCATGGCCAATCCACCCTAACCTGCACATCTTTGGACACTAAGGGACAATTTAGCATGGCCAATCCCCCTAACCTGCACATCTTTGGACACTTAGGGACAATTTAGCATGGCCAATCCCCCTAACCTACACATCTTTGGACACTAAGGGACAATTTAGCATGGCCAATCCACCCTAACCTACACATCTTTGGACACTAAGGGGTAATTTAGCATGGCCAATCCACCCTAACCTACACATCTTTGGACACTAAGGGGTAATTTAGCATGGCACCTAGCCAGCATGTCTTTCAGACTGCGGGAGGCATCCGGAAGAAACTACACGGACGCGGGGGGAGAATGTGCAGAGTCCACACAGACAATCACCCAAGACCGGAATCGAACCCAGGTTCGTGCAGGCAGCAGTGCTAACCACCGTGCTGCTGTGAAATATGACAGCTGATTTGTGGGAGCTTGCTGTGCACAAACAGGGGTGTAACAACAGCCGGATAATCTTGTCTTTTTTTTTGCGTGTGATGTTGAGTGAAGGGTAAATATTGGCTCCACCGAGGGGAGAACTGCCCTTCTGCCCAGCAGCACCGTGAGATCTTTGATACCCAGTTGAGAGGGCAGCTGGAGCCTCGGATCACTGGCTTATCCGAAAGATGGCACTGCCGTCTCTGGAACCAGGTTTCTAGTCCGGAATGGCTGGGATTCTTGCAAATGCAGTTCTTGCACTTTGGAAGGAGTAATTTGACAAGGAAGTGTATTCTGAGAGTCTGATGCTGGGAAGCTCCGTGGAACACAGAGACCCTGGCGTGTTTGTACATAAATCTCTGAAGGCGGAACAGTAGGTTAATAGAACATTACAGCGCAGAACAGGCCCTAGGTTAATAGGGTGGTGGAAAAGGCTTATGGCACACTCGCCTTTGTCAATCAGGGGATAGAATACAAAAGCAGAGAGATCAGGATGGAGTTATATCGAACTGTGGTGAGGCCGCAGCTGGAGCACTGTGTGCCGTTCTGGTCTCCACGTTATCGGAAGGGTGTGAGTGCTGTGGAGGGGGTGCAGAGGAGATTGGCCAGGATGCTGCCTGGGATGGAGGGTTTAAATGATGACGAGAGGTTGGGTAGGCTGGGGTTGTTTTCTCTGGGGCAGAGAAGGCTGAGGGGTGACCTGATCGAGGTGGGCAGGATTACGAAGGGCTTGGACAGGGTGGATAGGGAACAGCCATTCCCCTTAGCTGAACGGTCAGTTACAAGGGGACACAAGTTAAAAGTGAGGGGTGGGGGATTTGAGGAGAAGCGTTTTTACCCAGAGGGTGGTGAGGGTCTGGAATGCGCTGCCTGGGAGGGTGGTGGGGGTGGGATGCCTCACGTCCTTTAACAAGTATCTAGATGAGTTTTGGCACATCGTAACATTCAGGGCTGTGGGCCACGTGCTGGCTGGTGGGGTTAGGTGGGCAGGTCAGGGCCATTCGCGTGTGGGTACAGACCCGATGGGCCTCCTCTGCGTTGCAGTAACCTGTGAAGTGACAAACCATCCCCATCCAAATGGGTTTGGAGCAGGAGCTGGCCACTCAGCCAGCACGGAGACGATGGGCCGAATGGCCGACTCCTGTGCTATAAAACCCAGTGACGAATAAGATGACATCCCGTTCCTCTGGAAGGGTTGATGGAGTCCGAAGAGAGTCCCTGTGGTGAGGGGGCCCAGGTCAACTTGAAGCCAACTTGTTCGGGGGGTGAAGGCAGGGACACCAGGAAGGGCAGTGGGAATCTGGAACATCGCACAAACGGAGGGAATAGCGCTCGGAAAAGATGGGGCTTGGGTAGGACAGGAAGAAAACACTGAAACTGGACCGCGTTTGCAAACTGTATGGACAGTACCAAGGATGGGTCACTTTCAACATCAGCCATTAGGGAACTGGATGGCAGGGACAGGCGAGAGGGCCTGAATGGCCTCCCTGTTGGACAGACAGAGGGGCCGAGTGGTCTCCCTGCCTCCCTCGCTCCCTCTGTGTGTCTCCAGTGGTTGCAGTCGGACTGAAATCCGCACCCTCCCTTTCCGTCCAGGACGCAGACGGCTCTTACTGGGTGAGTGGCCAGACGGAGGAGGTCGCCAGACAGAAGGCAGCCGAGAAATTCAACGTCTCTCCAGACCAGATCTCGCTCCGACAAGGTGAGCTGTGTGCCCTTTCCCGTGGCTGATTGTAACCTCCCGTTCCCGACTGCTACCCCCACCCCCCCCACAACCTCACCTCGACTCCCGCCTTTATCCAAAACCTGTCTCCGAACTCAGTTTCCGTTCTCCGGAGATCCACACACCAGCGTCCCACCAAAAAAGAGCCTCCCTTCCAACAGTGCCGACCCCTTATTTTTGGCCCCCTGCCTTCTAGTCCCTTCACCGCAACGGCAAACGTCCTCCCAGCGGCAAACATCACTGCTTGCGCAGAGTCCGCATGTTCTCCCCGTGTCTGCGTGGGTTTCCTCCCACAGACGTGCTGGTTGGGGTGCGTTGGCCGTGCTAAGTTCTCCCTCAGTGTAACCCTAACAGGAGTGTGGCAACAAGGGTAATTTCACCGTAACTTCATTGCACTGTTAATGTAAGCCTTACTTGTGGCTAATAAATAAACTTCGAAAGCCAAACTGTGCAGAGTGGAACGTCTGAACCAAATCCAACCCAGCTGTTCACAGGATAACCCATTCCACCTTTGGCCCTTGGTCTGTTTGTACATTTGAGCTCTGAACTCTCCCCTCCCAGCTGCCAGTGGTGGCTCCCACCCCACTCCCACGCTAACACTTGTGGGAAAAGGGGTTTCCCGCGTTGATGGGGCGCTCTCCACAGTCCCTGGCGGTTGACCATGCACACATTCCAATGTTGGATGGAGCTGTGGGTGAGCTGGTGGCGTAACGGTATTGTCACTGGACTGGTAATCCAGAGGCCAGGCCGGTGCTCTGGGGGACACGGGGTTCAAACCCCAGCACGGCAGCTGGTGGAATTTTAATCAAGTTCAGTAAAATCTGGAATTAAAAGCTAGTCTCAATAACGGTGAAACTATCATCGATTGCTGTAAAAACTTATCTGGTTCATTAATGTCCTTTAGGGAAGGAAATCTGCTGTCCTTACCCGGTCTGACCTACACGTGACTCCAGATTCACATGCCGACACTTCCCTGCCCTCCGAAACGAGATACTCAGCTTCAAAGTCTGTATACTAGTGTCACAAGTCGGCTGAGATTAACACTGCAATGAAGTCACTGTGAAAATCCCCTAGTTGCCATACTCCTGTTGGGGTTACACTGAGGGAGAATTTAGCACGGCCCCAATGCACCCTAACCAGCACTTCTTTCAGACTGTGGGAGGAAACTGGAACACCCGGAGGAAACCCATGCAGACATGGGGAGGATGTGCAGGCTCTGCACAGACAGTGACCCAAGCCGGGAATCGAACCTGGGTCCCTGGCGCTGTGAGGCAGCAGCGCTAACCCACTGTGTCACCGGGAATGGAACCCGGGTCCCTGGCGCTGTGAGGCAGCAGTGCTAACCCACTGTGTCACCGGGAATGGAACCCGGGTCCCTGGCGCTGTGAGGCAGCAGTGCTAACCCACTGTGTCACCGGGAATGGAACCCGGGTCCCTGGCGCCGTGAGACAGCAGTGCTAACCCACTGTGTCACCGGGAATGGAACCCGGGTCCCTGGTGCCATGAGGCAGCAGTGCTAACCCACTGTGTCACCGAGAATGGAACCCGGGTCCCTGGCGCTATGAGGCAGCAGTGCTAACCCACTGTGTCACCGGGAATGGAACCCGGGTCCCTGGCGCCGTGAGGCAGCAGTGCTAACCCACTGTGTCACCGGGAATGGAACCCGGGTCCCTGGCGCTGTGAGACAGCAGTGCTAACCCACTGTGTCACCGGGAATGGAACCCGGGTCCCTGGCGCCGTGAGGCAGCAGTGCTAACCCACTGTGTCACCGGGAATGGAACCCGGGTCCCTGGCGCTGTGAGGCAGCAGTGCTAACCCACTGTGTCACCGGGAATGGAACCCGGGTCCCTGGCGCTGTGAGACAGCAGCGCTAACCCACTGTGTCACCGGGAATGGAACCCGGGTCCCTGGCGCTGTGAGAGAGCAGTGCTAACCCACTGTGTCACCGGGAATGGAACCCGGGTCCCTGGCGCTGTGAGAGAGCAGTGCTAACCCACTGTGTCACCGGGAATGGAACCCGGGTCCCTGGCGCTGTGAGACAGCAGCGCTAACCCACTGTGTCACCGGGAATGGAACCCGGGTCCCTGGCGCTGTGAGGCAGCAGTGCTAACCCACTGTGTCACCGGGAATGGAACCCGGGTCCCTGGCGCTGTGAGACAGCAGCGCTAACCCACTGTGTCACCATCTGTTGCCCGGATTGCCTGTTTCTGGATCGTAAATGCAACGTCATTCCAGTTATGTGGGTCAAACCACGCGGGAGTATGTGTTGTGTTTTACCTCACATGTTTGTTGTATGTTTTGTCACTGCTTTACCTGACAGATGAGGACGTTCTGGATACTTGGTTCTCTTCTGGTTTGTTCCCTTTCTCCATCTTCGGCTGGCCCAATCAGGTGAGTCTGCGAGGAAGAGAATAAACTGGGGCGTGAAAACTCATTGTCGATGTGGGTACCGAGAAACCTGGGTGCCCGTGTGTGCCAGTCATCACCAGCGAGCGCCCCGTTCCGAAGCTTAATGGAAAGTCACCCACATATTCCAGTTCAGAAGAGGTGGTTTTAATATTGTGCCTACAAGTGGAGATCAGAGGAATTCTGCAGTGAGGAACTCGCCTCCTGACTCACCCAGAACCTGTCCACCATCTACAATCACAAATTAGCAGTGTGAGAAAGAGCATTATATAAGAACTAGGAGCAGGAGGGGGCCATCTGGCCTCTCGAGCCTGCTCTGCCATTCAGTAAGATCATGGCTGATTTTTTTGTGGACTCAGCCCCACTTACCCACCCGCTCACCATAACCCTTAATTCCTTCACTGTTCAAAAATCTATCTATCCTTGCCTTAAAAACATTCAATGAGGGAGCCTCAACTGGACAGGGAATTCCACAGATTCACAACCCTTTGTGTGAAGAAGTTCCTCCTCAACTCAGTCCTAAATCTGCTCTTCCTTATTTTGAGACCATTCCCCCTAGTTCTAGTTTCACCCGCCAGTGGAAACAACTTCCCTGCTTCTATCTTATCTATTCCCTTCATAATCTTATGTGTTTCTATAAGATCTCCCCTCATTCTTCTGAATTCCAATGAGTATAGCCCCAGTCTACTCAGTCTCTCCTCATAAGCCAATCCTCTCAACTCTGGAATCAACCTAGTGAATCTCCTCTGCATCCCCTCCAGTGCCAGTATATCCTTTCTCAAGTAAGGAGACCAAATCTGTACACAGTACTCCAGGTATGGCCTCACCAGCACCTTATACAGCTGCAACATAACCTCACTGTTTTTAAACTCCATCCCTCTCGCAATGAAGGATAAAATTCCATTTGTCTTAATTACCTGCTGCATCTGCAAACCAATTCCTTGTGATTCATGCACAAGGACACCCAGATCCCTCTGCACAGCAGCACGCTGCAATTTTTTACCATTTAAGTAATAGGCCATTTTGTTACCAAAATGGTAATCTAATGGTAGGAAGGACTATTACTTACGTGGCGAAAAACTGCAGCAGGCGACGGTGCAGAGGGACCTCGGGGTCCTTGTGCATGAGTCGCAAAAACCCAGCCTGCAAGTGCAGCAGGTGGTCAGGAAGGCAAATGGGATGCTGGCCTTCATAGCGAGGGGGATTGAATATAAAAGTAGGGAGGTCTTGCTGCAGCTGTATAGGGCATTGGTGAGGCCGCAGCTGGAGTACTGTGTGCAGTTTTGGGCGCCGCACCTGCGCAAGGATATTTTGGCCCTGGAGGGAGTGCAGAGGAGGTTTACTAGGCTGATACCGGAGTTGAGGGGGTTGAGCTATGAGGAGAGGCTGAATAAACTAGGCTTGTACTCGTTAGAGTTTAGAAGAATGAGGGGAGATCTCATTGAGACGTATAAGATGATGAATGGGATGGATAGGATAGAGGTGGAAAGACTCTTCCCGCTCAAAAAAGACAGTAGGACTAGGGGGCACAGCCTCAAGATAAAGGGGGGGCGGTTCAGAACGGAGTTGAGGAGGAACTTCTTCACTCAAAGGGTGGTGAATCTCTGGAATTCTCTGCCCGTTGAAGTGGTGGAGGCTGCCTCGCTAAATATTTTTAAGAAGCGGGTTGATGGGTTCTTGATAAGAGAGGGGATTAAGGGTTATGGGGAGAGGGCGGGAAAGTGGAACTGAGCCACGACAGATCAGCCATGATCTTATTGAATGGCGGGGCAGGCTCGAAGGGCCAGATGGCCTACTCCTGCTCCTATTTCTTATGTTCTTATGTTCTAATGCTTCCCCCTTGCCCTGGATGGGTGCGGCTCCCAACAACACTCGAGAAGCTCGACACCATCCAGGGACAAAGCAGCCCCGCTCGATTGCCACCCCATCCACAAACACTCACTCCCTCCACCACCCACGCAGCTGTGTGTACCATCTACAAGATGCCCCGCAGCGACTCACCAAGGCTCCTTAGGCAGCGCCTTCCAAACCCCCTTCAATCTAGAAGGACGAGGGCAGCAGATACCTGGGGAACACCCCCACCCGGGAGGTTCCCCTCCGAGTCACTCACCATCCCGACTTGGAAATATATCGGCCGCTCCTTCACTGGGGTCAACATCCTGGGGCTCCCTCCCTAACAGCGCTGTGGGTGCTCAGGGACTGCAGGGGTTCAAGAAGGCGGCTCACCCACCACCTTCTCAAGGGGCAGTTAGGGATGGGTAATGAATGCTGGGCCTGGCCAGTGATGTCCTCTGAAAGCGTAGAGATAAGGACTCGAACGCAGGACTGTCATGGGAGCTGGGAGTTGTTCCTCTCTGTCCCTGTTCAGAGACAGTACACCCTGACCAATGAAGGAGCAGATGAAGCGAAGCTAATAAAGTGGGGGTGGGAAACATAGAAGACAGGAGCAGGAGGAGGCCATTTGGCCCTTCAAGCCTGCTCCACCATTCACTATGATCATGGCTGCTCATCGAGCACCTTGTGTGTACAAGTGCACACGTGTGTGAGGGGGTGTGACGATAGTGCGCGTGCAAGCCGATATGAGCATCCCCACCTGTGTGAGTGCACACGGGAGAGTGTGAGAGTGTCGTGCTGCTTTATCTGCTGTGGAATAACGCTGTCTGCTCCCTCCCTCCAGACCGAGGATCTGAAAGCTTTCTACCCAGGCACGCTGCTCGAGACCGGACACGATATCCTCTTCTTCTGGGTGGCCCGCATGGTGATGTTGGGCTTGAAGCTGACGGGACAGCTGCCTTTCAAAGAGGTACAGTGGGGCCCTGTTGCCCCGAGGGCCCTGTTGCCCCGAGGGCCCTGTTGCCCCGAGGGCCCTGTTACCCCGAGGGCCCTGTTACCCCGAGGGCCCTGTTACCCCGAGGACCCTGTTACCCTGAGGACCCGCACACCCTGGGCCGGGGAATATGGATTTGATTTATTATTGTCGTGTGCATTAGTGTACAGTGAAACATATTGTTTCTTGCCTGCTCTGCAGACAAAGCATAGAGAAGGAAATGTGAGAATTCAGAATGTAGTGTTACAGTCACAGCGAGGGTGTAGAGAAAGATCAGCTTAATGCGAGGTAGGTCCGTTCAAAAGTCTGACAGCAGCAGGGAAGAAGCTGTTCTTGAGTCGGTCGGTACGGGACCTCAGACTTTTGTATCTTTTCCCCGATGGAAGAAGGCGGAAGAGAGAATGCCCGGGGTGTGTGGGGTCCTTAATTATCCCGGCTGCTTTTCCCCGAGGCAGCGGGAAGTGTAGACAGAGTCAATGGATGGGAGGCTGGTTTGTGTGATGGATTGGGGGCTACATTCACCACCCTTTTGTAGTTCCTTGCGGTCTTGGGCAGAGCAGGATCCCAGACCGAGCTGTGATACAACCAGAAAGAATGCTTTCTATGGGGCATCTGTAAAAGTTGGTGAGAGTTGTAGCGGACATGCCAAATTTCCTTAGTCTTCTGAGAAAGTAGAGGCGTTGGTGGGGCTTTCTTAACTATAGTGTCAGCGTGGGGGGACCAGGACAGGTTGTTGGTGATCTGGACACCGAAAAACCTGAAGCTCTCGACCCTTTATACTTTGTCCCCGTTGATGTAGACAGGGACATGTTCCCCTTTACACTTCCTGAAGTCGATGACAATCTCCTTCGTTCTGTTGACATTGAGGGAGAGATTATTGTTGCCACACAAGTTCACCAGATTCTCTATCTCATTCCTGTACTCTGTCTCGACATTGTTTGAGATCTGACCCACTACGGTGGTGTCATCAGCAAACTGGAAAATCGAATTGCAGCGGGATTTGGCCGCACAGTCAGAGGTGTGTAAGGAGTATAGTCGGGGGACTGAGAACACAGCCTTGTGGGGCATGTTAATGGATAACTGAGGCGCTCTGACTGAGCTGTTTCGGGGTAGGCAGGGTGAGACTGGGATGTGCGGGGTGAGTCCCAGTGGAAGGTTGTGGGTTGGCGCGGGGTGGCGGTGGCGGTGATTGGAATGAGTAAGGCTTCAGATTTAAGCTGGCTTTTTTGGGTTGACCTCCTGGAAGCAGACTTCACACACACAGCTGTGGAACCCTGAGATTCAGTCACAGAGACATGTCCCTAGTTGCCACACTCCAGTGCCTGTTCGGGTACACTGAGGGAGAGTTTAGCATTGCCAATGCACCCTAACCAGCACGTCTTTCGGACTGTGGGAGGAAACCGGAGCACCCGGAGGAAACCCACGCAGACACGGGGAGAATGTGCAGACTCCGCACAGACAGTGACCCAAGACCGGAATTGAACCCGGGTCCCTGGCGCTGTGAGGCAGCAGCGCTAACCCACTGTGCCACCGGGAATGGAACCCAGGTCCCTGGCGCTGTGAGGCAGCAGTGCTAACCCACTGTGTCACCGGGAATGGAACCCGGGTCCCTGGCGCTGTGAGGCAGCAGTGCTAACCCACTGTGTCACCGGGAATGGAACCCGGGTCCCTGGCGCTGAGAGGCAGCAGCGCTAACCCACTGTGCCACCGGGAATGGAACCCAGGTCCCTGGCGCTGTGAGGCAGCAGTGCTAACCCACTGTGTCACCGGGAATGGAACCCCGGGTCCCTGGCGCTGTGAGGCAGCAGTGCTAACCCACTGTGTCACCGGGAATGGAACCCGGGTCCCTGGCGCTGTGAGGCAGCAGCGCTAACCCACTGTGTCACCGGGAATGGAACCCGGGTCCCTGGCGCTGTGAGGCAGCAGCGCTAACCCACTGTGTCACCGGGAATGGAACCCGGGTCCCTGGCGCTGTGAGGCAGCAGCGCTAACCCACTGTGTCACCGGGAATGGAACCCGGGTCCCTGGCGCTGTGAGACAGCAGCGCTAACCCACTGTGTCACCGGGAATGGAACCCGGGTCCCTGGCGCTGTGAGACAGCAGTGCTAACCCACTGTGTCACCGGGAATGGAACCCGGGTCCCTGGCGCTGTGAGACAGCAGTGCTAACCCACTGTGTCACCGGGAATGGAACCCGGGTCCCTGGCGCTGTGAGGCAGCAGTGCTAACCCACTGTGTCACCGGGAATGGAACCCGGGTCCCTGGCGCTGTGTGGGAGCAGTGCTAACCATTGTGCTGAGATTGTTTCCCGTGGTTGATTACAGTGTTTGTGTTTTTGATCGCTCAGGTCTACCTCCACGCCATCGTCCGCGATGCCCACGGCCGGAAGATGAGCAAATCTCTCGGAAACGTCATTGATCCGCTTGATGTGATCTTCGGGATCACCCTCGAGGTAAGACCCTGTCGGTGTTTCTGGGGCTGCTGCTGTCTGAGCATCACCGAGGTCCATGCTGCAGGCTCCAAAGCCCATCGACCTGTTCCACAGGGCAGTCAGGCAGCCGTCAAACTTTATTCCCATTGAACAAATGAGGAGTTGAAACCGACACTGGGTGGCAACTTGGAACAGGAGATAATACATGAAATTCCGCACAAAAACTGACTCTGTTTGTATGCGTGTGTGTGCATGCTAACATGTGTATGTGTGCATGAGTGTGTGTGCGTGTCTTCTGCGTGTGTGTATGCATTCTCAGGTGTATGTGCATGTGTCTCCTGTGTGTGCAAATGCGTGTGTATGCATCTTGTGTGTGTGCATGCATGTGCATATGTCATGTGTGCATGTATGTGTACATGCGTGTTGGTGGATTTGGGGGTGGTGTGTGTGGTCCAAAATGTGTGATGTGGTCATGTGATCGCCTCTCATTCTCCTGGAACCCAGAGCATGTCAGGCTTGCACACCCCGGAGCATTTACATACATGTACATTTGTATGTACAGGCGTGACTGAAATGTCACCTTGTGGTGAGATCTGGCTTCACGTTCACTGCGCTGCCTGAGTGTGCGTGCTCGGAGACCAGGCCATCTCCAGATGAAGGGGGGCGAGTATTATTTTGGGTTTTGTGCTGAGTTGGAATGAAGCTGGTTCCCCCCCCCACCCCCACCATGTGTCCATTCAGTGTCGATTGCGTGGCGGTAGCGTGACCGTGTAGTTTGCCCTCGCTCACGTGACCCTTTCTGTTTCCACAGGGTCTCCACACCCAGCTACTGGACAGTAACTTGGACCCCGTGGAGATCGAGCGAGCCAAGGCTGGCCAGGTAAATGTGGCGGAGTTGTGTGCGAGATTATACCCCCCTCCGTCTTGTCTCCAGCAGTCGGAGGGGGGAGTAGGGGTGAGGATCTGGAACTGGCTGCGGCAGTGCCCGGATATATTGAAGAGGGAGCTGGTGAGGTGGGCACGGTGGAAGGGAACGGGACACTGCTTGGTGATGTGCAGACCACACCGCGCGCACTGGTGAATTATAAAGCTCGGGACATTGAGGCGTGACCTGTAAAGACAACCTCCGAGAGATTCCATTCGGAATGGAGGAGGCCATTCAGCCCACGCTGGTCAACAAAGCAAGGACTGCGCTAACCCTGTATTCTAGCACTTGTCCCATAGCCCCTGGAGGGGGCAAGCGAAGATCGAAATACCTCTCCAACATTACCAGAGTTCCTGCCACGACCGTCTTCTCAGGCAGCGAGTTCCAGACCCCCACGAGCCTCTGGATGAAAAGGATTCTCCTCGCGCCCCCTCTTAGCCCCCCGTCCCTTACTCAGTCTCCTGACGAGAGAAAGTCTCCCCAGATAATAAGGCACTTCCATGGCTGTAAAACCCTTTGTGGGTGGTTTTTCCCCTGGGTCTGTGTAAGGTGCTATGTAAATGCAGTATCTTTTTCTTTCTCTTCCCCGGATAGAAATCGGATTATCCGGCCGGGATTCCGGAATGTGGGACGGACGCCCTGCGCTTTGCACTGTGCGCCTACACGTCTCAAGGTAAGACACCTGTGGAATGACTGACGCACTTCCCGCACCTTTCCCCGGAATCTCGTCACAGAACCGGAGCAGTGACTTAGTCAGGGTGGGAAGCCGCTCCCTCCCACTGTCACATCCGGAATTCCCAAGCTCATACCACAGCGGAGAGAGAGGCCGTTCGGCCCTTCTGATTCCTTGCCAGCCCACTCAGTCCCACCCCCTCCGCTCTATCCCTGTAGCCTGACCTTCAGAGGCTCAATCAGGTCCATTTCCCACTGAAGTCAGCCATTTTCACAGTAACTTCACTGCGGTGTTAATGTAAGCCGACTTGTGACACTAATAAATAAACTTTAAACGTCCGTGGAATCATAGAATCCCTACAGGGCCCACAGACCCTGCTCCGATAACAACCCCCACCCAGGCCCTATCTCCATAACCCCACGCCTTAATCCCGTAAATTCAACTGCAAAATTCCCGGTTCCATTCCCGGCTTGGGTCACTGCGCGGAGTCTGCATGTTCCCCCCATGTTCCACAGATGTGCAGGTTAGGGGGACTGGCCATGGTCAATGCATGGGGTCATGGACATGAGGCAGGGCCCGGGTAAGATGCTCTATCGGTGCAGAGTTGATGGGGGAGGGGATCGGTGTAGGGGAGGGGGGGCAGGGATCGGTGTAGGGGAGGGGGGGCAGGGAGCGGTGTGGGCGAGGGGGCGGCAGGGATTGGTGTAGGGGAGGGGGGCGGCAGGGAGCGGTGTGGGTGAGGGGGGCCGGGGAGATGTGATTGAGCGAGCAGCTGAAACCTTTCTGTCTGTGCCAACAGGTCGTGACATTAACCTGGATGTGAACCGGATTCTCGGTTACCGTCACTTCTGTAACAAGCTGTGGAACGCCACCAAGTTCGCCATCCGGGGCCTGGGAGAGAACTTCAGGCCGGACCAGGCTGTCCAGGTGAGTGCTCGGCCTGTCGACCAGCAGAGAGTCCGGGACAGGCTGGGGATGGGGGCACACAGCCTCGGAGTCTCTGTGTGTGTGTGTGTGTGTGTGTGTGTGTGTGTGTGTGTGTGTGTGTGTGTCTCCCTTTCTCTCTCTCTGTGTCTCCCTTTTCTCTCTCGCCCTCTCCCTCTGTGGCCTCACCCTGTGTGTCAGTCTGAGAATGTGTGGGTGGGGGCGGGGCCGGGCCTGGGTGGGGGGCGGGGCCGGATCGGTGGGTGGGGGGGCAGGGCCGGGTCGGTGGGGGGGCGGGGCCGGGGTGGGTCGGTGGGGGGGGCGGGGCCGGGTCGGTGGGTGGGGAGCGGGGGCGGGGCCGGGTCGGTGGGTGGGGGGCGGGGCCGGGTCGGTGGGTGGGGGGCGGGGCCGGGCCGGGGCTGGGTCGGTGGGTGGGGAGCGGGGGCGGGGCCGGGTCGGTGGGTGGGGGGGCGGGGCCGGGTCGGTGGGGGGGCGGGGCTGGGTCAGGTGGGTGGGGTGGGGGGCGGGGCCGGGGTGGGTCGGTGGGGGGGGCGGGGCCGGGTCGGTGGGTGGGGAGCGGGGGCGGGGCCAGGTTGGTGGGTGGGGAGCGGGGGCGGGGCCAGGTCGGTGGGTGGGGGGCGGGGCCGGGTCGGTGGGTGGGGGGCTGGGTGGGGGGGCGGTGCCGGGTGGGTGGGGGGGCGGGGCCGGGTCGGGCGGGTGGGGAGCGGGGGCGGGGCCAGGTCGGTGGGGGTCGGGGTTGGGTCGGTGGGGGGGCGGGGCCGGGTCGGTGGGTGGGGAGCGGGGGCGGGGCCGGGTCGGTGGGGGTCGGGCCGGTGGATTGCGGGCGGACGGGAGTTAGTATTGAGCGGGCACCGAGGGGTTTGTTTCCCGGGTGGTTGATGTCTGTGTTTCCCTCCAGGGAGCAGCGGCCGGCAGCCTTATTGACCGCTGGATCCTGAGCCGGCTGGCTCACGCAGTGGAACTCTGTAACCGCGGCTTCCAGCAATACGACTTCCCCGGGGTCACCACCGCCATCTACAACTTCTGGCTGTACGAACTCTGCGATGTCTACCTGGTGAGTCCGTGTGCCAACCCACGCTGGCACCTTGCAAACCCACCAGAGAGAACCTGTGACACTCTTACTGCTTTACTCACTGCGCTTATCCATGGTGCGGTGGCCGTCGAGTCACTCGGCACAGAAAGAGGCCATTCAGCCCATCCCAGTCATGGCAGCTCTTGGAATCCTGTAACCCTGCGATTCTCCATCCCTCAAATAAGTACCCATCCGGTTTCCCTTTGGAATCGTTCATCGTCTCCCCTTCCTCCGAAACACCAAGTTCTAGTTCACTGCCACTCACTAGATTGAGATAAATCTTCCTCCAACCCCCCTCCCTCTGGGTGGCACAGTGGGTTAGCGCTGCTGCCTCTCAGCGCCAGGGACCCGGGTTCAATTCCCACTTGGGTCATTGTCTGTGTGGAGTCTGCACATTCCCCCCATATCTGCGTGGGTTTCCTCCTACAGTCTGAAAGACGTGCTGGTTAGATGGCTTGGCTGTGTTACATTCTCCCTCACTGTACCCAACAGGCGCCTCTAGAGTGTGGTGACACACAGTAACTTCATTGCAGTGTTAATGTAAACCTACTTGTGACACTAATAAATAAAGTAAACTTCTAAACATCTTGCCCACACTCTCAAATCTGTGTCTCTCTGGTGCTAAACTTTTTCCTTCCCTGATTTTATCCAAACCTGTCAAAATCTTGTACACCTCTCTCTCAAACCTCCCCCCGAGAGAGCAGTTCCGGTGGCGAAAGAGACCATTCAGCCCTTTGGCTGAGCAAGAAAGGAAAAATTGGGAATTTAGCTGCCCGTTTTAACCCAACTTTCCAAGACCTGATCCATAGCCTTGCAAAGATGTGCAGGTTAGGGTGGATTGGCCATGCTAAATTGCCCCTTAGTGTCAGGGGGATTAACATGGTAAATAGATGGAGTTAAGAGGATAGGGCCTGGGTGGGATTGTGGTTGGCGCAGGCTCGATGGGGCGAATGGCCTCTTTCTTCTGCACTGTGGGGATTTTATGATTCTATTCTGTGAAGTACAACATTACAGGAGGGACAGAATCGCTCTGGAGAGAGCGTTCAGAGGAGATTCGCAGGAACGTTGCCAGGGTTTGAAAATTGCAGCTGTGAGGAGATCAGTGGATAGGCCGGAGGCTCTCTTCCTGCCTTTCAGATGCTGAGTGACCGGTGTGTTTACTAACCAGGGCCGGTTCCCCACGCGTCTCCTTACCTCATCCAGAGACCCTCCGAAACCCCTCCACCTCTCTCTCTCTCGTTCCGACCACTCGATTGTCCCCGATTTTAATCTGTTACACCATTGGTGGCCCGGATTTCTGGGACTCCGACTCTGGAATTCCCACCCCGAGCCCCTGCCACACCTCGCCCCCCCCGGATCCCCACGCCTGGCCCCCCCCCTCCCCCCGGATCCCCACGCCTCGCCCCCCCCCCCCCAGATCCCCCCGGATCCCCCGGCTGTTTTGGAGGTTTCTGTATGTGAACAAACCCCTCGGCTGACCTGGATATCCCTCCTCCATCCCGGGCCTGGCCGGGAAGCCAGTGGCGGCCCGCCCATTTTCCCTTGTCTTTGCTCCGGTTGCAGGAATGTTTGAAGCCGGTGTTTGGTGGCTCGGATGAAGAGGCAGCCTGCGTGGCCCGGAACGTTCTGTATACCTGCCTGGACGTGGCTCTCCGGCTCCTCAGCCCCTTCATGCCCTTTGTCACGGAGGAGCTGTACCAGAGGTTACCACGGCGATCAGCTCAGGACCCCCCCAGTATCACTGTGAGCCCGTACCCTGAATGTGAAGAGGTACGTCACCGTCTGGTGTCTGTCCGGTGTCTGTCTCTCTGTCTCTCTGTCTCTGTCTCTCCCTCTCTCTGTCTCTCTCCCTCTCTCTCTGTCTCTCTCCCTCTCTCTCTGTCTCTCTCCCTCTCTCTCTGTCTCTCTCCCTCTCTCTCTGTCTCTCTCCCTCTCTCTCTCCCTCTCTCTCTGTCTCTCTCCCTCTCTCTCTGTCTCTCTCCCTCTCTCTCTGTCTCTCTCCCTCTCTCTCTGTCTCTCTCCCTCTCTCTCTGTCTCTCTCCCTCTCTCTCTGTCTCTCTCCCTCTCTCTCTGTCTCTCTCCCTCTCTCTCTGTCTCTCTCCCTCTCTCTCTGTCTCTCTCCCTCTCTCTCTGTCTCTCTCCCTCTCTCTCTGTCTCTCTCCCTCTCTCTCTGTCTCTCTCCCTCTCTCTCTGTCTCTCTCCCTCTCTGTCTGTGTCTCTCTCTCCATTCACTGATTGATGGTGATGTGGGAGGTCCCAATGAGGGGTGTCAGTGAGCAGTGTGTGAATCGCTGGATGTCAGCCTGCTGCTCCCTGTGCTGAGTGAACACGGCAGCATGTTGAGCTGTTGTCTCTTTCTGTGCAGAGTTGTTGGCGGGATGAGGAACTGGACCGCAATGTGGAGTCTGTCATGTCGATCGTTCGTGCCATCCGCTCTCTGCGTGCTGACTATAATCTCACCAAGACCAAAGCAGATTGTGAGTCCCCTTCCCTGTGTTTGCTTGTGAGTGTGTGATAGAGCTCGCAGTTACTCAATCCCCGAGCAGCTGGAGTGCAAAACCAGACACTAAACTTATCTGAATAATAGATTTAGTTCCAGGATGCAGCATTACCCTCGTCTGCCTCCGAGCTGCAACCTTCATTTCCAGCGGTCTCCCTTTATATGTGCTCAATGTTGCCTCTGGATTGAACACTGTCTGTGTAGCACAGTGGGTTAGCACTGCTGCCTCACAGCGCCAGGGACCCGGGTTCCATTCCCGGTGACACAGTGGGTTCGCACTGCTGCCTCACAGCGCCAGGGACCCGGGTTCCATTCCCGGTGACACAGTGGGTTAGCGCTGCTGCCTCACAGCGCCACGGACCCGGGTTCCATTCCTGGTGACACAGTGGGTTAGCACTGCTGCCTCACATCGCCAGGGACCCGGGTTTGATTCCCGGTTTGGTCACTGCCTCTGTGGAGTTTGCACATTCTCCCCATGTCTGCATGGGTTTCCTCCCACATCGAAAGATGTGTGGGTTAGATTGATTGGTCATGCTAAATTGCCCCTTAGTTCCCAAAAATGGGTTAGAGGGATTAGCCGGGGAAATGTTGGAGTTAGGGCCTGGGTGGGATTGTAGTCAGTGCAGACTCGATGGGCTGAATAGCCTCCTTCTGCACTGTAAGGTTTCTGTGATACTATGCCGTGGCCGCAGAGGTCGATTTATGAGTGGCCATCCCTCCTATCCCCTTTCTCTTCCCTTTTTCCTCATGTAACCACATCCTGGGGGTGAAGGGGGGGTTACCATTGACCAGAAACTGAGCTGTGACCCAGCCATGAAAATACTGTGGCTACGGAGCAGGTCAGAGGGTGGGAATCCGGCGGAGAGTAACTCATCTCCTGACTCCTCAAAGCCAGCAATTTAGTTTCCCATCCCTAATTGCCCCTTGAGAAGGTGAGCCACTTTCTCAAACCCGCTGCAGTCCCTCCGGTGTAGGTACACCCACAGTGCTGTTAGGGAGGGAGCTCCAGGATTCTGGCCCCAGTGAAGGAACGGCCGATATATTTCCAAGCCGGGATGGTGAGAGACTCGGAGGGGAACCTCCGGGTGGGGGTCTTCCCCAGGTATCTGCTGCCCTTGTCCTACTAGATGGTAGAGGTGGTGGGTTTGGAAGGCGCTGCCTAAGGAGCCTTGGTGAGTCGCTGCGGGGCATCCTGTAGATGGTACACAGGGCTGCGTGGGTGGTGGAGGGAGTGAGTGTTTGTGGATGGGGTAGCAATCCAGCGGGGGCTGCTTTGTCCTGGATGGTGTCGAGCTTCTCGAGTGTTGTTGGGAGCTGTTATTGGCCCCAGAGCCACAGCAATGTGGGTGACTCTTAACTACCCTCTGAGACGGCCAAGCAGGGGCACACGGTTCAAGGGGTAATTAGGGAGGGGCATCAAATGCTGGCCTTAAGATGTTGGAGCAGAAGTAGGCCGTTCGGCCCATCGAGCCTGCTCCCCCATTCGTTGAGATTGTGACCGATCCGATGTGACAATCCTCAACTCCCACTTCCCCACCTTATCCCCAAAACCCCTCAATCCAACGATCTGTCTGTCTCAGCCTTGAACACACTCAGTGACCCAGCCTCTCTGCCGGAAAGAATTCCACAGATTCTCTCCCCTCTCAGAGAAGAAACTCCTCCTGGGCTCTGTCTTCAATGGGCGACTCCCTTACTCTGAGATGCTGCCCTCTGCTCCCAGTCTCTCCCACACGGGGGAAAAATAACCCCATCACGTGAAAGATGAGGTTAGAATAATCGATCCCGGCTCTCTATAAATACCCAACGTTAATTGGCCCTGTGTCTGGGAGTTCTGCAGTCCCACCATTCCCTCAGTAAAGAGGTCACTGCAGAAGCCCCTGTTGTAATCTAGCTGTCTGTCTCTTGCTCCTGTGTTCCTCCCAGTGTTCGCCACTGGCCGTGTGAATTAATTTAGCCTCGTCGCTATCCCGAGGTTTGGGCAGCTGCCTATCAGCGCTGCTCCTTTAGTCGAATTGTCTGTCTCGCCGAGACCTGGTAAACGTTGACCTCTCCTCTCTCTCTCTCTCTCTCTCTTCCCCACCCCCTCGCCCTACAGGTTACCTGACCTGCTCTGACGATGCCACGGCCACCCTGGTGAACACTTTCTCCTCCTACATCCAGACCCTCTCCTCCTCCAAGTCGGTGAGCGCCCTGGTGGGTGAGGAGTGCCCGCCGGGCTGTGCCATGGCCATTGCATCTGACCGCTGCACTGTCCACCTCATGCTGAAGGTAGGCGTGGTTGGGGTGGGGGGGGGGGGTGGGAATGGCACATGGGTAGTGCCAATCTGCACTGACTAAATCCCATATCTGTCCCCTGCCCACCTCCCCAAGAACAGGGGGCAACACGGTGGTTAGCACTGCTGCCTCACAGCGCCAGGGACTTGGGTTCAATTTTAGTCGGGTGGCTGTGTGGAGTTTGCTGTGTGGGCTTCCTCCCACAGTCCAAAAGCTCTGCAGGTTAGGGTGGATTGGCCGTGCTAAATTGTCCCTTAGTGTCCAAAGATGTGTAGGTTAGGGGGATTGGCCATGCTAAATTGTCCCTTAGTGTCCAAAGATGTGCAGGTTAGGGTGGATTGGCCATGCTAAATTGCCCCTTAGTGTCCAAAGATGTGTAGGTTAGGGTGGATTGGCCGTGCTAAATTGTCCCTTAGTGTCCAAAGATGTGTAGGTTAGGGGTGGATTGGCCATGCTAAATTGTCCCTTTAGTGTCCAAAGATGTGTAGGTTAGGGTGGATTGGCCGTGCTAAATTGTCCCTTAGTGTCCAAAGATGTGCAGGTTAGGGTGGATTGGCCATGCTAAATTGTCCCTTAGTGTCCAAAGATGTGTAGGTTAGGGTGGATTGGCCATGCTAAATTGTCCCTTAGTGTCCAAAGATGTGTAGGTTAGGGTGGATTGGCCATGCTAAATTGCCCCTTAGTGTCCAAAGATGTGTAGGTTAGGGTGGATTGGCCATGCTAAATTGCCCCTTAGTGTCCAAAGATGTGTAGGTTAGGGTGGATTGGCCATGCTAAATTGCCCCTTAGTGTCCAAAGATGTGTAGGTTAGGGTGGATTGGCCATGCTAAATTGCCCCTTAGTGTCCAAAGATGTGTAGGTTAGGGTGGATTGGCCATGCTAAATTGTCCCTTAGTGTCCAAAGATGTGTAGGTTAGGGTGGATTGGCCATGCTAAATTGCCCCTTAGTGTCCAAAGATGTGTAGGTTAGGGTGGATTGGCCATGCTAAATTGCCCCTTAGTGTCCAAAGATGTGTAGGTTAGGGTGGATTGGCCATGCTAAATTGCCCCTTAGTGTCCAAAGATGTGTAGGTTAGGGTGGATTGGCCATGCTAAATTGTCCCTTAGTGTCCAAAGATGTGCAGGTTAGGGTGGATTGGCCGTGCTAAATTGTCCCTTAGTGTCCCAAAGATGTGCAGGTTAGGGTGGATTGGCCATGCTAAATTGTCCCTTAGTGTCCAAAGATGTGTAGGTTAGGGTGGATTGGCCGTGCTAAATTGTCCTTAGTGTCCAAAGATGTGTAGGTTAGGGTGGATTGGCCATGCTAAATTGCCCTTTAGTGTCCAAAGATGTGCAGGTTAGGGTGGATTGGCCGTGCTAAATTGTCCCTTAGTGTCCAAAGATGTGTAGGTTAGGGTGGATTGGCCATGCTAAATTTCCCTTAGTGTCCAAAGATGTGCAGGTTAGGGGGGATTGGCCGTGCTAAATTGCCTCTTAGTGTCCAAAGATGTGTAGGTTAGGGTGGATTGGCCATGCTAAATTGTCCCTTAGTGTCCAAAGATGTGCAGGTTAGGGTGGATTGGCCATGCTAAATTGTCCCTTAGTGTCCAAAGATGTGCAGGTTGGGTGGATTGGCCGTGCTAAATTGCCCTTTAGTGTCCAAAGATGTGCAGGTTAGGGTGGATTGACCATGCTAAATTGTCCCTTAGTGTCCAAAGATGTGCAGGTTAGGGTGGATTGGCCAATTGGGGCCCCAGGTACTGAGCTTTCTGATAATTGTTCAGTGACAATATGTCAGAGCTGATGATCCCAATCCGGTTGATGTGTTATTTTTTTTAAAGGACTGATCGATGCCGAGAAGGAAGTGGCCAAACTCAGGAACAAGGAGGGTGAGGTCCGGAAGCAGATAGTCAAACTCCGGGAGAAAATCTCCAAACCTGACTACAGGAACAAAGTGCCTCAGAAAATCCAGGAGATGGATGCCGAGAAGGTACGGAGACGGGCAGGATATCGGAGAGCTGAGGGGGGCAGGGGGGAGAGCCAGCTCCGCACGGCACTCCAAACCTTCCTTCACTCACCTGGTTTTTGCCATGGTTTTGGCCTCACTGGTTGGGGGTATATGGCGAGGGAGGTGGGCCCTTTGAAAAAGACTGCTCGGAAGGGGGTGGGTGAACTGATTTCTTGAACCCGCTGCAGCCCCTGCGGTGTAGGTACACCCACAGTGCTGTTAGGGAGGGAGCTCCAGGATGTTGACCCAGTGAAGGAATGGCCGATATATTTCCAAGTTGGGATGGTGAGCGACTCGGAGGGGAACCTCCAGTGTTCTGTGCCCCCTCGTTATCGATCTTTTTACAAGTGGAACAGTTTCTCCCTCTCCTTGTCCAGCTCCCTCATGATTTTGAACACCTCTATCAAATCTCCTCCTTTTAGCCGCCTTCTCTCCAAGGAGAACAGTCCCAATCTCTCCGATCTGTCCTCATAACTGAGATGTGTCACTCCTGGAACCATCTGGGGTGGCACAGTGGGTTAGCACTGTGCCTCACAGTGCCGGAGACCTGGGTTCCATTCCCGGTTCAGGTCACTGTCTGCATGTTCCCCCCATGTCTGCGTGGGTTTCCTCCGGGTGCTCTGGTTTCCTCCCGCAGTCTGAAAGACGTGCAGGTTAGGGTGGATTGGCCGTGATAAATTACCCCTTAGTGTCAGGGGAACTAGCTAGGGCGGGATAGGACCTGGGTGGGATTGTGGTCAGTGCACACTCGATGGGCCGAATGGCTCCCCCGGCACTGGAGGGATTCTGTGATTCTTACGGATCTAAATTCTGGGATTGGTTGATTTCCCTTAACTGAGAGGGTGGGGGACAGGGATGGACTTGTGGGATTGGGTCTCGGGGCAGCCTGACTCCCTTGGAATGGTGGAACAGACTGGAGGGACTGAATGGCCACCTCTTCTTACGCCCACTCCAACCCCAGCACCCCCCTCCCCACCCCAGTGGGTAGTAAGCTCCATATTTTTGCTGCTCTCAGAGTACCAGGGATTTTGCTCTTTAATGATATCCCACCCCCCACCGCGTTCTGTTCCCGGTGATATCCCCCCCCCCCCCCGCCCGGCGTTCTGTTCCCGCTGATATCCCCCCCACCGCGTTCTGTTCCCGCTGATATCCCCCCACCGCGTTCTGTTCCCGCTGATATCCCCCCCCGCGTTCCCTTCCCGCTGATATCCCCCCGCGTTCCGTTCCCGCTGACGTTCCCTGTGTTCTGTTTCACAGCTGAAACAGTTTGAGACGGAGTTACAGAAGGTGGAGGAGGGTATCGGGACCTTTGAAAAGATGATCTGAGGTGTTGCTGGAAGGAGCCTCGCGCAGGATGGACCGGGATCCCTCCCTGCCGTCCCCAAGCCGTGCAGGAGACGGTGCCTCCGTGAAGCTGCGTGCTTGGCCACAGGATGTGTGCTGGATTCCCATTTGGGGGAAGTGTGGTGAAGTGGGGGTGGTGCTGCTGGGTTGTGGGTTACGTTAAGTGTATCCACCGGCCCCGACTCACTCGCCGATCGCTCCCTGCTCTTTCTCTGAACATGCAGACGGCAGATGTTTTGAGATGCCAGACTGATGGGTTGCGGGGGGTGGAATATGAATAAATACGCCCTTTCCATTTAGACTGGGAATTCTCCAGCAACTGCCACCATCTGGGAAGTTGTACATTCTCTCTCTCTCCCATAACACACACACACACAGTCACTCACTCACTCACTCTGACACATTCACACCCTCCCTCCCACTCTTGCACACACGTTATAGACACACACACGCACATACAGATACATTGGCACGCTCAGACATGGCCACATGACAGATTCTCAGACACACAAACACACACTCAGACACATACACACACACACACATACTCTCGCTATCTCTCTCACAGACAGGGATGGCCACATGCACAGACACACACACATACACTCTTACACTCTGATACATATACACACGCACACTCTAATGCGCATGCAGACACACACACTCTCTCTCTCACTCTCTCTCACTCTCACACTCTCACACACTCTCTCACACACTCTCTCACACACTCTCTCACACACTCTCTCACACACACTCTCACACACTCTCTCTCACACTCTCTCTCACACTCTCTCTCACACACTCTCTCACACACTCTCTCACACTCTCTCACACTCTCTCACACACTCTCTCACACACTCTCTCTCACTCTCTCTCTCACTCTCTCTCACACTCTCTCTCACACACTCTCTCACACACTCTCTCACACTCTCTCACACACTCTCTCACACTCTCTCTCACTCTCTCTCACACTCTCTCTCACACTCTCTCTCACACACTCTCTCACACACTCTCTCACACTCTCACACTCTCTCACACTCTCTCACACACTCTCTCTCACTCTCTCTCTCACTCTCTCTCACACTCTCTCTCACACTCTCTCTCACACACTCTCTCACACACTCTCTCACACACTCTCTCACACTCTCTCACACTCTCTCACACTCTCTCTCACTCTCTCTCACTCTCACACTCTCTCTCACACACTCTCTCACACACTCTCTCTCACACACACTCTCACACACTCTCTCTCACACACTCTCTCACACACACTCTCACACACACACTCTCACACACTCTCTCTCACACTCTCTCACACACTCTCTCACACACACTCTCACACACACACTCTCACACACTCTCTCTCACACTCTCTCTCACACTCTCTCTCACACTCTCTCTCACACTCTCTCTCACACTCTCTCTCACACTCTCTCTCACACTCTCTCTCACACTCTCTCTCACACTCTCTCACACACTCTCTCACACACACACTCTCACACACACTCTCACACACTCTCTCTCACACTCTCTCTCACACTCTCTCTCACACTCTCTCTCACACTCTCTCTCACACTCTCTCTCACACACTCTCTCACACTCTCTCACACACACTCTCTCTCTCTCACACACTCTCTCTCTCTCTCTCACTCTCTCTCTCACACACTCTCTCACACACTCTCTCACACACTCTCACACTCTGATGTGCGCACACACACACACACTCACAGATAGACATGACCACATGCACACATACATACCACCTTGCGGACACACACACACTCACTCGGTTACACTCAGCTCTCTCACACACACACACACACACACACACACACACACGTGGCTTAACAGCCAGTGTGTTACTGGTTGAAGCACCGACTTTCCAGATGTGTGACCCACCCCCTCCAGTGTGGACACCGGCAAATCCTGCTCCCACTCGGCTGACAGCTGGAAAATGCCCCGCCGGGCCTGGAAAAGGTGTGGCGCTGCTTGTTCAGAGGGGAGGGATGGACCGACCTTTGACCCAGGGCCTATCCTGACACTGTGACCCTGCCGCGGCCTTTCCCTCTGGATTCCTGGCCTGTTCCTGTCCCCGCTCCCCCCCCCCCCCCCACGACCCCACTCTCGGGTTTTGTGATCCGCTCCTTCCGAGCGGATTTGCTGGAATTTCCGGAACAGTTTCTAACCCCTCAGGTTTGCATTCTGACCTTCACAGCCCTACCTGCCGGCTAACGTTCCGGGGACAGGGAATGAGGGAGAAGCCTTGTGGCGGGTGAATCTCGGAGGGTGGGGGTGTCTGAGCCTGTAGTTGGGTCGTGGTCGAGCCGCACGCTGTTTAATCTTGCCGGGATCAGTGACGAGATGGGATTATCCTCGGGCGCTCTCAGGCAGTGGGGCTGTCCGATGTCGGGTGTTCAGCGCCTGGGCAATGCTAGCTTGGGATTGCGAGCTGTATCTATCGCGCTGTGGCCTTTCTCTGCTGTGCTTTCACCCTGCCCCTGCTCCGGAGGTATCGATCTCAGAACTCCAACCCTGTTTCACTCCTCTCCAGCTTTCAGCTCCTCTCCCCTTCAACCTCCTCCCCTCCTCTCCATCTCCACACAGTTTATAATAGTTATCTGCTCACAACTGTCGGAGTGACAGTGTTTGAATAAAGTTTATTGTTTCATTAGGAAGCCTTACTCTTTTTCAATTCTTCCTGTTTCGATCTTAATGTTTGAAGCCAAAAGGAACAGGAAAGGACAGTGTCTGTCCCACTGTCCCAGAGGGGGAAAGGACAGTGTCTGTCCCACTCAGTCCCAGAGGGGGAAAGGACAGTGTCTGTCCCACCCAGTCCCAGAGGGGGAAAGGACAGTGTCTGACCCACTGTCCCACCCAGTCCCAGAGGGGGAAAGGACAGTGTCTGTCCCACTGTCCCAGAGGAGGGGGGAAAGGACAGTGTCTGTCCCACTGTCCCAGAGGGGGAAAGGACAGTGTCTGTCCCACTGTCCCAGAGGGGGAAAGGACAGTGTCTGTCCCACTCAGTCCCAGAGGGGGAAAGGACAGTGTCTGTCCCACCCAGTCCCACAGGGGGAAAGGACAGTGTCTGACCCACTGTCCCACCCAGTCCCAGAGGGGGAAAGGACAGTGTCTGTCCCACTGTCCCAGAGGAGGGGGGAAAGGACAGTGTCTGTCCCACTGTCCCAGAGGGGGAAAGGACAGTGTCTGTCCCACTCAGTCCCAGAGGGGGAAAGGACAGTGTCTGACCCACTCAGTCCCAGAGGGGGAAAGGACAGTGTCTGACCCACCCAGTCCCAGAGGGGGAAAGGACAGTGTCTGACCCACTGTCCCACCCAGTCCCAGAGGGGGAAAGGACAGTGTCTGACCCACTGTCCCACCCAGTCCCAGAGGGGGGGAAAGGACAGTGTTTGACCCACTGTCCCACCCAATCCCAGAAGGGGGGAAAGGACAGTGTTTGACCCACTGTCCCACCCAGTCCCAGAGGGGGGAAAGGACAGTGTCTGACCCACTGCCACTGTAATTTCATTGCAGTGTTAGTGTACGCCTACTTGTGACACAAATAAATAAACTTTGAAACAGTAACTGGGAGGAAGTGTGAGCCAGGATCCAGGTTATATTTAGCCTCTCAGTTTGTACTCTCACAGCGCCTCGCGTTTACAACAATGATGTATTTATGACAGGAACATTGCAGCCATTCTGTTAGCCAGCAACTTAGTATACAAGCTCTTATTATAGATCTGTGGGGTTGTGTGTCCGTGGGAAATGAGGATAACCTAATTCTGTCGGAATCATATAAAGCCTGTAATCTCTCAGATATCAGACGTACAGTCTGTGTGGCTCGGCTTCTGATTATAATTGTAATAGAAGTCTATTCGCCATTCTCTCAAAGGGAAGTATGTGTGTGCGCTATATATAAAAGGCAACGTATTAGAGAGAAAGAGAGAGGGAGGGACCAGCTTTAAACAGCCTGGGGGGAAGCAGATGGGGTTTATAGATAAGTACCACAGGACTCAGCAATGCAGCCTGTAAATCTGACTTGCTTAACTGCCTTCTCCCGTAAGCAGCACAGTGGGTTAGCACGCTGCCTCACTGCGCCAGGGACCCGAGTTCCATTCCTGGTGACACAGTGGGTTAGCACTGCTGCCTCACTGCGCCAGGGACCCGAGTTCCATTCCCGGTGACACAGTGGGTTAGCACTGCTGTCTCACAGTGCCAGGGACCCGGGTTCCATTCCCGGTGACACAGTGGGTTAGCACTGCTGTCTCACAGCGCCAGGGACCCGAGTTCCATTCCCGGTGACACAGTGGGTTAGCACTGCTGCCTCACTGCGCCAGGGACCCGAGTTCCATTCCCGGTGACACAGTGGGTTAGCACTGCTGTCTCACAGTGCCAGGGACCCGGGTTCCATTCCCGGTGACACAGTGGGTTAGCGCTGCTGCCTCACAGCGCCAGGGACCCGGGTTCCATTCCCGGTGACACAGTGGGTTAGCACTGCTGCCTCACTGCGCCAGGGACCCGAGTTCCATTCCCGGTGACACAGTGGGTTAGCACTGCTGTCTCACAGTGCCAGGGACCCGGGTTCCATTCCCGGTGACACAGTGGGTTAGCGCTGCTGCCTCACAGCGCCAGGGACCCGGGTTCCATTCCCGGTGACACAGTGGGTTAGCACTGCTGCCTCACAGTCCCAGGGACCCGGGTTCCATTCCCGGTGACACAGTGGGTCAGCGCTGCTGTCTCACAGCGCCAGGGACCCGGGTTCCATTCCCGGTGACACAGTGGGTTAGCGCTGCTGCCTCACAGCGCCAGGGACCCGGGTTCCATTCCCGGTGACACAGCGGGTCAGCACTGCTGCTTCACAGCGCCAGGGACCCGGGTTCCATTCCCGGTGACACAGTGGGTTAGCACTGCTGTCTCACAGCGCCAGGGACCCGGGTTCCATTCCCGGTGACACAGTGGGTTAGCACTGCTGCCTCACAGCGCCAGGGACCCGGGTTCCATTCCCGGCTTGGGTGACTGTTTGCACATTCTCCCTGTGTCTGCATGGGTTTCCTTTGGGTGCTCCGGTTTCCTCCCACAGTCCGAATGACATGCTGGTTAGGATGTGTTGGCCGTGCTAAATTGCCTCTTAGTGGTGGGGGTGCTACAGATATCAGGCTGAGTGGGATTGCTGCTGGCACAGGTTTGATGGGCCAAATGGCCTCCTGCACTGTAGGGACTCTATGTTCCATGAAAGTTACCAAGTCTGGCTGCAGGCTGTGTGATGTACTGAGGGGGTGCCACAGTGTCTGCGGTGCTGGCTTGCGGGAGAGTTATTGTCCCACTCCAGGGCCCCACAGCCTGCCCTCTCCCACCGGGAGGGGGGTGGAATGTGAAAGACTTTACTGTGACGGAGGAGGACCACACTTCCAGTGTCCGAGCCAACACTCATCCTGCCACCATCCTTCACAGTGACAACGCCTGCCCGTTCCAGCTTTCCCTGTCCTGGGAGGTGTGGGAATGATAGGACGGAGCTGGATAGATGAACAGCAATGAGAGGAGGCCATTTGGCCCTTTTTTTTTGCTGCCACGGGATGTGGGTGTCACTGGGCATTTTGTTGCCCAGTCCTGATTAGAATCAGAGAATCCCTGCAGTCCATTCAGCCCATTGAGTCAGTACTGACCCTCTGAAAGAGGCCAGGCCCGATCCCTGTTAGCCCAGTGCTTAACCATGGCCAACCAATCTACTCTGTGCATCTTTGGACACTAAGGGACAATTTAGCATGACCAATCCATCTAACCTGTGCACCTTGAGACACTAAGGGGCAATTTAGCATGGCCAAACCCCCTAACCTACACATCTTTGGACACTAAGGGACAATTTAGCATGGCCAAACCCCCTAACCTACACATCTTTGGACACTAAGGGACAATTTAGCACGGCCAATCCACCCTAACCTACACATCTTTGAAATGAGAGGAAACCAGGGCACCTGGAGGAAACCCATGGGTCATAGTTTGCCCACCGCTGGCCTACAAGATGCACTGCAGCAACTCACCAAGACTCCTTCAACCGCATCCTCCAAACCCATAACCGCTACCATCTAGAAGGACGAGGGCAGCAGATACCTGGGAACACCACCCATTTGGAGGATCCCCTCCAAGTCATTCCAACTTGGAATTATATTGGCTCTTCCTTCATTGTGGCTGGGTTAAGCTCCTCATGCTCCCTCCCTAACAGCACTGATGGTGTACCTACACCTCATGGACTACAGATTCAAGAAGGCACCACACCCATCACCTTCTCAAGGGCAGTTAGGGGCAGTGTCCTCACCAGCGCCCATGGAAGAATGTATATTTAAAGAAAAATCTTTTCCACACGATCCTGGTGACTCCTGTACAGTGTGTTATTGAGGTTTACAGCATGGAAATAGGCCCTTCGGCCCAACTTATCCATGCTGCCCATTTTTACCACAAAGCTAATCCCAATTGCCTGTGTTTAGCCCATATCCCTCTACACCCATGTAATTGTCTAAATGCTTTTTAAAAGACAAAATTGTACCCACCTCTACTACTGCCTCTGGCAGCTTGTTCCAGACACCACCCTCTGTGTGAAAAAATTGCCCTTTTGTATCTCTCCCCTCTCACCTTAAACCTATGCCCTCTAGTTTTAGACTCCCCTACCTTTGGGAAAAGATATTGACTATCTAGCTGATCTGTGCCCCTCATTATTTTATAGACCTCTATAAGATCACCCCTCAGCCTCCTACACTCCAGAGAAAAAAGTCCCAGTCTATCCAGCCTCTCCTTATAACTCAATCCATCAAGTCCCGGGAGCATCCTAGTAAATCTTCTCTACACTCCTAGTTTAGTCATATTCTTTCGAGATCAAAGTGACCCAGCTTCCCCAACCCATCATCAAGAAAGGCATCGAGAACCAGGCAAGATAGAAAAACAGGAGCCTTTATTGGAGAGTGACATTGAAACGGCAACATTGCATTTGAGACATTTTAAATCATCCTTAAGTCTCCATCTCTTCAATGAAGATTGTTGCCACTGGTGTTCACTATGGTTTGTTTCTTAAACTCTGGACTCGGGGAGCCTTAAAGACGTCTCGAAGTTTGACCCAGCGGTCTTTCTGAATGGGGACCTTTCCCATAATCGCTGCTACTCTTCACTGCACCCAATGGAATGGTCTCCAAGTTGGATAGTCACACCTCTTCAAAATTGTCCTCGATATTTAAGGATTGTGTGAGGACCAAGTTCATGGCCTTGCAACTCCTCTCTCCCCCTCCCTCCCTCTGTGAGCACCTCAGGCCCCGCAACCTTCCTCAAAACACCCCTCCAATTCCACTCTCCAGCAACATCCCTCAATCCCTTGCTGGTGGCCCTGCCTTCATTCCCTGCCTTGGTCCCTCAGGCTCTAGACTTCCCTCCCTCAACCCCTCCCCCGCCTCCCCCTCTCTATCTCCCTCCGTCACTTGCTTCCTCTTGGACGCTTCTTACCAACCCACCTCGTCAACCAAGCTCTCGGCCACCTCAGGCTCCTGCGGTGGCTCGCTGGCAAGCAATGTTCTGACTGGGCACGAGCAGGATGGATGGGTACAGTCCCATTCCAGGTGAGCTCTGGTGAGAGCCAGTCAGACGATCTGCTATCACCACCTCATCCATAAGACGTTAGAGTAGGCCATTCGGCCCATCGAGTCTGCTTCACCATTCAATGAGATTGTGACCGATCCGATGTGACAATCCTCAGCTCCCACTTTCCCACCTTATCCCCAAACCCCTCGATTCCCTTACTGATCAACAATCTGTCTGTCTCAGCCTTGAACACACTCAGTGACCCAGCCTCTCCAGCTCTCTGCCGGAAAGAATTCCACAGATTCCCTCCCCTCTCAGAGAAGAAACTCCTCCTCGGCTCTGTCTTCAATGGGCCACCCCCTCCCTTACTCTGAGATGCTGCCCTCTGCTCCCAGACTCTCCCACACGGGGAAACAATCTCTCAGCATCGACCCTGTCAAACCCCCCGAGAATCCGATACGTCTCAATAAGATCGCCTCTCGTTCTTCTAAACTCCAAAACTCAGGCTGTTACCCTTGAGAGACGAGACAATGAAGAAGAGATTTAATCACAGGCGCCCCAGAACCATCGCGCTTAGAATGGTCAGAACACTGGAGGCTATTGGGCCCATCACGCCCATGCTGGCTCTCTGCAAGAGCAAGTTGGCTCGAGCACTCCCCCTCCCCTCTCCACCCCCTCCGTCATGGTACATGGGCGTCGCTGGGCCAGCATTTATTGCCCATCTCTAGTTGCCCCTTGGAGGACAGTTGAGAGTCAACCACATTGCTGTGTGGCTCTGGAGTCACATGTAGGCCAGACCAGGGTAAGGACGGCAGATTTCCTTCTCTAAAGGGAACCGGATGGGTTTTTCCGACAATGGTTATCGGTCACCAGCAGATTCCCAATTCGGGATATTTTTAACTTGAATTCAACTTCCACCAGCCAACGGTGGTGAGTTTCGAACCCGGGTCCCGGGTTGTGTTTCTGGATTAATAGCAATATTATCGCCAGGATGTTGTCTCTCTAGATCCTAACCACTCACCGTGCAAAAAAAATGTTTTCTCCTCCTGCCGCCCCAGCTTCTTTTGCCAATCGCTGTGGTTCTTGACCCTTCCGCCATCGGAATGGTACCTCCCTCTGCGCTCTGACCTGACCCTGGCACCCCACCTCCCCCCGCACTCTGAGCTGACCCTCGCACCCCGTCTCCTCCCCAACCTCATCCCAAAAGACTCTGAACACCTCCATCAAACGTCCTCTCGATGCGCTCTTCAGGGGACTACACGGACACGATGGGCTGAATGGCCTCCGATGGTGTAACCGTTCCCCAACTCTTTTATGAAACTCTTGACGTGTGGACATTTTGGCTGAGACACGAGGGGGAGCTGGGAAAATTGAGGGACAGCAGTCATGGTGACCAGCGGCGTGACTGGCCACCCTACACAAAGACGGAGTTGTCCCAGTTGGATTGGGTGTGGCTTTCAAACTGAGCTTCCAACAGCTGTTTGATGAGGACTGCCTTCTCCTGTTCCAGCCGTGTGATCCACTGGCTCCTCCTCGACACCTCCTGAGAGACAACAAGCATCAACCCTGCATCATTCACCTCGCTCTGGCTCCCGCAACCAAGAACACAAGAAACTACAAAGGGGCGTGAACGTAGCCCAGTACATCACGGTGACACAGTGGGTTAGCACTGCTGTCTCACAGCGCCAGGGACCCGGGTTCCATTCCCGGTGACACAGTGGGTTAGCACTGCTGCCTCACGGCGCCAGGGACCCGGATTCCATTCCCGGTGACACAGTGGGTTAGCGCTGCTGCCTCACAGTGTCAGGGACCCGGGTTCCATTCCCGGTGACACAGTGGGTTAGCACTGCTGCCTCACGGCGCCAGGGACCCGGGTTCCATTCCCGGTGACACAGTGGGTTAGCGCTGCTGCCTCACGGCGCCAGGGACCCGGGTTCCATTCCCGGTGACACAGTGGGTTAGCGCTGCTGCCTCACGGCGCCAGGGACCCGGGTTCCATTCCCGGTGACACAGTGGGTTAGCGCTGCTGTCTCACGGCGCCAGGGACCCGGGTTCCATTCCCGGTGACACAGTGGGTTAGCGCTGCTGCCTCACGGCGACAGGGACCCGGGTTCCATTCCCGGTGACACAGTGGGTTAGCGCTGCTGCCTCACGGCGCCAGGGACCCGGGTTCCATTCCCGGTGACACAGTGGGTTAGCGCTGCTGCCTCACGGCGCCAGGGACCCGGGTTCCATTCCCGGTGACACAGTGGGTTAGCGCTGCTGCCTCACGGCGCCAGGGACCCGGGTTCCATTCCCGGTGACACAGTGGGTTAGCGCTGCTGCCTCACGGCGCCAGGGACCCGGGTTCCATTCCCGGTGACACAGTGGGTTAGCGCTGCTGCCTCACGGCGCCAGGGACCCGGGTTCCATTCCCGGTGACACAGTGGGTTAGCGCTGCTGCCTCACGGCGCCAGGGACCCGGGTTCCATTCCCGGTGACACAGTGGGTTAGCGCTGCTGCCTCACGGCGCCAGGGACCCGGGTTCCATTCCCGGTGACACAGTGGGTTAGCGCTGCTGCCTCACAGCGCCAGGGACCCCGGGTTCCATTCCTGGCTTGGATCACTGTCTGTGTGGAGTTTGCACATTCTCCCCATATCTGTGTGGGTTTCCTCTGGTTTCCTCCCACACTCCAAAGATGCCCAGTTAGGTTGATTTGCCATGCTAAATTGCCCCTTAGTGCCAGGGGGATTAGTTGGGTAAATGTGTGGGGTTATGGAGATAGGGCCTGAGGTGGATTGTTGTCCGCGCAGATGTGATGGGCTGAATGGCCTCCTCTGCAGTCTAGGGATTCTGGAAACCAGCCTCCCATCCATTCAGACTGCCTACGCTGCCTCAGGAAAATCAGCCGGCATAATTAAGGACCCCACGCACCCCGGACATTCTCTCTCCCACCGGGAAAAAGATACAAAAGTCTGAGGTCCCGTACCGACCGACTCAAGAACAGCTTCTTCCCTGCTGCTGTCAGACTTTTGAATGGACCGACCTCACATTAAGCTGATCTTTCTCTACACCCTAACTATGGTTGTAACACTGCATTCTGCACTCTCTGATTTCCTTCGCTCAAAAAAGACAGTAGGACTAGGGGGCACAGCCTCAAGATAAAGGGGGGGGTGGTTTAGAACGGAGTTGAGGAGGAACTTCTTCACTCAAAGGGTGGTGAATCTCTGGAATTCTCTGCCCGTTGAAGTGGTGGAGGCTGCCTCGCTAAATATTTTTAAGAAGCGGGTTGATGGGTTCTTGATAAGAGAGGGGATTAAGGGTTATGGGGAGAGGGCGGGAATGTGGAACTGAGCCACGACAGATCAGCCATGATCTTATTGAATGGCGGGGCAGGCTCGAAGGGCTAGATGGCCTACTCCTGCTCCTATTTCTTATGTTCTTATGTTCTCTATGAACGGTATGCTTTGTCTGTTTTGCTCACAAGAAACAATACTTTTCGCTCTATCCCAATACACAGGACAATAATAAATCAAATCAAAATCATTGTTCATCTTGCATTTCCACATCCAGATGTAACTGGGCAGACAGCCAGAACTCTCAGAGGAAACAGTAGTATTAGATCAAAGAACAGCGGTGTAGTGATATTAACAACAGCACAGGAACAGGCCCTTCGGCCCACCAAGCCTGTATTGACACTAAACTAAACACCTTTTTGCTCTATGCAGTCCATGTCTCTCTATTCACCGTCCATCCATGTATCTGTCAAGATGCCTCTTAAACATTGCTCTGGTACCTGCTTCTACCATCTCCTCTGGCACCGCATTCTAGGCACTTGCCACCCTGTAAAACTTGCCTCTCACATCTCCTTTAAACTTTCCCCTTTTTCCCTTAAACCTCTGTCCCCTGGTAATTTGATATTTTGACCCTGGGGCAAAGACTCCGACTCTCCATGCCCCTCATCATTTTGTAAACTTCTATCAGATCGCCTCTCCGCCTCCGACACTCGAGTGAAAACAAACCAAGTTTGTCCAACCTAACCCACTGTGTCACCGGGAATGGAACCCGGGTCCCTGGCGCTGTGAGGCAGCAGCGCTAACCCACTGTGTCACCGGGAATGGAACCCGGGTCCCTGGCGCTGTGAGGCAGCAGTGCTAACCCACTGTGTCACCGGGAATGGAACCCGGGTTCCTGGTGCTGTGAGACAGCAGTGCTAACCCACTGTGTCACCGGGAATGGAACCCGGGTCCCTGGCGCTGTGAGACAGCAGTGCTAACCCACTGTGTCACCGGGAATGGAACCCGGGTCCCTGGCGCTGTGAGGCAGCAGTGCTAACCCACTGTGTCACCGGGAATGGAACCCGGGTTCCTGGTGCTGTGAGACAGCAGTGCTAACCCACTGTGTCACCGGGAATGGAACCCGGGTCCCTGGCGCTGTGAGACAGCAGTGCTAACCCACTGTGTCACCGGGAATGGAACCCGGGTCCCTGGCGCTGTGAGGCAGCAGCGCTAACCCACTGTGTCACCGGGAATGGAACCCGGGTCCCTGGCACTGTGAGGCAGCAGTGCTAACCCACTGTGTCACCGGGAATGGAACCCGGGTCCCTGGCGCTGTGAGGCAGCAGTGCTAACCCACTGTGTCACTCACAAAAAAAACTCTGATGTGACGTTACTGTTAAATCTGCTCCCACTGCCCTTTCAATGCATTCCAATAATGTGGAGTATCAGCGGGCTTCAAGAGGATTGAGGGAGTGAGTGAGTGCGAGGGAGGGAGTGAGTGGGAGGGAGGGAGGAGGGGAGAATATTTACTGCCGTGTGTGTGTTCCAATGACCTGGAATGTGCTTTAACCAAAACTTTTGTAGCCGGAAGACAGGGATATGCGAATTCCGAATTTGTTACTGACATGGGAATTGATGGGACGGTGAAGCGTGTAGAGAGGGGCGGAGAATTACAGAGAACGGCATTGACAGATTCACAGTAAGCCGGAGAAACAGGGCCAGATAGATTGTAAAGCAGCTTAAATGTGACACCAGCTAGTCTGAGCCAAACAGGATGGATCCCAGTCATTTTTAAGTGACGAACAACTACAGGCTGTAAAGACAACTCAATGTCTGTGAGCGTGGATCACTAACGTGTTATCGTAACACACACAAAAAAAGGCTAATGGAATGTTAGTCTTTGTAACTGGAGGATGAGAGTGTAAAGTGATACAAAATCCTTCTTAGATAGCATGTGGAATAGTGTGTGTGAGTGTGTGTGTGTGTGAGTGAGAGAGTGTGTGAATGTGTGTGTGTGAGAGAGTGTGTGAATGTGTGCGTGTGAGAGAGTGTGTGAATGTGTGTGTGAGTGAGAGAGTGTGTGAATGTGTGTGTGAGTGAGAGAGTGTGTGAATGTGTGCGTGAGTGAGAGAGTGTGTGAATGTGTGCGTGTGTGAGAGAGTGTGTGAATGTGTGCGTGTGTGAGAGAGTGTGTGAATGTGTGCGTGTGTGAGAGAGTGTGTGAATGTGTGCGTGTGTGAGAGAGTGTGTGAATGTGTGCGTGTGTGAGAGTGTGTGTGAATGTGTGCGTGTGTGAGAGAGTGTGTGAATGTGTGCGTGTGTGAGAGAGTGTGTGAATGTGTGCGTGTGTGAGAGAGTGTGTGAATGTGTGCGTGTGTGAGAGAGTGTGTGAATGTGTGCGTGTGTGAGAGAGTGTGTGAATGTGTGCGTGTGTGAGAGAGTGTGTGAATGTGTGCGTGTGTGAGAGAGTGTGTGAATGTGTGCGTGTATGTGCGTGTGTGTGTGAATGTGTGCATGAATGTGTGCGTGAGTGCGAGTGCGAGAGTGCGAATGTGTGTATGTGTGTATGTGTGTATGTGTGTATGTGTGTATGTGTGAATGTGTGTATGTGTGAATGTGTGTATGTGTGAATGTGTGAATGTGTGAATGTGTGAATGTGTGTATGTGTGAATGTGTGTATGTGTGAGAGTGTGAGAGCAAGTGTGAGTGTGTTAGAAAATAACATATTGGTCTGGATGGATTTCTAAAGATGTGCAGGTTAGGGGGATTGGCCGTGCTAAATTGCCCCTTATTGCCTGGGGGATTAGCAGGGTAAATCCATGGGGTTATGGGGATAGGGCCTGGGTCCGATTGTTGTCAGTGCAGGCTCGATGGGCTGAATGGCCTCCTGTACTGTAAGGATTCTAACGCTCATTGTTTCTTTTGAGATGTTGATAATGAACGGTCCATGGACACATCCTACCTTGGTCAGCAGATAATTCTGTTGTTTCAGTGCGTTCAGGGTCCGTTGCTGGAGTCTCCTGTTCTTACTGCTTGACAGATGTTCACCTTCGGGGTGTTCAGTGGGGTAGTGAGGCAGCAACACCTGGAACAAACAGTGAGTGTTCAGGCCATGAGGAACCAACCTGTGGTTTACGATTAATAATAATCTCTTTAACATTTCCATCGAATGGTTTGGGCCTCCCTTGTAACTGAACATCAATACAATATAATTAATATAATTAAACATGAATTGATTAATTCAAGAACATAAGCATTGCTGAAGAAAAGAGGATCTAGGAAACATTACGGATGTTTCACAGTTTGGTATGGGTTCTGCCCAAGACCACAAGGAACTACAACACGTTGTGAATGTAGCCCAGTCCATCACGCAAACCAGCCTCCCATCCATTGACTCCGTCTACACTTCCCACTGCCTCGGCAAAGCAGCCAGCATCCCGGACATTCTCTCTTCCACCTTCTTCCGTCGGGAAAAAGATACAAAAGTCTGAGGTCCCGTACCGAACAACTCAAGAACAGCTTCTTCCCTGCTGCTGTCAGACTTTTGAATGGACCTACCTCGCATTAAGTTGATCTTTCTCCACACCCTCGCTGTGACTGTAACATTACATGCTGCACTCTCTCCTTTTCTTCTCCCCTATGTACTCTATGAACAGTATGTTTTGTCTGCATCGTGCGCAAGAAATAATACTTTTCACTGTACTCCCAGAACATGCAACAATAATAAGTCATGGTGTGGAGATGCCAGTGTTGGATTGGGGTGGGCACAACTCCAGGTTAAATCCAACAGCTTTATTTGGAATCATGAGCTTCCGGAGCGACAATCCTTCAGGAGAGTGGTGGGGTGGGCTCTCTCTTCGCCATCTCTCCGCTCCCCTGAGGAAGGAGCAGCGCTCCGAAAGCTCGTGATTCCAAATGAACCTGTTGGCCTTTATAATTTGACGTTGTGAGACTTCTTACACAATAAGTCATGTCAAATCGAAAACTCGATGGACTGAAAGGCCTCCTTCTGTAGGGGGAGAGCTGTAGTCAGCTTGCACTCAGATGAGATGTTAATCAGATGATTTGTTTCTGTGGTGATGGTCGTGGGTTAAATATTGGTGGTGCTCTGGTTAACAGTCCTGTCTGCTGTTCCACACAATATACTCACTGTGATTCTTGGCCACAGCACAGTTTGCCCTTATTTTTAATCTTTCCGGAACAGGAGATTAGGCTGTTGGATCAGGTTAAATAGTGAAGGCCACCTGGGCACTACAGAAGGGATTAATATGAGCAGATGCAAAGGCTGCTAACTCACTGCTCTCCCCCTGGTGCCCCCGCACAGCTACATGGCATCCTGGCACTGGAACTATTTCCTGGAGCAAATCGACATTCTCAAAGCTCTGGAAGCAGTAGGGGGAAGTCTCCGAGGGAATCCACATTCCCAGTCTGATTCCAAGCCCAGGGGTAAAGGATAATTTGTCCGACTCTCATCAGGACAGAGTCACAGGAATAACAAATCTCAGATTTGGTTAGCACTGCTGCCTCACAGCACCAGGGACCCGGGTTCCAACACCAAGGTTGGGGGAACGGCAAATTGTGCGGAGGGCGTGGAGAGTCTGCAGAAGGATCTAGATAGGCTGGGCGAATGGGCCAGGAAATGGCAAATGGAATTTAATGTTGGCAAGTGCGAGGTGGTCCACTTTGGTAGGAAGAATGGTAGGAAGGACTATTACTTACGTGGCGAAAAACTGCAGCAGGCGACGGTGCAGAGGGACCTCGGGGTCCTTGTGCATGAGTCGCAAAAACCCAGCCTGCAGGTACAGCAGGTGGTCAGGAAGGCGAATGGGATGCTGGCCTTCATAGCGAGGGGGATTGAATATAAAAGTAGGGAGGTCTTGCTGCGGCTGTATAGGGCATTGGTGAGGCCGCAGCTGGAGTACTGTGTGCAGTTTTGGGCGCCGCACCTGCGCAAAGATATTTTGGCCTTGGGGGGAGTGCAGAGGAGGTTTACTAGGCTGATACCGGAGTTGAGGGGGTTGAGCTGTGAGGAGAGGCTGAATAAACTGGGCTTGTACTCGTTAGAGTTTAGAAGAATGAGGGGAGATCTCATTGAGACGTATAAGATGATGAATGGGATGGATAGGATAGAGGTGGAAAGACTCTTCCCGCTCAGAAAGGACAGTAGGACTAGGGGGCACAGCCTCAAGATAAAGGGGGGGCGGTTTAGAACGGAGTTGAGGAGGAACTTCTTCACTCAAAGGGTGGTGAATCTCTGGAATTCTCTGCCCGTTGAAGTGGTGGAGGCTACCTCGCTAAATATTTTTAAGACGCGGGTTGATGGGTTTTTGATAAGCGAGGGGATTAAGGGTTATGGGGAGAGGGCGGGAAAGTGGAACTGAGCAGCGACAGATCAGCCATGATCTTATTGAATGGCGGGGCAGGCTCGAAGGGCTGGATGGCCTACTCCTGCTCCTATTTCTTATGTCACTGTCTGCGTGGAGAGTGCACATTCTCCCCATGTCTGCATGTGTTTCCTCCAGATGCTCCCCCCACAGTCCAAAGATGTGCAGGTTAGGGGGATTGGCCATGCTAAATTGTCCCTTAGAGTCCAAAGATTTGATTTGATTTATTACTGTCACATGTATTAACAAACAGCGCAAAGTATTGTTTCTTGCACACTATACAGACAAAGCATACCGTTCATAGAGAAGGAAAGGAGACAGTGCAGAATGTAGTGTTACAATAATAGGTAGGATGTAGAAGAGAAAGATCAACTTAACGCGACGATGTGCAGTCACATGGATTGGCCATGCTAAATTGTGCCTTCGTGTCCAAAGGTGTGCAGGTTAGGGTGGATTGGCCATGGCTCCTGTGTTGGGTAATGGGATAGGGTGAGGATCTGGGTACGATGCTGAATGGCCTCTTCTGCATTGCAGGGATTCTATGCAAGAGTAAACAACAGTTGATAGCCCGTGAGAAGAGCGCTCCGATTTGGTTAGAGCATGGGTGCTATGTGGTGGGGACATTGCCATGGAGTGTACCAGGGCACAGTTAACTGCCAAGCCAAAGCAGGTAGATCGACTTCAATTGGTCAGCCATTGTTCAATGGTTAGCACTCTTGCCTCGGAATCAGAAAGTTCACGTCATACTCCCAAATCCTGAACACAAGATTCAGGTCAACACTCCCAGGACTGAGAGAGTGCAGCACTGTCAGAGGTACCATCTTTTCTTTGCAATGTTAAACCAAGGCCCCACCTGACTCCTCACGAGTGTCCCATTGAACTGTTTTGAGGAGGAGCGGGGAAATCTCCCTGGTGTCCCAAGCAACATTTCCCTCCACCAACCTCACCCAAATAGATGATAATTTATCTAACAATGATTTTTGGAGTGTTACCCAAGACCACAAGAAACTACAAAGAGTTTTGAATGAGACCCAATCCATCACACAAACCAGTCTCCCATCCATCGACTCCATCTACACTTCCTGCTGCCTCGGAAAAGCAGCCGGCATAATCAAGGACCCCACACAAAGAACAAAGAACAAAGAAAATTCCAGCACAGGAACAGGCCCTTCGGCCCTCCAAGCCTGCACCAACCATGCTGCCCCACTGAACTAAAACCCTTAAGCTTCCGGGGACCATATCCCTCTATTCCATCCTATTCATGTACTTGCCAAGATGCCCCTTAAAAGTCACTACCGTATCCACTTCCGCTACCTTCCCCCAGCAGCGAGTTCCAGGCACCCACCACCCTCTGGGTAAAAATCTTGCCTCGTACATCTCCTTTAAACCTTGCCCCTCGCACCTTAAACCTGTGCCCCCCCGAGTAATTGACTCTTCCACCCTGGGGGAAAAAGCTTCTGACTATCCACTCTGTCCGTGCCTCTCATAATCTTGTAGACTTCTATCAGGTCTCCCCTCAACCTCCGTTATTCCAGTGAGAACAAACCAAGTTTCTCCAACCTCTCCTCATAGCTAATACCCTCCATACCAGGGCAACATCCTGGTAAATCTTTCCTGTACCCTCTCCAAAGCCTCCACATCCTTCTGGCAATGTGGCAACCAGAATTGAACACTATATTCCAAGTGCGGCCTCACTAAGGTTCTATAAAGCTGCAACATGACTTGCCAATTTTTAAACTCAATGCCCCAGCCGATGAAGGCGAGCATGCCGTATGCCTTTTTGACTACCTTCTCCAACTGCATTGCCACTTTGTGACCTGTGTACCTGTACACCCAGATCCCTCTGCCTATCAATACTCTGAAGGGTTCTGCCATTTTCTGTATATTTCCCATCTGTATTAGACTTTCCAAAATGCATTACCTCACATTTGACTGGATTAAACTCCATCTGCCATCTCTCCAACTGATCTATATCCTGCTGTATCCTCTGATGGTCCTCATCGCTATCCGCAAATCCACCAACCTATGTGTTGTCCGCAAACTTACTGATCAAACCAGTTACATTTTCCCCGGACATTCTTTCTTCTACTTTCTTCCGTCGGGAAAAAGATACAAAAGTCTGAGGTCACGTACCAACTGACTCAAGAACAGCTTCTTCCCCGCTGCTGTCAGACTTTTGAATGGACCTACCTCGCATTAAGTTGATCTTTCTCTACACCCTCGCTATGACTGTAACACTATATTCTGCACCCTCTCCTTTCCTTCTCTATGAACGGTATGCTCTGTCTATATAGTGTGCAAGAAACGATACTGTTCACTGTATCCCAAGACATGTGACAATAATAAATCAAATCAAAATGTCACAATAACGAAGACACTTTGAAAGTACTTGTTTGGCTGTGAAATGCTTTGGGATGAACTGAGGTTGCGAGGGGCACTTTGGAAATACAAGTTTGTTTTATTTCTTTCCTTAGGCAGGGATAAGGAGACAATGGAAAAGGAACTAACCCTCTCCGCGCTGGCGATGAAATCGGAGAGGCAGTAGTTGACGTGTTGGATCTTGTCCTGAAGAAGAGACACATGTTTCGGGTGTGACGTGGGAGAACGTTCCTGAAACGTTATGGATAAAAAACTCACGTTAATGGTTAGCTATTAGTTTTTGTACTCCCGGTTCCCTCTCTCTCGAACGTACCAACTCCTGAAGTAGGGGCAGGAGTAGGCCATTTGGCCCCTTGAGCCTGCCCCCCCATTCAATATGATCATCTGCTGGTGTTTCAAAGATTCCACGTTCAAACCTACCCCTCAATAACCTTCCCCTGCCTAACAAGAATCCATCTACCTCCACCGTCACTAAACTCTGACGCAGAGAGGCACAACCCTCTGAGAGAAAAGAAATTCTCCTCATCGCTGTCATTGAATCTCTACAGTGCAGAAGGAGGCTATTCAGCCCATCAAGTCTACACCAATCCCATCCAGGCCCTATCCCCATAACCCCACATATTTACCCTGCCAATCCCCCTGACACTAAGGAGCAATTTAGCACGACCAATGCAACCAACCAGCACGTCTTTCAGACTGTGGGAGGAACCTAGAGGAAACCCACCCTGACATGGGGCGAACATGCAGACTCCACACAGTGACCCAAGGTGGGAATTGAACCAGGGTCCGTGGCGCTGTGAGGCAGCAGTGCTAACCCACTGTGCCACCCCACTGTGCCACCATGACACCCAAAAGAATGTTGTGAAAAAAAATGTCCCCTAATTTTCAAATTGCGCCCATACTTACAAACTCCCCCATGAGAGAAAACACACCCATCTTGTCAAGACTGTTCAGAAACTTATATAAACTTCAATCAGATCACCCCTCACTCTTCTAAACTTTAGTGGAAACAAGCCCAATCTGTCCAACCTTCCCTCATTAGACAACCCACTCATCGAAACATCGAAACTAGAAGCAGGATGAGGCCATTCAGCTCTTCGAGCTGCTCCGCCATTCATTCTGACCACGGCTGATCATCAAATTCAATATCCTGATCCCTCCCTTTCCCCCATAACCCTCGATCCCTTTAACCCCAAGATCTATATCTAATTTCTTCCTGAAATCACACAACATTTTGGCCTCGACTACTTTCTGTGGGAGTGAATTCCACACATTCCCCACCCTCTGGGTGAAGAAATTTCTCCTCAGCTCAGTTCTAAAAGGTTTCCCCCTTATCCTCAAACTCTGATCCCCTAGTTCTGGATCTCCCCCACCATGGGGAACATTCTTTCTGAATCTACCCTGTCTAACCCTGTTAGAATTTTATAAGCTTCTATCAGATCCCCTCTCACTCTTCTAAACTCCAGTGAATATAATCCTAACCATCACTGGAGATCCAGGGCTTGTACCAATGGTCATCATTGCACATATCAATCCGCTAAACCTCTCAACATCTCAGGGATGAATAATGGAAAAAAAAAGTATAAATATACATAAATAAATAGAACATAGAAAAACTAGAGCACAAACAGGCCCTTCGGCCCACAAGTTGCACCAAACATGTCCCTACCTACTAGGCTTAACCCTCTATCTTATTAAGTCCCACGTACTCATCCAGAAGTCTTTGAAAAGACCCCAGCAAGTTCGCCTCCACCACCATCAATGGCAGCCAATTCCACTCACTCACCACCCTCTGAGTGAAAAACTTTCCCCTAACATCTCCTCTGTACCTGCTCCCCAGCACCTTAAACCTGTGTCCCTCTCGTAGCGACCATTTCAGCCCTGGGAAATAGCCTCTGAGAATCCACCCTATCAATACCTCTTATACACCTCTATCAGGTCATCTCTCATCCTTTGTCTCTCCAGGGAGAAGAGACCAAGCTCCCTCAACCTATCCTCATAAGGCATGCCTCCCAATCCAGGCAACATCCTTGTAAATCTCCTCTGCACCCTCTCAATAACTTCCACATCCTTCCTGTAGTGAGGCAACCAGAACTGCGCACAGTACTCCAAGTGGGGTCTGATAAGGGTCTTATAAAGTTGCAGCATTACCTCCCGACTCCTAAATATATATATTGTATGTTCAATTTCTTAATCTCCAGCCGAACATATGATCATAGAACATAGAACATAGAACATAGAACATTACAGCGCAGAACAGGCCCTTCGGCCCACGATGTTGCGCCGACCAGTTACAAAAACAATGACCCACTAGCCTATACCAATCCCTTTTCGTCCATAAACCTATCCAGAGATCTCTTAAACGCCCCCAAACTAGACGCATTTACAACTGCAGCAGGCAGGGCATTCCAATCACTCACCACCCGCTGGGTAAAGAACCTACCCCTGACATCCGTCCTGTAGCTACCCCCCCTTAATTTAAAGCCATGCCCCCTCGTGCTAGCTTTCTCCATCCGAGGAAAAAGGCTATCACTATCCACCCTATCTAAACCTCTAATCATCTTATATGTTTCAATAAGATCCCCTCTTAGCCGCCTTCTTTCCAACGAAAACAACCCTAAATCCCTCAGTCTCTCCTCATAGGACCTCCCCACCATACCAGGCAACATCCTAGTAAACCTCCTCTGCACCCTCTCCAACGCCTCCACATCCTTCTTGTAATGCGGGGACCAGAACTGCACACAGTACTCCAAGTGCGGCCGCACTAGAGTAGTGTACAGTTGCAACATTACACTGCGACTCCTAAATTCAATCCCCCTACCAATAAACGCCAAGACACCGTACGCCTTCTTAACAACCTTATCTACTTGATTCCCAACTTTCAGGGATCTATGTACACATACACCTAGATCCCTCTGTTCATCCACACTATTCAAAGTCCTCCCGTTAGCCCTATACTCAACACATCTGTTGCTCCTACCAAAGTGAATTACCTCACACTTCTCCGCATTAAATTCCATCCGCCACCTCTCGGCCCAGCTCTGCAACCTATCTAAGTCTCCCTGCAGACTATGACACCCTTCCTCACAATCTACCACACCTCCAACTTTGGTGTCATCAGCAAATTTACTAATCCACCCAACTATACCCTCATCCAGATCATTAATAAAAATTACAAACAACAGTGGCCCCAAAACAGATCCCTGAGGCACACCACTCGTAACTGTACTCCATGATGAATATTTACCATCCACCACCACCCTCTGTCTCCTATCTGATAGCCAATTCCTGATCCAACTTCCTAGATTACCCACAATCCCATACATCTGCATTTTCTGCAGAAGCCTACCATGGTGAACCTTATCGAACGCCTTACTAAAATCCATGTATACCACGTCAACTGCCTTGCCCCCATCCACCTCTTTGGTCACCTTCTCAAAAAACTCAATAAGGTTAGTAAGGCACGACCTACCCGCTACAAAACCATGCTGACTATTTCTAATCAATTCATTACACTCCAAATAACTATAAATCCTATCCCTAATAATTTTTTCTAAAACCTTGCCCACAACAGAAGTAAGACTCACCGGTCTATAATTCCCGGCAAAGTCTCTGTTCCCCTTCTTAAACAATGGGACAACATTCGCTATCCTCCAATCCTCCGGGACTACACCAGAGACCAATGACGACCTGAAGATCTGAGCCAGAGGCTCTGCAATCACCTCTCTAGCCTCCCAGAGAATCCTAGGGTAGATCCCATCCGGACCAGGGGACTTATCTATTTTCAGCCCCTCAAGAATTTCCAGCACATCCCCTTTATCAACCGTAATACTGTCTATTTTACACCCCTGCAACCCAATGTCCTCCTCTGCTATATTCATGTCCCCCTGCGTGAACACCGAAGAGAAATATTGGTTCAATACTTCTCCAATCTCCTCCGGTTCCACACACAACTTCCCCCTGCTGTCTGTAACTGGCCCTAATCTTGCCCTGACCAACCTTCTGTTCTTGACATACCTATAGAACGCCTTAGGATTCTCCTTAATCCTATCAGCCAAAGTCTTCTCATGTCCTCTTTTAGCCCTTCTCAACTCACTCTTCAACTCCCTCCTAGCCAATCTAAAGCTTTCATGGAGACCTTGTGGCTCCTTGAAGGTGTTGCATTATCCAATAAGATCATTGTTCCAGTATTTATTCCTGGGATATGGGTGTTGTTGGTCTGGTTTACGGTGTGAGAGCCACTTCCTTGAAATACCATAGCAAGTTGAGGCATAACTTAAGGAGGGAATTTAGTGATACAGTTCCAAGGATGAGGGCATAACTTGTTCTTTCATTCATTCATGGGATGTGGGCGTCCCTGGCAGTGCCAGCACCTATTGCCCATCCCTGAGGCCATCTAGAAATCAACCCCATTGCTCTGGAGTCACGTGTAGGCCAGACTGGGTAAGGACGGCAGATTTCCTTCCCTAAAGGACATTAGTGAACCAGATGGGTTTTTCCGACAATCGACAATGGTTTCACATTCATCAGTAGACTCTTAATTCCAGATTTCTATTGAATTCAAATTTCACCATCTGCTGTGGTGGGATTTGAATCCGGGTTCCCTTGAACGTTACCCTGGGCCTCTGAATTACTAGCCCAGTAACAATACCTCTACACCATCACCTCATCTAAAGGGGAACGTGTGTTCATTGAATCATAGAATCCCCACAATGCAGAAGGAGGCCATTTGGCCCATTGAATCTGCACCGACTCTCTGACAGAGCATCTTACACAGGCCAATCCCAACCCCATGTATTTACCCCACTAATCCCCCTAACCTGCACATCTTTGGACACTAAGGGGCAATTTAGCATGGCCAATCCACCCTAACCTGTACATCTTTGGACACTAAGGGACAATTTAGCATGGCCAATCCACCCTAACCTGTACATCTTTGGACACTAAGGGACAATTTAGCATGGCCAATCCACCTAACCTACACATCTTTGGACACTAAGGGACAATTTAGCATGGCCAATCCCCCTAACCTACACATCGTTGGACACCAAGGGACAATTTAGCATGGCCAATCCACCCTAACCTGTACATCTTTGGACACTAAGGGACAATTTAGCATGGCCAATCCACCTAACCTACACATCTTTGGACACTAAGGGACAATTTAGCATGGCCAATCCCCCTAACCTACACATCGTTGGACACCAAGGGACAATTTAGCATGGCCAATCCACCCTAACCTGTACATCTTTGGACACTAAGGGACAATTTAGCATGGCCAATCCACCCTAACCTACACATCTTTGGACACTAAGGGGCAATTTAGCATGGCCAATCCATCTTAACCTACACATCTTTGGACACTAAGGGGCAATTTAGCATGGCCAATCCACCCTAACCTGCACATCTCTGGACACTAAGGGACAATTTGGCATGGCCAATCCACCCTAACCTACACATCTTTGGACACTAAGGGACAATTTAGCATGGCCAATCCACCTAAACTACAAATTTTTGGACTGTGGGAGGAAACTGGAGCACCCGGAGGAAACCTACGCAGGCACGAGGAGAACGTGCAGACTCCGTACAGACAGTGACCCAAGGCGTGAATCAAATCCGGGTCCCCAGCACTGCAAGGCAGCAGTGCTTAACACTATGCCAACGTGTCCTCCCCTTAGCCCCTTGGAACATTGCTGCCCTTCTTGTCCTGCTAGGGTGGTATAAGTTGTCAATCCGGTGGGGTGGGGTGAAGGGATGGGGAGGGGAATCATTGCCTGATCTTCCAACTCCGCTCCATCTTTCTCAGCCTATCCCCCCTTGATCCTCGCTGGCACGTCAGCTTCCTGTCGTTGCCTAGGTCTTCACCTTTCCCCGAGTCAATGAACCCTCCCTAGACCCACACCAAACCTTTCCCAGAGGGTGCTCACGTTCTCTCCCGAATCCTCGCTGCCTTGTCTGAGTCTCTGGTTAACGCTGTGGATCTCCTGACGGTACCAGTCCCGTGCCCGATCCACCATCTCCAGCCCGTGCCACAGGGCATCCCGCTGCTGCTCCAGATCCTTCATCCGCTTCAGCTGAAAGAGATGCCAGCAGTGAGGGGCACACATTAACAAAACCGCTCCTACTGTGACAATCCCCCAACGTTATCCCTCTCGGGGTGGCGAGACGGGGATTTGGGGGGGGTTACGGGGTGGGGGTGGTGGGAGACATCAGCTGGTGTGGACGTGGTTTGCCCACGACACCCAACGTCCCTGTTCTGAGGCAATAGAGTGCCAATAATGACCAGTGGATATCTGCTTGTCTGCATCGTTGAAACGGTGGGAGGAAGGAATGACAGGTGGTTGGAGGTGGCGAGGGTCTCACTGGAGCCTTGGTAACTTAGAAACACAGAAGATAGGAGCAGGAGGAGGCCATTTGGCCCTTCGAGCCTGCTTCTCCATTCATCACGATCGTGGCTGATGGTCCAACTCAATAGCCTAATCTTGCTTTCCGCCCGTAACCTTTGATCCCATTCGCCCCAACGCACCACTGAGAAATTCCTCACGCAATCCAACCCAAAGCCCACGAGGGAGCCACACCCACGCACTCAGGCACCCACTCAGTAAAACTAGAGTCTGACTGGGTGGTAAATGGTAATGGTGGTAAAATTCTGATGGGTATAGATCGAGTGAATGCAGGCAGGCTTTTCCCACTGAGGCTAGGGGAGAAAAAAAACTAGAGAGCATGGGTTAAGGGTGAAGGGGGGAAAAGTTTATAGGGAATATTAGTGGGGGGGGGGGGGCTTCTTCACACACAGAGTGGTGGGAGGGTGGATTAAGCTGCCGGATAAAGTGGTGAAAACAGGCTCACTTTCAACATTTAAGAAAATCTTGGATGGGTCCATGGATGAGAGGGGAGTGGAGGGATATGGTCCAGGTCAGTGGGACTAGACAGAAAGCAGGAAGCTTATCACCATCCAGGACAAAGCAGCTCTTTTGTCACCCACAAACACTCAGTCCCTCCACCCCCCAACGCACACTGAATGCCGTGTGTACCATCTACAAGATGCCCCGCAGCGACTCACCAAGGCTCCTTAGGCAGCACCTTCCAAACTCACCACCATCTAGAAGGACGAGGGCAGCAGATGCCTGGGGAACACCCCCACCTGGAGGTTCCCCTCCGAGTCACTCGCCATCCCGACTTGGAAATATATCGGCTGCTCCTTCAGTCACTGGGTCACAATCCTGGAGGTCCCTCCCTAACAGCACAGCGGGTGTACCTACCGCATCTTTCAGTTGAGGGGCCTTGACAAGAGAACTGGTACCAAGTCACGCTGCTCGATTGGAGAGCCAGTACAGTCACAACGGGCCGAACAGCCTCCTCCTGCACCCCCACGGTGCTGCAAATCTGTGATTGAACTGGGAGCATCTCTGCTCACAGGTGGGCACAGAAGAGATCCCAAGGAGGAGCTAGTGAGCTCCCTCCAGCTTCCTGGCCAACATTCATCCCTCAACGAACACACCTCAAAACTGTCTGTGGGAGCTGTCGCTCGCAGACGGACGTTTCCAACATCATAATACCAAAGGTGCGTCAAAAACAAACCATTATTGGTTGTGAGGCACTTTGAGAGCTTCTTGGGGAGGTGAAGGCTGCTATAGAAATGCAAAACGAGCAGTGTGATAAGCGAGGTAATAATGTCACCCAGTTTTTGTTATAGATACAGAGGGCGGAAGGGGGCTCAAACTGTGGGTTTGATGCTGGGAGGGAGGCTCGATCCACCAGACACAACGTAAAAAAGCTGAGTACTCCTACACGTGCAGTCCTGTTAATGTGGAAAGTGTCCCTTCCACTGCCATGCCACACTGCTGACTCATCGTTTCCTAGTGTCTGTTTAAAATAGCGTTCTTCGTGCAATAACATTGCCTTTGAGAGAGACTCTGATGAAAGGGAGCGCAGTCACTCTGCAGCCCGCGAACAATGGCTTCACAAACAGGCAAAATCCGGCTGAATTTCACTCCGGCAGTGGTTATTATCGAAGAGTCTGGCTTTAACAGACCAGCGATTTCAGCGACTGTGCACAGAGGTTCGGCGCCATCGACCTCACTTTTGACACATAGAATCGTAGATTCCCCACACTGCAGCAGGAGGAGGCCATTCGGCCCATCGTGTCTGCACTGATTCTCCAACAGACATCTCACCAAGGCCATAACTTCAGGTATTTATCCCGTTAATTCCCCCAAACCTACACATCTTTGGACACTGAGGGACAGTTTAGCATGGCCAATCCACCCTAACCTACACATCTTTGGACACTAAGGGACAATTTAGCATGGCCAATCCCCCCTAACCTACACATCTTTGGACACTAAGGGACAATTTAGCATGGCCAATCCACCCTAACCTACACATCTTTGGACACTGAGGGACAATTTAGCATGGCCAATCCACCTAACCTACACATCTTTGGACACTGAGGGACAGTTTAGCATGGCCAATCCACCTAACCTGCACATCTTTGGGCACTAAGGGACAATTTAGCATGGCCAATCCACCCTAACCTACACATCTTTGGGCACTAAGGGACAATTTAGCATGGCCAATCCACCCTAACCTACACATCTTTGGACACTGAGGGACAATTTAGCATGGCCAATCCACCTAACCTACACATCTTTGGACACTGAGGGACAATTTAGCATGGCCAATCCACCCTAACCTACACATCTTTGGACACTGAGGGACAATTTAGCATGGCCAATCCACCCTAACCTACACATCTTTGGGCACTAAGGGACAATTTAGCATGGCCAATCCACCCTAACCTGCACATCTTTGGACACTAAGGGTCAATTTAGCACAGCCAATCCACCCTAACCTACACATCTTTGGACACTAAGGGACAATTTAGCATGGCCAATCCACCTAACCTGCACATCTTTGGACACGAAGGGACAATTTAGCATGGCCAATCCACCCTAACCTGCACATCTTCGGACACTAAGGGACAATTTAGCGCAGCCAATCCCCCCTAACCTACACACCTTAAAGTTAAAGTTTTAAGGTTTATTTATTATTGTCACAAGTAGGCTTACGTTAACACTGCAATGAAGTTACTGTGAAAATCCTCTAGTCGCTGCACCCTGGCGCCTGTTTGGGTTACACTGAGGGAGAATTCAGCACAGCCAATGCACCCTAACCAGCATGCCTTTCAGGCTGCGGGAGGAAACCGGAGCACCTGGAGGAAACCCATGCAGACACGGGGAGAATGTGCAGACTCCACACAGACAGTGACCCGAGCCGGGGTTGAACCTGGCTCTGTGAGGTAGCAGTGCTAACCCGCTGTGTCACTGGGTTGCAGGAGGAAGTTGTTCACCCCTCAGAGGTGAAGCTATGATAGCGGAGAGGGTAACGTCACTGATCTCATAATCCAGGGGCCCAGGCTAATGCTCGGGGTGGGGGAAGACAGCAGCTGGTGGAATTCAAATCCAGTTAATAAAATCTGGAATTATAAAGCCAGTCTCAATCAGGAACTGTCACTGATTGTTGCAAAATCACAGGGACCGCAGTGCGTTCAGGAAGGCAGCGATTCACCCACCACCTTCTCAAGGGGCAATTAAGGATGGGCAATAAATGCCGGCCCAGTCCAGCGACGCCCACATCCAAGAGCACAATAAATTAAAGTTTATTTATTCGTGTCGCAAGAGAGTTTACATTAACGCTGCAATGAAGTTACTGTGAAAATCCCCTAGTCACCACACTCCTGTTCGGGTACACTGAGGGAGAATTTAGCGCGGCCAATGCACCCTAACCAGCACGTCTTTGGAGGAAACTGGAGCACCCAGAGGAACCCATGCAGACATGGGGAGAATGTACAAACTCCACACAGACAGTGACCCAAGCCGGGAATGGAACCCGGGTCCCTGGCGCTGTGAGGCAGCAGCGCTAACCCACTGTGTCACTGGGAATGGAACCCGGGTCCCTGGCGCTGTGAGGCAGCAGCGCTAACCCACTGTGTCACCGGGAATGGAACCCGGGTCCCTGGTGCTGTGAGGCAGCAGTGCTAACCCACTGTGTCACCGGGAATGGAACCCGGGTCCCTGGCGCTGTGAGGCAGCAGTGCTAACCCACTGTGTCACTGGGAATGGAACCCGGGTCCCTGGCGCTGTGAGGCAGCAGTGCTAACCCACTGTGTCACCGGGAATGGAACCCGGGTCCCTGGCGCTGTGAGGCAGCAGTGCTAACCCACTGTGTCACCGGGAATGGAACCCAGGTCCCTGGCGCTGTGAGGCAGCAGTGCTAACCCACTGCGTCACCGGGAATGGAACCCAGGTCCCTGGCGCTGTGAGGCAGCAGCGCTAACCCACTGCGTCACCGGGAATGGAACCCTGGTCCCTGGCGCTGTGAGGCAGCAGCGCTAACCCACTGTGTCACCGGGAATGGAACCCGGGTCCCTGGCGCTGTGAGGCAGCAGCGCTAACCCACTGTGTCACCGGGAATGGAACCCGGGTCCCTGGCACTGTGAGGCAGCAGTGCTAACCCACTGTGTCACCGGGAATGGAACCCGGGTCCCTGGCGCTGTGAGACAGCAGTGCTAACCCACTGTGTCACCGGGAATGGAACCCGGGTCCCTGGCGCTGTGAGACAGCAGTGCTAACCCACTGTGTCACCGGGAATGGAACCCGGGTCCCTGGCGCTGTGAGGCAGCAGTGCTAACCCACTGTGTCACCGGGAATGGAACCCGGGTCCCTGGCGCTGTGAGACAGCAGTGCTAACCCACTGTGTCACTGGGAATGGAACCCGGGTCCCTGGCGCTGTGAGACAGCAGTGCTAACCCACTGTGTCACCGGGAATGGAACCCGGGTCCCTGGCGCTGTGAGGCAGCAGTGCTAACCCACTGTGTCCCCGTGCCACCCCTTTGCTAAAATCTCCGACTGTATGTGCGGAAGCTCCATAGGAAAGCTCACACAGCGGCATTCGCTGGCTGTCGACAATCTCGCTCCCTGCCAAACAAACGTTCCGCGCCTTGAATCAGCTCCCAGCTCGGTGGGAGTGAGGCGGGAGAGAGGAGGGGGGGCACAATTAAAGTTACCCATGACAAAAGAGGAGCGAGATACTTAACCACCTTCCGTACAGATCAGGGAGCCGAGATTTATTTTGAAAAAAGGAGAATAGAGAGGTAACGAATAAAGAACTCACCCACAGGAAGAATTGACGGGCATCCAGGCTGCTGTGCAGGGGGATGATGACAAGGGTGTAGTGAGGTCGCACAGGCATGTGGGAAAGGTGTGTGTGTGAGAGAGAGAGAGAGTGAGAGAGAGAGAGAGAGAGAGAGTGAGAGAGTGTGTGAGAGAGAGAGTGAGAGAGAGAGAGAGTGAGAGAGAGAGTGAGAGTGAGAGAGAGAGAATGAGAGTGAGAGAGAGAGTGAGAGAGAGAGTGAGAGCGTGTGTGAGTGAGTGAGTGAGAGAAAGTGAGAGAGTGAGTATGTGTGTGCAAGTGAGTGAGTGAGAGTGAGAGACAGTGAGAGAGAGAGAGTGAATGAGAGAGTGAGGAGTGTGTATGTGTATGAGTGAGAGTGAGAGAGTATTTGTGTGTGTGAGTGAGTGAGAGAGTGAGAGTGAAAGTAAGAGTGAGTGAGTGTGTGTGTGTGTGTGTGTGAGTGAGTGTATGCGTCTGTATGTCAATATATGTGTGTGGGTGTGTGTGTGTGGGTGGGGTGAGCAAAGCCCAGGGCGTCTCTCTCTCTCTCTCCCCCTCTCCTTGCCCCCCCTTCTCCCCCCCCCCACCACCCCACCCCTCCACCAACCTAACCCCACCACCCGCTCCGCCAGACACTCTGTCAGAAGGGACTGGTGGTCACTAACTCTGGCGAGTGCATGACCGCGTGTCCCCTCCCCACACACACACACACACACACACCGAGAGAAGTCAGCGCGAGAGAGAGAGAGAGAATGTCCCGAGCTCTGGCAGGCTGAACCGAGGGCCCCAGAGGGTTGGAGGCACGGAGGGGGGGCAGTGGGGTGGGGGGAGAGCAGAGACAGAGGGATATGCTCTGTGGCTCTGCCCTCTGTGCTCCCTCCTGCCTGGCCCCGGGATACAGCAGCAGTGAAGACGCAGCAGGCTGCCCCACCTGTTGGGGCAGGATAATGCCAGGATCTGGATTACAACCAGCGGCAAAACAGCAGCGTTGATTTGTTTTTCAGCTCCCTCTGTCTCTCATTTCCAACAATCAACATTGCTGACTGTAGCAAAACCCCAGCCCTGCCACTGCAGCCCAGATGTTTAACTCTTTCTTGACTCCAATGTTTGGAATTTCTGTTTTCCTGTAACCAGAGGGCAAATCACTCCCCACCCCTTCTAAAGTTCCTCCTCAGCTGGCACTCGTGGGGGGGTGCCAGCTCAGGAGAACCCAGTTCTGCACAGTGAAAGGGTGGCACAGTGGTAAGCACTGCTCTCTCACGGCGCCAGGGACTCGGGTTCAATTCCGGCCTCGGGTCACTGCCTGTGCAGAGTTCGCACATTCTCCTCGTGTCTGCGTGGGTTTCCTCCCACAGTTTGGTTAGGGTGCATTGGGCCGTGCTAAATTCTCCCCAACAGGCGCCAGAGCGTGGTGACAGTAACTTCATTGCAGCGATAATATAAGCCGATTCGTGACAGCAATGAATAAACTTCTAAAAACTTAATACAAATGAGAGAGGTCACGTGCGCTCACATGGGCTGTGGCTTGTTCCGATTACTGCAGAATTTGGAGACTAGGGGAGTTTGGTAAGGCCTAGAATTGTAGGGTTTTACAGCACACAAAAAAAGGAGGCCGTTCGGCCCATCTTGTCTGTGCTGGCCATCAAGCACCTCGCTAATCCAGATCCATTTCCCAAAGCTTGCCCCACAGCCTTGCATTGTAGATGAGAAAGGTCCTCTTTTTCTCTATCTTTCTCACTGTTGTTCGGGAAGATCTTTAAGGAGCTGAAACTTAGAAATAAGTTCAAAATAAGTAAGTACTGAAGAAGGGAAAAGGTTTAATGAATTTAATGCATTTTGTATGTAGCATATATCACAAACGTAACTCTTCCTGCTGACTGATCTTATACTGCTCCTGGTATCAATATAAATTCTTTATTTATGTTTTCCTTACTTGTTCATGTCTTTCATTCTTTAACTTTCATTTCCATGAAGACAGATAATTAAATACGGACGTTATTTTGTAGACATTACAAACCTTACCTGTTTGTGTTAACCGAACATCGTTAAACAGCTGCCTTTGTAGACTGCCAGCTTTTTAGCAGGAAGAATCCGGCTGGAACAGCCGCGACCACCCAATAACTTCAAGGAAGGGGATGCCAACGCCACCGGAATCATCGCAGGTCATGATCGGACCAAAGATTACGTCGTGACTACAGTTGCCAGATGGACCGAGAGTCCTGGTTGAATCGGGAGTTTGCGACATGACCAAAATGGGAAGAGCTGCGTTCCTAACCGGAATCGGGAGTTTGCGACGTGATTGATACTGGGACTCACGATGTATAAATACTCACCTGTGTTTGTGTTCAATGAGAAGCCTGCTAGACCACTATTAGGGCCAGGTTTCTCCCAAAAGCTTTTGAAAAACTGTATTTTGACTCACTCAGAGGTGTCTTTTATCTACAACAGTACCCAGATCTCAGGCAGGAACACAAGCAGCGGGCAAGGCCAGGTAAGATAAAGGAGTATAAATAATGTAAGGAAAGTAAATTGAAGCCACAGCAGGGTGGACGCAGTTGTGTGGAATGGTTGTCCTGTAATATGTGGGAAGTTGTATATGTTACGATATCCAGACAATCCCGTGTGCAGGTAGTTTCACCAGCTTCAGAAACTTGGGCTCTGGGTTGTGGAGCTCGAACAGCACTGGATAACCTGTCATTGAGAATCGCACGGGCTAATGAGGGATAGTCGGCATGGATTTGTTAGTGGAAGATTGTGCTGATTAAGAGAGTTTTCTGGGGCAGTAACAAGGAGGATTGATGAGGGTAATGCAGTGGATGTTATCCACGTGGATTTCAATAAGGCATTTGACGAGATCCCACTGGTCAGAACAGCGAGATCTGGTGGGATAAGGGGAAAGATGGCACACGGGATCCAAAATTAGCTCCGTGTAATATGTGGGAAGTCGGAAAAATGCGGTATGTAGGAAGCTCAGGAAACAAAGGGTAAAGGTCGATGGGTGTTTTTAGAAAAGGGAAATAGTTTCCAGTGGTGGTCCCCGGGGCTCTGAGTTTAATGATTCAGATTTAAGTGTGGGACACATGTTTGGAAAAGCTGGAGATGAGACAACGATTGGGGGTGTCACTGATAGTGAGGAGGACAGCTGTCAAATCCAGAATGATACGGTGGGTTTGGTTGAGTGGCCAGGGAAGAGGCAGACAAAATTCAACGCAGAGAAAGAGCAGAGGAGATTCACAAGAATGTTGCCAAGGCTTGAAAATTGCAGCTATGAGGTGAGATTGGACAGGTTAGAGTTGTGGCAACACAGTGGTTAGCACCATTACCTTACAGTGCTGGGCACCCTGGTTCAATTCCCAGCTTGGGTCACTGTCTGTGTGGAGTTTGCACATTCTCCCCATGTCTGCATGGGTTTCCTCCAAATGCTCCAGTTTCCTCCCACGGTCCATAAGACGTTCCTGTCGCAGCCTCAGAACATCCCAGAGTGCTTCACTTATTCATTAGTCAGAAGTAGTCTTACTGTAATGAAGTGGGCTTTCAGATGGCACGGTGGTTGGCACTGCTGCCTCACAGCGCCAGGGACCCCAGTCCGATTCCCGGCTTGGGTCACCATCTATGCGGAGTCTGCACATTCTCCCCGTATCTGCGTGGGTTTCCTGCGGGTGCTCCTCATAGCTGCAATTTTCAAGCCTTGGCAACATTCTTGTAAATCTCCGCTGCTCTCTCTCTGCATTGAATTCTGTTTGCCTCTTCCCTGGCCAAACCCATCGTATCATTCTGGATTTGACAGCTGTCCTCCTCACTATCAGTGACACCCCCAATCGTTGTCTCATCTCCAACTTTCCCAAACATGTGTCCCACATTTAAATCTGAATCATTAAACTCAGAGCCCCGTGGACCACCACTGGAAACTGTTTCCCTTTTCTAAAAACATCCATCGACCTTTAGCCTTTGTTTCCTGAGCTTCCCATGAACCGCATTTTTCCGACATCCCATATATTTTCCTCCCCTGTCTAAAGATGTGTGGGTTAGGTGGATTGGCCGTGCTAAATTGCCCCTTAGTGCAGGGACATTAGCAGGGTCAATGTATGGGGTTATGGGAATGGGGCCTGGGTGGGATTGTGGTTATTGCAGAACTCGATGGGCCAAATGGCCTCCCTCTGTACTGTAGGGATTCTGTGATTTTCCGCAGATCAGAAGGGGTGACTGAACTGAGGTGGACAGAATGATGAGGGGAACCAGGGTTACAGGAAAGACTGGTATCCCATAGCTGAGAGGGAAATTAGCAGAGACAGAGATTTGAGAATGATAGATAGAAGGATTTGAAGAACAAGAGGAGAAATGTCCTCACTGGTGGCTGTTTGGAATTCATCCCAGGGTTTGGTAACATAGACTAAAACACTCAGATCAGTTAAGCTGTAACCTATAATACAACAGAACAGGCACTGGAAAATGGGATTAAAATGAACAGCTAGTTTTATTTATAATGCTTTTTTTGAAGCTGATTTAGACACAATGGGCTGAATTCTATGCTGCAACTTTTTATGGTTGAAATCAACAGTGTGATAGAATTCTCTTTAACTCCCTAAAGAGGTTCGACACCATTCAGGACAAAGCAGCCCTGCTCGATTACTACCCCATCCCCAAACACTCACTCCCTCCACCACCCACGCAGCCCTGTGTACCATCTACAAGATGCCCCGCAGTGACTCACCAAGGCTCCTTAGGCAGCACCTTCCAAACTCACCACCATCTAGAAGGACGAGGGCAGCAGATACCTGGGGAACACCCCCACCTGGAGGCTCCCCTCTGAGTCACTCACCATTCGATGTCACCCAGTCCCAGAGGGGGGGAAAGGACAGTGTCTGACCCACTGTCCCACCCAGTCCCAGAGGGGGGGGGAAAGGACAGTGTCTGACCCACTGTCCCACCCAGTCCCAGAGGGGGGGGAAAGGACAGTGTCTGACCCACTGTCCCACCCAGTCCCAGAGGGGGGGGGAAAGGACAGTGTCTGACCCACTGTCCCACCCAGTCCCAGAGTGGGGGGGGGAAGGACAGTGTCCGACCCACTGTCCCACCCAGTCCCAGAGTGGGGGGGGGAAGGACAGTGTCCGACCCACTGTCCCACCCAGTCCCAGAGTGGGGGGGGAAGGACAGTGTCTGACCCACTGTCCCACCCAGTCCCAGAGGGGGAAAGGACAGTGTCCGACCCACTGTCCCACCCAGTCCCAGAGCGGGGGAAAGGACAGTGTCTGACCCACTGTCCCACCCAGTCCCAGAGCGGGGGAAAGGACAGTGTCTGTCCCACCCAATCCCAGAGCGGGGGAAAGGACAGTGGCTCCTAAGCCAGTGATTAGTGTATGATGTGGGGAACTCCTAGAGGTTCTGCCTCTGAAGGTTTCATCACATGACCCCCCACATCCAACATGGCCGTCCTCACAATTCTACCCAATCCCTTCCCTTCACCCTTCATCCAATTGGAATGTAAGTATAATCTTGATGAACCAATGGGATGATTTCTGGCCGTCAGCTGATTTCTCAGAGAAAACCCAGGCTCGATGTTTCGATGAGGGCAGCAGTGCGCTGCTTCAAGCAAAAATCCCACCAAGCACTATCAGCTTAGAACCTGAAAAAGGCAAACCAAAGTGAATAAAGGTAAAAGAAAATACTTCATCTCGGTGTGAAAATGAAATGATAAAATTAATCTTTACGAAGCCACCTATGATTTTCCCCTGCTCTGTGTTAGAGGATTAATTATAGAATAGAATCCATACAGCGCAGAAAGAGGCTATTTGGCCCATCGAGCCTGCACTGATCCCACCCAGACCCCATTCCCACAATCCAACATATTTAACCGGGTAATCCCCCTGGCACTAGGGTCTGTTCAGCATGGTCAATCAGCCTAACCCACACATCTTTGGACCGTGGGAGGAAACTGGAGCACCTGGAGGAAACCCACGCAGACATGAGGAGAACATGCAGACTCCGCACAGACAGTGACCCAGGCTGGGAATCGAACCCGGGTCCCTGGCACTGTGAGGCAGCAGTGCTAACCCACTGTGTCACCGGGAATGGAACCCGGGTCCCTGGGACTGTGAGGCAGCAGCGCTAACCCACTGTGTCACCGGGAATGGAACCCGGGTCCCTGGCGCTGTGAGACAGCAGTGCTAACCCACTGTGTCACCGGGAATGGAACCCGGGTCCCTGGCGCTGTGAGGCAGCAGCGCTAACCCACTGTGTCACCGGGAATGGAACCCGGGTCCCTGGCGCTGTGAGGCAGCAGCGCTAACCCACTGTGTCACCGGGAATGGAACCCGGGTCCCTGGCGCTGTGAGGCAGCAGCGCTAACCCACCGTGTCACCGGGAATGGAACCCGGGTCCCTGGCGCTGTGAGGCAGCAGCGCTAACCCACCGTGTCACCGGGAATGGAACCCGGGTCCCTGGCGCTGTGAGGCAGCAGCGCTAACCCACCGTGTCACCGGGAATGGAACCCGGGTCCCTGGCGCTGTGAGGCAGCAGCGCTAACCCACCGTGTCACCGGGAATGGAACCCGGGTCCCTGGCGCTGTGAGGCAGCAGCGCTAACCCACCGTGTCACCGGGAATGGAACCCGGGTCCCTGGCGCTGTGAGGCAGCAGCGCTAACCCACCGTGTCACCGGGAATGGAACCCGGGTCCCTGGCGCTGTGAGGCAGCAGCGCTAACCCACCGTGTCACCGGGAATGGAACCCGGGTCCCTGGCGCTGTGAGGCAGCAGCGCTAACCCACCGTGTCACCGGGAATGGAACCCGAGTCCCTGGCGCTGTGAGGCAGCAGCGCTAACCCACCGTGTCACCGGGAATGGAACCCGGGTCCCTGGCGCTGTGAGGCAGCAGCGCTAACCCACCGTGTCACCGGGAATGGAACCCGGGTCCCTGGCGCTGTGAGGCAGCAGCGCTAACCCACCGTGTCACCGGGAATGGAACCCGGGTCCCTGGCGCTGTGAGGCAGCAGCGCTAACCCACCGTGTCACCGGGAATGGAACCCGGGTCCCTGGCGCTGTGAGGCAGCAGTGCTAACCCACCGTGTCACCGGGAATGGAACCCGGGTCCCTGGCGCTGTGAGGCAGCAGTGCTAACCCACTGTGTCACCGGGAATGGAACCCGGGTCCCTGGCGCTGTGAGGCAGCAGCGCTAACCCACTGTGTCACCGAGAATGGAACCCGGGTCCCTGGCGCTGTGAGGCAGCAGCGCTAACCCACTGTGTCACCGGGAATGGAACCCGGGTCCCTGGCGCTGTGAGGCAGCAGCGCTAACCCACTGTGTCACCGGGAATGGAACCCGGGTCCCTGGCGCTGTGAGGCAGCAGCGCTAACCCACTGTGTCACCGGGAATGGAACCCGGGTCCCTGGCGCTGTGAGGCAGCAGCGCTAACCCACTGTGTCACCGGGAATGGAACCCGGGTCCCTGGCGCTGTGAGGCAGCAGTGCTAACCCACTGTGTCACCGGGAATGGAACCCGGGTCCCTGGCGCTGTGAGGCAGCAGCGCTAACCCACTGTGTCACCGGGAATGGAACCCGGGTCCCTGGCGCTGTGAGGCAGTAGCACTAACCCACTGTGTCACCCACCTCCGGTTTATAGATTCTGGAGCCACTCTGTAGGTTTGAAAGATGGGATTTTTTTTAAAAGATAATTATTGGTTCTAATATTTTTCATATTGTCCCCATTTTGTTTTTGGAACAACTTCAATGAACTCAAGTTAGCAGCGATCTCCTGTTGTAGGTTTTAGCATTCAAATTTATATAACTTACCCAGTAATGATGGTGAGAAATGGAGGCTCCTCCAGCCAGGTTAACCCTTCAATAAAATCATGGCTGCTTGGTTTGTGTTTCAAATTCCACATTCTCGTTGAACCACGATAACCTTTAATTCCTCTGCTTAACAAGAATCTTGAGACGTATAAGATGATGAATGGGATGGATAGGATAGAGGTGGAGAGACTCTTCCCGCTCAGAAAGGACAGTAGGACTAGGGGGCACAGCCTCAAGATAAAGGGGAGGCGGTTTAGAACGGAGTTGAGGAGGAACTTCTTCACTCAAAGGGTGGTGAATCTCTGGAATTCTCTGCCCGTTGAAGTGGTGGAGGCTGCCTCGCTAAATATATTTAAGACGAGGGTTGATGGGTTTTTGATAAGAGAGGGGATTAAGGGTTATGGGGAGAGGGCGGGAATGTGGAACTGAGCCACGACAGATCTTATTGAATGGCGGGGCAGGCTCGAAGGGCTAGTTGGCCTACTCCTGCTCCTATTTCTTATGTTCTTATGTACCTCCACCTTGGAAATACTCAGTGACCCGTCACCTCCTCCAGTTTCCAAGGCAGCGAGTTCCAAGGTCCTACAATCCTCAGAGAATTCCCCTCATCTCGGTCCCAGACGGTCTACCCCTTATCCTGAGACTGTGACCTCTTGTTCTAGAATCACCCTCCCCCCCCAGGTACCAGAGAAAACAACATCCAGTCTGTCCAACCCTCTCAGAATGTTACACATTTCAATTAGACCCCCTCTCATAGAGTCACAGAGGTTTACAGCATGGGAACAGGCCCTTCAGCCCAACTTGTCCATGCCGCCCTTATTTTCTAAAACCCCTAAGCTCGTCCCAATTGCCCGCATTTGACCCACATCCCTCTATACCCATCTCACCATCTACGGAGTAAAATGGAGACAAACTCCCCGTTGGAGAACTGAACTGTGCGACAGGCGGGGATACTAATGAGGAAGTCATTCTTCTAAATTCCAGTGAATACAGGCCCGATCCACCCAATCTCTCCTCACCTCGACATTCCTGCCATCCCAGGATTCCGTCTGGTGAATCTTCCCTGCTCTCCCTCTATGGAAAGTGTATCCTTTCTGAGATAAGGAGACTAAAACTGCCCACAACACTCCAGTCTCACCAAGACTCTGTAAAATAAAGCTTAAAGTTTACTTAGTAGTGTCATAAGTAGGCTTACGTTAACACTGCAATGAAGTTACTGTGAAAATCCCTTAGTCGCCACACTCTGGCACCTGTTTGGGTTACACTGAGGGAGAATTTAGCACGGTGAATGCACCCTAACCAGCACGTCTTTCAGACTGTGGGAGGAAATCGGAGCACCCGGAGAAAACCCACGCAGACATGGGGAGAACGTGCATACTCACAGACAGTGACCCAAGCCAGGAATTGAACCTGGGTCCTGATGCGGTGAGGCAGCAGTGCTAACCGCTATGCTGCTGTGCCATCCCTGCAGTCAGGCATCCTTGCTCAGGCCTGGTAGGTATGGATATGATCGGCGTAACTTGTGGGCCGAAGGGCCTGTTTGTGCTGTAATGTTCTATGCCATTTGCCTTCCTAACTGCTCACTGTACCTGCATGTTTACTTTCAATTACTGGTGTACGAGGACACCCAGTTCCCTTTCTACATCAACATTTCCCAATTTAGCACCATTTCTTTAATATTCTGCCATTCTGTTTCTCCATCTCAAGTCAATAACTTCACATTTATCCACGTTATACTGCATCTGCCATGTATTTGTCCACTCAACTCATCTAAACCACCCTGACGCCTCTTAACATCCTCCTCATCCCTCACGTTCCCATCAGCAAACTTGGAAATATTACCTTTGGTTCCCTCGTCCAAATCATTGATGAATATTGTGAATATCTTAGCCCCAAGCACTGATCCCTGTGGGACCCCACTAGACACTACCTGCCACTTGGAAAGAGACCCATTTATTCCTACTCTCGGTTTCCTGTCTGCTAACCAATTCTCAATCTGTGTCAATATATTAATATTATCACAGTAACTTAATATATTAATCCCACGTGCTCTAATATTGCGCACTAATTTCTTACGTGGGACTTTATCAAAAGCTTTCTGAAAATCTAAATACACCACATCCACTGGCTCTCCCTTATCTATCCTCCTAGATATATCACCACGTTCTGAGCAACCAAATCCACTGGCTCTCCATCATCTACTCTGCTAGTTATGCCCTCAGGAAATTCCGGGAGTTCTGTTCGCCAATGTCTATGCTGTTCCTTCCGATTTGTTTTGACTCACCTGTCAGGATTCTCCCCAGGGTCAAAGGCCGGGCATTAAAAAGACTGGACACATGCATATTGACAATAATTTATATAAATACAGAAATAAATAGACCATCGGCTGGTTAGACCAAAAAAAAGTTATTGCATATAAGGTGGACCTTCCAAAGCTAGAAGTCGAAACAACATCAATGTCCATTTTTCAAAAATCTTCCGAAATATTGCGTGAATTCAGCAGCTCAGTGCTCACTCGTAGTCCCCTATTCGAGTGGGGTAGCACTGAGCAATCTTTCATCCCAGTCGCTCCGGGAATTGTGGAATGTTGAAGGGGATCAGGGGGTTACAGTCCTCTTTCTGGAGACAATCTTTGCCAATCCTCTGTTCCTCCCCAGTGGAGAGGTGATGATAGGTAGGGTGGCAGTGAGGGAAGGGTGGCGGGTTAGATGAGGCTGGAATCCTCGGAGCTGGCCTTCTGGCAGCCTTGTTCTTGGGCTTCCAACAGCTGCTTGATCAGGGAAGCCTTCTCCTGCTCTAAGACGGTGATGCGTTCACTCTTCAAGGACAGCTCCTGTTGGAGAAGACGTGAACGGGTTTCAAAATCCAAGCTAGTTAACGGAAAACATTCACTGCCCCGTCAGTCAGAACCGCTCTCACCTGCTACGGTTTGAGAGAATGGTCCATTTGTGGGACGTGGGTGTCGCTGGTGACCAGCGTTTGATGCCCACCCCTAGTCGGAAGGCGAACCTGGGCCCCCAGGACATCGGCCTGTGTCTCTGGATTAATAGGTCCAATGACAATACCATTACCACAACATCTCCCCTTAATGCACAGCAGAGAGTTGACCACATTTCTGTAGCTCAAGAGTTACATGTAGGCCAGACCAGGTAAAGATGGAAAATTTCCTTTTCTCTCTCTCTCTGTCTCTGCCCGACTGCCTCTGTCTGTCTGTCCGTCTCGTTGTCTGTCTACCCATCTCTTTCTCTCTCTCGCTCTCTCTGTCTATTTTTCTCTCTCTCTCTGTCTCTCTGCGTCTGTCTCTCTCTCTCTCTCTGTCTGTCTCTCTCTGTCTCTCTCTCTCTGTTTCTCGCTCTCTCTTTCCGTTTCTCTCTCTCACTCTCTCTCTCTCTCTCTCTCTTTCTGTCACCCTCTCTCTCTCTGTCTGTTACTCTCTCTCTGTCTGTCTCTCTCTCTCTGTCTCTCTCTCTCTGTCTGTCTCTCTCTCTCTGTCTGTCTCTCTCTCTCTGTCTGTCTCTCTCTGTTTCTCGCTCTCTCTTTCCGTTTCTCTCTCTCACTCTCACTCTCTCTCTCTCACTGTCTCTCTCTCTCTGTCACTCTCTCTCTCTGTCACTCTCTCTCTCTGTCACTCTCTCTCTCTGTCACTCTCTCTCTCTGTCACTCTCTCTCTCTGTCACTCTCTCTCTCTCTGTGTCTCTCTCTCTCTGTCACCCTCTCTCTCTCTGTCTGTCACTCTCTCTCTCTCTGTCTCTCTCTCTCTGTCTCTCTCTCTCTCTGTTTCTCGCTCTCTCTTTCCATTTCTCTCTCTCACTTTCACTCTCTCTCTCACTGTCTCTCTCTCTCTCTAGATCCAGTAATGCAAAGAGCCTGAGTGAAGTTCTGGGGACCCGGGTTCGAATCCCACTGCTGCGAATAGTGAAATTTGAATTCAATAAAAAACCATAATAACCATGAAACCATTGTCGATTGTCGGAAAAACCCATCCGGTTCACTAATGTCCTTTAGGGAAGGAAATCTGCCGTCCTTACCCAGTCTGGCCTACATGTGGCACAGTGGTTAGCACCACTGCCTCACGGTGCCAGGTATCTGGGTTTGATTCCAGCCTCGGGTCTGTGTGGAGTTTGCACATTCTCCCCGTGTCTGCTTGGGTTTCCTCCGGGTGCTCTGGTTTCCTCCCACACTCCAAGGATGTAGGGTTAGCGCACTGGCCGTGCTAAATTGACCTTAAGTGTCAGGGGAAATTAGCAGGTTAAATATGTGGGGTTACGGGGATTGGACCTGGGTGGAATTGTCCTCGGTGCAGGCTCGATGGGCCAAATGGCCTCCTTCTGCACTGTAGGGATTCTATGTGACTACAAGCCCACAGCTAATGTGGCCAACTCTTAAATGCCCCTCTGAAATGGCCAAGGAAGCCACTCAGTTTAAGGGCAATTGTTCCCTTGTGCCCTGAGGAGGCAAATCTAGATTAACTGGGAGGTGAGGAATGGCCATCTGTCCGAGTGTATTCTCTGTTCCCTCAGCCTAAGCTGCAGGAAGGTGGGCATTTTGCCCCTTTTGCCAAGCTGGTTTTTGGTACCAGAGGACCAGAGTCTCCCAGCAAGCCACTGAGCGGGGAACCATCGGGAGCAATGGGTGGTCGAATGGGTGGGACTCCCTCCTTCGACCTCTCTCTCTCTCTCTCTCTATACCTCCTGTGAGACCCTCTGGGAAAGCCTAAAAAACCTCGAGTCTTCTTAGGAGTGACTCACACAAATATCCTCCCTGGTCGGGGTGTCAGCATCACAGTTTGGACACCTGGCCCTCACGTGGCCCAATTCTACTCAATGGTTGCTCCTGCGAGGTGCCTCTGTGGTTTGTTACTGACCCAAAAAGGGGTGCTACGCAAAGGCAAGTTGAGGTCGTTGCCTCAACAGGTAAAATAATGAGTGTCGCAGATCAGCAAGATAGTCAACATCTTTCCCTGAAGGTAGGGGAGTCTAAAACTAGAGGGCGCAGGCTTAAGATGAGAGGGGAGAGATAGGGAGAAGATACAGAAGGGTCCAGAGGGGCAATTTTTTTCACCCAGAGGGGGGTGAGTGTCTGGAATGAGCTGCCAGAGGTAGTAGTGGAGGTGGACACAATTTTGTCTTTTAAAAAGCATGTAGTCACGTAAGTAGGATGGGTATAGAGGGATGTGGGCCTAACGCGGGCAACTGGGGCTAGCTGAGCGGTTAAGCAAAAGGGCAGCATGGACAAGTTGGGCTTGTCCATGCTGTAAACCTCTAGGACTCCATAGCTCAAGAGATTCCACCTGAACCCATTGCGACTGATATCTGTGGGTTCAAATCCCACCCCAGAATATTGAGCACAGTAGCCAGGCAGTGGAATTAGGAACTTGATCCCCTCACTTCCTCTCTCCTGACCCCACCCTCCAATCCCAGCAGCACCTACCTTGGTTAACAGGTGGTTCTGCTCCTTCAACGAGCTGATTGGTTGCCTCGGGAAACCCATCCCCTTCAGGGGGGAGCCAAATCCGTTGACGTGGTGACGGTGATGAGCGAACGGCAGCTGCGGGCAAACGAGAAACAGTTGGCGGGGGGGGGTGCATGGGTGGTGTCAACAGGTTAGAAGCCACAGGGTCAGAGGTCAGGACCTCACACCCCCTTTGCAGGAGGGCCGCTCCTCGGGAAGACTGCGCCCCGAGATATCCGATGGGAAACCGGTGCTCGGGGATTCACGGGAAGTGTCTGTTGCTGGTCAGGCCCGACTTTATTGCCCATCCCTGCCCTTGACAAGGTATTGGGAGCCGCCATCTTGAATATTACAGAGTGTCCCTGGAGAGAGTCCAGAGGAGGTTCATGGGAATGATCCTGGGAATGAAAAGCTTGACGTATGTGGAGCGTTTGTGACTCCAGGTTAGTGCGCGATGGAGTTTAGAAGGATGAGGGGGGGAATCTCATTGAAACTCACAGAATACTGAAAGGCCTGGATAGAGTGGATGTGGGGAAGAGGTTTCCATTAGTGGGAGAGACTCGGACCTGAGGGCACAGCCCCAGTAAAGGGGTGACCCTTTAGATGGGGAGGAATTTCTTCATCCAGAGGGTGGTGAATCTGTGGAATTCATTGCCACAGAGAAGACTGGGTCATTGAATGTCTTTAAGACAGAGAGAGAGATAGGTTCTTGATTGATAAAGGACTCAAAGGTTACAGGGGAAGGCGGGAGAACAGGGTTGAGAAACTTAGCAGCCATGATCGATGGGCTGAATGGCTTAATTCTGCTCCCAAATCTCATGGTATTATGGCTTGTCACACCATTTCAGAGGGCGGTTAAGAGATAGCTGTATTACAGGTGGGATGAAGGGTATCGAGTCACGTGTAGGCCAGACTGGAATGGAGGTTATGTGATGGTCTGGGTGGGTACACCATGTACAATGTAATGCAGGTGCCGCCAAGGAAAATGAGGTTAACTGGATTTGGAATTCTCTTCCCAATGGAGCAGTGGGAGGTCGGATCATCAAATAGAGTCAAGGCTGAGTTAGGCCAATTTTTGATCGTAAAGCATTATGGGTTGGAGGGTCAGGAAAATGGAATGAAATCGGCCACCATCCTACTGAATGATGGAGCAGTGTGTGTGGCCAAATGGCCTACTCCTGCTCCAAGGGAGCTGGTGGCATTCACTAGACTCGTGACCCAGGGCAAGAGCAGGGGACCCGGGTTCGAATCCCACCAGGGCAGATGGTGAAATTTGAATTCAATAAAAATCTAGAAATAAGAATCTAATGATGACCATGAAACCACTGTTGAATGTCAGAAAAACCCATCTGGTTCACTAATGTCCTTTAGAGTCATAGAGGTTTACAGCAAGGAAACAGGCCCTTCGGCCCAAGTTGTTCATGCTGCCCCTTTTTAAATCATTAAACCAGTCCCAATTGCCACATTTGGCCCATATCCCTCTATACCCATCTTATCCAGTAACTGTCTAAATGCTTTTTAAAAGACAAAACTGTATCCGTCTCTACTACTGCCTCTGGCAGCTCATTCCAGACACTCACCACCCTCTGTGTGAAACAATTGCCCCTCTGGACCCTTCTGTATCTCTCCCCCTCACCTTAAACCTATGCCCTCTAGTTTTAGACTCCCCTACCTTTGGGAAAAGATATTGACTATCTCGCTGGTCTGTGCCCCTCATTATTTTACAGATCACCCCTCAGCCTCCCAGAGAGGGAAGGAAATCTGCCGTCCTTACCCCGGTCTGGCCTACATGTGACTCCAGAGGCACAGCAATATTGGTGGGTCTCAACTGCCCTGAGGGATGGGCAATAAATGGTGGCCAGCTAGCAGTGCCCACATGCCCTGATTGAATTAGGAACGGGGTGAAGGGCAGAAGCCTTTCATGGACATTACTGAACCAGTTGGGTTTTTACCGCAATCCAATGTTTTTCATCACCGTTACTGAGACCAGCTTTAATTATTCCAGCTCTGGTGAGGCCACTGGGTGCAGTTCTGGTCGCCACATTACAGGGAGGATGTGAACACACTGGAAAGGATACAAAGGAGATTTACTAGGAGTGTTTGAACTTTGGCTAGGCTGGGGTGGTTTTCCTTAGAGCAGAGAAGGCTGAGGGGGGCCTGATTGAGGTGTGCACAATTATAGTGAGTATATCCATATTGGCTGGAGGTTATTCATGATCATCCCTGCTTGCTCAACCTTGCCCGTCACCTGAAGTGTGGTGATCCTTAGGTTAAATCACAGCGAGTCTGCTCTTGCCCTCAAAGGAGAAAGCACCTACGCTCATCTGGAACTGTGGTGACTTTACCTTCACCTTGCCCGCATTCTCCACTTTGGTTTTGGGTGGCACAGTGGTTAGACTGCTGCCTCACAGTGCCAGGAACCCGGCTTCAATTCCTAGCTTGGGTCACTGTCTACGTGGAACTTGCATGTGCTCCAGTCTGTGTGGGTTCCTCCGGGTTCTCCAGTTTCCTTCCACACTCCATAGATCTGGAGATTAGGTGAATTGGCCATGCTAAATTGTCCCTTGGTGTCCAAAGATGTGTGGGTTAGGGTGGATTGGCCATGCTAAGTTGTCCCTTAGTGTCCAAAGATGTGTAGGTTAGGGTGGATTGGCCATGCTAAATTGTCCCTTGGTGTCCAAAGATGTGTAGGTTAGGGTGGATTGGCCATGCTAAGTTGTCCCTTAGTGTCCAAAGATGTGTAGGTTAGGGTGAATTGGCCATGCTAAGTTGTCCCTTAGTGTCCAAAGATGTGTAGGTTAGGGTGGATTGGCCATGCTAAATTGTCCCTTAGTGTCCAAAGATGTGCAGGTTAGGTGGATTGGCCATGCTAAATTGTCCCTTAGTGTCCAAAGATGTGCAGGTTAGGTGGATTGGCCATGCTAAATTGTCCCTTAGTGTCCAAAGATGTGAAGGTTAGGGGGGATTGGCCATGCTAAATTGTCCCTTGGTGTCCAAAGATGTGTAGGTTAGGGGGGATTGGCCATGCTAAATTGTCCCTTGGTGTCCAAAGATGTGTAGGTTAGGGTGGATTGGCCATGCTAAATGCATGGGTTTACATTAGATGGGCCTGGATATGATGCTCTTTCAGAGAGTCAGTGGAGACTAAGTGGGCCAAATGGCCTCTGTCTTCAATGGAGGGGACGCCCTCTTCTTTCCAGTGGGCACCTTAAGGTTAAAGCTGCTCCTGCAACCTCCATCATCCTACCACCCACCCCCACCTCTAACCTACCCACGGCCTCCCCACCACGACTGCCGTTTCCACTCATCCTGTGCCACTGGCAAGCGCAAGGCGGTGGGGTCTGGGCCCCCTAGACCCCCCACCCCCCACCACCACCCCTCCGAATCTTCACACACAGACTCACCTTGCCAGAGGGGGAGATGAGGTCGCTGAGGCAGCAGTTAACTTCCTGTATCTTAGCCAGGAGGAGGAAGGCTCGATTCTGGAGTGGGTCAGTGAGGTAGTCCTGGAACAAGAGGATGAGAGAGTGAGAGAGAAACACAATTGGGGAAAGGGGGGTGGGGGGTTACAACCTGGAGTGGGGGACTGGGGGTGGAGGTGGAGGAAACGGAATCCTTGCGGGAACAATCCCACCCTCCTCTCCCCTACAGCCCAGGGCTAGGATCCATGCCATGACCCCCCACCTCGACAGGAGCTGTTCCAATGGGAATGTGTGGGATCCAAGTTACTGGTTTTTCCAATGCCTTGGTACAGGAGGAACCATTTCTCTGTAATGTGGCTCGCTGTTTCTAACACAGTACTCACGCTGGGACAGTCACGCATCCCCTTGTGATACAATCATAAGAACATAAGAAAGAACATAAGAAATAGGAGCAGGAGTAGGCCATCTGGCCCTTCGAGCCTGCCCCGCCATTCAATAAGATCATGGCTGATCTGTCGTGGCTCAGTTCCACTTTCCCGCCCTCTCCCCATAACCCTTAATCCCCTCGCTTATCAAAACCCATCAACCCGCGTCTTAAAAATATTTAGCGAGGCAGCCTCCACCACTTCAACGGGCAGAGAATTCCACAGATTCACCACCCTTTGAGTGAAGAAGTTCCTCCTCAACTCCGTTCTAAACCGCCCCCCCCCTTTATCTTGAGGCTGTGCCCCCTAGTCCTACTGTCCTTTCTGAGCGGGAAGAGTCTCTCCACCTCTATCCTATCCATCCCATTCATCATCTTATACGTCTCAATGAGATCTCCCCTCATTCTTCTAAACTCTAACGAGTACAAGCCTAGTTTATTCAGCCTCTCCTCATAGCTCAATCCCCTCAACTCCGGTATCAGCCTAGTAAACCTCCTCTGCACTCCCTCCAAGGCCAAAATATCCTTGCGTAAGTACGGCGCCCAAAACTGCACACAGTACTCCAGCTGCGGCCTCACCAATGCCCTATACAGCCGCAGCAAGACCTCCCTACTTTTATATTCAATCGCTCATAGAATCATTGGATTACATACAGAAATCTGTACCAGGTCTCGGACAGAGCATCTCACCCAGAATCTATCCCCATTTGGGTGGTACGGTAGCACAGTGGGTTAGCGCTGCTGCTTCACAGCTCCGGGGTCCTGGGTTCGATTCCCGGCTCGGGTCACTGTCTGTGTGGAGTTTGCACATTCTCCTCGTGTCTGCGTGGGTTTCATCCGGGTGCTCCGGTTTCCTCCCACAGTCCAAAGATGTGCAGGTTAGGTAGATTGGCCGTGCTAATATTGTCCCTTAGTGTCCAGGGATGCGTAGGTTAGAGGGATTAGTGGGTATGATATGGGGATAGAGCCTGGGTGGGATTGTGGTCGGTGCAGACTCGATGGGCTGAAGGGCCTCTTTCTGTACTGTAGGGTTCTATGATTCATAACCCCACAGATTTACCCCACTAATCCCCCTAACCTGCACATCTTTGGGAGGAAACTGGAGCACCGGCAGGAAACCCATGCAGACACGGGGAGAACATGCAACTCTATGGTGACCCAAGGCCAGAAAATGAACCCAACTCCCTGTGAGGCAGCAGCGCTAACCACTGTACCACCCTGCTGCCTGTGAGCAGGGAGAGAGAGAAAGGGGTTCGGGGGAAGGATCAGCGTCACCAGAAACCGAATTCTCTACACGTCACGCGGCACAAACTCACCTGGCCTCTGAACCCCTGCCGGACCTGGTTTTGCCTCTGGCGCACGGTGTGGATTTGCTGATGGTACCAGTCCCGTGCCCGCTCCACCACTTCCAGCCCATGCAAGAGGGCATCACGCTGCCTCTCCAGCTCCTTCATCTGCTTCAACTGTGACGAGACAGAGGACAGGGCGGGCACACCCATCAGTCAGGCCTGACCGTAACCGTCACCCTCACGGGCGGTTAGAGCATTCCGACCCTTATCTATGGCCTCGAAACCCGAGCTACCAGAACTTGTCCATCGCTTCCTGTGTGATCGGGACAGAGACGAGACACTTTTCCCCACGATGGAAGAGGCAAAGAACAGATAAAGACCTCTCAAAACACAAATACTCGTGTGTTACTAACACCTGTGTAACAATCGGATATCGTAATAACACGCACTCACTTCAAATGTAATTAACTAATCTACTCAATAGGCTCAAGATAGTGGGACGCGAATGTGTGATACAAACCTGAGATAAGGAGGAATTTTCTTTTCTCAGAGGGTTGCGTGTCCTTGTCTCAGAGAGCTGTCCAACTTGTCCAGATTTTACCACTAAGCTAATCCCAATTGCCCGCATTTGGCCCATATCCCTCTACACCCATCGTATCCATGTAACTGTCTAAATACTTTTTAAATTGTACCCGCCTCTATTACCACCTCTGGCAGCTCATTCCAGACACTCACCACCCTCTGTGTGAAAAATTTCCCCTCTGGACCCTTTTGTATCTCTCCCCTCTCACCTTAAACCTGTGCCCTCTATTATTAAAGTGACGTTTTGCAGTTTCTTAGGGAACTTTGTTTCTCATTCATTCATGGGACATGGGTGTCGCTGTCTGGGCCAGCATTTATTGCCCATCCCTAGTTGCCCATGGAGGGCTATTGAGAGTCAACCACATTGCTCTGGAGTCACACATAGGCCAGACGGGTAAGGATGGCAGATTTCCTTCCCTAAAGTGACATTAGTGACCAGATGGGTTTTTCCGATAATGGTTTCATGATCATCAGTCAATTCTTAATTCCAGATATTTTTTATTGAATTCAAATTCCACCCTCTGCCGTGGCGGGATTCGAACCCGGGTCCCCCAGAACATTAGCTGAGTTTCTGGATTAAAAGCCTCGCGATAGGCCATCGCCTCCCGGTGAGGAGTGTGGAGAAGATGGTGGTGAACAGAACAGGGGAGGAGGGAACCGAGGGCAAGGGCTTGTTTCACTCCACTCCCCACTCTTGTCGGAAGTGCAGTTCGTGTTGTCCTGGAGAGAGCAGATCAGACATTGAATACAGGAGTTGGGACGTCTTGTTGAAGTTGTAAAAGACATTGGTAAGGTCGCGCTTGGAATACTGTCTGGTCACCCTATTATCAAAAGGATATTATTGGACTAGAAAGAGTGCAGAAAAGATTTACTAGGGCCCAACTGGGACTTGATGGATTGAGTTATAAGGAGAGGCTGGATAGACTGGGACTTCTTCCCTAGAGCGTAGGAGACTGAGGGGTGATCTTATAGAGGTCTATAAAATAATGAGGGGCACAGATCAGCGAGATAGTCAATATCTTTTCCCCAAAGATAGGGGAGTCTAAAACTAGAGGGCAGAGGTTTAAGGTGAGAGGGGAGAGATACAAAAGTGTCCAGAGGGGCAATTTTTTCATGATGTGGGTATGCCAGCGTTGGACTGGTGTAAACACAGTAAAAAGTCTGACAACACCAGGTTTTAGTCCAACCTATTTATAGCTTGGACTAAAACCTGGTGTTGTCAGACTTTTTACTGCAATTTTTTCACCCAGAGGGTGGTGAGTGTCTGGAACGAGCTGCCAGAGGCAGTAGTAGAGGTGGGTACAATTTTGCCTTTTAAAAAGCACTTAGACAGTTACATGGGTACGATGGGTATAGAGGGATATGGGCCAAATGCAGGCAATTGGGACTAGTTTAGTGGCTAAAAACTAGATGGCATGAACAAGTTGGGCCAAAGGGCCTGTGCCCGTGCTATAAACCTCCATGGCTCTCTGACTGAAGAGCTTCGATGGGCTGTCAATTTTCCCTGAGCTCTGGGAGAGCCTGGCTCTTCTGGGCTATGTCAAGCACCTCTTTGAGAAGGCCGTACCTGTCCACTGCAGGGTCTGGGAAGCTGCAGTATCAGCTAAACCTCCAGAGGGCAGCGGTACTACATGATGAAGAAGAGCACTGTCCACTTTCTGCCTTTGTAATGATCACTGAGAGCGAGGGTGTACATCGATTCTCAATGCCCTTCCTATTCCCGACTGTATCCAACCGAGGGCAGTGGTCAGATGGAGTTTGTTTATTACAGCTAATAGAGTCAGAAAGGTGAAGAAACTTGGTTAGCGCAAAGAACTTCTGGCACCTGACTGTCAGATAGGCGCTACACAAATGCAGTTCTTTCTGACTCGATTTCCCACATCGCACACAACAATGTCAACCCGTCCCACTCTCATTTTGGACCCAAAACATTTTGTTTCAAGTCCCACTCGAGAGACCTACGCTCCCAAACAAGACTGACGCTCTCTATGCAGCGCTGAGGGAGTGCCGCACTGTCAGAGGGTCAGTGCTGAGGGAGTGCCGCACTGTCAGAGGGTCAGTGCTGAGGGAACGCCGCACTGTCAGAGGGTCAGTGCTGAGGGAACGCCGCACTGTCAGAGGGTCGGTGCTGAGGGAGTGCCGCACTGTCAGAGGGTCAGTGCTGAGGGAGCGCCGCACTGTCAGAGGGTCAGTGCTGAGGGAGTGCCGCACTGTCAGAGGGTCAGTGCTGAGGGAGTACCGCACTGTCAGAGGGTCAGTGCTGAGGGAGTGCGGCACTGTCAGAGGGTCAGTGCTGAGGGAGTGCCGCACTGTCAGAGGGTCAGTGCTGAGGGAGCGCCGCACTGTCAGAGGGTCAGTGCTGAGGGAGCGCCGCACTGTCAGAGGGTCAGTGCTGAGGGAGCGCCGCACTGTCAGAGGGTCAGTGCTGAGGGAGCGCCGCACTGTCAGAGGGTCAGTGCTGAGGGAGCGCCGCACTGTCAGAGGGTCAGTGCTGAGGGAGTGCCGCACTGTCAGAGGGTCAGTGCTGAGGGAGTGCCGCACTGTCAGAGGGTCAGTGCTGAGGGAGCGCCGCACTGTCAGAGGGTCAGTGCTGAGGGAGTGCCGCACTGTCAGAGGGTCAGTGCCGAGGGAGTGCCGCACTGTCAGAGGGTCAGTGCCGAGGGAGTGCCGCACTGTCAGAGGGTCAGTGCTGAGGGAGTGCCGCACTGTCAGAGGGTCAGTGCCGAGGGAGTGCCGCACTGTCAGAGGGTCAGTGCTGAGGGAGTGCCGCACTGTCAGAGGGTCAGTGCTGAGGGAGCGCCGCACTGTCAGAGGGTCAGTGCTGAGGGAGTGCCGCACTGTCAGAGGGTCAGTGCTGAGGGAGTGCCGCACTGTCAGAAGTTTTCTCTCTCAGCTGAATGCCATCCCGACTGGGGAATATATTGGCCGTTCCTTCACTGGGTCAAAATGCTGGAGCTCCCTCCCTAACAGCGCTGTGGGTGTACCTACACCTCAGGGACTGCAGCGGGTTCAAGGCTCACCCACCACCTTCAAGGGGCAATTAGGGATGGGTAATAAAAGCCAGTCTAAGCAGCGATGCCCGGTAAATGAATGAACTATTTGATAAGTTGTGTATAAACAAACCTTGTCTCTTCTGGCCAGATGAATACACAAGAGCCACAACCCTGAAATCCAGAGGGAAATGTTCTTTCCTTGATGAAGGAACAGAGAATCCTCCCTGCCACTGGCTGCGACTGAGGTCGAGGTTCTATTTTCCCTGATGGCTTCTGGGGGACGGGGCAGCTGAATGGAATGGCCCGGAGCGAACCGTAGCACGATCCCGAGGGGCTGAATGGCCTCCTCTTGTTCCTCGCTGCAGCGGCAGTGTGGGGCGATGCGGGCGCTGAAGATCACGCCCAAAGCAACAGTCCGTCAAGATGGAGACAAACTGAAGAACGGAATCTGGTGGCGAGGGGGGCTGAGCACATCTCCCATCGATAGGGCAACCTTCACCCCGAATGAGCTCCGCAAACCTCAGGCTTTGTAAATTCCGTGGGCCCAGCCCACGATAGCTCGGAATCGAAGGAAATCGATTCCGAGCTATCGCTCCCCTTCCTTTGTTCGATGGTGTAGACAAAGAACATAAGAAATAGGAGCAGGAGTTGGCCATCCAGCCCTTCAAGCCTGCCCCGCCATTCAATAAGATCATGGCTGATCTGTCGTGTCTCAGTTCCACCTTCCCGCCCTCTCCCCATAACCCTTAATCCCCTCTCTTATCAAAAACCCATCAACCCGCGTCTTAAAAATATTTAGCGAGGCAGCCTCCACCACTTCAACGGGCAGAGAATTCCAGAGATTCACCACCCTTTGAGTGAAGAAGTTCCTCCTCAACTCCGTTCTAAACCGCCTCCCCTTTATCTTGAGGTTGTGCCCCCTAGTCCTACTGTCCTTTCTGAGCGGGAAGAGTCTCTCCACCTCTATCCTATCCATCCCATTCATCATCTTATACGTCTCAATGAGATCTCCCCTCATTCTTCTAAACTCTAACGAGTACAAGCCTAGTTTATTCAGCCTCTCCTCATAGCTCAACCCCCTCAACTCCGGCATCAGCCTAGTAAACCCCCTCTGCACTCCCTCCAAGGCCAAAATATCCTTGCGGAAGTACGGTGCCCAAAACTGCACACAGTACTCCAGCTGCGGCCTCACCAATGCCCTATACAGCTGCAGCAAGACCTCCCTACTTTTATATTCAATCCCCCTCGCTATGAAGGCCAAGAGGGGGTGGGGGGTGAGGGGGGGGTGAAGGATGTCCTCGCGTGGCAGCTGTCACTGTGCGTCTGGCTCCGTCTCCCCTCGGAGTTCACTAGGCCTCGGTCTAACGAGCAGCTGACGGCGGCTGCCCTGTTTCCCAGGATGCCCCACCCAGGCCTCCTCCCCCACCCTCGGGCATGGTAGGCCCAGGGGAGAGCTCCTCTTGGCCCAGAAGGTACAGGACGTTCCCCCTTCCCACCTCCCCCGGGTCCCGAGGGAGGTCTTGCTGTCATCGCAGCTCTCCCCCCCACCCCATCAGACTGTTCCCTATCCTCGTTCAATCTTCTCAGCAAACCTTCCTGGGCACAGGGCAACTGTAGGGGCAAAGATGAAGATTAAATGGAGAGGTGGCAGACCGGAACTGAGAGTGGGGTGGGGGTGGTACACAGGTTCATGAAGACGCAGCGAGAGAGAGCAGGGTAACACGAGGGAGCAGGGTTAGGTGGGAGAGGGGGATAATACGGGGGGAGCTGGGTATCGGAGAGGCTAAGACCATATTGGGAGAAACTAGATAGTGGTAGGGAACAGAGTATTGGTGGGAACAGGGTAACAGAGGAATGGGGGCAACATGGTAATAGAGGAATAGGGTGCCTCATAGCACCAAAGTCCCAAGTTCAATACTGGCCTTGGGTCACTGACTGTAGTCTGTACAAGTTTCCTCCGGGTGCTCCAGTTTCCTCCCACACTCCAAAGATGTGTAGCTTAGGGTGGATTGGCCACACTAAATTGCCCCTTAGTGACCAAAGATGTGCAGGTTAGGGGGATTGGCCATGCTAAATTGTCCCTTAGTGTCCAAAGATGTGTAGGTTAGGGTGGATTGGCCATGCTAAATTGTCCCATAGTGTCCAAAGATGTGTAGGTTAGGTGGATTGGCCATGCTAAATTGTCCCTTAGTGTCCAAAGATGTGTAGGTTAGGGTGGATTGGCCATGCTAAATTGTCCCTTAATGTCCAAAGATGTGTAGGTTAGGTGGATTGGCCATGCTAAATTGTCCCTTAGTGTCCAAAGATGTGTAGGTTAGGGTGGATTGGCCATGCTAAATTGTCCCTTAGTGTCCAAAGATGTGTAGGTTAGGGGGATTGGCCATGCTAAATTGTCCCTTAGTGTCCAAAGATGTGTAGGTTAGGGTGGATTGGCTATGCTAAATTGCCCCTTAGTGTCCAAAGATGTACAGGTTAGGGTGGATTGGCCATGATAAATTGTCCCCTTAGTGTCCAAAGATGTGTAGGTTAGGGGGATTGGCCATGCTAAATTGTCCCTTAGTGTCCAAAGATGTGTAGGTTAGGGTGGATTGGCCATGCTAAATTGTCCCTTAGTGTCCAAAGATGTGTAGGTTAGGGTGGATTGGCCATGCTAAATTGTCCCTTAGTGTCCAAAGATGTGTAGGTTAGGGTGGATTGGCCATGCTAAATTGTCCCCTTAGTGTCCAAAGATGTGTAGGTTAGGTGGATTGGCCATGCTAAATTGCCCCTTAGTGTCCAAAGATGTGTAGGTTAGGGGGATTGGCCGTGCTAAATTGTCCCTTAGTGTCCAAAGATGTGTAGGTTAGGGGGATTGGCCGTGCTAAATTGTCCCTTAGTGTCCAAAGATGTGTAGGTTAGGGTGGATTGGCCATGCTAAATTGCCCCTTAGTGTCCTGCCTGCCCGCCCGCCACTGGGCCCGGCTCGGTCACACTTACCATGTCATAATCGATGCCATTGGCGATGGTGTGGCGCCTGGGGTCACTGCGTCCCTGGCAACTCCGGTATAGCGCCCCCTGGGCGATGGAGGTGGCAATGCTCTGGGAACGACCGATTCCCGTACCCTCGTGGTCTAGCCAGGAGAGAAGAGGGATGGTTAGCGCGCCGGGAGGTTTGGCTGTTACCGCGATCCCTCAAAGCGGCGGCACGGTGAGCGATAATAACGGAAAATGCTGGAAAAACACTCAGCAGGTCAGGTGGCATCTGCGGAGAGAGTAAATGGAATCAATGTTTCGGGAGAATGGTCAGACTGACGCGAAACATTAACTCTGTTACAGAGAGAAGGCAGGAGAATGGGGATGAGATTCACGTCAGCCATGATTGAATGGTGAAGCAGATGCATTGGGCCGAATGGCCTAATTCTGCTCCTATGTCTTATGTCTGGTGTTTCTCCCTCCACAGACGCTGCCAGACCTGCTGAGTTTATACAACACTCTCGGCTTTTACCTCAGATTTCAGCACCGACACCTTTAATATCTCTTTACGTGGCTCAATGTCAAATATTTAGTTTTTAAGTGAGATTTCACAGCTTTCTGCAACATTCTAAAGATGTGCAGGTTAGGGTGGATTGGACATGCTAAATTGCCCCTTAGTGTCCAAAGATGTGTAGGTTAGGGTGGATTGGCCATGCTAAATTGCCCCTTAGTGTCCAAAGATGTGTAGGTTAGGGTGGATTGGCCATGCTAAATTGCCCCTTAGTGTCCAAAGATGTGTAGGTTAGGGTGGATTGGCCATGCTAAATTGCCCCTTAGTGTCCAAAGATGTGTAGGTTAGGGTGGATTGGCCATGCTAAATTGTCCCTTAGTGTCCAAAGATGTGTAGGTTAGGGTGGATTGGCCATGCTAAATTGTCCCTTAGTGTCCAAAGATGTGCAGGTTAGGGTGGATTGGCCATGCTAAATTGTCCCTTAGTGTCCAAAGATGTGCAGGTTAGGGTGGATTGGCCATGCTAAATTGTCCCTTAGTGTCCAAAGATGTGTAGGTTAGGGTGGATTGGCCATGCTAAATTGTCCCTTAGTGTCCAAAGATGTGTAGGTTAGGGTGGATTGGCCATGCTAAATTGTCCCTTAGTGTCCAAAGATGTGCAGGTTAGGGTGGATTGGCCATGCTAAATAGGTCTTTAGAGCCAGTGGGATTAGAAAGGTAAATATGTGGGGTTATAGGGATAGGTTCTGAGAGGGATTATTATTGCTGCAGTCACGATGGGCCAAATGGCCTCCTTCAGCACTGTAGGGATTCTATGATTTTCTGTTTTTGTGTCACTATTATACTTGTGGCAGGGAGCGGGTCCGTGCACTGATGTTTGAGAAAATCACTCCTTCGCTAAGTTTGTGTGTGGGTTAAACCTCTGGTTGTTAATTGGATTTTGTTTGCAGGTTGAAGGTGGATCAGGCAGACTCAAACACAGCTCGCTCCGAGTTAATATTTGGCAACACTCGCCGGTCAGGACTAACAAACAACAGACAGATGTGAGCTGGGAGGGAGGACGGGCACCGAGCAGCCGGGGTGTGAGAACCTGATCCAGTGTAGGATTGAGATGGGAGTGTGGAGACTCAGATGCTCCAAATCATTAACCCTGTGATTACCCCAACACAGCGACTAAACCATTAACCCTGTGATTACCCCAACACAGCGCCTGAACCATTAACCCTGTGATTACCCCAACACAGCGACTGAACCATTAACCCTGTGATTATCCCAACACAGCGACTGAACCATTAACCCTGTGATTATCCCAACACAGCGACTGAACCATTAACCCTGTGATTATCCCAATAGTGAATGACCCATTACTCCTGAAGCTACAACACAGGACCACATCTTTGGACACTAAGGTGCAGTTTAGCATGGCCAATCCACCCAAAGGGAGTTCGGGATTTATGGGGAAATGCTCCTATTTTTTACATTCACTTGTTCCAATGTGAGATTGAGCAGATGATGCCTTCCACGGCTGAATACCCAGCTGATACCCACTGTTTAGACAGACACAAACCTTCACATTCGCTGTCATTCAGCACCACAGTACAAAGTCTCACAACACTTCACGTGTGCGGAACTTGGCTATCAGTCTCTGCTCAGCGACTCTGCGCTGTCGTGTGTCGTGAAGGCCACACGAGGATGGCCTCAACCAGGATCTTGGGTTCATGTCACACTATCTGTAACCCCCGTGATTCGCCTGGGTTTGTAAAATCTCACTAATTGTCCTGTCTGGAGACAATACACATCTCTTTAACCCTCTCTCCACTCACATTGTCTGCACCTTTAAGACTTGATTACCTGTAAAGATACGCATTCCAACCGTTATTCTGTAAGTTAAGTTTGTGTCTTTATATACCCTGTTTGTGAACAGAACTCCCCACTCACCTGATGAAGGGGCAGCGCTCTGAAAGCTAGTGGCTTTTGCTACCAAATAAACCTGTTGGACTTTAACCGGGTGTTGTGAGACTTCTTACTGTGTTTACCCCAGTCCAACGCCGGCATCTCCACATCATTCAACACCACAGCAGAAAGAGGGTTAAAACAAAAGGATTAAGTTAAAGCTCGAAGTAAATGATAACGAGAACCGGATTTTCCAGATTGTGACATTTACTCTAGCGAGGACTCCAGCTCGCTGCCAGTTGAAGTACCAGCCTGGTGGGAGCTGGGGTGAGGCGAAATCGTGTCCCATTGTGCTCAATAAACTTTCCTTTCTTTAGTCAGTCTTCAGTTTTAGTCAGGTTTTCCCACACCGCATTTTAATAAGTAATTAAATCGGGAATTTGCCAGCTCCCCAGCATTTAAAACAAAATTCCAATCTGTGTTTTCCAGGAATCCTGATGCACCTCAGGGGTTTTCCTGGCAAACTGCCCTCAGTTAACAGTGAGCCAGCTCCACACAAACAATAGGGTGTTTCCTGGCAGTTCCTTCTCACTGTCTGTCTGTCTGTCTGTCTCTGTCAGCACCTCGCTCTCTCTCTCTCTGTCTGTGCATCTCTCTCTCTGTGCTCTGTATATGCATCTGTGTGTGTGTGTGTGTGTGTGTGATTGTGTGTGTGTCTCTGTCTCTCTATCTCTCTCGCTGTCACACTCTCTCTCTCTGTGTCTGTGCATCTCTCTCTCTGTGCTCTGTATATGCATGTGTGTGTGTGTGTGTGTGTGTGTGTGTGTATAATTGTGTGTGTGTCTCTGTCTCTCTATCTCTCTCGCTGTCACACTCTCTCTCTCTCTCTGTCTGTGCATCTTTCTCTCTCTGTGCTCTGTATATGCATGTGTGTGTGTGTGTGTGTGTGTGTGTCTCTGTCTCTCTATCTCTCTCGCTGTCACACTCTCTCTCTCTCTGTCTGTGCATCTTTCTCTCTCTGTGCTCTGTATATGCATGTGTGTGTGTGTGTGTGTGTGTATAATTGTGTGTGTGTCTCTGTCTCTCTATCTCTCTCGCTGTCACACTCTCTCTCTCTCTGTCTGTGCATCTTTCTCTCTCTGTGCTCTGTATATGCGTCTGTGTGTGTGTGATTGTGTGTGTGTCTCTGTCTCTCTATCTCTCTCGCTGTCACGCTCTCTCTCTCTCTCTCTGTCTGTGCATCTATGTGTGTGTCTCTCTCTCTCTCTGCCTTTCTCTCTATCTTGGTGTCACACTCTCTCTCACACTCTGCATCTCTCTCTCTCTCTCTCTGTCTCCCTTTCAATCAATCATAGAAAATGAATCAATCATAGAAGCCTACAGTGCAGAAAGAGGCCCTTCAGCCCATCGAGTCTACACCAAACACAATCCCAGCCAGGCCTGTAGGGTGTCGAAATTTGCTGATGACACCAAGATTGGGGGAACGGCAAATTGTGCGGAGGGTGTGGAGAGTCTACAGAAGGATCTAGATAGGCTGGGCGAATGGGCCAGGAAATGGCAAATGGAATTTAATGTTGGCAAGTGTGAGGTGGTCCACTTTGGTAGGAAGAATGGTAGGAAGGATTATTACTTACGGGGCGAAAAACTGCAGCAGGCGACGGTGCAGAGGGACCTCGGGGTCCTTGTGCATGAGTCGCAAAAACCCAGCTTGCAGGTGCAGCAGGTGGTCAGGAAGGCGAATGGGATGCTGGCCTTCATAGCGAGGGGGATTGAATATAAAAGTAGGGAGGTCTTGCTGCGGCTGTATAGGGCATTGGTGAGGCCGCAGCTGGAGTACTGTGTGCAGTTTTGGGCGCCGCACCTGCGCAAGGATATTTTGGCCTTGGAGGGAGTGCAGAGGAGGTTTACTAGGCTGATTCCGGAGTTGAGGGGGTTGAGCTATGAGGAGAGGCTGAATAAACTAGGCTTGTACTCGTTAGAGTTTAGAAGAATGAGGGGAGATCTCATTGAGACGTATAAGATGATGAATGGGATGGATAGGATAGAGGTGGAGAGACTCTTCCCGCTCAAAAAAGACAGTAGGACTAGGGGGCACAGCCTCAAGATAAAGGGGAGGCGGTTTAGAACGGAGTTGAGGAGGAACTTCTTCACTCAAAGGGTGGTGAATCTCTGGAATTCTCTGCCCGTTGAAGTGGTGGAGGCTGCCTCGCTAAATATTTTTAAGACGCGGGTTGATGGGTTTTTGATAAGAGAGGGGATTAAGGGTTATGGGGAGAGGGCAGGAATGTGGAACTGAGCCACGACAGATCAGCCATGAATGGCGGTGCAGGCTCGAAGGGCTAGATGGCCTACTCCTGCTCCTATGTCTTATGTTCTTATATTATACCCACTAATCCCTCCAACCAACGCATCCCTGGACATTAAGGGGCAATTTCTTAGCCAGGCCAATCAACCTAACCCGCACATCTTTGGACTGTGGGAGGAAACCGGAGCACCCGGAGGAAACCCACGAAGACACGAGGAGAATGTGCAAACTCCACACACTCAGTGACCCGAGCTAGGAATCGAACCCAGGGCCCTGGAGCTGTGAAGCAGCAGTGCTAACCCACTGTGCCACCGTGCTGCCCCACTATCGTGCTTTCTCTCTCGTAAGTGGGGGTTGGCCACAGTTCATCTGTTGACCCTGTAAGTGGGTGACGAAAGCAGTACAAACAGGTCACACCTTCTGCACAGAGACTTCCATGTGTACTCTGTATATACACACATCTCACACATTAGCACAAAAAATACATCACACTGCACACACACACACACACCGGAATTTTACCACTTCAGCCCCGGAATTCGGCTCACAAAACAGAACTCTCTGTTGGCCTCGGGCGGGATTTTAACCAGCCTCATCCGAGGAAGATCTTAAAATATCGGCCACAGCCTTTATAGTGCACAAGAAACAATACTCTTCACTGTATCCCAAATTTGATTTGATTTATTATTGTCACATGTATTAACATACAGTGAAAAGTGTTGTTTCTTGCGCGCTATACAGATAAAGCATACCGTTCATAGCGAAGGAAAGGAGAGGGTGCAGAATGTAGTGTTACAGTCACAGCGAGGGTGTAGAGAAAGATCAGCTTAATGTGAGGTAGGTCCATTCAAAAGTCTGACAGCAGCAGGGAAGAAGCTGTTCTTGAGTCGGTCGGTACGGGACCTCAGACTTTTGTATCTTTTCCCCGATGGAAGAAGGTGGAAGAGAGAATGTCCAGGGTGCGTGGGGTCCTTAATTATACCGGCTGCTTTTCCCCGAGGCAGCGGGAAGTGTAGACAGAGTCAATGGATGGGAGGCTGGTTTGTGTGATGGATTGGGCTACACTCATGGCTTTTTGCAGTCTTAAGAACATAAGAACATAAGAAATAGGAGCAGGAGTAGGCCATCTGGCCCTTCGAGCCTGCCCCGCCATTCAACAAGATCATGGCTGATCTGTCGTGGCTCAGTTCCACTTTCCCGCCCTCTCCCCATAACCCTTAATCCCCTCTCTTATCAAAAACCCATCAACCCGCTTCTTGAAAGCAGGAGCCCAGACCGAGCTGTGATCCAACCAGAAAGAATGCTTTCTATGGGGCATCTGTAAAAGTTGGTGAGAGTCGTAGCGGACATGCCAAATTTCCTTAGTCTTCTGAGAAAGTAGAGGCGTTGGTGGGGCTTTCTTAACTATAGTGTCAGCACTTGGGGGGGGGGGGACCAGGACAGATTGTTGGTGACCTGAACACCTAAAATCTTGAAGCTCTCGACCCTTTCTACTTTGTCCCTGTTGATGTAGACAGGGACATGTTCTCCTGAAGTCGATGACAATCTCCTTCGTTTTATTGAGATGGAGGGAGAGATTATTGTTGCCGCACCAGTTCACCAGATTCTCTCTCTCTCACGTGACAATAATAAATCCAGTCATTCAAAAACACAGAGAAATGGTCTAACATGCACACGCATGCAAAGAATGGGGGAGACTAGAGATGGGACAATTTGAACCAAACGCACCCATCAGCATTTAACTCACTGAAGGATGAGGAAAGAGTTGAAAGAATGTTTTGCATCCAAGGATCTGGAACTCATTTCTCGACAGAGTGGCAGAGGCAGCAACCATCACGGAATTTAATAGAACTCTTGGATATGCAATTGAACTGGACCAGAGCTGAGGATCGGGAGCAGGAAAGCGGGAATAAGCGTTCTTCTGTGCTGACACAGATGGGTTGGGCCGAATGGCCTCCTTCAGCACCATACTTTTTCTACAAATGAACGTGTGGTGATTGTAGAGAGTCCCTTCAAGGGCAACCCAGCAGAAGAGAATCGCATGGCTTGAGAGACCAGTTGGGACTGAAAGAGAGGGGGGGGGTGATCACCCCAGCGGGTGGAGTCCTCTCTGGGGTAGAAGATACCTGGAAGACACGTAGGGACTGGGGCGGTTGGTGGGTTGACTCCAACAGGACTGGAAGGCCCTGCTGGCGGGAAGGGCAGGAAAATCCTGCCCTGGGAGGAATGTGGAAAGGCCAAACACGAGAGGGCGTCCCGAATTCTCCGCCGCAAACAGTAAGTGACGCTGGGCCGGCCTGGGATGCCAGCTCAGATGCCCACCACCAGGGAAATGGGAAAGAAGTGGAGGGAGGTCAGTGGACCAACTGCGATTGGCACTGGAGGACGGAACGGACCCGAGGGGCTGAATGGCCTCCTCCTCCCCCCGCCTGAATTCCCATTACAGCCATCAGTCCGAGCACAGCTTTAATACATCGCTGCCAGGAAGCACGTGGCTTCCCTCTGTGCCCCCCTTATCTCCCCCTCCCTCAGCAGGAGGGGATTATCGTTTCCACTCTGCGAAGCCCAGTGCAGCAGTTAAGTAGATTGTCAGGAGATTGTCCAGAATGTTGCACTAAAGCCTTGTAGCCCGATTAAACAAGGGGAAATACAAACCCACTCTCACTCACGAATCTGGACAATCCCCTTTCCCTCCACTCTCTCGTTTCCCCCCCCCACCCCACCCACCCCTCCCTCCGTCCTCGGGGAGGCGTCTCTCTGTGACAGCAGCTCACTGGGTGCAAAGAGCTTCAGGACTTCCAGAGGCGCTATTCAAATGCAAGCCTGCCTGCTAAGGTATTACATAAAATGAAAAACTGGCCATTTGGCCCATGCTCCGAGACTCCATTCGCCTGACTTTAGCTCATTCGATCAGCATCTTTGCCCATTACTTTCTCCCCGTCCATTTATAGAGTTGCCCCTGAAATGATTCTGATTATGGTGATACAGTGGGTTAGCACTGCTGCCTCACAGCGCCAGGGACCCGGGTTCCATTCCCGGTGACACAGTGGGTTAGCACTGCTGCCTCACAGCGCCAGGGACCCGGGTTCCATTCCCGGTGACACAGTGGGTTAGCACTGCTGTCTCACAGCGCCAGGGACCCGGGTTCCATTCCCGGTGACACAGTGGGTTAGCACTGCTGTCTCACAGCGCCAGGGACCCGGGTTCCATTCCCGGTGACACAGTGGGTTAGCGCTGCTGTCTCACAGCGCCAGGGACCCGGGTTCCATTCCCGGTGACACAGTGGGTTAGCGCTGCTGCCTCACAGCGCCAGGGACCCGGGTTCCATTCCCGGTGACACAGTGGGTTAGCGCTGCTGCCTCACAGCGCCAGGGACCCGGGTTCCATTCCCGGTGACACAGTGGGTTAGCGCTGCTGCCTCACAGCGCCAGGGACCCGGGTTCCATTCCCGGTGACACAGTGGGTTAACACTGCTGCCTCACAGCGCCAGGGACCCGGGTTCCATTCCCGGTGACACAGTGGGTTAGCGCTGCTGCCTCACAGCGCCAGGGACCCGGGTTCCATTCCCGGTGACACAGTGGGTTAGCACTGCTGTCTCACAGCGCCAGGGACCCGGGTTCCATTCCCGGTGACACAGTGGGTTAGCGCTGCTGTCTCACAGTGCCAGGGACCCGGGTTCCATTCCCGGTGGCACAGTGGGTTAGCACTGCTGCCTCACAGCGCCAGGGACCCGGGTTCCATTCCCGGTGACACAGTGGGTTAACACTGCTGCCTCACAGCGCCAGGGACCCGGGTTCCATTCCCGGTGACACAGTGGGTTAGCACTGCTGCCTCACAGCGCTGGGGTCCCGGGTTCGATTCCCGGCTTGGGTCACTGTCTGCGTGGAGTTTGCATGTTCTCCCCCGCCCCGAGTCTGTGTGACTTTGTTCCAGTTTCCTCCCACAGTATGAAAGACGTGCTGGTTGGGTGAATTGAGCCGTGCTAAGTTCTCCCTCAGTGTAGCAGAACCAGCACCAGAGTGTGGCGACTAGAGGATTTTCAGAGTAACTCCATTTCGGTGTTAATGTAAGCCTTGCTCGTGACACTAATAAATACATTTTAAAGTCTGGTACGTGAATAGACAACCATGTTTTCCTACAGTACAAGTCTTGGACATCTCGGAGGTTGTTCAGAATCCTGTGGGGGTCTGGACAGGGATTCCTTTAAATTCATTCATGATTTGCAGTCTGGGCCTTATTGCCCCTCGAACCGAGTATCTCCCTCGGCCACTTCAGGGGGCAGTTAAGAGTCAACCACATTGCTGTGTGTCTGGAGTCACATATAGGCCAGACTGGGTAAGGATGGCAGATTTCCCTTGTCTAATGGACATAGAAAACTACAGCACAAACAGGCCCTTCGGCCCACAAGTTGTGCCAATCATATCCCTCCCTACCAGGCCTGTCTATAACCCTCAATCCCATTAAATCCCATGTCCTCATCCAGAAGTCTCTTCAGAGACCCCAACGAGTTCACCACCAACACCGATGGCAGCCGATTCCACTCACCCCCACCCTCTGAGTGAGAAACTTTCCCCTGATGTGAGTGAACCAGATGGGTTTTTCCGACAATGGTTTCACGGTTATCAGTACCGTGGTGGCACAGTGCTCAGCACCGCTGCCTCACAGCACCCGGGGTTCGATTCCCGGCTTTGGGTCACTGTCTGTGCGGAGTCTGCACCTTCTCCCCGTGTCTGCATGGGTTTTCTCCGGGTACCTTCCCAGTCCAAAGATGTGCAGGATAGGTTGATGGGCCGTGCTAAATTATCCCTAGTGTCAGAGGGACTAGCCGGATAAGTGGGGTTACGGGGATAGGGCCTGGGTGGGATTGTGGTCGGTGCAGACTTGACAGGCCAAATGGCCTCTTCTGCGCTGTAGGGAATCTATGATCTAAGAGTAGATCCTTAACTCCAGAATTTTATTGAATTCAAATTTCATTATTTCTAATGTGGATTTACAACCAGCATAGAAAGAGATTTTCTCAATAACATTTCGCACAGTGTCAACATAGTCCCAGAGGGGGAAAGGACAGTGTCTGACCCACTGTCCCACCCAGTCCCAGAGGGGGAGAAAGGACAGTGTCTGACTCTCTCTTCTACCCTTTCGGATAAACATTCCACATCTCCATTTAGCTGGCAGATAACTTGGGATTGAATTGTGTGCTCCGATCCTTATCTCCTCCGCCCATCCCAGGATCGGAATGAAAACTGTGTTCTTTTAGGGAAGGGTTTCTATGGGAACTGAACTATTTACCGTGCAGCACCTTCCCTGCACGGGGCTGTGTGCCAACAATAACAATTACCAAAGAACACCCCAACCTTTAAAAAAATAGTATGTGCTGTCTTGCGGAGCCTCAGCACAATGCGGGAGGGTTTGACGCAGCTCCCACTGACAGCAGTGGATGTGACTGATGAGCCCGTCGCCAGCTTAGTGTGTCTGCTGCCTCAGCTATTGCTGCGTTCAGAGACCGACTGACCCGTGGGTGCCAAACAATAACACGGGGTCTGTCACCGGGGTGGTGTTGCCTCTGTGCTGTTTAATCTCCTCAGTCGCCTCCCCTTCACTCACACAAGTGTACACACACTCTTCTGTTGCTGCTCTCTGCATCCCGCAATCAAAACCAAAGTCAGATGCCACCAGAATTAACTATTGACAGCCACATTATCACATTCCAGAATGTGACAACTCCCCCCACTCTGGGACTGGGTGGGACAGTGGGTCAGACACTGTCCCTTCCCCTCCTCTGGGACTGGGTGGGACAGTGGGACAGACACTGTCCCTTCCCCTCCTCTGGGACTGGGTGGGACAGTGGGTCAGACACTGTCCCTTCCCCTCCTCTGGGACTGGGTGGGACAGTGGGTCAGACACTGTCCTTTCCCCCCACTCTGGGACTGGGTGGGACAGTGGGTCAGACACTGTCCCTTCCCCTCCTCTGGGACTGGGTGGGACAGTGGGACAGACACTGTCCTTTCCCCTCCTCTGGGACTGGGTGGGACAGTGGGTCAGACACTGTCCCTTCCCCTCCTCTGGGACTGGGTGGGACAGTGGGTCAGACACTGTCCTTTCCCCCCCCTCTGGGACTGGGTGGGACAGTGGGACAGACACAGTCCTTTCCCCCTCTCTGGGACTATGTTGACACACTGTGCGAAATGTTATTGAGAAAATCTCTTTCCATGCTGGTTGTAAAGCATTTTACACAAAGGCCTTTTTGTGTTGATTGAATCTAGTTTTCGGTGGGCGTGGATACACAATTATCTGGCACGGTTTCAATATCAACTTGGCACTTGCACACAGAGAAGCCAAGCATGGGGAAAGACAGATCTGGCAGTTTATCTTCTTGGAGATCCTCTCTATCAGATCTGTGCATTCAGAGATAAGGTTGGGACGCACTTCCATAGAAATAGGGTAACAGTAAGAGGCCATTCGGCAGATCAATCCTATCGCAACCAGTTAGATCAGGGCTAATTTGTGATGTTCTTCTCGTTTGTCCGTCAGTTCTCGCAAAAACACTGGGTAACAAAAACCTAATCACTACAGATTGAACATTAAACAACAATTGATAAGTTAGGGAGGGGAATTAGCCATGCCAAATTGCCCCTTAGTGTCCAAAGATGTGTAGGTTAGGGTGGATTGGCCATGCTAAATTGTCCCTTAGTGTCCAAAGATGTGTAGGTTAGGGTGGATTGGCCATGCTAAATTGTCCCTTAGTGTCCAAAGATGTGTAGGTTAGGGTGGATTGGCCTTGCTAAATTGTCCCTTAGTGTCCAAAGATGTGCAGGTTAGGGTGGATTGGCCATGCTAAATTGTCCCTTAGTGTCCAAAGATGTGCAGGTTAGGGTGGATTGGCCATGCTAAATTGCCTCTTAGTATCCAAAGATGTGCAGGTTAGGTGGATTGGCCATGCTAAATTGTCTCTTAGTGTCCAAAGATGTGTAGGTTAGGGTGGATTGGCCATGCTAAATTGTCCCTTAGTGTCCAAAGATGTGCAGGTTAGGGTGGATTGGCCGTGCTAAATTGTCCCTTAATGTCAAAAGATGTGCAGGTTAGGGGGGTGGTTGGCCATCCTAAATTGCCCCCTAAGGTCAGGCAGATTAGCAGGGTAAAGGGATTATGCAGATTGTGCCTGGGCGGGATTGTGCTCTGTGTGGACTCAATGGGCCGAATGGCCTCTTTTTGCACTGCCGGGGTTCGATAATTCTAATTGCCAACGATGGAAGAGATTTCCAAACACGTCAAAAAGTTGCCTAAAAGAATGAAGTGATTAAAGTGACCACTCATTTGGCCAGACAATTTCAGCAGATCCGTCCCACGGTTAATCACCTTCAGTGGTGAAGGGATAACCAATAATTGAGCCTTGCCATTCCCTGACCAGTCACGTAGGGACGGTGGGAGAACGGGACTAATTAGTCCATCTAGGCCTGGCTCAGCGAGGAAGACCCTCAGCTCCGAGTCAGAAGGTCATAGGTTCACATTGACCAGAGTTCTCCAGTCCCGCTGCAGTGAATGGAGATTCGACTGAGCGCTGGATTCTCCATTCTCGCTGGCAGCAGGGAGCAGGGCAACCTTCGAGATGGGAGTATTGTCCGGGCTGAGAATCCAGGGCTTTACCGAGACAGTGCCGCACTGGCGGAGGTACTATCCATCAGGTGAGGAGGGGGAGCAGCAGCTACCTTGTAGAAGAGTGATGGGGGACGGCTCCAGTGACCTCGGCAACATCTGTCCCTCACCCAGCATTGTCCCCTAGTCAGTATGGCGTGCTGAGACGCTCAGGTGCAATACTGGCGCTGTTTGTGGGAGCTTTCTGTGCCACCTGCTGTGTCCCCAGTGTTTGAAAATGTTTCACTGGATGTATCACTTTGGGATATACTGAAGTAATTTAGATGAGTGGCCTAGTGATTAGCACTGCTGCCTCACAGCAACAGGGACCCGGGTTCCATTCCCGGTGACACAGTGGGTTAGCACTGCTGCCTCACAGCGCCAGGGACCCGGGTTCCATTCCCGGTGACACAGTGGGTTAGCACTGCTGTCTCACAGCGCCAGGGAACCGGGTTCCATTCCCGGTGACACAGTGGGTTAGCACTGCTGTCTCACAGCGCCAGGGACCCGGGTTCCATTCCCGGTGACACAGTGGGTTAGCACTGCCGTCTCACAGCGCCAGGGACCCAGGTTCCATTCCCGGTGACACAGTGGGTTAGCACTGCTGTCTCACAGCGCCAGGGACCCGGGTTCCATTCCTGGTGACACAGTGGGTTAGCGCTGCTGCCTCACAGCGCCAGGGACCCGGGTTCCATTCCCGGTGACACAGTGGGTTAGCACTGCTGTCTCACAGCGCCAGGGTCCCGGGTTCCATTCCCAGTGACACAGTGGGTTAGCACTGCTGCCTCACAGCGCCAGGGACCCGGGTTCCATTCCCGGTGACACAGTGGGTTAGCGCTGCTGTCTCACAGCGCCAGGGACCCGGGTTCCATTCCCGGTGACACAGTGGGTTAGCGCTGCTGCCTCACAGCGCCAGGGACCCGGGTTCCATTCCCGGTGACACAGTGGGTTAGCGCTGCTGTCTCACAGCGCCAGGGACCCGGGTTCCATTCCCGGTGACACAGTGGGTTAGCGCTGCTGTCTCACAGCGCCAGGGACCCGGGTTCCATTCCCGGTGACACAGTGGGTTAGCGCTGCTGCCTCACAGCGCCAGGGTCCCGGGTTCCATTCCCGGTGACACAGTGGATTAGCACTGCTGCCTCACAGCGCCAGGGACCCGGGTTCCATTCCCGGTGACACAGTGGGTTAGCACTGCTGTCTCACAGCGCCAGGGACCCGGGTTCCATTCCCGGTGACACAGTGGATTAGCACTGCTGCCTCACAGCGCCAGGGACCCGGGTTCCATTCCCGGTGACACAGTGGATTAGCACTGCTGCCTCACAGCGCCAGGGACCCGGGTTCCATTCCCGGTGACACAGTGGGTTAGCGCTGCTGCCTCACAGCGCCAGGGACCCGGGTTCCATTCCCGGTGACACAGTGGGTTAGCACTGCTGCCTCACAGCGCCAGGGACCCGGGTTCCATTCCCGGTGACACAGTGGATTAGCACTGCTGCCTCACAGCGCCAGGGACCCGGGTTCCATTCCCGGTGACACAGTGGGTTAGCACTGCTGTCTCACAGCGCCAGGGACCCGGGTTCCATTCCCGGTGACACAGTGGATTAGCACTGCTGCCTCACAGCGCCAGGGACCCGGGTTCCATTCCCGGTGACACAGTGGATTAGCACTGCTGCCTCACAGCGCCAGGGACCCGGGTTCCATTCCCGGTGACACAGTGGGTTAGCGATGCTGCCTCACAGCGCCAGGGTCCCGGGTTCCATTCCCGGTGACACAGTGGGTTAGCGCTGCTGCCTCACAGCGCCAGGGACCCGGGTTCCATTCCCGGTGACACAGTGGGTTAGCACTGCTGCCTCACAGTGCCAGGGACCCGGGTTCCATTCCCGGTGACACAGTGGGTTAGCACTGCTGTCTCACAGCGCCAGGGACCCGGGTTCCATTCCCGGTGACACAGTGGGTTAGCGCTGCTGCCTCACAGCGCCAGGGACCCGGGTTCCATTCCCGGTGACACAGTGGGTTAGCACTGCTGTCTCACAGCGCCAGGGACCCGGGTTCCATTCCCGGTGACACAGTGGGTTAGCACTGCTGTCTCACAGCGCCAGGGACCCGGGTTCCATTCCCGGTGACACAGTGGGTTAGCTCTGCTGCCTCACAGTGCCAGGGACCCGGGTTCCATTCCCGGTGACACAGTGGGTTAGCACTGCTGTCTCACAGCGCCAGGGACCCGGGTTCCATTCCCGGTGACACAGTGGGTTAGCGCTGCTGTCTCACAGCGCCAGGGACCCGGGTTCCATTCCTGGTGACACAGTGGGTTAGCACTGCTGCCTCACAGCGCCAGGGACCCGGGTTCCATTCCCGGTGACACAGTGGGTTAGCACTGCTGTCTCACAGCGCCAGGGACCCGGGTTCCATTCCCGGTGACACAGTGGGTTAGCACTGCTGTCTCACGGCACCAGGGACCCGGGTTCCATTCCCGGTGACACAGTGGGTTAGCACTGCTGCCTCACAGCGCCAGGGACCCGGGTTCCATTCCGACTTTGGGTCACTGTCCGTGTGGAGTTTGCACATTCTCCACCTTACTGTGTGGGTTTCCCCTGGGTGCTCTGGTTTCCTCCCACAGTCCAACAACGGGAAGGTTAAATTGACCCTAGTGTCAGGGGGAATAGCGGGGCAAATATGTGGTTTTACGGGAATAGGGTCTGGGTGGTTGGTGCAGACTTGATGGGCCAAATGGCCTCCTTCTGCACTGTGGGGGTTCTATGGTGGATGTTGTACAGGGCAGGGACAATGGGCTGAATGGCCGTCCCCGTGCCTATTGTAAAGTCAATGTGACCCCGTCCATCATCAAAAGATTACAGATGTCAATCTCACTCCCTTCAGTTGCAGATCCTGCATAATCCTGCATTTCAAAAGCAAATGCGGCAGAGTAATCCCAATTCAGTGATATCCATAAAACCAGAAAATATAGGAGCAGAATTAGGCCATTTGGCCCATCGAGTCTGCTCCCCCATTCGATCATGTTTCTCAACCTCATTCTCCTGCCTTTTCCCCATAACCTCTGACCCCTTTATTGATCAAGAACCTATCTCTCTCTGTCTTAAAGATATTCAAAGAATTCCACAGATCCCCCACCCTTTGGCTGAAGAAATCCCTCCTCGAGACACAGGTTTAAGGTGAGAGGGGAGAGAAACAAAAGTGTCCAGAGGGGCAATTTGACACAGAGGGTGGTGAGTGTCTGGAACGAGCTGCCAGAGGCAGTAACAGAGGCGGGTACAATTTTATCTTTTAAAAAGCTTTTAGGCAGTTGTATGGGTAAGATGGGTACACAGGGATATGGGCCAAATGTGGGCAATTGGGATTAGCTTAGTGGTTAAAAAAAGAGGCAGCATGGACAAGTTGGGCCGAAGGGCCTGTTTCCGTGCTGTAAACCTCTATGACTCCTCATCTCGGCTCTAAAGAGTCGCCCCTTTTCTCTGAGGCTGTGCCCTCGGATCCGAGTCTCCCACTAGTGGAAACATCGAGGGCAAAATGTTGTCTGATTTCAAGTAATTAGATTTCGCTCTTGGGGCTAAAGGGATCGAGGGATATGGGGGGGAGGGGGGGAATCAGGAGATTGAATTCATAAGAACATAAGACATAGGAGCAGGAGTAGGCCATCTAGCCCTTCGAGCCTGCCCCACCATTCAATAAGATCATGGCTGATCTGTCGCTGCTCAGTTCCACTTTCCCGCCCTCTCCCCATAACCCTTAATCCCCTCTCTTATCAAAAACCCATCAACCCGCGTCTTAAAAATATTTAGCGAGGCAGCCTCAACCACTTCAACGGGCAGAGAATTCCAGAGATTCACCACCCTTTGAGTGAAGAAGTTCCTCCTCAACTCCGTTCTAAACCGCCCCCCCTTTATCTTGAGGCTGTGCCCCCGAGTCCTACTGTCCTTTCTGAGTGGGAAGAGTCTCTCCACCTCTATCCTATCCATCCCATTCATCATCTTATACGTCTCAATGAGATCTCCCCTCATTCTTCTAAACTCTAACGAGTACAAGCCTAGTTTATTCAGCCTCTCCTCATAGCTCATCCCCCTCAACTCCGGCATCAGCCTAGTAACCCTCCTCTGCACTCCCTCCAAGGCCAAAATATCCTTGCATAAGTGCGAGGACCAAAACTGCACACAGTACTCCAGCTGCGGCCTCACCAATGCCCTATACAGCCGCAGCAAGATCTCCCTACTTTTATATTCAATCCCCCTCGCTATGAAGGCCAGCATCCCATTCGCCTTCCTGACCACCTGCTGCACCTGCAGGCTGGGTTTTTGCGACTCATGCACAAGGACCCCGAGGTCCCTCTGCACCGTCGCCTGTTGCAGTTTTTCGCCACGTAAGTAATAATCCTTCCTACCATTATTCCTACCAAAGTGGACCACCTCGCACTTGCCAACATTAAATTCCATTTGCCATTTCCTGGCCCATTCGCCCAGCCTATCTAGATCCTTCTGCAGACTCTCCACACCCTCCGCACAATTTGCCGTTCCACCAATCTTGGTGTCATCAGCAAATTTTGACACCATACATTCGGTTCCCTCCTCCAGATCATCTATATAAATGGTAAATAGCTGAGGCCCCAGCACCGACCCCTGGGGCACTCCACTAGTCACCAACCGCCAATCCGAATAGCACCCATTGACCCCCACTCTCTACCTCCTATTTGACAACCAATCCTCAATCCACGCTAACACCCTACCCCCAACTCCATGTCCCCTGACCTTCTGCAATAACCTCTTGTGAGGTACCTTGTCAAACGCCTTCTGAAATTCGATGATCAGCCATGTTCAAAATGAACGGCAGAGCAGGCTCGAAGGGCCAAATGGCCTCCTCCTGCTTCTAGTTTCAGTCCAGGCCTCACAGTATCCTGTAAGTTTCAATAAGATCTCCCCCTCATCCTTCTAAACTCCCAAAGAGTACAGACCCAGAGTCCTCAAACGCTCCTCACGCATCAAGTTTTTCATTCCCGGGATCATCCTTGTGAACCTCCTCCGGACTTTTTCCAAGGCCAGCTCATCCCCCCTTAGATACTGGGGCCCAAAATGGCTCACAATTCTCCAAGTGGGGTCTGACCAGAGCCTTATTAAAGCCTCAACATTACATCCCTGCTTTCCTCCTGAGCTGTGGATTCAGACGAGTGTTTCCCAAGCGTTCCCGTCAATACAGAACCTGGCGGTGAGAGACATCAGCCTGACTTGTCGAACCTTCTTCTAATCTTCCCAGGCCCTTCCATTATTTGAATCATAGAATCTCTACAATGCAGAAGGAAGCCATTCGGCCCATCGAGCCTGCACCGACCACTATCCACCTATTTATCCTAGCTGGTCCCCTTGACACTAAGGGGTAAGTTAGCATGGCCAATTCATCTCGCCTTTGGATTGTGGGAGGAAACTAGAGCACCCTGAGAAAACCCACGCAGACACGATGAGAATGTGCAGACTCCTCACAGACAGTCACCAAGCTGGGAACCGAACCCGGGTCCCTGGCACTGTGAGGCAGCAGTGCTAACCCACTGTGTCACCGGGAATGGAACCCGGGTCCCTGGCGCCGTGAGGCAGCAGCGCTAACCCACTGTGCCACCGGGAATGGAACCCAGGTCCCTGGCGCTGTGAGGCAGCAGTGCTAACCCACTGTGTCACCGGGAATGGAACCCGGGTCCCTGGCGCTGTGAGGCAGCAGTGCTAACCCACTGTGTCACCGGGAATGGAACCCGGGTCCCTGGCGCTGTGAGGCAGCAGTGCTAACCCACTGTGTCACCGGGAATGGAACCCGGGTCCCTGGCGCTGTGAGGCAGCAGTGCTAACCCACTGTGTCACCGGGAATGGAACCCGGGTCCCTGGGACTGTGAGGCAGCAGTGCTAACCCACTGTGTCACCGGGAATGGAACCCGGGTCCCTGGCGCTGTGAGGCAGCAGTGCTAACCCACTGTGTCACCGGGAATGGAACCCGGGTCCCTGGCGCTGTGAGACAGCAGCGCTAACCCACTGTGTCACCGGGAATGGAACCCGGGTCCCTGGCGCTGTGAGGCAGCAGTGCTAACCCACTGTGTCACCGGGAATGGAACCCGGGTCCCTGGCGCTGTGAGGCAGCAGCGCTAACCCACTGTGTCACCGGGAATGGAACCCGGGTCCCTGGCGCTGTGAGGCAGCAGCGCTAACCCACTGTGTCACCGGGAATGGAACCCGGGTCCCTGGCGCTGTGAGGCAGCAGTGCTAACCCACTGTGTCACCGGGAATGGAACCCGGGTCCCTGGCGCTGTGAGGCAGCAGCGCTAACCCACTGTGTCACCGGGAATGGAACCCGGGTCCCTGGCGCTGTGAGGCAGCAGTGCTAACCCACTGTGTCACCGGGAATGGAACCCGGGTCCCTGGCGCTGTGAGGCAGCAGCGCTAACCCACTGTGTCACCGGGAATGGAACCCGGGTCCCTGGAGCTGTGAGGCAGCAGCGCTAACCCACTGTGTCACCGGGAATGGAACCCGGGTCCCTGGCGCTGTGAGGCAGCAGCGCTAACCCACTGTGTCACCGGGAATGGAACCCGGGTCCCTGGCGCTGTGAGGCAGCAGTGCTAACCCACTGTGTCACCGGGAATGGAACCCGGGTCCCTGGCACTGTGAGGCAGCAGCGCTAACCCACTGTGTCACCGGGAATGGAACCCGGGTCCCTGGCACTGTGAGGCAGCAGCGCTAACCCACTGTGTCACCGGGAATGGAACCCGGGTCCCTGGCGCTGTGAGGCAGCAGCGCTAACCCACTGTGTCACCGGGAATGGAACCCGGGTCCCTGGCGCTGTGAGGCAGCAGCGCTAACCCACTGTGTCACCGGGAATGGAACCCGGGTCCCTGGCGCTGTGAGGCAGCAGCGCTAACCCACTGTGTCACCGGGAATGGAACCCGGGTCCCTGGCGCTGTGAGACAGCAGCGCTAACCCACTGTGTCACCGGGAATGGAACCCGGGTCCCTGGCGCTGTGAGGCAGCAGTGCTAACCCACTGTGTCACCGGGAATGGAACCCGGGTCCCTGGCGCTGTGAGGCAGCAGCGCTAACCCACTGTGTCACCGGGAATGGAACCCGGGTCCCTGGCGCTGTGAGGCAGCAGTGCTAACCCACTGTGTCACCGGGAATGGAACCCGGGTCCCTGGCGCTGTGAGGCAGCAGCGCTAACCCACTGTGTCACCGGGAATGGAACCCGGGTCCCTGGCGCTGTGAGGCAGCAGCGCTAACCCACTGTGTCACCGGGAATGGAACCCGGGTCCCTGGCGCTGTGAGACAGCAGCGCTAACCCACTGTGTCACCGGGAATGGAACCCGGGTCCCTGGCGCTGTGAGGCAGCAGTGCTAACCCACTGTGTCACCGGGAATGGAACCCGGGTCCCTGGCGCTGTGAGACAGCAGCGCTAACCCACTGTGTCACCGGGAATGGAACCCGGGTCCCTGGCGCCGTGAGGCAGCAGTGCTAACCCACTGTGTCACTATCTCATTATGTTCTCATTGCTGTTTGCGGGAGCTACTGTCAGTAATTTGTGTTTGCCACATTATAACTGCAGTCAAAAGTACGTCCTTGATGGTAAAGCACTTTGGGGTGTCCTCAGGTCACGAATGGCAATAACCTCTCCACCAATAACCCCTGAACAACATCCATATCTGAACAACATCCATATCTGGGTCGTGTGCAGGAAATCGCCTGGTATTTTGCTGATGAAATGCTGTCTTTATTTGTAAAGCTGCACAGTTGGGTCAGGTCATATGGTTAAATCAGTGAAGATTGGATCAGATGCAGTCTCATGATCCTTAAACATTGACTGAAAAACAATCAATTAATCCGTGACCTCAATTACTCGTGTGTTTGATTCTTCCACGGGATGCGGGTGTCTCACTGACTGGGCCATTCCAAGTCTCTCATTGCCCTGGAACTGAGTGTCTCACTCGGCCATTCAAGAGGGGGAGTTAAGAGTCAACCACATTGCTTTGGGTCTGAAGTCACATGTTTATTTATTAGGATAGGACGGTGACACAGTGGTTAGCCAGGCTAAATTGCCCCTTAGTGTCCAAGGATGTGCAGGTTAGGGTGGATTGGCCATGCTAAATTGTCCCTTAGTGTCCAAAGATGTGCAGGTTAGGGGGATTGGCCATGCTAAATTGCCCCTTAGTGTCCAAAGATGTGCAGGTTAGGAGGATTGGCCATGCTAAATTGTCCCTTAGTGTCCAAAGATGTGCAGGTTAGGGGGATTGGCCATGCTAAATTGCCCCTTAGTGTCCAAAGATGTGCAGGTTAGGAGGATTGGCCATGCTAAATTGTCCCTTAGTGTCCAAAGATGTGCAGGTTAGGGGGATTGACCATGCTAAATTGCCCCTTAGCGTCCAAAGATGTGCAGGTTAGGTGGATTGGCTGTGCTAAATTATGCAAATTAAGGGGGACTAGTGGAGTAAATACATGGGATTAAGGGGATAGGACTTGGGTAATGAAGCTGAGTCAGTGCAGACTCGATGGGCTGAATGGCCTCCTTCTGCACTGTAGTGATTCTATGATTCTCTTCTCGGTCTTTGGCGAGAGGGTGCATTAATCCTTCCTGACCGCACTGTATCCTGTTCAATGGAAATCAGTCACCCCCTCAGTCTCAAGGGCAATAAATGTCATGAATGAAGATATATAAGAATAGCGTAACACACCAGGCCAGATTCCCACAGGATCAGGTGGATTTTATCTGATAATGATCGAATCATACGCTGGAGATGTGAAACTTCCTGGAAAACTGCCTTCCTGACCCATTTGGCTGGTCAAGAAAACTTTGGGTGCCTTTGATGTGGTACGTTAGCTGGTGTGCCAGCGTATTAGAGAGTCAAAAAATTACAAATTATTTTTCACTGGAGTAGCTTTTTTTTGCAGTAGCAAAGATATTGGGTGCAATTTTCCAAATCCAACCCCCCCCCACCCTCCCCTGCCCTGCACCCCATCCCAGGGGAACGAGCCACTGGGTGGGTCACCTTCAGCAGAACTGGAAGATCCAGTTGGCTGGAAGGACTGGAAAATCTCTGCCCAGCGCATTTAAATTCAGGGTTTTATTAGATTGTTAGAGTTTTTTTTTTAAGTAACGATTTTAAAATCTCTCCCCTTGCTTTTGCGTGGCTCCCAAGGAATGAAAACAGTGCTTAGAGGGTGAGTATCAGTGGAGGATACATGGCAGCATTGGTGGGGGGGGGGTGCATTGGGGAGACATGGTGACTCGAGGGATGATGGGATGGCTTGGGCAATGTGAGGGGGAAGGGTAAAACTTAAAGGGGTATTAAACATGGTTGGGATCTGGCTGCAATTGGAGAACTCAGTCAGTTCCGTTACAACCCTCACACATTCTATTATGACGCCCAAAACACGCTGCAAAGCCAACCGCTTGGGTCAGTGCTCCAATTTTGTTCCCCCCACCACCAGTGTTGGCTCATAGAACATAGAAAAACTACAGCACAAACAGGCCCTTCAGCCCACAGGTTGCGCCGATCATATCCCTACCTACCAGGCCTATCTATAACCCTCAATCCCATTAAATCCCATGTACTCATCCACAAGTCTCTTAAAAGACCCCCGCAAGTTTGCCTTTACCACCACCAATGGCAGCCAATTCCACTCACTCACCACCTTCTGAGTGAAAAATTTCCCCCTAACATCTCCTCTGTACCTGCTCCCCAGCACCTTAAAGCTGTGTCCTCTCGTAGCGACCATTTCAGCCCTGGGAAATAGCCTCCGAGAATCCACCCTATCTATTCCTCTCAACATTTTATAAACCTCTATCAGGTCGCCTCTCAACCTTCGTCTCTCCAGGGGGAAGAGACCGAGCTCCCTCAACCTATCTTCATAAATCATGCCTCCCAATCCAGGCAACATCCTTGTAAATCTCCTCTGCACCCTCTCAATAGCTTCCACGTCCTTCCTGTAGTGAGGCGACCAGAACTGAGCACAGTAGTCCAAGTGGGGTCTGACCAGGGTCTTATAAAGCTGCAGCATTATCTCCCGACTCCTAAACTCAATCCCTCGATTAATGAAGGCCAGTACACCATACGCCTTCTTGGCCACAACCTCCACCTGTGAGGCCGATTTAAGAGTCCTGTGGACCCGGACCCCAAGGTCCTTCTGATCCTCTACACTGCTAAGACTCCTACCCTTGATACTGTACTCCTGCATCCCGTTGGTCCTGCCAAAATGGACCACTACACATTTATCCGCATTGAAGTCCATCTGCCACTTCTCCGCCCAGTCTTGCATCCTATCTATGTCACGCTGCAACTTCTGACATCCCTCCAGACTATCCACAACACCACCAACCTTCATATCATCAGCAAACTTACTTACCCATCCCTCCACTTCCTCATCCAGGTCATTTATGAAAATGACAAACAGCAAGGGTCCTAGAACAGATCCCTGGGGCACTCCACTGGTGACTGACCTCCATGCAGAAAAAGACCCATCCACAACCACTCTCTGCCTTCTGCAGGCAAGCCAGTTCTGGATCCACAAGGCCAAAGCCCCTTGGATCCCATGCCCTCTCACCTTCTCACAGTTGAGAAAAGCGGTGTGCGGAAGGTTGGCTGCGATGCCACCTTTTCCCACCATATTTTCCAACACTTTGAAGCAAAGAGATGTTGAGTAAGGACAGCTTTCTAGAATTCGGGGCACCCTCTTTGCCGGGTACTCCCACCCCAGCACTGAGAATCAAAACTCCAACCTCGCCCCCCTTCCTCACAGACACAGAGGGGCAAATTCTCCCATTCCTCCCGCTGCGGGAATCAGAGCGGGCAATGGGTGGACCGTGGAAAGATCCGTTGACCGAGGGCAGGATTTTCCCATTTTGGGATGAGTGTGGCTGGAAAAAGCCCCACCCTTGCCCACACTGGGAACCCAGTCCCCATGGGGGTGGGGGAAGGGAATCTTTGCCATGGACACAGGAGGAACACCTCCTCCAGCCCCATGGATCTCCCCAAAGGAAGCTCCCCCCTCCCACCCTGCACTGCCCCTTGGCAAAGCTCCCCCCCCAAACCCCAACCCCCAACCCAACTGAGCCCACACAAAAATCAGGCCATTGAGTCACGATGGCCAAGAAGGAGGCCACTCAGCCCACACTCTCTGCGGTCAGACCCATTCCCCTTCCCTATCCCCTTGGTTTGTTTTTGCTGAGGTTCCCATCGGTTTGAAATCCCTCTCTGGTGAAGGTTCAAATCAAAGGTGGTGATGTTAAACAAGCCTGGCACCCATTCCCATTGCTTCACCGATCACAGGGTCCGGTTACAACTCCACCCACCTCTCCCCGAAATTTGGCAGTTACTCTCCTCGTATCCCACCGTGGGTTCAACAGCTGACTGCTCCGTTTAATGATTCCGAAAAAGCAGCCGGCATAATCAAGGAGCCCACACACCCCGGACATTCTCTCATCCGCCTTCTTCCCCCGGAAAAATGATACAAAAGTCTGGGGTCACGCACCAACTGACTCATAAGAACATAAGAAATAGGAGCAGGAGTAGGCCACCTAGCCCTTCGAGCCTGCCCCGCCATTCAATAAGATCATGGCTGATCTGTCGTGGCTCAGTTCCACATTCCCGCCCTCTCCCCATAACCCTTAATCCCCTCGCTTATCAAAAACCCATCAACCCGCGTCTTAAAAATATTTAGCGAGGCAGCCTCCACCACTTCAACGGGCAGAGAATTCCAGAGATTCACCACCCTTTGAGTGAAGAAGTTCCTCCTCAACTCCGTTCTAAACCGCCCCCCCTTTATCTTGAGGCTGTGCCCCCTAGTCCTATTATCCTTTCTGAGCGGGAAGAGTCTCTCCACCTCTATCCTATCCATCCCATTCATCATTTTATACGTCTCAATGAGATCTCCCCTCATTCTTCTAAACTCTAACGAGTACAAGCCTAATATATTCAGCCTCTCCTCATAGCTCAACCCCCTCAACTCCGGCATCAGCCTAGTAAACCTCCTCTGCACTCCCTCCATGGCCAAAATATCCTTGCGTAAGTACTCAAGAACAGCTTCTTCCCTGCTGCCGTCAGACTTCTGAATGGACCTATCTTTTAGGTAAATAATCAACATCTTGTCTAAAACTAGAGAGCGTAGGTTTAAGGTGAGAGGGGAGAGACACAAAAGGATCCAGAGGGGCAATTTTTTTCCCACAGAAGGTGGTGAGTGTCTGGAACAAGCTGCCAGAGGTAGTAGTAGAGGCAGGTACAATTTTGTCTTTTAAAAAGCATTTAGACAGTTACAATGGGTATAGAGGGATATGGGCCAAACGCGGGCAATTGAGACTAGCTTCGTAGTAAAAAGCTGGGCAGCATGGACAAGTTGGTCCATGCTGTAAACCTCTATGATTCTATATTAAGCTGATCTTTCTCTACACCCTAGCTATAACTGTAACACTACGTCCTACACCCTCTCCTTTCCTTTTCTATGAACGGTATGCTTTGTCTGTATAGTGCACAATCATTTTCCACATACCCAGTACATACGACAATAATAAATCAAATCAAAGAAGGCCTTCTCTGACTTAATGATGTGCGCCAAATGTCATGTAAACTCCCACTGCCCCCCTCTCCACACAAAAAAATTCAAAAGATTAAACAGCTGCTGCGTCGGATTGGAGTATTTCCAAATCTCGCCAAGCGGAGTTGTGTGTCTGTGCACGGATGAACAATGCATGTCAACGCTTCTGGGCCACTGCTGAATGGGGATGACATTTACTGAGTCAACAACAGAGTCTGTACCTGCCCCCCGGGGCAGGGGGGGGTGGGGGATGAAGTCAATCAGTGCATTCATATCAGGAGAGAGGTAGACAGAGAGAAGGAAAGACAGACCAATAAAGAGAGTGGGTAGACCAAATCAGAGGGGTAAAGAGAGAGGAACAGAGATTGAAAAAGTGAGAAAGAGAACCTCAGAATGGACAGGGGAAAATATGAAAGGAACTAGCTCAGAGCTTTCTTTAACACATTAATCCAGACAGTTGATAAATATTCATGGTGTATTTCCACTGACTATTGTCACACTGTCATTATTAACAATGTGTTACTCTCTCTCTCTCTCTGAATCAAACTCTTCTCACCTTCCCCCAATAGCTTCATGAATTTCAAAAGCATTTTCATTCTGCCCTGCTGCTGTTTCTGAATAGAATATATGAATAATCTGACACTCTGTGTCACATTGCTGCTGTTTTAATGATATATACGGTGAAGAAAGCATTCGGCATGCTTGGTTTCATTAGTCAGAACATTGAATACAGGAGTTGGGGACGTCTTGTTGAAGTTGTACAAGACATTGGTAAGGCCACACTTGGAATACGGTGTACAGTTCTGGTCACCCTATTATAGAAAGGATATTATTAAACTAGAAAGAGTGCAGAAAAGATTTACTAGGATGTTACCGGGACTTGATGGTTTGAGTTGTAAGGAGAGGCTGGAGAGACTGGAATTTTTTTCCGCCAAGTGTAGGAGACTTAAAGATGATCCTACATAGCAACATAGAAGATAGAAGCAGGAGGAGGCCATTTGGCCCTTCATCACCATCATGGCTGATTGTCCAACTCAATAGCCTAATCCTGCTTTCTCCCCATAGCCTTTGATCCCATTCGCCCCAAGTGCTATATCCAGCCACCTCTTCTATACATTCAATGTTTTGGCATTAACTACTTCCTGTGGTAATGAATTCCACAGACTCACCACTCTCTGGGTGAAGAAATGCCTCCTCACCTCCATCCTAAATGGTCTACCCTGAATCCTCAGACTGTGACCCCTGTTTCTGGACATCCCCCCACCATTGGGAACATCCTCCCTGTATCTACCCTGTCCAGTCCTGTCTTGTTTTAAAGAGGTTTATAAAATAATGAGGGGACGTATATGTCAACATCTTTTCCCAAAGATAGGGGAATCGAAAACTAGAGGGTATAGGTTTATGTGAGAGGGGGGAGATACAAAAAGGTGCAGAGGGGCAATTTTTTTCCACAGAGGGTGGTGAGTGTCCGGAACAAGCTGCCGGAGGTAGTAGTAGAGGCGGGTACAATTTTATCTTTTAAAAAGCGTTTAGACAGTTACATGCAAAAGATGGATATAGAGGGCCATGGGTCCAACGCAATGTTCTGACTAATGAAACCAAGCATGCCAAATACCTCCTTCACCATATATAATATTAAAACAGCAACTGGGACTAACTTTGTGGTTAAAAACTGGACAGCATGAACAAGTTGGGCCGAAGGGTCTGTTTCCATGCTTAAACCTCTACGACTCCAACCTCCATTGATAATCTGATGGTCTGTGTACAGTTGTTGCTGATTTAATACTAAATATATTAAACTCTGTACTCAGATACAGTTGCCGTTTTAATATTAAATATATTAAACTCTGTATAAAGTTGCTGTTTTAATATTAAATATATTAAACTCTATAGACAGGTACAGTTGCTGTTTTGATATTAAATATATTAAACTCTGTAGACAGATACAGTTGCTGTTTTGATATTAAATATATTAAACTGTATAAAGTTGCTGTTTTGATATTAAATATATTGAACTGTATAAAGTTGCTGTTTTGATATTAAATATATTAAACTCTGTATAAAGTTGCTGTATTGATATTAAATATATTAAACTGTATAAAGTTGCTGTATTGATATTAAATATATTAAACTGTATAAAGTTGCTGTATTGATATTAAGTATATTAAACTGTATAAAGTTGCTGTTTTGATATTAAATATATTAAACTGTATAAAGTTGCTGTATTGATATTAAGTATATTAAACTGTATAAAGTTGCTGTTTTGATATTAAATATATTGAACTGTATAAAGTTGCTGTTTTGATATTAAATATATTAAACTGTATAAAGTTGCTGTTTTGATATTAAATATATTGAACTGTATAAAGTTGCTGTTTTGATATTAAATATATTAAACTGTATAAAGTTGCTGTTTTGATATTAAACATATTAAACTCTGTACACTTGCTGCTACATCCCTGTGGATGAATTTAGGGAACTCTCTCTCTGATACTCACCTCTTGGCCATGTCCTGTTGTCTCTGGCTGACTTGCCTGTCTCCCCGGCCGCAGTGTCCCGGTTCTCTGCCCGCTCCTGCAGCCTGTCTCCGGGGCTGTCCTCCCGCAGCGCCGTCCTGATGCCGGCCAGCAGCCGGGGGAAGGTGAGCCGCCCGCCCGGCGCTGCAGCACGCCGCAGGCAGGGCAACAAACCCGGCGGCAGCGCCGGCTGCCGGCTCCCTTCGCCCGGCCAGCGGCTCTCGATCTCCCGCAGCTCCACCGAGCCCAGTCCCTCCTGGTCCAGGATGTCGAAGAGGGTGCGGAGGCTGAGCAGGAAGGTGCGGGGCAGGCAGCGAGGCTGGGGCTGGGGGAGACCAGAGTGCTCCATCCCTGATACACACACTCACAGAAAGAAACTCAACAATAAACCCTGACACTCTCACAATAAACCCTCTGACACTCACACACACTCACAATAAACCCTCTGACACTCACACACTCAGAATAAACCCTCTGACACTCACACACTCAGAATAAACCCTCTGACACTCACACACACTCACAATAAACCCTCTGACACTCACACACTCAGAATAAACCCTCTGACACTCACACACTCAGAATAAACCCTCTGACACTCACACACACAGAATAAACCCTCTGACACTCACACACTCAGAATAAACCCTCTGACACTCACACACACAATAAACCCTCTGACACTCACACTAAACCCTGACACTCTCACAATAAACCCTCTGACACTCACACACACTCACAATAAACCCTCTGACACTCACACACACTCACAATAAACCCTCTGACACTCACACACACTCACAATAAACCCTCTGACACTCACACACTCACAATAAACCCTCTGACACTCACACACACACACACACACAATAAACCCTCTGACACTCACACACACTCACAATAAACCCTCTGACACTCACACACACACACAATAAACCCTCTGACACTCACACACACTCACAATAAACCCTCTGACACTCACACACACACACAATAAACCCTCTGACACTCACACTCACAATAAACCCTCTGACACACACACACAGAAAGAAACTCAACAATAAACCCTGACACTCACTCACAATAAACCCTCTGACACTCACAATAAACCCTGACACACACACTCACACTCACAATAAACCCTCTGACACTCACACTCAGAAAGAAACTCGACAATAAACCCTGACACTCTCACAATAAACCCTCTGACACTCACACACTCACAATAAACCCTCTGACACACACACACTCACAATAAACCCTCTGACACTCACACACTCACAATAAACCCTCTGACACACACACAGAAAGAAACTCAACAATAAACCCTCTGACACACACACAGAAAGAAACTCAACAATAAACCCTCTGACACACACACAGAAAGAAACTCAACAATAAACCCTCTGACACACACACTCACAATAAACCCTCTGACACTCACACTCACAATAAACCCTCTGATACACACACACAGAAAGAAACTCAGCAATAAACCCTCTGACACTCACACACTCACTCACAACAATAAACCCTCTGACACACACACTCACAATAAACCCTCTGATACACACACACACACACTATAATAAACCCTCTGACACACACACACACACACACACACTCACACAGATCCCACTCACAACAATAAACCCTCTGACACTCACACACTCACACAGTCCGCACTCACAATAAACCCTCTGACACACACACACACACACAAAGTGCACTCCCTCAACGATAAACCCCCTTACACAGACACACTGGCACTCACTCAACAATAAACTCTTTTACATACACACACACATACACACACACAGATCTCACTCACTCAACAATAAACCCTCTCACACATACACACACAGATGTAGAATGTCCACTCTCTCAACAATAAACCCCCTCTCATACACACACATACACACACACACACACACACACACACAGATCCCACTCACTCAACAAAAGCCCTCTGACACACACACACACACACAGTGGAAAGGAGGTCGAACCAGCCTCACATTACATACACAACACTCCCACGTTTAACAAGGTGATAAATGTTGGGTGGAGAGAGGCAGGCAGCATAAATCTCTCTGTGTGGGTGTGTGTGGATTTACACAGCTCAATCTGGGACACAAACAAACACTGAGAGTGAAATGGGAAATCGCAGCTGACAGATTGCTAGTGACAGCTAGGCGTATCAGTGAACACAGAGCAGTAAAATGAAATATAAATGTCATCAAGGTACGGATATCTTAATAATCTGAGATTCACACACACTGTGTCCAGTTCCTGCTATCTCTTTATGTGATAAGTATCTTAAAAATCTGATACATACTGCATCTAGTTGCTGCTATTTTAATGTTAAATAGATTAATAATCTGATACTCACTCACTGTGTGTCCTGTTGATAACTGGGGTGGGGTGGGGGGGTGGGCGGGGGTGCATAGATCCCATAGAATTCCTACTGTGCAGAAGGAGGCCATTTGGCCCATTGAATCTGCACCAACACTCTTGACAGATCACCTTATCCAGGCCCTATCCAATATCCTATTCCTGTAACGCCCCAAGTGTACTCTACTAATCCCCCTAACCTACCTTTGGACACTAAGGGACAATTTAGCATGGCCAATCCACCTAACCTGCACATCTTTGGATACTAAGGGACAATTTAGCATGGCCAATCCACCCTAACCTGCACATCTTTGGACACTAAGGGACAATTTAGCATGGCCAATCCACCCTAACCTACACATCTTTGGACACTAAGGGACAATTTAGCATGGCCAATCCACCCTAACCTGCACATCTTTGGACACTAAGGGACAATTTAGCATGGCCAATCCACCCTAACCTGCACATCTTTGGACACTAAGGGACAATTTAGCACGGCCAATCCACCCTAACCTGCACAGCTTTGGACACTAAGGGACAATTTAGCATGGCCAATCCACCCTAACCTACACATCTTTGGACACGAAGGGACAATTTAGCATGGCCAATCCACCCTAACCTGCACATCTTTGGACACTAAGGGACAATTTAGCATGGCCAATCCACCCTAACCTACACATCTTTGGACACTAAGGGACAATTTAGCATGGCCAATCCACCCTAACCTGCACATCTTTGGACACGAAGGGACAATTTAGCACGGCCAATCCACCCTAACCTGCACATCTTTGGACACTAAGGGACAATTTGGCATGGCCAATCCACCTAACCTAGACATCTTTGGACACTAAGGGACAATTTAGCATGGCCAATCCACCCTAACCTGCACATTGATGTGGAAGGAAACCAGAGCACCTGGAAGAAATCCACGCAGACATGGGTAGAACATGCAAACTCCACACAGACAGTGACCTGAGACGGGAATGGAACCTGAGTCTCTAGTGTTGTGAGGCAGCAGTGCTAATAACTGCGCCACCATGCACGTGAACTGGCTTAGGGGGAACTTCAAAATAAGAGAATTGTAAAGACACGGGAAGATTTCGAGATCGAATTCTGCAATTAGTGGCCTTGGCAGTGGCTGGTACATCTGTGAATATTGGAGTAATTAAAATCTGCAAAGTTCGGGTGAGCTACCAGGAGTAGCTGAGATAGGGCTGGAGAAGGTTAATGAGGGGCAATGACCTTGGAGGAAGTCTCAAATTGAAGATTTAACAATCAGATTTAAGTCGGTCAGCAAAAGAGCAGAATGATTGATTTGATAAGGAGATTACTCCCAATAGAGTCAATGCTTCTGCAGTTAAACAGGATCTTAGTGAGACCACACCTGGAGCATTGAGTTTTGGTCTCCTTGTCTAAGGAAGGGTGCAATCGCCATAGAGGGATTGCGATGAAGATTCACCAGACTGATTCCTGGGATGGTGGCAATGTCGTATGAGGAGGGATTGGGTCGAATGGGCCTGTGTTCACTGGAGCTTGGAAGAATGAGTGGGGATCTCCCAGGGAGGTATAAAATTCTGACAAGGTTGGACAGGCTGGATACACGGATGTTGTTTCCTCTGGCTGGGGGGGTGAGGTGGAGAACGAGGGCTCACACTCTCAGGATACAGGGGAGGCCACTTAGGACTGAGATAAGGAGAAAGGTCTTCACTCAGAGGATGGAGAACCTGCGGAATTCTCTACCACAGAAAGGGAGGCCAAGTCGCTGAATATACTTCAGGAGGAAATAGGTTTCTAGACTCTAAAGGAGTCAAAGGGGAGGATGTGGGAGTATGGTGTTGAGATAGAGGATCAGCCTTGATCATGTTGAATGGCGGAGTAGGTTCGAAGGGCCGAATGGCCTTTCCTGCTACTCTCTGACCATGTTTCAGTATTTCACACATGAGACACCATGTTCCCCTCAGAAAACAGACCTGGGTGGGGATGCAGATAGGGACAGGGTGTGGGCGCAGAGGTTGGGAGGTAGTGCTCAATAAACATGCGTCTCGTTGGCGCGGTATTTTGAACGGCTGCCTCGCAGCGTCAGAGACCCATGTTCAATCCCGGCCTCGGGTGACTGCCTGTGTGGAGCCTGCGTGTTCGCCCCGTGTCTGCGTGAGTTTCCTCCGGTTTCTTCCCATACTCCAAAGATGTGCGGGAAAAGTTGATTGGCCACGCTAAATTGCCCCTCAATGCCGGTGGGGGGGGGGGCATTGGCAGGGTAAATTCACAGGGTTACAGGGATAGGGATTGGTGGGATTGTTGTCGGTGCAAGTTCGATGGGCCAAATGGCCTCCTCCCTATGGATTCCATAGGCTCGATGGGCCGAATGGCCTCTTATTTGTAGGGTTTCGATGATTCTATGTATGTTTAAGGGTGCGTTTTGCCTCAAAAGCAATTTAGAATAGAGAAGTTTGTCTTTGCAGAGACGTTCCCTGCTGTAATTATTGCTGCAACTTCCAGGGGTGTCTGTAGAGTTTTGCTTTATCCATCAGCGTCACCTTTGTTTCCAAAGGTTTGCGCTGTTAATGTGCAGGGGAATTGCAATCGAGTGTGGGGAGCAGCCGTATCCCTACCGCTCACCAACAATGTTGAGGGCCTTCATTCACCTCGTTGGGAAGCACAACAACACCCCCTGTTGGTTAACGTAAGCGGACAGAGGAAGAGACTCCCAGTGCAGAATGAGACACTAACAAGAAACAGGGGACATGTGTTTATATGGTGCCCTTAGGAGGTTAAATAACATCTCAAAGCATCACATCGAATCCCAACAGTGTGGAAGGAGGCCATTTGGCCCATCGAGCCTGTACCGACCACAATCCCACCCAGGCCCTTTCCCTACAACCCCACATATTTACCATGCTAATCCACTGGCACTAGGGTTAATTTAGCATGGCCAATCAACCTAACCGGCACATCTTTTGACTGTGGGAGGAAACTGGAGCACCTCTCAAGTGCTTGGGGCAAAATGTGGGTAAGGTTATCCATTTTAGTAGGAAAAATACAAAGATAAGTTGTTATCTAAATGGACAGGAACTTTGGAGAGCTTTGGTGCAGAGGGATCTGGGTGTCTTTGTGCATGAATGACTGAAAGCTAGTACGCAGGGACAGTCGGTAATAAGGAAAGCAAATGGGACCTTGGCATTTATAGGCTAAAGGAATTGAGTATGAAGGGTGGGAAGCCTATTCTGCACAGTTTTGGTCCCCTCATTGAGGGAGGATGTAGTCACATTGGAGAAGTTTCAGAGGATGTACACCAGATTGATTCCAGGGATATTTTCTTTGTCTTACGAAGAGAGATTGGGTAGTTTAGGTCAATGCTCCGTGGAGCTTAGAAGAATGAGAGGGGATCTTATTGAGGTGTATAAGGTGAGAAGGGGGATTAATAAAGTAGATGTGGAGAGGATGTTTCTGCTTGTGGGGCAATCTAGAACAAGAGATCATAGCCTTAGGATAAGGGACGGCAGATTTAAAACAGAGAGGAGGAGAAATGACTTCTCTCAAAGCTGTGGAATTCGCTGCCCCAGAGGATGCTGGGATATTGGATAAATTTGAGGAGGAGATAGACAGATTTTTAATTAGTAACGGGTTTGAAGGGTAACAGTGAACAGGCAGGAAAGTGGAGATGAGGCCAAGATGAGATCAGCCATGATCATATCGAATGGCGGAGCAGGCTTGAGGGGCTGAATGGCCCACTCCAGTTCTGGCGTTCTGAGGTGGTACCATTCAGCTGAACAGTTTGACTCCTGCTCTAGGTGAAGGAGCTGTCCCGGCCCAGGGGCAGGAGTATAAAACACCCGGGTTTGAACACCCAGATCTTCCTGAACCTCAGGAGCTCTGGGAGGTGCCCGTGACCCTCGGGGAATGCACTGCGATGTTGCCCTGTCAGAAAGGGTTTGTAGAACCAAATTCAATTGAACTTTCCAAACAAAAAGTTTGGACGAATACCAGAGGCAGTAAAGATAAAGGGCAGGGCAGTGGGGGATAGTAGTCTTTCCAAAGGGACAGCAGGCAAATGCGCGGGGGGGGGGGATAGTGCAGTGGGGGTTGAGCGGGGCGGGGGGTGGAGCGGCTGGGTAGGATGTTCTTGCGGAGAATTGGTACAGACTCGTATGGAAACAGGCCCTTCAGCCCAACCTGTCCATGCTGCCCCTTTTGTTAATCACTGAGCTAATCCCAATTGCCCGCATTTGGCCCATATCCCTCTATACCCATCGTACCCATGTAACTGTCTAGATGCTTTATAAAAGATAAAATTGTACCCGCCTCTACTACTACCTCTGGCAGCTCGTTCCAGACACTCACCCCCTTCCGTGTGAAAATATTCCCCCTCTGGACCCTTCTGTATCTCTCCCCTCTCACCTTAAACCCTCTAGTTTTAGACTCCCCTACCTTTGGGAAAAGATATTGACTATCTCGCTGATCTGTGCCCCTCATTATTTCATGGGCTGAATGGCCTCATTCTGCATCATGGGGATTCTCTGATTTTATGAAGAATAAATAAATTGAAGATCACAGAAGGAGCTGGGCCTGAATATTTTCTGGCTAATCTGTGAATCCTGATTTAACTCAAATCAGTGCTTGTGGTTCAGAGAGGCTTTTTCAGATTGGCTGATCTATCCCTACCCGCCTGCAAATTTCCAAATGAAATGGCACATGAGATTTAAATTTAAGTTTATTTATTAGTGTCACAAGTAGGTTTACATTAACACTGCAATGAAGTTACAGTAAAAATCCCCGAGTCGCCACACTCCGGTGCCTGCTCGGGTTCACTGAGGGACAATTTAGCACGGCCAACACACCCTAACCCGCACATCTTTGGACTGTGGGAGGAAACCGGAGCACCCGGAGGAAACCCACACAGACACGGGGAGAACGTGCAAACTCCACACAGACAGTGACCCGAGCCAGGAATGGAACCCGGGTCCCTGGCGCTGTGAGGCAGCAGTGCTAACCCACTGTGTCACCGGGAATGGAACCCGGGTCCCTGGCGCTGTGAGGCAGCAGTGCTAACCCACTGTGTCACCGGGAATGGAACCCGGGTCCCTGGCGCTGTGAGGCAGCAGTGCTAACCCACTGTGTCACCGGGAATGGAACCCGGGTCCCTGGCGCTGTGAGGCAGCAGCGCTAACCCACTGTGTCACCGGGAATGGAACCCGGGTCCCTGGCGCTGTGAGGCAGCAGCGCTAACCCACTGTGTCACCGGGAATGGAACCCGGGTCCCTGGCGCTGTGAGGCAGCAGCGCTAACCCACTGTGTCACCGGGAATGGAACCCGGGTCCCTGGCGCTGTGAGACAGCAGTGCTAACCCACTGTGTCACCGGGAATGGAACCCGGGTCCCTGGCGCTGTGAGACAGCAGTGCTAACCCACTGTGTCACCGGGAATGGAACCCGGGTCCCTGGCGCTGTAAGGCAGCAGTGCTAACCCACTGTGTCACCGGGAATGGAACCCGGGTCCCTGGCACTGTGAGACAGCAGTGCTAACCCACTGTGTCACCGGGAATGGAACCCGGGTCCCTGGCGCTGTGAGGCAGCAGTGCTAACCCACTGTGTCACCGGGAATGGAACCCGGGTCCCTGGCGCTGTGAGGCAGCAGTGCTAACCCACTGTGTCACCGGGAATGGAACCCGGGTCCCTGGCGCTGTGAGGCAGCAGTGCTAACCCACTGTGTCACCGGGAATGGAACCCGGGTCCCTGGCGCTGTGAGACAGCAGTGCTAACCCACTGTGTCACCGGGAATGGAACCCGGGTCCCTGGCGCTGTGAGGCAGCAGTGCTAACCCACTGTGTCACCGGGAATGGAACCCGGGTCCCTGGCGCTGTGAGGCAGCAGTGCTAACCCACTGTGTCACCGGGAATGGAACCCGGGTCCCTGGCGCTGTGAGGCAGCAGCGCTAACCCACTGTGTCACCGGGAATGGAACCCGGGTCCCTGGCGCTGTGAGGCAGCAGCGCTAACCCACTGTGTCACCGGGAATGGAACCCGGGTCCCTGGCGCTGTGAGGCAGCAGCGCTAACCCACTGTGTCACCGGGAATGGAACCCGGGTCCCTGGCGCTGTGAGACAGCAGCGCTAACCCACTGTGTCACCGGGAATGGAACCCGGGTCCCTGGCGCTGTGAGACAGCAGTGCTAACCCACTGTGTCACCGGGAATGGAACCCGGGTCCCTGGCGCTGTAAGGCAGCAGTGCTAACCCACTGTGTCACCGGGAATGGAACCCGGGTCCCTGGCACTGTGAGACAGCAGTGCTAACCCACTGTGTCACCGGGAATGGAACCCGGGTCCCTGGCGCTGTGAGGCAGCAGTGCTAACCCACTGTGTCACCGGGAATGGAACCCGGGTCCCTGGCGCTGTGAGGCAGCAGTGCTAACCCACTGTGTCACCGGGAATGGAACCCGGGTCCCTGGCGCTGTGAGGCAGCAGTGCTAACCCACTGTGTCACCGGGAATGGAACCCGGGTCCCTGGCGCTGTGAGACAGCAGTGCTAACCCACTGTGTCACCGGGAATGGAACCCGGGTCCCTGGCGCTGTGAGGCAGCAGTGCTAACCCACTGTGTCACCGGGAATGGAACCCGGGTCCCTGGTGCTGTGAGGCAGCAGTGCTAACCCACTGTGTCACCGGGAATGGAACCCAGGTCCCTGGCGCTGTGAGGCAGCAGTGCTAACCCACTGTGTCACCGGGAATGGAACCCGGGTCCCTGGCGCTGTGAGACAGCAGTGCTAACCCACTGTGTCACCGGGAATGGAACCCAGGTCCCTGGCGCTGTGAGGCAGCAGTGCTAACCCACTGTGTCACCGGGAATGGAACCCGGGTCCCTGGCGCTGTGAGACAGCAGTGCTAACCCACTGTGTCACCGGGAATGGAACCCGGGTCCCTGGCGCTGTGAGGCAGCAGTGCTAACCCACTGTGTCACCGTGCTGTCTGTTTGATCCTTTGCAGCACATTCAGCCCCTCAGTGATAACAAGCATCATTATTCTCAGGCTCCCCACAGCACACGCCCCACATCAACCCCACCCCCCTACCACTCCCCCTTCTCCACCACCCCTACACCCCCACCACCCCATCCCACTCCCACACACCCACCCCGACCTCCACCACGCCCACCTCACCCCCAACCCCCTTGAACCCGTCCCACATCCCCCCACCACCCCCACCCCCACCATGCCCACCCCACACACACCACCCCCATCCCCACATCCCATCCACCCCACCGCACCCCCCACCACCCCCACCTGACACCCACTCCCCCACCACCCAATCCCCACCGCATCCACACCCACCGCACCCCCACTCCCCCATCCAACCCCCCCACCACCCCACCACCCTCACCCCCACCCCAGCCCCCATTACCTCCACCCCCACCATTCCCACCCCATCCCCACCCACCCACACCCCCAACCCCCCTACATCCCCACCACCCGCCCCAGACCCCCAGCTACCGCCCCCACTCCCATCTCACCCCCTCCACCCCCCAATACCCCCATACCACCCCCACCCAACCCCACCGCATCCCCACCCCCACCCCCCCCCCCGCACCCACACCTCACCCTGCCCCACCACCCCCACCCCCCACCTCATCCCCCACCCCCCTGAAACCCCTACCGCACCCCCACACCTTCCTCAGGGGAATATCTGATGGTGGTTTCCATTCTCCACGTTGGTCGTGATCATTCCAACCACAATAAGTGAAGTTACTCGTTGTTTATAATTAGTAAAAAACAGAACTATCGATTCAAATAGCAAGGGCCTGTTGCTGAGATTCAGTTGCTCGGGTCACACAGAGCCACCACTTCCACCTCAGCACGTTACAACACACTTCCCCCACAGACACCCAGCACTTGTGAGTAACACCATCCAGACAGAAGCCTACTGTGTGTGTTGCCCGCATCCTGAACCATGTCAAGATCCCCTGCCTCAGCGACCGAACGCTGCTTCACCAGAAGGAGGCCATCAGGCCTGCCGTAACTCTCTAAAAGAGCATCTAACGCTATCCCCAAAGCCCCACACATTAGGTGGCAAATCCACCTAACTGGCACACTTTTGGACACTAAGGGGCAACTTAGCACAGCCAATCCACTTAACCTGAACACCTTTGGGGCAGCACAGTGGTTAGCACTGCTACATCACAGCACCAGGGGCCAGGGTTCGATTCCCAGCTTGGGTCACTTTCTGTGTAGAGTTTGCACGTTCTCCCTGTGTCTGCGTGGGTTTCCACCGCGTGCCCCGGTTTCTTCCCAAAGTCTAAAGATGTGCAGGTTAGGTGGATTGGCCATGCTAAATTGCCCGTATGTCAGGGGGACTCGCTGGGGTAAATGCATGGGGTTATGGCAATAAGGCATGGGTGGGATTGTGGTTGGTGCAGGCTAGGTGGACCGAATGGCCTCCTTCATACCGTTCATAGGGAAGGAAAGGAGAGAGTGCAGAATATAGTGTTACAGTCACAGCGAGGGTGTAGAGAAAGATCAACTTCATGTGAGGTAGGTCCATTCAAAAGTCTGACAGCAGCAGGGAAGAAGCTGTTCTTGAGTCAATTAGTACGTGATTTCAGAGTTTTATATCTTTTTCCTGAAGTGGAAGAGAGAATGCCCGGGGTGTGTGGGGTCCTTAATTATGCCGGCTGCTTTTCCCCGAGGCAGCGGGAAGTGTAGACAGAGTCAATGGATGGGAGGCTGGTTTGTGTGATGGATTGGGGCTACATTCACCACCCTTTTGTAGTTCCTTATGGTCTTGCGCAGAGCAGGAGCCCAGACCGAGCTGTGATACAACCAGAAAGAATGCTTTCTATGATGAATCTGTAAAAGAGTGAGGACCAGCCATGATCGTTTTGAATGCGTAATGACTTCAACGAGACCCGTTGGGTCAGCGGCCTGAGTATGAGCTCCCTGATTGATATTATAACTGCCTGCCCAATTAGAGAACGTATATATTGAGGGGTGTCAGCACTCTGTGGACTCTGACTGTGTACCTGAAGCACTCTAGGAGTGGAATACAGATTGTAAATAAAGGGAATGTGGTGAAGGGACATCGGCCCGTGAGGAGTTATTTCAGAAAGGTGAGTAGGCCCGAAGGACCTAATGGCCTACTCCTGCTCTTGTTGTCCATGTTTTCCATCACATGACCTGCAGCCTTCAACCAATTGGACGCCAGCTCCCCCCCCACTTACTGGTCACCAGATTGGCTAACTACTCCCCCCCCGCCCCCCCCCCCCATCTCCCCCCCCCCCCCCCCCCCACCTCTCCCACTCCTTCTCTTGATGAAGGGGCTAGATAGGGTAGAGGTAGAGAGATTATTCCCGTTTAGAAAGGATAGCAGGACTAGAGGGCACAGCCTCAAGATAAGTGGGGGGGAGTGTAGATCGGAGTTGAGGAGGAACTTCTTCACTCAAAGGGTGGTGAATCTCTGGAATTCTCTGCCCGTTGAAGTGGTGGAGGCTGCCTCGCTAAATATATTTAAGTCACAGGTAGATAGGTTTTTGACGTACAAGGGGATTAAGGGTTATGGGGAGAAAGCGGGAAAGTGGAACTGAGCCACTTCAGATCAGCCATGATCTTATTGAATGGCGGGGCAGGCTCGAAGGGCTAGATGGCCTACTCCTGCTCCTATTTCTTATGTTCTTACGACATTTGAAAGCAAATGGATTCCCTGTTATCTAATTAGATATTCCACGATTGTCGGACAAAGGGGTCTGCCACTGATCCATCCCCATGGCTGTGATAATTAAAAAGGAAAATGCTACCTGAGATAGTGGTGACTGGTGACTGAGTGGCAATTCACAAAATAGAATTGGACAAGCACTTCAAAAGGAGAAAAATCAAATTTCAGAGCTGGTAGAGAATGAATGATTTGATTTGATTTGACTTACTATTATCACATGTATTGGAATATATCGAAAAGTACTGTTTCTTGCGCGCACTACAGACAAAGCATACCATTCATAGAGTACATGAGGGAGAAGGAAAGGGGATAGTGCAGAATGTAGTATTACAGTCACAGCTAGGATGTAGAGAAAGATCAACTTGCTATAACATAGGTCCATTCAGAAGTTTGATGGCAGCAGGGAAGAAACTGTTCTTGAATCGGTTGGTATGTATCTTTTTCCATGCGAAAGGAGGCAAAATAGAGAATGTCCAGGTTGAGTGGTGTCCTTAATTATACCAGCTGCTTTTCCCCGAGGCAGCGGGAAGCGTAGACAGAGTCAATGGGTGGGAGGTTGGTTGATGTGATGGACCGGGCTATATTCACAACACTTTGTAGTTCCTTGCAGTCTTGGGCAGAGCAGGAGCCCGTATCAAGTTGTGATACATCTGGAAAGGATGTTTTCTATGGGGCATCTGTAAAAATTGGTGAGAGTCGTAGCAGACATGCCAAATTTCCTTAGTCTCCTGAGAAAGTAGAGGTGTTGGTGGGGCTTTCTTAACTATAGTGTCGGCGTGGGGGGGGACCAGGACAGATTTGTTGGTGATCTGGATACGTAAAAACTTGAAGCTGTTGACCATTTCTACTTTATCCCCATTGATGTGGACAAAGACACATCCTCCACTATAAGTTCTGAAGTTGTTGACAATCTCTTTCATTTTGTTAACATTGAGGGAGAGATTATTGTTGCCACAGCAGTTCACCAGATTCTCTGTCTCACTCCTGTACTCTGTCTCGTCATTGTTTGATGTCCGACCCACAGTGGTGTCATGGACTCATTGGAGAGTTCTTTCAAAGAACTAGCACAGGTACAACGGGCAGAATGGCTTGCAACCTGTGCTGTATCGTTCTCCCATTCTGAGAGTTTTCTTTTGCACGTATTGAAGAGAGGTCAGTGGGTGGTTGGACATGTCACTTCCTTAAGAAGTAAACCACAATGCCCAGAAGAGCCAAAAGCTTTGTAGAAATAAGTAACGCCACAGAAATGATAGCATACATCGCCATTTTCTTGGGATGTGTCTCATTGGAGCCACCAGGTCCTCCCATCACCTCTTCGATGCCGGAACCCAATCCAGCATCATCCATGGGAAATCCCGAACCTGAGCCATCAGGACTAAGTCCAGGGTAAGCATCAGAATCAGAATCATCGATAGGCAGTGCTGAATGTGCATCGTCATGTAACAGGGTGACCGCCCAAGGACAGATTTCTCCTGTGGGGTGGGGGTGTAGAGTGGGAAGGATTAGATTAGAAGTTCTTCAATGTGTTTTGGTCTAAATATCACACAGATTAGTGATTTATTATTTCCAAACTCACACTGGGAAACTCTGCACCCTCCACCCATTATTGTTTTCCTAACTTTTAACAATTTTTAAATCTTTATTAATGCTACAAGTAGACTTACATTAACGCTGCAGTGAAGTTACTGTGAAAACCCCCTAGTTGCCACACTCTGGTGCCTGTTTGGGTACACTGGGAGAGAATTTAGCACTGGCCAATGCACCTACTCAGCACATCTTTCGGACTGTGAAGGAAACCCACACAGACACGGGGAGAACATGCAGACTCCACATAAACAGCAAACCCAAGCTGGGAATCGAACCCAGGTCATTGGCGCTGTGAAGCAGCAGTGCGAACCACTATGCCGCCCAGATTTCGACAGTCGAAAGAAAACGATGGAATGTCGGGCTGCAGAGTTTCCTCAGTTTTGACTCCCAGTTGCGTATCTTGGAAATGCGTCGGCCGCTCCTTCACTGAGTCAAAACCCTGGAGCTCCCTCCCTAACAGCACTGTGGGTGTACCTACACTGCAGGGACGGCAGCGGGTTCAAGGAGACGGCTCACTCACCACCTTCTCTAGGGACAGTTAGGAATGGGCAATAAATGCTGGTTTCGCCAGTGAACGAGTTGCTGGAAGACATCTGGAATGGAAAACCCCAATCGAGCAACAATGGCATATTTTAACGCACACTGTCACTACAGTGTCATTTCTCAACAAAGCAAAAGTTCACTTACCCGCAAGAGACAAGAAGAAAAGGAATATCAAACGGATGCCAACATTACTCGCCATATTTGTTAATCAACGTTTTTGCAGCTAAGCCGGTTCCTATGTCCGATACACCGTTGAATCGGAGGCAAGGATTTTAATACGGAAACTACACACAAACTGGTCACGTTATCACTGTGGTTGAACTGCTTCCTGTCAGGAAGGCATGACTGTGACATGGTGCAGTTCTCATTGGACTGGAATAGGAGGCTAATGCTCCAGGGGACAAGGGTTCAAATCCCATGGGGCAGCCTGTGGAATTGAGAACATAGAACAGTAACATCACAGGAACAGACCCTTTGGCCCACAATGTTGTGCTGGACATGACACCAAATTAATCCTTTCTGCCTGCCCTCACTCCACCATCCCTCTATTCCTTCCTTTTTCATGTGCTTATCTAAAAGCCCTTAAATGCCCCTATTGTGTCTGCCTCCATCACCCTCTACCAGGTGTACCAGACACCTACCATTCTCTGTGTAAAAAAACTTGCCCCTCGCATCTCTTTTGGACTTTCCCCCTCTCACCTTAAGTGCATGCCCCCTAGTACGCCCCAATTTCAACTCTTGGAAAAAGATTCTGACTATCCACCCTGTCCACGCCTCTCATAGTTTTATAGATTTCTCTCAAATCTATAAAATGATCATTCTCCCATTCTATGATTTTTATTTTGCACGTATGGAAAAAGAGTCAGTGGGTGGTTGGACTTGTCACTTCCTTAAGAAATAAACCACAATGCCCGCAAGAGTCAAAAGCTTTGTAGAGATAAGTAACGCCACAGAAATGATAGCATACGTCACCATCTTCTTGGGTGTCATCTCATTGAAACCACTGGCTCTTCCTGTCACCTCCTCTTTGATGCTGGAAACCAATCCAGGATCATCCATGGGAAATCCCGAACCTGAGCCATTGGGAATTAATCCAGAACATTTAGAAGATATGGGTCTCCCCTCAGCCTCCACCGCTCCAGAGAAAACAACCCAAGTTTGTCCAGCCTCTCCCTGTAGTTCAAACTCTCTAATCCATGCTGGTGAACCTCTTCTGCACCCTCTCCAAAGCCTCCACATCCTTCCTGCAATGTGGTGACAAGAATTTCAATTCATTGAAATCAATATGGAGTTATAAAGCTAGTCTCAGTAATGAACTAGCATCAATAGTTGTCATAGCCACCATGTTGCTGGTGTCCTTTAGTGTTACTGAAGCAGTATAATTGATATCATACTGATTTTAATCTGAACTAATGCAGTGTTCTGTGATTTTAATGTTCCCCTGGGATTGCTGAGTGGAGCTTGATTTTGGGGTGATTGACGGGACATGTCTTGTGGCTAACGACAGCTACGCTTCAGAGAGAAGCCCAGTTTTTAGTTTTGCATTTCAGCAGTAACTTGAAGTGGAGAGAAGCAGCAGTGCTTTCTCCCTCTCTATGCAGTTAAAGTTTCTGTTTTCTGTGTGGTCGTTTGTGGAAGCTGTCAGAGATTATGTTTACCTCTCTGAAGTTGAGCAGTTTGAAGATATCCTTCTCTGCAAACAGTTGGCCTGGATTTCTGTTTACAAAGCTAAAGATCCAGCATCACATGAGCGTATTCGCTTTTTGTGCTGAGTCTGAAAAAGGGGGTATGTCTGTGGGATGGTGCATAACTTGGAACAACAGAGAGAGCTGTTATGAATTACACTGTGCCATGTTTAAATTTCGAAGATACAGAAGTCTAAGGTCACAAATCAAGAGAACCTTCTTCCCTACTACCATCAGACTTTTGAAAGGACCTACCTTATATTAAATTGATCTTTCTCTACTCACTGTCTGTAACTGTAACATTACATTCTGCACCCTCTCCTTTCCTTCTCCCTTGTGTACTCAATGAATGGTATGTCTTGTCTGAATGGCGTACAATAAAAAATACTTTTTTTAATCTCTATCCCAATACATGTGGCAATAATAAATCAAATCAAATCAAAATGACTTTTAAACTTCAGACTGATCAGGAAAATGTCTGAAGTTAGCACAATAGGGGCCAGATATACCTTTAGGAGAGGTATGGAGCCACTGAGGAGAGTTGAGGTGCCGTTCAGGAGCGAGTAAGTGCTTTTTGGGATTGTTAAAAGTGAACATGAGTGCATATAAAAATTTGATAAACTCACTGGGGCTGTTAGACTCCCAAGGGATTTAATTGCCTTGGTTTTTATCTAAAACAAATAAAAAAGGCATTCTACTGGTTAGAAAAACACAGTGCTCACTATTTCATTCTGTCAACTGACATAAGTCAGAAGGTTATGATTATAGGATTTGTGCTGCATAAATTATTTCACAATCCATCATTATCACAGCAGTTTGCAGTTAGTTCAGTTTTATTGAAAGCTCCAAACCATTATAAAGTCTTTGATGTGAAACTGTGAATGGAAACATTTGTTGTTATAAGGATTTGATTTGATTTGATTTATTATTGTCACATGTATTAACATACAGTGAAAAGTATTGTTTCTTGCGTGCTATACAAACAAAGCATACCATTCATAGAGAAGGAAAGCAGAGAGTGCAGAATGTAGTGTTACAGTCATAGCGAGGGTGTAGAGAAAGATCAGCTTAATGCGAGGTAGGTCCATTCAAAAGTCTGACAGCAGCAGGGAAGAAGCTGTTCTTGAGTCGGTCGGTACGGGACCTCAGACTTTTGTATCTTTTTCCCGATGGAAGAAGGTGGAAGAGAGAATGTCCGGGGTGTGTGGGGTCCTTAATTATGCTGGCTGCTTTTCCCCAAGGCAGTGGGAAGTGTAGACAGAGTCAATGGATGGGAGGCTGGTTTGTGTGATGGATTGGCCTTGTTCACAATCTTTTGTAGTTTATTTGCAGAGCAGAAGCCCAGACCAAGCTGTGATACAACCAGAAAGAATGCTTCCTATGGTGAAAAGTTGGTGAGAGTTGTAGCGGACATGCCAAATTTCCTTAGTCTTCTGAGAAAGTAGAGGCGTTGGTGGGGCTTTCTTAACTATAGTGTTGGCATGGGGTGGGGGGGCAGGACAGATTGTTGATGATCTGGACACCTAAAAGCTTGAAGTTCTCGACCCTTTCTACGGCATCTCCGTTGATGTAGACAGGGACATGTTCTCCTTTACGCTTCCTGAAGTCGATGACAATCTCCTTCTTTTTGTTGACATTGTGGGAGAGATTATTGTTACCGCACCAATTCACCATTTGTTTTCATTAAGGAGAGTGTTTTTTTTAGATAATGAATTCACCATTAGACATTTCGAGCTCTGAGTTCGCTCGTCATAGATCCTGAGATTTGCCCATGGGTGATACTGGTTGAATTGGCATGGAGGGTGTAAGAGCAAAGGTGGGCTCATGTGTTGGCATTAAGTAAACATTGGTGTAATTCAAGGGTCATGGGCTGGGTGGATGAGCATTGGTTGGCGTGGGGGGAGGTGTGACGCTCAAAGACGGGGGTGGGTGAAGTGACGCGGTGGTACAGATGTTGGGTGGGTGATAGTGATGAGGGCAATATTGTTCCTTTGTTTCATTGCCTCTTTAAAGCTGGGTCAAAGGCCTGGATCACTGAGGTTTGTGCCCAACCCAGGTCCACAAACAGCAGCCCCTCTGCTGCCCCCAAACTGTTCCTGGGGGCAGCAGGCATGGCTTGACGCCTATCTCCTCCCTCCCGACTGCCCGCCACTCGATCCAGGAATGAGAACATTACGTCCTGAATCGGATTTGTAGAGCTGAGAATTTTCCAGCCTCTGAGCGCCCAATTTGGGAGCAAAAAAAAAAATCATCCTAAATTCAGGGCAGCACGGTGGCACAGTGGTTAGCACTCCTGCCTCACAGTGCCTGAGTCCTGGGTTCAATTCCGGCTTTGGGTGACTGTCTGTGTGGAGTCTGCACATTCTTCCCACGACTTCATGGGTTTCCTCCGGGTGTTCCGGTTTCCTCCCACAGACCAAAGATGTGGAGGTTAGGGTGGATTGGCCATGCTAAATTGTCCCTCAGTGTCCAAAGATGTGCAGGTTAGGGTGGATTGGCCATGCTAAATTGTCCCTTAGTGTCCAAAGATGTGCAGGTTAGGGTGGATTGGCCATGCTAAATTGCCCCTTAGTGTCCAAAGATGTGTAGGTTAGGGTGGATTGGCCATGCTAAATTGTCCCTTAGCGTTCAAAGATGGGTAGGTTAGGTGGATTGGTCATGCTAAATTGCCCCTTAGTGTCCAAAGATGTGTAGGTTGGGTGGATTGGCCATGCTAAATTGCCCCTTAGTGTCCAAAGATGTGCAGGTTAGGGTGGATTGGCCATGCTAAATTGTCCCTTCGTGTCCAAAGATGTGCAGGTTAGGTGGATTGGCCATGCTAAATTGTCCCTTAGTGTCCAAAGATGTGCAGGTTAGGTGGATTGGCCATGCTAAATTGCCCCTTAGTGTCCAAAGATGTGCAGGTTAGGTGGATTGGCTATGCTAAATTGCCCCTTAGTGTCCAAAGATGTACAGACTAGATGGGTTGGCCATGGTAAATGTGTAAGGTTATAAGGATAGGGTAGAGAATAGGTTTTGGGTAAGGTACTCTGTTGGAGAGTGGGTGCAGACTCAATGGGCTGAATGACCTCTTCTGTGCCAAAGGAATTGTATGATTCGATGAAGGTTGGGGCTGAGATTGGACAGGAAAATCTATAAAGAGACTAAAGCTGATTGAAAGATGTAAAAGATCATAACACCTCCTGGGTTCAGACAATGATTCTAGGGCTGCAGAGTAAAGTTTAAAGTTTATTTATTCGTCACAAGTAGGCTTACATTAACACTGCAATGAAGTTACTGTGAAAATCCCCAAGGTGCCACACTTTGGTGCCTGTTTGGGCACAATGAGGGAGAATTTACCATAGCTATTCTGCATAACCAGCATATCAGGGTGAACAGTTGGGAGCTTTTTCCCAGGGCAGAACTGACAATCAGAATGGGGCAGAAGTTCAGGGTTAGGGGGCGAAAGGTTCACTGGAGATGTGGGGGGGGGAAGTTTTTTTTTCCACAGAGGGTGGTGGGGGCCTGGAATTCACTGCCAGGTTGAGGCAGACACGCGAGTCACATTTAAGACTTATCTAGACAGACACATTAACAAAGAGGGAATTGGGGGATATAAGCAGTTGGTCTAGATAGGTAAACATGATCGGCGCAGGTTTGGAGGGCTGAAGGGCCTGTTCCTGTCGTATCCTGTTCTTTGTTGTCTTCTGGACTGTGGGAGGAAAACTACGCAGGGGGGAACGTGCAGACTCCGCACAGACAATGACCCAAGCTGCAAATCAAGCCCGGGGTTCTGTGAGATGGCAGTGCCAACCACTGTGCCACTGAAAGAAGACAGGCTCGTTCAAGGGGACAGGAAATGCAGCGTCGTTGCCGTTGCTTGTCTTTCGCTGTCCACCCCAGAGTTGAGGAGACTCTGCACTTTTGGTAAAGGTCGCGGCCATGGGACTCGGGTTGGGTGCGTGCTGCTAACAACGAGGCTAAACCCGAGAAAAGGGGCTGAAATTCTTTGTAAGACAGTGTTGTGAAAGATTATGTGAAAGACTGATGACACTGGTGCTGAATGGAACCAACTCTTAAGATCTGTCTTGTATCTGCCATTTAACGTGTAATTCCCTAGTTTATTATCGACCACAATTCGCTTGTTAATTCATATCTAAATTCTGGGTGTTAGGAGAAGAGGTTATCTAAGATAATTTAGTGTTGCGTTGTTTGACTCTCGTAACAATTCTTCTGTTTCAGTGTAATCTTGCAGGCTCATTTTTTCAGTGGATAATTACAATCAGATTTTTAAAAGTTGCTGGTCCCCCTCCAAAAGCAGAACACGAGCAACAAACTGTTTTGTTACCTTTTCCCGCATGTGCATCTGTCTAACTTCCTCTTCAGACCTCAAAACACATTTCAGTTTCCTTACTGGCCACTTCATGTGGGACGATCTGCAACATTTGGTGGTATGGGAATAAAAGTGTTTGTTCCCCTCAATAGCACATTGCAGGCTAATTTAAAGAAAAAATATAGTACATCTCAGCGCCAAGGATTCGGGTTCAGTTCCAGCTTAGGTTACTGTCTGTGTGGGGTTTACACATTCGTAAGATCTAGGAGCAGGAGGGGGCCATCTGGCCCTTCGAGCCTGCTCCGCCATTCAATAAGATCATGGCTGATCTTTACGTGGACTCAGCTCCACTTACCCACTCGCTCACCATAACCCTTAATTCCTTTACTGTTCACAAATTTATCTATCCTTGCCTTAAAAACATTCAGTGAGGGAGCCTCAACTGGACAGGGAATTCCACAGATTCACAACCCTTTGTGTGAAGAAGTTCCTCCTCAACTCAGTCCTAAATCTGCTCTTCCTTATTTTGAGGCCATGCCCCCTAGTTCTAGTTTCACCGACCAATTGAAACAACATCTCTGCTTCTATCTTGTCTACTCCCATAATAATCTTATAGGTTTCTATAAGATTTCCCCTCATTCTTCTGAATTCCAATGAGTATAGTCCCAGCCTACTCAGTCTCTCCTCATAAGCCAATCCTCTCAACTCTGGAATCAACCTAGTGAATCTCCTCTGCATCCCCTCCAGTGCCAGTATATCCTTTCTCAAGTAAGGAGACCAAAACTGAACACAGTACTCCAGGTGTGGCCTCAACAGACCATATACAGCTGTAACATAAACTCCCTGTTTAATCTCCATCCCTCTAGCAATGAAGGACAAAATTCTATTTGCCTTCTTAATTACCTGCTGCACTTGCAAACCAACTCCTTGAGATTCTTGCACAAGGACACCCAGGTCCCTCTGCACAGCAGCATGCTGCAATTTTTTACCTTTTAAATAATAGTCCATTTTGCTGTTATTCCTACCAAAATGGATGACCTCACATTTACCAAGATTGTACTCCATCTACCAGTCCCTCACCCACTCTCTTAGACTTTCAGCATCCTCTGCACACTTTGCTCTGCCACTCATCTTAGTATCATCTGTGAATTTTGACACACCCACCACATTTGGTCCCCAACTCCAAATCATCAATGTAAATTGTAAACAATTGCAGTCCCAATGCTGATCCTTGAGGCACACCACTAGTCACTTATTACCAACTAGAAAAATACCCATTTATCCCCCCCCACCAATTTGTTAGTTAACCAATCCTCTATCCATGCTCATACATGACCCGTAACACCGTGCACCCTTATCTTATGCAGCAGTCTTTGGTGTGGCACCTTATTAAATGCCTTTCTGGAAATCCAGATACACCACATCCACAGGTTTCCCATTGTCCACTGTGCACGTAATGTTCTCCGTATGTATGCGTGGGTTTCCCCCTATACTCCAAAGATGTGCAGGTTAGATGGATTGGCTATGCTAAATTGCCCCTTTTGTGTTCATAGATGGGCAGGTTAGGTGGACTGGTCTTGCCAAATTGCCCCTTGGCTTCTCAGGAGTTCTAGGTTAGATGGACTATGCTAAATTATCCATTATTGTTCATAGATGTGCAGATTAGATGGATTGGCTATGCTAAATTGTCCCTTACGTGTCAGGGAACTAGCAGGTAAAGCCATGGCATTATGGCGCAGGCTCGATGGGCTGAATGGCCTCCTTCCACTCTGTAGGAACTCCAATTTCTTTTGGGGGAGGTAGTATATATTAACCCACAAAATGCTAACATAACAAACATGGGGATTCTGCTGTTTTTTTGGAAGGTACCAAGGATTGGGGTTATTGAAACGTAGTCAATTTCACTGTCCCTCACAATATAACTATCTGTAATATACAATGTACTTGCAAGTGTCCCAAGACTTGTGATGGTGAGTTCTCCCCGTGCTGCTCCTCCTCGCCACCCAAACACACACACACACACACGGATCTAAATGCAATGAGTTGAGACAGACAGACAATTATTTAACCATCATTTTCCTTCATATAATTTTAAGAGGGAAAAAAATAGGTCATTGCAAATTTAACTCCGGAGATAAGATGCACACTAAGCCTTTTTTTTTGAGAAGGATTGCAGAATCAGAAGCTTTTTTTTTGAGGGGTAAATCCCACCAAGTCAACTTTGGAATGGGGAGATGCCAAGAGAAGGGCTCTGAAAAAGAGTCTTGTTGTGTGTGGGTGTGTGTGTATATATATATGTGCCTCTCTCCCCCCCCCCTCCCCACCACCACAGCCATAAGAGGGGCTTGGTCGCCCCCCCCTGGATTCTCAGCAGCAGCTGGTGTACTTGGCGACCGCCTTGGTGCCCTCTGAAGTGGCGTGACTGGCCAGACCGTCGGGCAGCAGGAGGCGGACGGCGGTCTGGATCTCCCGGGAGGACAGGGTCTGCCGCTTGCTGTAGCCGACCAGGCGGGAGGCCTCGCAGGCCAGCCGCTCGAAGATGTCGTTGACGAACGAGTCCAGCACGGAGGTGGCCTGGCAGGAGATGGTGAGCCGGGGGTGCAGCTGCTTCAGCACCCGGCGGATGTAGCGACCGTAGCTCTCCTTACGCCGCCGCTTGCGCTTCCTGCCGGCCCGGATTATGCCCGATCCCGCCGCCTTGCTCGCCGTTTGCTTTGGCTTTTTTCTGGGCGCCGTGCGCTTGTTCTGAGACATGAGGGTCCCAGCTGAGCCTCCGCTCAGGTGAAGCGCGGCCGCCGCCGCCGCCAGCTATTTAATTGCTGGCCGTATGCAAATGAGGGATGGGAGAGCGGCGCGTTCCCATTGGAGGAGAGGGCCCAGTATCCATTGTGACGTGTCACGATTGAAGCCAATTGACCAATCAGCAATCCGTCCCCCATCCCCGGCCAACTTGTTACACTTGAAGGCTCAAATGTCCCAACTTTTTGCTGCTTTTCAGAGAAGCCCCTGCTGTCATGAGAGTTGTGAATGGGTTTACCTTAAGGCACAATAGGAAAAGGCCACACGAATAAGGCCTTTTAACGGAGGCAGACCGAGGGGCCGGGAACTGCAGAATACCCTCGACCTGCGCTACTGTGTGCCAATCTGAGAAATAACGTCGCACGGTAATTTTTGAGGCATGTATATAGTTTTAAGGTTTGAAATATTATGACTGTAATTTGTATAGAGCTGTAAAAAGTTTTAGTTCTGCACTGTTTGCAATTCAAAGACACGTAGATTCGCAATGGTTTATTTGAGATTTTTATGAATAAAGTATATTTTTGGAAAAAAGAACTTATATTAAGTTGATCTTTCTCCACACCCTAGCTGTGACTGAAACACTGCATTCTACACCCTCTCCCCTATGTCCTCGATGAGCAGTATGTTTTGCCTTGTACGGCGCACAAGAAACAATGGCCGGAATTTTCCGACTGTTCAGGTAAGTGCACTTACCTGACGAAGGAGCAGCGCCCCAAAAGCTAGTGGCTTTTGCTACCAAATAAACCTGTTGGACATTGTGAGAAACACAGCTCACAGTCAAACAATTTAGTCGAGTCAAGTTCCAAAGGAGCAAGATATTTTATTTAACGTTCTTGCAAGACCGGGTGTCCAAAAGATAGGCACACCTTACATCGAGTTTAAGCAGGGGTTTTATACTATTTTTACAAGCATATTGATCAATTACACAATACGTTGTTCTCCCCTAATTGGTCCCTATCCCATTTATGTGTTGTCATTCCCCTATTGGCTCAAGGTGCCCCTAGCCACAGGCTGTGCTGTATGTTGGCTCATGTCCCAAGTCCCCTCTGCTCCCCTCTAACCATATTTTCCTGTTATTGCAAGAGTGCATATTGTAGGGTTGTTTCAATATCCTTACTTGATTAGTTCTCATGGGAACTCATCCGTCTTATCAATGTTCCCTGGAGAACTGTTAACAAGTCCAGTTCAGACCGACTGTATTCAGTCTTCTGCTAACTTAATCCCTACTATCTCAGTGACCTTTATCCCCCTGTAGTTACAAAATATACTCAGTTGCAGAAACAACACATCTTGCTTACCATTTGTCTCACAATCTGGACATTTTACATTCCTACAAGATGTGGTGCATGCGTCTTACTTCACACTGCACGTCTGGTGTTATCCCTACACAATGGGCAATTTCTTCACTGTCCTTGACTATAGTTCTGTCTAGCCTCAGCAACTTTCATACCCTGTATTAGTGATCAAAACCACAGTTGTTCCCATAATGTGGGTTGGCAATATGCTGAATCGTAGGTTGTTGTCCTGCTTAGTTTGTTCTCATGAGATAACATTCATTCTCCCCTCATCCTTGCCCCATCCTGTGTTGTTTAAACTATGTCTGTTTGCTGTTGTATCGTCACAAGATCCTTGTTCTGTTTCTTGAGTCATAATTTTATGTTAACCATATTTTATATTCATCTCTAACAATTGGACATTAACCTGGTGTTGTGAGACTTCTTACTGTGACTACTTCTTACTGCGCTGAAGGCATAGAATGGAGATAAAGGGGTCTTTTTCAGGATGGCAGCTATTGACTAGTGGTGTGCCTTAGAGGTCGGTGCTGGATCCACAATTTTTCACAATATACATTAACAATTTGGAAGAAGGAACTGAAGGCATTGGTGGTAAGTTTGCAGATGATACAAAGATATGTAGAGGCACAGGTAGTATTGAGAAAGCGGGGGCTGCAAAAAAACTTGGACAGGCTAACATTCATGTCGAGAGGACGAGAATACAAGAGCAGGGATGGACTTCTGAGGCTGTATAAGGCTCTGGTCAGACCCCATTTGGAGTATTGTGAGCAGTTTTGGACCCTGTGTCTAAGGAAGGATGTGCTGGCCTTGGAAAGGGTCCAGAGGAGGTTCACAAGAATGATCCCTGGAATGAACAGCTTGTTGTAGGAGAAATGGTTAAGGATTCTGGGTCTGTACTCGTTGGAGTTTAGAAGGAAAGGGGAGGTCTTACTGAAACTTGCAGGTTACTGTGAGGCCTGGATAGAATGAACGTGGAAAGGATGTTTCCACTAGTAGGAAAAACTGGAACCAGAGGGCACAACCTCAGGCTAAAAGGACAATCCTTTAAAACTGAAATTGGGAAGAATTTTTTCAGCCAGAGAGTGGTGAATCTGTGGAACTCTTTGCCACAGAAGGCTGAGGAAGCCAGGTCATTGAGTGTCTTTAAGACAGAGATAGATTCTTGATTAATAAGGGGATCAGTGGTTATGGGGAAAACGGCAAGAGAATGGGGATGAGAAAAATGTCAGCCATGATTGAATGGCGGAGCAGATTCAATGGGCCGAGTGGCCCAATTCTGCTCCTATGTCTCATGGTCTCATGTGGTCTGGCCTACATGGAAAAGCTGAGAGATGATCATTCCAAGGTGTTCTATAGCCATTTCCAAACAAATGCAGCTCAAACTAAACTCAAAAGCCTTCCTACCTTAAAATGATTCCCAGCTGCTAAGCAACACCCACATGCTCCTGTTAGCTTATTTTGGTGCCATAATCCTCTTTAAGCAAAATTGAAGCACAGTATGAATTGAGCAAACCCCACACATACAAACACTGTTGTCCAGCATGAATGTGACTAGAGTTTTGTTCTTTCTCACATATAAATTTTACACTAAACCCACTTAAAGCTATACCTTATTTCTAATTTTGCCACTATAAATATAAGTCCCTTGAAATTACCTTTAAAAAAAACCTTCCTCTGTCAACCATATAAGAACATAAGAAATAGGAGCAGGAGTCGGCCATCTAGCCCTTCGAGCCTGTCCCGCCTTTCAATAAGATCATGGCTGATCTGAAGTGGATCAGTTCCACTTTCCCGCTTTCTCCCCATAACCCTTAATTCCCCTGTCCATCAGAAATCTATCTACCTGTGACTTAAATATATTTAGCGAGGTAGCCTCCACCACTTCAACGGGCAGAGAATTCCAGAGATTCACCACCCTTTGAGTGAAGAAGTTCCTCCTCAACTCCGATCTAAACTGCCCCACCCCCCGGCCTTATCTTGAGGCTGTGCCCTCTAGTCCTGCTGTCCTTTCTGAGCAGGAAGAATCTATCTACCTCTACCCTATCCATCCCCTTCATTATCTTATACGTCTCTATAAGATCCCCCCTCATCCTTCTAAACTCCAATGAGTACAGACCTAGTCTATTTAGTCTCTCTTCATAGTCCAACCCCCTCATCTCTGGTATCAGCCTAGTGAACCTCCTCTGCACTCCCTCCGAGGCCAAAATATCCTTCCGCAAGTGCGGCGACCAAAACTGCACACAGTACTCCAGCTGCAGCCTCACCAGTGCCCTATACAGTTGCAGCAAGACTTCCCTGCTTTTATATTCAATCCCCCTCGCTATAAAGGCCAGCATCCCATTCGCCTTCTTGATCACCTGCTGCTCCTGCAGACTGGGTTTTTGCGACTCGTGCACAAGGAGTGCACAGCTCAACTATATCCTATTCCAGTCCAAGTCCGAATCACAAATCACTCTTTTTCCTGTTAACATCTATTGACTCCAATTAACCTGCAAAATATTAGGTGTATACTAACGTAAGAGGTTTACAAAACAATAACAACAAATGCTGAGAAATCTATTTGAGGGAACAAAAAATTCAGTGGAGGGCTAACAAATTACATGCTCAGTCACACTTTTATTCGTGTTGTTCATGGCAGCATGGTGACACAGTGGGTTAGCACCGCTGCCTCACAGCGCCAGGGACCCGGGTTCCATTCCCGGTGACACAGTGGGTTAGCACCGCTGCCTCACAGTGCCAGGGACCCGGGTTCCATTCCCGGTGACACAGTGGGTTAGCACTGCTGCCTCACAGCGCCAGGGACCCGGGTTCCATTCCCGGTGACACAGTGGGTTAGCACTGCTGCCTCACAGCGCCAGGGACCCGGGTTCCATTCCCGGTGACACAGTGGGTTAGCACTGCTGCCTCACAGCGCCAGGGACCCGGGTTCCATTCCCGGTGACACAGTGGGTTAGCGCTGCTGCCTCACGGCGCCAGGGACCCGGGTTCCATTCCCGGTGACACAGTGGGTTAGCACCGCTGCCTCACAGTGCCAGGGACCTGGGTTGCATTCCCGGTGACACAGTGGGTTAGCACTGCTGCCTCACAGTGCCAGAGACCCAGGTTCCATTCCCGGTGACACAGTGGGTTAGCACTGCTGCTTCACGGTGCCAGAGACCCGGGTTCCATTCCCAGTGACACAGTGGGTTAGCACTGCTGTCTCACAGTGCCAGGGACCCGGGTTCCATTCCCGGTGACACAGTGGGTTAGCACTGCTGCCTCACAGCGCCAGGGACCCGAGTTCCATTCCCGGCTTGCCTGTGCAGAGTTTGCATGTTCTCCCGCATCTGCATGCATTTCCTCTGGGTGCTCTGGTTTCCCCCCAAAGTCCAAAAGACGTGCTGGTTAGATGCATTGGCTATGCTAAATTCTCTCTAAGTGTACCCAAACAGGTGTCAGAGTGTGGCGGCGAGGGGATTTTCATAGTAACTTCATTGCAGTGTTAATGTAAGCCAACCTGTGACACTAATAAACTTTAAAATTTCTTATTAGGTTTGTTGCTCCAAACACTTGACCATTCAGTCCAGAGTTTTTAAAAAAAACACCCTTATTATAAACTAATTAGGGGGGGTGAGGGTGCAGGGGTAGGAGAAATGACAATGTCTAAAGTAAAAGAGAGGGTACAGGCGCGGGAAAATGTTGAGGATGTCCCAATAATAAAGGGAGTAGGGGGCATGAGAAAAGTTGGTAGCGTTCCTTCAAATGGAGTACAGATAAAGGCTGGGATAAAGACACTTTACCTGAATGCACGAAGCATTCGGAACAAAGTGAATGAGCTGGTGGCGCAGATCAGCACAAATGGATATGATCTGGTGGTCATTACAGAAATGTGGTTGCAGGGTGACAGGGACTGGGAGCTGAATGTCCAGGGGTATCAAGTGTTTAGGAAGGATAGAAGGGAGGAAAAAGCGGGGGGGGGGGGGGGGGGGGGGGGTAGCTCTGCTGATTAAGGATAGTATCAAAGTGGTAGTAAGGGAAGATATAGGCTCCAAAGAGCAGAACGTGAAATCGTTGGGGGTGGAGATAAGGAACAGTAAGGGGAGGAAGACGCTGGTGGGTGTGGTCTATAGGCCCCCAAATAATAACTTAGAGGTGTGGCGGGCTATAAACAAGCAAATAAATGATGCGTGCAGAAATGGAGTGGCGATAATTATGGGGGATTTCAATCTGCATATTGATTGGTTGACCCAAGTCGGACGCGGTGGGCTTGAGGAAGAGTTCTTGGAATGCTGTCGGGATAGTTTCCTTGAACAGTGTGTGACGGAACCAACGAGGGAGCGAGCTATCTTAGATCTGGTGCTGTGTAACGAGGCAGGAAGAATTAGGGATCTTGTTGTGAGGGATCCTCTTGGGACAAGCGATCATTGTATGATTGAGTTTTTGATGCAGATGGAGGTTGAGAAAGTAGGGTCCCAAACCTGTGTCCTCTGTTTGAACAGAGGGGAGTACGATAGGATGAGAGAGGAATTGGCAAATGTAGATTGGGGGCGCAGATTGGTCGGTAGGACGGCTGAGGAACAGTGGAGGATCTTTAAGGAGATCTTTTTCGGTGCTCAGCAGAAATATATTCCAATGGTAAAGAAGGAATGTAGGAGAAGGGATAATCAGCCATGGTTATCGAAGGAAATAAAGGAGAGTATTAAATTTAAAGCTGATGCGTTTAGAGTGGCTAAAAGTAGTGGGCGAGTAGAAGATTGGGAGAGGTTTAAAAATCAACAAAGAATGACTAAGAAGTTGATAAAGGAAGGATAGACTATGAAACTAAACTAGCGCCAAATATAAAAAAGGATAGTAAGAGTTTTTACAAATATATAAAGAGGAGAAGGCTGTCTAGAGTGAATGTTGGACCCTTAGAGGATAAGAGGGGGGATTTAGTGATGGGAGATGAGGAAATGGCTGAGGCTTTAAATAAGTTCGGTCTTCACGGAGGAGGACGCGAATAGTTTGCCAGATATTAAAGATAGAAGGATGGTAGAAGTTGAGGGCCTGAATGCGATTACTGTCACTAGAGAGGTAGTGCTTGATCGACTAGCGGGACTGATGGTGGACGAGTCCCCAGGACCGGATGGAATGCATCCCAGGGTTCTGAAGGAAATGGCAGAGGTGATAGTCGACGCCTTAGTGATTATTTACCAAACTTCACTGGATTCCAGGGAAGTACCGGAAGATTGGAAAATGGCTAATGTTACGCCGCTGTTTAAAAAAGGTCGCAGGCAAAAGGCAGGGAATTATAGGCCGGTTAGTTTAACGTCTGTTGTTGGAAAAATGCTTGAATCCATCATCAAAGAAGAAATAGCAAGGCACCTGGAAAGGAATGGTTTGATAGAGCAGATGCAGCACGGATTCATTAAGGGGAAGTCATGTTTGACGAATTTATTGGATTTCTATGAGGATGTGACTAGTGCGGTAGACAGAGGGGAACCGGAGGATGTGACTAGTGCGGTAGACAGAGGGGAACCGGTGGATGTGGTGTTTCTTGATTTTCAAAAGGCATTTGATAAAGTGCCGCACAAAAGGTTGCTTCAGGTTAGGGAGCATGGAGTTGGGGGTAAGGTGTTAGTGTGGATAGAGGATTGGTTGTCTAACAGGAAGCAGAGAGTTGGTATCAGTGGGTGCTATTCTGATTGGCGGTTCGTGACTAGTGGAGTGCCGCAGGGATCGGTGCTGGAGCCTCAGCTATTTACCATTTATATAGATGATCCGGAGGAGGGGGCTGTGTAGGGTGATGAAATTTGCTGATAACACAAAGATGAGTGGAAAAGCAAATTGCGCGGAGGGTGTGGAAAGTCTGCAGAGGGATCTGGATATGAGGGGGAATCTTATAGAGATGTATAAGATAATGAAAGGGATGGATAGGGTAGAGGTAGAGAGATTCTTCCCGCTCAGAAAGGACAGCAGGACTAGAGGGCACAGCCTCAAGATAAGGGGTGTGCAGTTTAGAACGGAGTTGAGGAGGAACTTCTTCACTCAAAGGGTGGTGAATCTCTGGAATTCTCTGCCCGTTGAAGTGGTGGAGGCTACCTCACTAAATATATTTAAGTCACAGGTAGATAGGTTTCTGATAGACAAGGGAATTAAGGGTTATGGGGAGAAAGCGGGAAAGTGGAACTGATCCACTTCAGATCAGCCATGGTCTTATTGAATGGCGGGGCAGGCTCGAAGGGCTAGATGGCCTACTCCTGCTCCTATTTCTTGTTATGTTCTTATTCTTTGGTCTGTCGACAAACATAATTTATAGCCAGAAATTGGAGTGAGAAGCTTCCAGATTTAGCCAGGTCTCAATCAAGTCTTGTGCTCATAACTTAGGGACAGTATTTTGGTAATCAAATGATACGCTGCTGTATAAAAAAAGAAATATTTGCATTTATTGTCTCTAGGAGCTCTCAACGGGCTTTGCAGCCAGATCAGCTGAAAGGTAGCCACTTGTAGGAGTGCCACACTGTCAGAGGCGCTGCCTTTCTGGCTGAAGCAGTTCCTACAGGACAACAGTAAATTCGCTTCCAAAATACCTTTGAAAAGGTGTGCAAGGCACTACACAAGGCTGCCTGAGACATCTTTGTGCTGTTTTCGTTGTGAAAGGCAAAGGGGGGCCGTGTGAAAATGTTTAGTTTGTCCTGGTGCCTGGGAGAGGGAGCATGCGCCGAATAGAAGGCCTCGTCACCATCGCGTCCGCTTTGTGCGTGTTGGGGAGCATGCGCTGTGTGGTGGGGGCGGCGAACAGACGCGGCGTGGTGTGGTGAGCATGCGCCGAGTGGGAGGATTCGCGGCTATCGCGTCTGCTTTGAGCGTTGAGGAGCATGCGCAGAGGCGGTTGGTGAACGGACGGCCGGGTGATCTGGGCAACATGCGCGGGGTGGGTCGCGGAGCATGCCTGGAATGGGTAAGGAAACACGTGCGCTGGGTGGGTTGGGGAGCGCGCGCCGGCTCCCAGTGGGAGGACTCGCCTCCATCGCGTCGGCTTTGGGTATTGAAGAAGCACCGCTGGCGCCGCCCGCTCTGTAGTTCAGCTCCCGGCGGTGAGGAGTGCGGGTTGGGGAGGGCGAAGAGAAGGTGCTAAAGGCGCCACCGCCGCAAATGGCTTCGGGCGATTTGCTCGAAGGCCCCTCCCGAGGCAGGAAGCCGAGGAGGCGGAGGGGGCCGCCGCCCTCCAGGGTGCAGCAAGCGGCTGGAGTGCCCACCGTGTCTGACCACATCGTGGAGGCGGTGGCCTCTTCCCGGGAACGCCGCGGTCTGTCGCTGGCCGGCGTCAAGAAGGCGCTGTCCGCCGCAGGCTACGACGTGCCGCGGATCAACTCGCGGGTGAACCAAGCGGTGCGGAGCCTGGTCAGCGGCGGCTCGCTGCTCCAGACCGCCGGCACCGGGGCCTCCGGCTCCTTCAGGATCAACCGGCAGCATTTGGAGGAACAGAGCCGCGCCCCCAAAGCCCAGGGGGGCGGCCGGCCGCGGCGGAGAGCGGCCGCTGGGCCCAGAGCCAAGGTGAAGAGGAGCCCGGCCCGGCTGAAGAAGAAACCGGGAGGAGGCCGGAAGAAAGGAGCCGCTACTGGCGGCGGGCGGAGGAAAAAAGCCAAAGCCACCGGCGTCCGGAAGTTGGGCGGGCGGCTCCGGAAAAGGAGCAAGAAGCCGGCACCTGAAGGGAATCCGGCCGCCGGGCAGGAAGGGGTAGAAGGAGCGGCAGCAACTGAGGGAGAAACCGAGAGAGCAACCGAGCAGCAGGAAGACAAAACAGTCAAGGACGAAAAATAAATAAAGACCAATAACAAAAGGCTCTTTTCAGAGCCACCGACTCCCTTAGAGAAAGAGGAATAATCAGAAAATAACAAAACATTCTATAAAATTCATTGAGGATCAAACACTGAATGCCGCAAATGTGAAATAATAGAAAACGCTGGGAAAATTCAGCCGCTGGAGAAATATCCGATCCCGCTGCAGTGAAGTGGACGGAGATTCGACTAAATTTTCCGTCCTGGTTTTAAAACAGGATTGAACCCCAGACAAATTGCAAAATAATTATTAAAATAAAATACAAATGCGGGATATTATCCATTTCCCTTCCGTCGGCGACTGGAAAATTTCTACATAATGTTTTTTCCGGTTCCTCCTTTCCCCTAAACCAGGTTGAATCTCCTTCCCGCCATTTTTTTAAAAAGATACCTTCCAGTGATTTCTGCGAATTGAAAATGAGCTTGATCCAGGTTGAGTCAATGGGAATTGACGATTTCCGATCCTTCATTTGCATGGCGTTGTGTATATAAGGGGCTGCAGATTTGTATCCAGGTTTTTATTTCCCGTCTGAACCTAACAGGTGAAGGAATCGGAAGATTTGGCCATGCCGACTGCTGCAGTCTCCACAAGTGCCTCCTCCGTGGGCTCCAAGGGTTCCCTGTCCAAGAAAGGCTCCAAGAAAACGGCGATGAAAATGTCCAGGAAGGGGGAAAAGAGGCATCGGCGCAGCAGGAAGGAGAGTTACAGTATCTACATCTACAAGGTGCTGAAGCAGGTCCACCCGGACACCGGCATCTCCTCCAAGGCCATGAGTGTCATCAACTCGTTCGTCAGCGACATCTTCGAGCGGATCGCCGGCGAGGCTTCCCGCCTGGTCCACTACACCCGGCGTCAGACCATCTCCTCCCGGGAGATCCAGAGCGCCGTCCGCCTCCTGCTGCCGGGGGAGCTGGCCAAGCACGCCGTCTCCGAGGGCACCAAGGCGGTCACCAAGTACACCAGCTCAAAGTAGAGGGAGTGGGGTAAACAAGTCGACAGCCAAGACAAAACGGCTCTTCTAAGAGCCACTTACCAATGTCTGAACAGGGAGGGCTGTATCAATTAACCGAGCAGTATTCAACATAAGATTTACCAAAGCAAATCAAACTTGCAACATACCAGAACAAAACATAATTGTAAAAATGCTGGATAAAATCAGCATTCTTAATACACCTAAACATTTTCCAAGTTAAACCAAAATTTTCAACTCAAAGCGAATCAAATTTGCAACATACCACTCAAGTTATAAATAAAAAAAATTCATCAGAACAATTTCAAACTCAACAAAACCAAAATCTCAACCAACACAGCTTCAAATTTAACAAAAATCAAACTTGCAACATACTGATACAAAATAAAAGTAAAATGTTGGATAAACCCAAAACTCCTAACCGAATATGCTCCAATTTAATAATACAAAAGAAACTTCCAATTTAAGAATCCGAGTTTCAGATTCACCAACTTGTAACATGCCAGGAAAAAACAAAGCAAAAACAAAAGCAACAATGCTAGATAAACTCCAATTCTCACACACCAGAACAATTTTCAACTTAGCAAATAGCCAAAATTTATAAACTTAAAACTTTAGATTTATCATAATGAATAAAACTTGCAACACACCAGGGCAAAATACCACATAAAATATCAATGCTGGATAAAGTCAACGTTTTTAACACTAGAATTATTTCCAATTTAACAATACAACCAACATTTTCAATTTGACAAACCCATCAAAACGTTAGTTACCAAAGCGAATAAAATCTAATAAAATTTCCAACGTGCCAGAATAAACAAAATCTAGACCTCTGCAGAAGAATCAAAACTTTAGTTCCACCTCTCCGCCTACACTGGCTTATTCCAAAAGAAGATGTTCCTTTCAGTCGCACCTGTTGTATCCAAATTGCACTTTCATTTGTGAAATCTGCTTCATCCACATTTCTCATCTTGACTGGAGATCAACTAAAATTGGGAAATTGACAACGATCTGGTCGCGGTTTCAATGTGTTAAAAGGATGAGAAAATGCCTAATCTCTCGTTAAATGGGAGATCTCACAAAGAAAGAATCTTTCACTCCAGCTTGGCAGAGGGTCTGTTTAAACTGCTGTATTGTGATGCGGTTTAAAAGTAAATAAATTAAGAGGATGAACTGAGGAGAAGATCCTGGAGCTGTGTTTTCCTCTTGGTTTGGAGGAGATCTTCGATCTTGGCTTAGAGTTAGTCTTTGACCCTGATCTTTGCTCCTGCACTTGCTCTTCGACTCCTAGAATTGATTGGGGCTCCTAGATTTGAAATTTGACTCCTGGAATTTCTCTTTCGCTTCCGGCGTTGATATTTTGTCTCCTTTGGCTCCAGAATTTTGGCTCTTGGAGTTTCCCCTTGACTCCCGGAGTGTCTCTTTGGCTCTGCAGCGTCGGCTTCGCCCGTTTAAATAGCGGCGGCGGTGAAGGAGGAAACTCTTCCCTTCCCGTCAGAGGGAGGAGAGATTCTGGTGGGGCCGGGGTGGGTGGGCGGGGGGGGGGCAGAGCCGGAGATCCACCCCGAGGGAGAGAGTGTGAAAGGGAGGGAAGCCCATGGCCGACACCCAGGCGGCCCGCAGGCGAGGGGGAGCGGGGAGGAGGAAGCCCCGGGGCCGGGGCGGCGGCGGCGGCAGCAGCAGCAGCTCGGCCACGGTGTCGGAGCGGATCCTGGAGGCGGTGGGCAGCGGCAAGGCGGGGCGCCGCGGGATCTCCCTGCCCGCCCTCAAGAAGCTGCTGTCGGACCGCGGCTACGACGTGGCGGCCAACAAGTGGCGGCTCCGGCAGGCGGTGCGGAGCCTGGTCAGTAAAGGCTCCCTGGTGCAGACCTCGGGCAGCGGCGCCTCGGGCTCCTTCAAACTGCCCGCCCGGGACGAGGCAGCGGCGGCGGAGCGGCAGGCCAGGAAGACCCGGAAGAGGAGCCCGGCCGTCTCGTCCGCCAACTCCGGCCGCGGCAGCCGCAAAGCCGCCGCCAAAAGACCCAAGAAGCGGCTCGGCCCCCGCAAGATGAAGCGAGGCTCCGCCAGGAAAGCGGTGGCCCGGGGCGGCCGCAAAAAGGCCAAGAGCCCCGGCAAGAGGGGCAGGAAGGCGGCGGCCAGACGCCCCGCCAGAGGGGGCAAGAAACCGAGGGCCAAACCCCGGAGAGGACCGGCCAAGCCCCCCCAGGAGCAGAAGCAGGAGGAGAAAAGCCAAGCCCCGGCTCCCGAGGAAATATCCGGCTCGGAGAAAACCAGCCAGGCTTGCTCCGAGATCGTAGACAATATATGAGGGGCAGAGGAGAAGGGTCGTAAATCCACACTCAAAATTTAAAACATACCACACAACAAAAAAAAGGCTCTTTTCAGAGCCACCAAATATCTCAAAAAGCCAAACCGTGTCCCTGGGTCGCAAATCCATATTGAGCATTCAAATAAACTAAATTTCAGTCAAAAAGTCTGAAAGGAGTGAAATTTGAATCAAAAATAAGTCTTCGCAGCCACCAAATACGTAAGAAAGAGCCAGAACCCTCTTCTTGGGTCGTGAATCCTCATCCAGAACTGAAAAGAAACTAAATTTGAACCCCAAAAAACTGGAAAGAAATGAAATCTGAACAAAAAAGATTCTTCAGGGCCACCAAACATTTCAAAGCCCGGACGTACATAGCGAGAGTAATCCCATTCAGCCCTTCGAGCCTGTTCCCCCACTTTGACAATGGCTAATTAAATTCAATGTCCTGATTTCCCCTCTTCCCCCATACCCCTTGATCCCTTTAGCCCCAAGAGCTATGTCTAATTTCTTCTTAAAATCACACAACGTTTTGGCCTTAACTATTTCCTGTGGTAGTGAGTTCCACACATTCACAACCCTCTGGATGAAAAGTTCTAGATTCCCCCGCCATTGGGAACATTCTTTCTCCATCTATCATGTCTAAAGCAAAGAATGTTCATCGAGCATTGGAAAGAACGAAATTTCAACATTAAAAAAAGTTCTTTCCAGAGCCACGAAACATTTCAGACAGAACCAGACCCACCAGTCTGGCTCTCAAAAAGGTTGATGCTGGATGAACAAAGTTCCCATTGAGCCGGGTTTGTAGGCTGACGGATTTAAAGATAATCACAATTTTTTTTGTTTAAATTTCAGATTTCCACAGCATTTTGCTGTTGTGTTAATAAGATGATGTTTATTTAAGAAAATAGTAACAAATTAGCTTATCACAATGCTGGAAACACTTAGGAATTTCACGGAAATGAAAACAGAAAATGCTGGAAAATCTCAGCAGGTCTGACAGCTTCTGTGGAACGAGAATAGAGCCAATGTTTACAGTCTGGATGATTCTTCGTCAGAGCGCAGTTCACTGAAATCTCCAAAGCTGTCCACAAATTGTTTAAACTCAACTTGAAATTTAAACTGGGAACTATGCTGAGCCGGACGGATATTGTGGTAGAAAATCAGCAGTCCTCAATCAGACCATCACTGTCAGGAAGTCCTTAGACGCATAGGCAACTGATTACATATTGTCTTTACATATCACATATTTGCCTGGGCTTGTTTATTTTATTTGTTTTTTTTGACCCACCCCTTTCACTTCAGTCATAGATTATCCTTTTCTTGCAAAGACAAATACAACATTTCAAAAAATAACTCTGCACTATCCCTTTTGGTTGTCACTGCAGTGATTGATTTCAAGTTGTGATAAACTCATTTTGGAAGTAGAACCGTTCTAGTGATACAAAAATGCTGGAAACTGCCTGGTTTTTGATGGGTACGTGCCCACATTAAAATCTTGTTTTCAGAAGAGTTTGAGGGAAGTGAGTCTTGCTCGCCATTTGCATGTTCAAGAATCAATGTTGGAGCAACAGGCATCATTAGATGCATTTGGCGTATTTGAATAACCTTGCCTGAGATATTTATCAGGACCACCAACTGGCATTTTTACAGGGAAAAAGATGGAGAGGATCACATAATATCCGCAAAAAGGAAAATCATCCCAATACTTGCGAAGGAGTTCATGTGCAAATGAGAAATGAGAGTCCTGTGGATAGAATTCTAAAATTCCATTGTAATTCCATTATTCCCACAGTAAAGATTTAGGGAGATCCAAGCAAATAGAATTTGGTGTGACTATGAGGATATGAACAATGATATCCTTCCAACTTTTATTTCACGAAATAAAATTCAAAATCCCTTCTGTGAAGTAATTTCTTCTCATCCCCACCCTAAATGATCCACCCCTTATTGCAATTCAAGTACAAGACAGAGAGAAATAGGGAGAGAAATAGAGAGAGAAATAGCTAATTTTTGTCCAGACTGTCAGATAAGATGTTATATATCATTCCCTGCTAATATATTTTAATTTATCTTGTCTCTCTGATAAGATATTAAAATGTTACATCTTTTACTTTGCTAATATATTTTAATTCATGGCCAACCGCTCAGAAAAGATACTTTCTCTGTGAAAATACTTTATTTTAGATTGTGTCTCAGATATTATATATTATTCTCTGTTGATATATTTTAATTTATGTTCAATCTCTGATATTATATATTATTCTCTGTTCTCATATATGATACATTATAATTTAGCTTTGATCTCTCAGATAAGATATTTTATATGATTGTCGGATAATAGATTTTAATTTATTTTGTCTCTCCATTATTGTAATTACTCTTTGCTAATATATTTACATTTATAGTCAGTCTCTCAGACGATATATTATTATCTGCCCTCAGACATTATATATTTTTCTTTGCTAATATATTTACATTTATAGTCAGTCTCTCAGTCGATATATTATTATCTGCCCTCAGACATTATATATTTTTCTTTGCTAATATATTTCATTTTAGATTCTCTCTCAGATATATGTAATTGTTTTGCTAATATATTGTAATTTATGCCCAGTCTCTCAGATTGTATAGTATTCTCTCCTCTCAGATGTTTTATATATAGTATAGTTTGGTGATATATTGTTCAGTCTCTCGGGTAAGGTAATTTATATTATTCTCAGACAATATATTATATATTATTCTCGCTTCTCAGATTTCTTTTGCTAATAGATTTTATATTGTCTCCGCTAATATTTATTATTCTTTGCTAATATATTTTATTTTAGATTCCCTCTCAGATAATATATTGATAATATCTTGTAATTTCTGTCCAGTCTCTCATGAGATATTATATATTAATATTTTCTAATCTGCTAATATCTTCTCATTTCTGTCCTCTCCCCCCGCCCCCCCACCCCAGCCCCGGGTGTCTCTATCGCGTCCGTCCCGAAGCTTCAAATACGGAGTGTTTGCGCCCGGCCGGGATCGGGCAGCCTGACCTCCCACAGCCGAGCCAGGATGCCCAGGAGGCAGCAGCAGCAGCAGCAGCCGCCGCCGCCGCCGCCACCGCCCAACTCTTCTCCCCCGCCGCCGACGCGGCAGCGGCGCTCCCGCAAGGCGCAGCAGGCCGACACGCGGATCTCGCAGCTGATCCTGCAGGCGCTGTCGGCCCGCCGGCAGCGGGGCGGCCTCTCGCTCATCTCCCTCCGCAAGGCGCTGCTGGCCAGCGGCTACGACGCGGAGCACAACAAGCACCGGGTGCAGCTGGCCATCAGGAGCCTGGTGAGCGACGGCTCGCTGGTGCAGGCCAAGGCCACCGGTTCCCTGCAGCTCAAGCGGCAGCCCAGCCAGCAGCAGGAGCGGGCGGTGCAGGGCGAGGAGGAGAACCAGCAGCTTCCCGCCTCGCCACCCCAGGAGGAGGCCACCTCCGCCGGCAGGAAGAAACAAACCAACCCCGCCAAAAAACCCAGGAGGAGAGTCCAGACCGACAGGAAAGCCAAGCCTCGGAAAACCAGGAGGTGAATTCAGAGACCGGACAAAATACCAAAAAGGCTCTTTTGAGAGCCACTAATCCTCCAAAAGGGTCACTAAATCGAACTGTCAAAACAGAAAACTTTATTCCCCTCACCATCTAAAGTACACTTTCACATAAATGTACATTACGTGAAAATGACAAAGCGCAATAGAATTTAACTTGTCTCCCTTGTTCTGGAATAACTCAATATTTCAATGCTTACACATTTACAATTTTAGGTTCCATATTCTATTGCACATAAAGTGCAATTAAATTTATCTCCTTCCCACACAAAATGTTCTCAAATAATTTAATAGCATTTCAATCCTTTTGTAGTTGCAATTTATGTCCAGTGGACAATCCCAGGGCAAAGCGTTTCATTTCGAAAATTACATATAATTTCAGAAAGTGCAATAGAATTTAACTTAGTGTATTGTATTGAATTATTACAGAACAACATGTTTTGAAATACCTCAGTACAATTTCAATGTTCATATTTGCAATCTACATTTCATATTCAGTGCAGTTGCCAGGACAAAACGTTTCATATTGAAAATTACATAAAGCACAACAGAATTTAACTTTTTTTCTCCCCACAGGACATGTTCTTCTGAAATAATGTTCATATTTATATATATATTTGTGTTCCACTGTTCAGTACACAGCTCGAGGCCAAAAGGCTTCACGTTGAAAATTACATGAAGTGCAATAGAATTTAACGTTTTCTCCTCTACCCAACATGTTCTTCTGAAATAGCTCAATAAAATTTCCATCCTCAGATTTACAATTTATATTCCTGGTTCGGTGGACTGTCCCACGGCAAAACATGTCACTAAAGTTATATAAAGTGCAATAGAATTTAACTTATCCCCATGCAACATATCCCCATACTGAGGTGGTTTATAGAATTTCAATGTTCTCCGTGCTTACAATCTATATTTTATATTCAGGGCACAGCCCGAGGGCAAGAAGTTGTCACCTTGGAGGTTGCATAAAGTGCAATGGAATTAAACTTCCCCCCGCCCCCCGCTCTCACATGTCTCCACTGGGAGATGAATTATACAATTTCAATTTTCTTGATATTTAGAATATGACATGTTCGGGTCGGTCGGGCAGACATCCTTGGGGGCAAAATATTTCAAATTTAACTCATCCCCACGCATGTTCCTTTTTGAGATGATCTGTGTGTACAATTTCAACATTGATATTTACCAACTGTATTTTGTGTTCAACGCAGAGCCGAGGGCTAAAGGTAATGTGTAATACAATTCAGCTGGTACGCACCCCACAGTATGTCCCCACCTTAAGGCACCTCTTGACATTGACAATCTAAATATCATGTCCGGCATAAACTCCCCAGGGGTTCCACACATTTTCCAGCTTCTCTGCGTTAATTAATTTGCAGAGAAGAGAGTGTTGTTAATCTTCAAAGAGTTGGACAGGATAGCAAGATTTTTGCCTTCACTTTCGGGGTTTGAGCTCCATTAGTGAGTCAAATTCTACAGTCAGAGAAGCAAGGGAAATGATATAAATTATTGATTATTTAGAGAAGTCAGCGAGTTAAATAAATCTTGTACAAAATAACTTCATTATTGTGGGAACTGATATATTTAATTAAGGAAGTCAGCAGGTTAAATAAATCTCATCAAATAACTTTGCAAGATCCTTGCGAAAAATGATAATTATTTAAGAGAACTGAGCAACTAAAGTACATCTCGTATAAATAATTCTACGGTTACTGTGGAACATGATATAATGAATTATTTAGGGCTACCAGCTCATGTTAAATACATTTATGGCTAACGTAGAACATGTTAGACTGAATTATGGTTTATGTAGTCTAGTCAGCGAATGAAATAAATCTTGCACAAAATAATTTAACGAATAATGTGGAAACTGATAATTGGGATATTTATGGAAATCAGCTCAGATTAAATACCCTTATAGGTGGAACACAGTATAATTATTGGTCATTTAGTTAAATGGTATACCATTTAGTTATTTAGTTAATAGGCTTAATAATATGGTCAGTGATGTGGTTATTTAGTCAATTCGGGAATCAAATAAATGTCAGGTCAAATATTTTTATGGTTATTGAATTAAATGATAAAATTATTACTTCTTATTAAATTGGATTTTAACCTAGTGTTGTGTGACTTCTTGCTGTGCCCACCCCAGTCAAGAGCCGGCATCTCAAAATCATAAATGCATTTATGGTTATGCTGGAACATGTTACAATGAATTTTTATGTAGTCAAGTCAGCGAGTTAAATAAACCTTGCAAAAATTAATTTAATAATCAATGTGAAAACTAATAATTGGTTATTTCAGGAAGTCAGCAGATTAAATGAATACATAATTTAGTGATATTTAAGATTCAACAACTATTTAAAACCTCAAACTAAGTAACTTAAAAGGTTTTGTGGTGTAATTGTTAAACAAAAGAAGGCAAGTTTATTTGCAAGTGTATGAAAAATGTTTTATTGTTGTAACTTCTTTGCCAGTGAAACAAAGTTTTAAGTTTTATAGTCACAAGTAGGCTTACATTAACTATGCAATTAAGTTAGTGAAAATCCGTTTTCTTTTCCATTTCTGTTGGGACTTTTTTGTAAGGAAGGTGGTGACCAGCTCAGTTTCTTCAAGTTTTGGTGGCTCTGAAAAGAGCCGTTTCATGAACATAATGATAAATGGGGAGGGTTTCTTTCTCCCTCGCTGCCTGGTTAGGATTTTCCCACCACCCCCCTCACCGCGACCCTCTTCTGCCGCTTAACGCCGGGACCGGGCTGCCTCCCTCGGTGGCCCTGAGCGGGACTCCAGCCTCTTCCCGTCACCGTCCCTTTCTTGGCGGCCCGCGCCGGCTTGTACTTGCGGTAGAGGCGGGGCGGGAGAGCCGCGCGGCCGCGGGGAGGCGGTAGCGAGGCAGGGAAATCGACGAATCCCCCGCGCCTGCCCTTGAGCGGTAGCGGGCGGCCGGCGGGCTGGCGGGTTCGACGTCGGTAGAGACAGCGGCGAGGGCGCCCGGGGCGGCGGTGGGGAGCCCGCCGGACGTAAGAACGGCGGGATTTTGCCGGGTATTTGCGGCGGGCGGGCGTCCGGCGCCGGGACGAGGAGTGGAGGTGATGCGGGGCAGCTTTGCGGCGGGCCACCCGCTTCTTCTTGGCGGCGGCTTCCCGTTTTTCCCGCCGGGGGTGGCCGCCGCTTCCCGCCCCGGCGGAGGTTCCGCCGACGCCCGTGCGGTTGAAGCGGAAGGAGCCCGAGGCTCCCACCCCGGCCGTCTGCACCAGCGAGCCGTTCCGGACCAGCTGCTTGACCGTCTGGTTGACCCGCGTGTTGTTGCGGGTCACGTCGTAGCCCTTGGCCGTCAGCGCCTTCTTGAGGGCGGCCAGCGAAATGCCCCGCCGCTCCTTGGTGGCGGCCGCCACGTTCAGAATCTGCTCGATCATCGTGGGGCCCTTCTTGCGGCGCGGCTGCCCGGCCGCCGCCGGCGGGGTTCCCGCTTCCCCTTGCTGCTGCGCCGCGGGCGGGGATCCCGCCGCCGCCGCTGCCGTCTCCCCTTGCTGCGGCCTCTGCTGTTTCTTCTTCTTGTTCCCTCCACATCCTCTCTCCCCGCCTCCTCCCGACTGAGGCGGGGTGCCCCCCCCGCCTAAATCGCCTCCTTCATCCGCCTTTTGGCTGCGTTCATCCATCCTCCTCCTCCTCCCCCTCCTCCCTCCTCTGGATCCTGCCTCTCCTTCTATTTTGAGGCTTTTTTTTAAGGGCTCTCTCTCTACCTCTCAATCTATCAGCTCCCAACGCTGAGATCGCCGGGGAGCCTGGGTTTTTATTAGAAGGAGGCGGACGCCCGAGGAGGGAGTGCCCGCCTCCTTCAACCCAAAAACACTCCTCCTTTGCAAAAAAAAATCCGCCTCTTCCTCACGAACACACCCTCTTTCACCACAGCCCGCCATCTTCCGGCACACAAAACCCCCCTTCTTCTGCCAAACCCTCTTCTAATCATTCTTCCAAAACCTCTCCCGAAAACCTTCTGCCAAACCCTCCCCCAATCCTCCTCGCCAACCCTCCCCGCAGTCCTCCCAAACTTTCCCCAATCCTTCTTCCAAGCCCTCCTCTTTCTTCTCCCAAACACTCCCCCACCCTTCTCCCAAACCCAGCCCCTAATACTTATCCCAAACACTCCTCAAATCCTTCTTCCAAAATCTCACCCTAACCCTTCTCCTAAACCCTCTCCTTTCTTTTCCCAAACAGTCTCCCAATCCTTCCTCCAATTCCTCCATCTAGTTCTTCTCCCAAGTCCTCCTTCCACGTTTTCTCTGCTTAAATAGATTCATCAGAATGATTCCCGGGATGAGGAACTTCTGTTAACTGAGAAAATTTGAGACTATGTTCTTTGGAGAGAAGAAGGCTGAGAGGGGATTTAATGAGCACGCTCAAAATTTGGAGGGGCTGGACAGATAAGGAGATACAGTTCCTGTCAGTAAAAGGATCAAGATCAAAAGGGCACAGATTTAAACAATTGGTAAGTGAAGCAAAAGTGATATGATGACACAGCAAATGGCTAGGATCTGAAATGTATTGTCTGAGAGTGTGATGGAGACAGATTCACGCAGCGAGTGATTAAGATCTGGAATGTAGTGTCTGAGAATGCAGTGGAGACAGATTCACACAGCGAATGGTTAGGATCTGGAATGTTCTGTCTGAGAGTGTGGTGGAGACAGATTCACACAGCGAGTGGTTAGGATCTGGAATACACTGTCTGACAGTGGTGGAGACAGATTCACACAGCGAGTGTTTAGGATCTAGAATGCACTGTCTGACAGTGTGGTGGAGACAGATTCACAAGCGAGTGGTTAGGATCTGGAATGTACTATCTAAGAGTGTGGTGGAGACAGATTCACACAGTGAGTGGTTAGGATCTGGAATGTACTGTCTGAGAGTGTGGTGGAGACAGATTCACAAGCGAGTGGTTAGGATCTGGAATGTACTATCTAAGAGTATGGTGGAGACAGATTCACACAGTGGGTGGTTAGGATCTGGAATACACTGTCTGACAGTGTGGTGGAGACAGATTCACAAGCAAGTGGTTAGGATCTGGAACGTACTGACTCAGAGTGTGGTGGAGACAGATTCACACAGCGACTGGTTAGGATCTGGAATGTACTGTCTGAAAGTATGGTGGAGACAGTTGCACAGCAAGTGGTTAGGATCCGGAATGCACTGTCGGAGGATGTGGTGGAGACAGATTCACACACCGAGTGGTTAGGATCTGGAATGTACTGTCTGAGAGTGTGGAGGAACAGATTCGCCACGAATAAAGCACCAACTGGCCCAACCCGCCACCGCTCAGCAGCACCGCACCCAACAAGAGTTCCCCAAACAGGCCAAGAAAGTGGCAGCCAAGCAGAGAAAAAGACCCCAAGAGGCCGATAGCAATGAAGTGGGTGGTGGAGGAAGCATCTAAAAAAAATACACAACAAAAAAAGACTCTTTTCAAATTCACTCACTCCCAACTGAAGGAACGAAAAAAGCTATTTTTTGTATAACGTTTGGGAAATACACAATTAGAAATCATAGAACCCCTACAGCACAGAAAGAGGTCATTCGGCCCATCGAGTCTGCACTGACCACAATCCCACCCAGTCCCTACAGCGATATCCCTATATATTTACCCACTAATTTATCTAAACTACGCATCTCAGGACACACCAAGGGGCAATTTTAGCATGGCCAATCAACCTAACCCGCACATCTTTGGGCTGTGGGAGGAAACCGGAGCACCCGGAGGAAACCCACACAGACACGGGGAGAATGTGCAAACTCCCCACAGACAGTGACCCAAGCTGGGAATTGAACCCAGGTCCCTGGAGCTGTGAAGCAGCAGTGCAACCACTGCTGGTTAACGCTGGAACAAGTGGAATGTGTACTTTTTTTTGTAAAAAAGAGGAAATAAACTGCATTGAAACAGTGTGTCTAGTTCTGAGTAAAATATTTGAGAAATAAACTTCATTGACAAGTCTACCTGGTTTCTTTGTGAAGTATTTGTGAGCTAAATTAATTGGGAAAAATATGCCTTGTGTTTAGTTTAAACATTTGAGAAATAAACTTCATTGAAAGATTTGCGCCGAGTTTTTCTGTTCGGATGGAACAGAAAAGGCGGGAAATCTCACCCTCAATCAGCGGCTGTGCAGATACCACTTTAGTATTGGCCCCCGCTGACAGAACATTACCCAATCAGAAAGCGGATTTTCGATCCGCCCGGCCAGTATATAAGGAGCAGCCGTCGCCGATTCTCCCTTATTCTCCGGCGTTTATTCAGAGAGGGGAGTTCTGAAGATATCAATATGTCGGGTCGCGGTAAAACAGGAGGCAAAGGACGTGCTAAGGCCAAGACTCGCTCCTCCAGAGCTGGTTTGCAATTCCCAGTGGGCCGTATTCACCGGCTGCTGCGGAAGGGCCACTATGCTGAGCGGGTGGGTGCAGGGGCGCCCGTTTACTTGGCCGCTGTGCTCGAGTACCTGACCGCCGAGATCCTCGAGCTGGCTGGAAACGCGGCCCGGGACAACAAGAAAACCCGCATCATCCCCCGCCATCTGCAGCTGGCCATCCGCAACGATGAAGAGCTTAACAAATTGCTGGGAGGTGTCACTATCGCCCAGGGCGGCGTTCTGCCCAACATCCAGGCCGTGCTGCTGCCCAAGAAAACCGGCCACCCCAGCAAGGTGTACGCCTGAAAGAGGGTGGAGAGATCAGATGTGAGGGAAAAAGGGGGGAAAAAACAAAGGCTCTTTTCAGAGCTACTCTTAGCTCTTTCTGAAAGAGTTTAATCCCATTATTGTCTTCAAAGAAATTGAACAAACAAGATTCAAACCTGTTTCCGTTGAAAAACTGCAATTTGTTTTTAATTTAGATACTCAACTAGAAAGAAACTAAAGAGAATATTTTTAAGACTAGATACATACAAAAGTTGAAAGATCCGACAAAAAAATTGTTCCCCTGTGTGTAAAGAGCAAATATTAAATATTCTCCAGGCAATGAATGCTTGGGTTGAATATTAGGAGATTATTTTTAACTTGTTAATTACTTAAATATTCTGGGGCTAATTTTTGTTGGCGACGGTTTGACCGAGTTTTCATGGTTTCCCGCCAAGAAAAGCCCGCGAAAAATAACAATTTGTTCAAAGGTTTCTCAGATTTTTGGCACTTTTATAATAGTTAATAAATAAATAGAATTGGCTCTCATTTTCATGGAATGAGGCAGGAATAATTGAAGAAAGCAGTATTGGTATTGATTTTATTTTATCTAATATTGAATCCTAATCAGGACGCTTTTGTTTTACATTTATTCATGTAAAAGCAATTAAAGGTCACATGTAGGCATTTTCTTTCTGTCCCGGGAGTGTCAATATATTTAAGATGAGTTTGATTTGAGTTTGGGGACGGTTTGAAGCCGTTAACTTGCGCTTCCATTTGAAAATTCAATCTCCCGGCGCAACGGAACGGATCGCCTGATATTTACATAAAACGGATCAGGCCGTGACCAATTAGAGGTCAGTATCTTGACCAATCAACAGGTTTGAAATGTAACACATGTAGACCAATGAGCTGGCGCTCTGACCGACCAATCAATAGATGGATGTTTTACGCCCCTGAAAAGTCACTATCTCTTCCACTCCCTCCCCCGGCAGTGAGTTCCAGGCACCCACCACCCTCTGTGTAAAAGATCTGCCTCGTACATCTCCTTTAAACCTTACCCCTCGCACCTTAAACCTGTGCCCCCCTAGTAATTGATTCTTCCACCCTGGGAAAAAGCTTCTGACTATCCACTCTGTCCATTGCCTCTCATAATCTTGTAGACTTCTATCAGGTCTCCCCTCAACCTCCAGTGAGAACAAACCAAGTTTCTCCTCATAGATAATACCCTCCATACCAGGGCAACATCCTGGTAAATCTATTCTGTACCCTCTCCAAAGCCTCCACATTCTTCTGTTAATGTGGCGACCAGAATTGAACACTATTATTCCAAGTTTGGTTCCAACTAAGGTTCTACAAAGTCATCAGTAGATTCTTAATTTTGTTGAATTCAAATTCTTAGAATTCAAGATTTTTAGAGGGTTAGACAGGGTAAATGTTGGGAGCATGTTTCCATTCATAGGAAAGTATGGAACTAGAGGGCACAGTCACAGAACAAAGGAGTGCTCATTTAAGATAGATTTGAGAAGGAATTTCACTGCTGTGGCTCTGGAATCACATGTAGGCCAGACCGGATAAGGACGGCAGATTTCCCTCCCTAAAGGGATTTTAATGAACCAGATGGGTTTTTACAGCAATCAATGGTGATTTCCTGGTCCCCGTTATTGAGACTAGCTTTCAATTCCAGATTTTATGAACTGAATTTAAATTCCACCAGCTGCCGTGTGGGATTTGAATCCATCTTCCCCAAAGCATTACATTACAAACTACATTAAAAGATTTACAAATTAATGTAGGAACTCACAGACTCCCTGGAACTTCCTCTTAACTCCAATCTCAGCAGCTTGGGAGAATAAAACATAGCAACCTCAGTATTGGTCTCTAAAGACATAAGCATTGATCTACAGTGCCCGCAACATGGATGATCTTTTGCAAGGGCACAGTGATTAACACTGCTGCCTCCCAGCGCCAGGGACCTGGGTTCGATTCTGGACTTGGGTCACTGTCTGTGTGCATTTTGCACATTCTCCCCGTGTCTGCATGGTTTTCCTTCGGGTGCTCCGGTTTCCTCCCACAGTCCAAAGATGTGCAGGTTAGGGTGGATTGGCCACGCTAAATTGCCCCTTAGTGTCCAAAGATATGTAGGTTAGGGGGATTGGCCATGCTAAATGTCCATTACGACTCTCACTAATTTCAGCATAGAAAGCATCCTTTCCATATGTATCACAGCTTGGTATGGGGTCCTGCTCTGACCACAAGAAACTACAAAGGGCCATGAATGAAGCCCATCACACAAACCAGCCTCCCATCCATTGACTTTGTCTGCATTTCCTACTGTCTTGGCAAAGCAGCCAGCATAATTAAGGATCCCATGCACCCCGGACATTCTCTATTCCACCTGCTTCTGTTGGGAAAAAGATACAAAAGCCTTAGGTCATGTACCAACTGACTCAAGAACAGCTTCTTCCCTGCTGCTGTCAGGCTTTTGAATGGGCCTACCTCACATTAAGTTGATCTTTCTCTACACCCTCGCTATGACTGTAACAGTGCATTCTGCACCCGCTCCTTTCCTTCTCCTCTATATACTCCATGAACAGTATGCTTTATCAGCATACTTTTCACTGTTCCCGATGCATGTGACAATCATACATCAAATCAAAAGAAATCAAAAAATGTGGAGGATTATGGAGGCAGGAGGGGGCCTGCATGGGATGGTCCATCGGAGAATTGATGCAGACTCAATGGGCCAAATGGCCTCTTTCTGCACAGTGGGGATTTTATGATATATTTCTCCAACTTAAAGGGTTGAGTGATAAATGGCAACAACAGTTTGTATTTATATAGCGCCTTTGAAGTGATCTAACAGCACAAGGTAATGACGCAGAACCAGATAGTGATCCGGATAAGGAGATGTGTGGATAAATCATAGAAACCCTACAATGTAGAAGGAAGCCATTTGGCCATTGAGTCTGCACCGACCATAACCCCACCCAGGCCCTACCCCCATGTTCCCACATATTTACCCACTAACCCCTCTAACCTACACATCTCACAACTCTAAGGCACGGCAACAAATGGTGGAGCTAGTAATGAAACCTTGGCAGTGTTTGCTATCCAACGCTGTGCATGCGAAGCCTAACCTCCATACACATGGAGAGCCATACATAACCACAAACCAACTGAGTTACTTTCCAGGGCCACGGCCCATGTGTCGAAATAAAGCGGTTGTCAGAAAACGTTGACGCGAGTTGAGAGTTCAGTCACAACTTTGGATTGACCCTCATGTTCCTCATCAAATACTTCTAAATGTCAATGAAATGTCTGTGGGATTGCATGTTGTTTCGGTGGGTTCCCCTTGCATGCTCCAGTTTTCTTCCACAGTGCAAAGATGTGCAGGTTAGGTGGATTGGCCATGCTAAATTGCCCTTAGTATCCAAGATGTGCTTGTTAGATGGATTGGCCATGCCAAATTGCCCCTTTATGTCAGGTAAATACATGGGGTTATGGGAAAGGGCCTGGGTGGGATTCTTTATGGTGAAGACTCATAAGAACATAAGAAATAGGAGCAGGAGTAGGCCATCCAGCCCCTCGAGCCTGCCCCGCCATTCAATAAGATCATGGCTGATCTGTCGTGGCTCAGTTCCACTTTCCCACCCTCTCCCCATAACCCTTAATCCCCTCTCCTATCAAAAACCCATCAACCCGCGTCTTAAAAATATTTAGCGAGGCAGCCTCCACCACTTCAACGGGCAGAGAATTCCAGAGATTCACCACCCTTTGAGTGAAGAAGTTCCTCCTCAACTCCGTTCTAAACCGCCCCCCTTTTATCTTGAGGCTGTGCCCCCTAGTCCTATTGTCTTTTTTGAGCGGGACTCAATGGGCTGAATGGCACTGTAGGGATTCTATGAGCTTTGATATTCTAAGCAATTTGCCACTGAGATGATATTTTGAGTCTATTGAATCCACCAACTAGGGACATGTTGTTCTTGTAACCAAGTTGGGAAACAAAGTGAACTGATAGGGTGGCGGGTAAAGTGATCATGGGATCTCAGCGAACCCAGAGACCAGGGCGCAAGTGCCAGATGCCTATCCGTGGCCATCCTTCAGGGTCACATTGCACTGGTTAGGTTAAAATCACGAATGATCAATGATTATTTGACAGTGTGTTTGCATTGCTGGTGCAGTGGATCCTGTTGATGTGAATCAAGTTGGCTCTTTCATCAGATCAGGTCAACCTGATCTTCACATTGGGGCACGATTCAGAAGTTTTTCTCATAGAAACATGGAAAATTGTAGCAGGAGGAGGCCACTCGGCACTTCGAACTGCTGCTCCATTCAACATGATCATGGCTGATCCTTTGTCTCAACACTATAGTCCCACATTCTCCCTCTGAAATCTATTTCCTTCTCAAATATGTTCAGTGATTTGGTGTCTACAGCTTTCTGTGGTAGAGAATTCCACAGGTTCACCGCCCTCTGAGTGAATACATTTCTCCTTATCTCTGTCATAACCCTCTGTTCTGAGACTGTGACCCCCTGGTTCTGAAAATGTGCAAGTCTGAGATCGCAATTCCACCTGTGTTTCTACGTGATTATCCCATTCTGGAGTTGGGGGGAGGGAGGGGGGTTGTTGGCAGAAGACGAGGCTATTTACCATTTATATAGATGATCTGGAGGAGGGAACCGAGTGTAGGGTGTCGAAATTTGCTGATGACACCAAGATTGGTGGAACGGCAAATTGCGCGGAGGGTGTAGAGAGTCTGCAGAAGGATCTAGATAGGCTGGGCGAATGGGCCAGGAAATGGCAAATGGAATTTAATGTTGGCAAGTGCGAGGTGGTCCACTTTGGTAGGAATAATGGTAGGAAGGATTATTACTTACGGGGCGAAAAACTGCAGCAGGCGACAGTGCAGAGGGACCTGGGGGTCCTTGTGCATGAGTCGCAAAAACCCAGCCTGCAGGTGCAGCAGGTGGTCAGGAAGGCGAATGGGATGCTGGCCTTCATAGCGAGGGGGATTGAATATAAAAGTAGGGAGGTCTTGCTGCAGCTGTACAGGGCACTGGTGAGGCCGCAGCTGGAGTATTGTGTGCAGTTTTGGTCACCGCACTTACGCAAGGATATTTTGGCCTTGGAGGGAGTGCAGAGGAGGTTTACTAGGCTGATTCCGGAGTTGAGGGGGTTGAGCTATGAGGAGTGGCTGAATAAACTAGGCTTGTACTCGTTAGAGTTTAGAAGAATGAGGGGAGATCTCATTGAGACATATAAGTTGATGAATGGGATGGATAGGATAGAGGTGGAGAGACTCTTCCCGCTCAGAAAGGACAGTAGGACTAGGGGGCACAGCCTCAAGATAAAGGGGGGGCGGTTTAGAACAGAGTTGAGGAGGAACTTCTTCACTCAAAGGGTGGTGAATCTCTGGAATTCTCTGCCCGTTGAAGTGGTGGAGGCTGCCTCGCTAAATATTTTTAAGACGCGGGTTGATGGGTTTTTGATAAGCGAGGGGATTAAGGGTTATGGGGAGAGGGCGGGAATGTGGAACTGAGCCACGACAGATCAGCCATGATCTTATTGAATGGCGGGGCAGGCTCGAAGGGCTGGATGGCCTACTCCTGCTCCTATTTCTTATGTTCTTATGTTCTTATGATGGGACTTGGAGGTAAGGATGAGGGTTTTAAAGTCAGGGAAACCAGGAACAAATGCAGGTCAACAAGTATCAGGGGCGATTGGGAAAGGATGTGCCATGAGGTTAGACACCAGGGAGCCGGCACGATTGTGGGTGACTTGGGGTTTGTGGGTCAGCAGCCAGGAGTGGGAAGAGTCGAGTCTGGAGGTGTCACAAGAGGGAGGGTTTGAGCAGCCAAGGCTTTCCCATCACTCTCCTGACTTGTGCCTTGTAGACGATCGACAGGCTTTGATGTGGAAGTGGTGGTGATGGGAGGGAGACTGAGTTGCTGTAGCAACATGCACCGAGAATCATAAAATTTCCACAGTGCAAAAGCAGACCATTCAGCCCATCGGATCTCCACCAACTCCTCAATAGAGCACCCCAATCAGACCCTATCCCCGTAATCTCACATACTTACCAACTAATCAATTTTCATTTGATTTAACATTGCCACGTGTATTAGTGTACAGTGAAAAGTATTGTCTTTTGCACACTACACAAAACATACCACACATAGAGAAGGAAAGGAGAGGGTGCAGAATGTAGTGTTACAGTCATAGCCAGGGTGTGGAGAAAGATCAACTTAATGCGAGGTAGGTCCATTCAAAAGTCTGACAGCAGCAGGGAAGAAGCTGTTCTTGAGTCGGTCGGTACGGGACCTCAGACTTTTGTATCTTTCTCCTGACAGAAGAAGGTGGAAGAGAGAACGTCCGGGGTGCGTGGGGTCATTAATTATTCTGGCTGCTTTTCCTGAGGTAGTGGAAAGTGTAAACAGAGTCAATGGACGGGAGGTTGGTTTGAGTGATGGACTGGGCTATGTTCACAACCCTTTGTACTTTCTTGCGGTCTTGGGCAGAGCAGGAGCCCATGCCAAGCTGTGATACAACCAGAAAGAATGCTTTCTATGGTGCATCTGTAAAGTCCCTTGAACCCACACATCTTTGGACTGTGGAAGGAAACTGGAGCATCTGCAGGAAATCCATGCAGACACAGGGAGAACATTCAGACTCCGCATAGACAGTCGCTCAAGGCCAAAATTGAACCCGGGTCCCTAGCACTGTGAGACAACAGTGCTAACCACTGTGCCACCCATACATATACATACATGTTGTGGTATGGCACTACGGTAGAGGATCCAATGCTCCATCCACTAGCCATTGGGATTGGTTTTCAGGTTGATATTCAACCGTTTTGATCTTCATTGTCACTGGGTCAAAATCCTGGAGCTCTCTCCCTAATACACTATGAGTGTACCTACACCTCAGGGGCTGCGACTGTTCAAGAAGGCAGGTGGGCAATAAAACATGGCTTGAATTGCAATGCCAGCAATTCATCAAATCTATCTTTTTTTTAAGTCCATGCAACAAAAATCAAAGTGATGTACATACCAATGCAGAATAAATAGGCTTTAGGTGGCCAGTACAGTAATGATGGACTCAAGGGCCCATTTTCTGCATTGTTTAACTCAATGACTCAGGGACTAATTTCCTCTGCAGTCAAAGACAGCCATGATTACAGCTTAATACATCTTTGGAACAGGTGCATTAAACCAAATTCAAGTCCGTGCTCTTGATTACAAAAAAAAACTCCATTGCACTTTCCAAAAGAGATCAGGGAGATTTTCCCCGGTGACAGACTAACTGGTCATTTATTACATTGCTACTTGTGGGATTTTGCTGTGCACAAATTGGCTGCCTCGTTTCCCTCCATGGGAAGAGCGGCAACATCTCAGAAACGCCACATTGGATAGGGAGCCCTTAGGACATCCTGTCTTAAGTCCTGGAAGGCGCTGATTAAAGCAAGACCTGTATTTACACCTGGCCAATCTAGCAAAGCAAATTTACACATGTTTACTGTGCAAAATTCGTGTTATTGAGCCTGAATTTGGTCCCACTGCTCATGCAGATCAATTGACTTGAAATCGGACGTTGATAGAATGAATGAATTTGGTTCCCAAGAATAATTCCCTTTCCTTTGGTAATTGTTGCTTATTTAAAACAGCTTAACATAAAATAAATTGTTTTTATTTAACTGTGTGTATCAATTCGTGGTTCGCTCCAAAAGGTAAAACCAATGTATGCACAAACACAATGGAGCTTAATTTTCTCTGTTGTGAGACGAGGAAAAGTATCGAGCTTGGCTGGACGTTGCAAGATTGGTTTGAAATTGGCGGGCTTCGAACGTGACGTTCTCACCACGGCGCGGGCTGTGCTGCGTTCTTCACCCAGGTCCGCTAACATTGTATAAAATTGGGCGGTGGGGCCGGTTCCCGGCATTTGTGGATTGTTTGGTAGTGATTATGTCGGGTAGAGGCAAAGGTGGTAAAGGGCTTGGTAAAGGTGGAGCTAAGCGGCACCGTAAGGTGCTGCGCGACAATATTCAAGGTATTACTAAGCCTGCTATTAGGCGTCTGGCTCGCCGCGGAGGAGTCAAGCGCATCTCTGGCCTGATTTACGAGGAGGTTCGCGGAGTGTTGAAGGTGTTTTTGGAGAATGTGATCAGGGACTCGGTGACTTACACTGAACACGCCAAGCGCAAAACGGTGACCGCTATGGATGTGGTGTACGCGCTAAAGCGCCAAGGGCGGACCCTGTATGGTTTTGGTGGTTGAGGATAGTATAGAGGAAACAGACTTAAAAACCAAAGGTTCTTTTAAGAACCGCCAAATATCCTTAGAAAGGTTTATAACTGGTTCCTTAATAGTTAGAATTCAGCGTATCATTGTTACTCTGACCAGGTCTTCGTGTATCTAGACGAGTTAATTAAATTTTCCTGTCTTAAAGCAGCACCAGAAGATAGAGACGGAAGTAGTCAATGTCGATGGTTAGGTTTAGGTTAACACTGCAATGAAGTGACTAAATTCCCGAGTAGCCACACTCGACTGTTCGGGTACAGCGAGGGAAAATTTAGCACCTAAGCAGTACGTCTTAAGGATTGTGGGAGGAAACTGGAGCACCCAAAAGAAACCTACGCAGACCCGGGGAGAACGTGGAAACTCCACACAGACTCCAAGTTGCGAATTGAACCACTGTGCCATTCGCATTTAAGTTGGCGCGGGGAAAGTCTCCGATGAGGGGTTGTCCTGATGAGAAGCTGAGTAAATTTGGTCTATTATGGTCAAATGTATTGGGATACAGCGAACAGTACTGTTTCTTACACAAGACATACCATTCATAGAGTACATAGCGGAGAAAGGAAGAGAGAATGTAGAATATACTGTTATCACAGCTAGGACGTCGAGAAAGATCAACTTAATGCAAGATTGAAAAATAGTTTTAGTAATATGGAAAGATCGAACTCGGGCTCATTGGAACAACATTATTCTAAACGAGTTGTACAAATGAGAGGCGATCTCATTGAAACATAAAATGCTTCAGCGGTTTTAACAGGATGGACACCGAGAAAAATAAACCAAACTAAATAAAATGATAAATAAACCTAATTGTAAATTCCGCAATTTTAGAGCTGTAAACTCTTTTATCTTTGAAAGATTTGAGAAATAAAGTTCTACAAAGTTTGGGGAAATGGATTGAAGTCGATATAACGTTGATGTCGCGTTTGTTAAACTTCATTGAAGTTTGTCAGCTCCTTCAGTTGCGAGTGAGTGGCTCTGAAAAGAGCCTTTTTCGTGTAATTGTTTAAATGTTTTCTCCGCTCCCGGTGCCTTTATCGCTTCTTCCCCGCAACCCGCTTCTTCGCCACCGGCCGCTTGGGAGCTTTTCCCCGCTTGGCCACCGTCCCTTTTCGGGGGCTCTTGGTCGCCGCTCTCTTGACCCGTTTTGCCGCCGCCGCTTTCTTCGGGGCCGCTTTCCTCTTGACGCCTCCTTTGGCTCCAACCTCGGTCTCTCCTTCCTGCCGTCCGCCCTCCTTCTCCTCCCGCTGCTCCGGCTGCACGCAGGCCGAGGAAGTGCCGGCCCCGCTTTCGGCCGGTGGGGAACCCTTGTTGGGCGCGGCGCTGGCGGGCGGCGGGTTGGGCCGGTTGGCACCGCCGCCTTTCTCCGATTCGTAAGCCGAGGCCGAGATGGTTTTCTTCATGGCGGCGCCCAGCTTGGCCCCCTGGCGCTCCTTAGTGGCGGCCACTGCCTCCAGGATCTGCTCGGCCACCGCCGCCGTTGTGCCGCCTCCACCCCCTTTCTGCGGCCGGGAGGCGGCTTTCTTCTTGGCGGCGGCCAGGCCGGTTTCGAGAGGAGCAGCGGCGGCCGCGGGGACATCCCCTTTGGCTGGGACGCTGTCGGCCATTACACTGATCTCCCTCACGTGGCGCCCGTCGCCCTCACACGTGTGGCCGAGGCGCCGCGGCGACATTTTATATAAGGAGGGAAAGCGGACGGGATGGAGGCAACCTGTCGCTTGGCCCCGCCCACTTCCTCATTGATTCGGATTGGCACGCGGCCGCGCGGCTGGGAAGCGCCCACTTCCCCGCCCACAGTCCCTAGCCCCGCCCACTGGCTCCAAGCCTCTGGTTTGCCTTTCCTGCTCGCACTCCCGACTGCGCAGGCCCCGCCCTCTGCATTGGTCTCCGCCTACCAACTTCGGCCCCGCCCCTTCACTGCCGCACGACGTCGTCCCATCCTCTTGTAGGCCCCGCCCCTTCACCTTCTCTGTTGACCGCGACTAATCGCTCCCGCTCTGGGTAAGGTCCCGCCCCTTGAACCAGGCCGCTCTTCCTCAGACAAGCCACGCCTCCTCAGATCACGTGCCGCCCGGGCCCCGCCCCTTCTGTGTTCTTTCCCGCCAAAGCCGCTCTCCTGCTGCAACTTACAACCAGATCAGCCCTGGAAATGTCCCTAACGGAAAAGTTCATTTATTTTGTGGCCAATCTCAAAATAACTGGAAATAAATGTAAGAGAAACATTGACGTGTAAAACACCCCGACACATTTAGGGGAATAAAGGATTTTAAAATTAAAAAAATCTATTGAATTCTTGTTGAATGTACTAAAAAAATCTCCTGGAATCCAGTTTGGGGAGGTTTCCAATTCCATCACTCGTAGTTGTTTCTTATAACTTGCACTTGATCTTATAAATTGCAAATTCAACCTAACATTTAGGCTCGCAAATCCTACCAAGTGTTCCTTCCCGATTTAAGAGACAAGTCATCATAAGACTCCACCCAAAAATAAGATAAAGCAAATTATAATCGACAAGATTTATCTCCAGCGTTTCCTTTGACAATACAAAATCCCCGTCAATATTTAACCTGAATGCGTTTTATTTTCTTGCACAATTGACTAAGGTTCCACTAATTCCATTAGTTTACATAGACCCACTTGGCTTGTAACTGAATCCGAAATGTTTTGGCCAGTAGTTTGCGAGGAAGTTGAGTATTGTTATCTTGCCCTCATCCTCATCAGTACTTTTTGCGGCTTTTATTACTTTATCAATAACATTCCCTGGAAAGATTTCTTGATGGGGTTGAAAACCAAACATTCGCTCACTCGAGCAGCAGAAGTGTGACAGGAACTACCAAATTCTTGGGTCAACCGGATTGGGAAAATCCAAAAGCGGGGAGAGATAGCACGGCTATGATGAGCTGAAGGGCCCCAACTCCCTCGGGCTGAGATAAACCGGAGACTGTATTCAAAATAGAAAAGTAGAGCGGGCTGAGAGGTCTCAACATCCTCAAACCCGGCATTAAGAAACCGGCGACGGTGCTAGAATGGAGAAGAGCTAAAACGGGTACAATAGGCTTAAGGGTCTCATCGTCCTGGGGACTCCACAAATGGCGGGAGAGCAATGCACAAATGGACGATGGACTTAAAGGCCTCATTTCCTTGAGGCTCAGAAAAAGGAGTGCCGTGCGAAGCTGGCACGGGGAAGATGGGCTGAAGGTTTTCAGCTGTCTGGAAAAGAAAATCAGCCTCAAAGGGCTAGCATGGGCATGTTGGACTGAAAGGCCTCATTTCCCTGGGAGGAGAGCCCTCCACTTGGTGCTAGTACTGGCCGGACAGGCTGAACGGTCTGATTTTGTCTTTTTCTGTGGGTTGGTTGCAGCTTCGATTTTGTTGGGAGGTTTGTGGCTCTGAAAAGAGCCTTTTTATGATGTTTGGAGAAAATTAGGAAGTGAGTTTCTCCTTCTCCCCTCACATCGGATTTTACTTAATTTATTGGTTGGTAAAGTTAGATCATTTGCCACACTTTTTCCGCCGTGTTTTGACGGTCTTTCTGGCGGCCGAGGCTCCTTTGGATCTGGGGGCTCTCTTCTTGGCCGGGGCAGAAGAGCGGGCTGACGGTGGCGGCTTCTTCCTGCCCCGAGACCTGGCACCTCCACTGCTGGGTCCGGCCGACCGGCGCCGCTGTTGCTGCTGCTGCTGGCGGCCCAGCCGGAGGCCGCCTCCCCGGGACCGGCTCCGGACCAGCGAGCCGCTGCGGAGCAGGTCGCCCACCGCCGAGCTGAACTCCGACTTGTTGCTCTGCAGGTCGTAGCCGCTGGAGAGCAGCGCCTCCCGCAGCGAGGTGACCGACATGCCGCCGCGCTGCTTGCGGGCCGACAGCGCCTGAAGGATCAGCTTGTTGATGCCCGGCATCCTGCGGCGCCGCCGCCTCCGCCGGGGCCCGGACGACTCGGGCAGCGGCAGCGGCGGCAACATCGTACGCGTCCGCTGCTGCTGCTGCTGCCGCTGCTTCTTCCTCTTTCCCCCACCGCTTCGGTAATTCCCCTTCCTCCCCGCCTCCCTCCTCTTCTGCTGCTGCCGCCGCCTCCGCCGCGGCGGGCCGCCGGGGCTCACCATCGAGCCGCCGCCGCCGCCACCACCCCTGCCACTCGGCGCAGGTCTGACCGCGGCCGCCGCCGGTGCGGCGGGATAAAGGCACAAGGAGGACGCCATAGGGAGAATCCCAGTGCGGGGAGGGGGAGTGAGGGCCAATCGCCCGTCGCGTTCGTTCTGCACGAGCCTGTCCGCGCGGCCTCAACACCACGCCCCCTCTCCTTTGGCCACGCCCCTCTTCTCACACCTCTGGCCACGCCCCCGCTCCGATGGCCGCGCCCCTGTCCCCTTTCCACCTCCCCTCTGGCCACGCCCCTGTCCCTTCTCCTCTTGCCACGCCCTTTTCCTCCTCTCCTTTGGCCGCGCCCCTGTGCCCGCTCCTCTGGCCACGCCCCCACTCCGATGGCCACGCCCTTCTCTCTCACACACGCACACTGGCCACGCCCCTTCGCTGGCCACACCCTTTCTCATTTGGTCACGCCCCTCTCTCAGTGGCCACGCCCCTTACCCACCTCTGGCCATGTGCCTTTTGCCCTGAGTGTTCCCACTGCCCCAACATCCCTGGCCCTCTAACTCTTGTTCTGTTCCCATTGCCCCCTTTTGCCTTCTCCCCCTTTGCCCACCTCCCAACTGTTGTCTTCACCCCGCTGTGCCTTGCCTCACACCCTCACCCTTCATCTTCTCACCCTTGTCCCACCTCCTTGCCCCTTTGTCCCTCATTCAGACCAATGTGGGGATTGTCCTGCAGCCTCTTTCCCTCCGGCTTCCTGAAGGAGTGGAACCTTGCCGGGGAAAAGAATACACATCAGGTACAGATTGAGGATGGCTACTCCCTGTCCGTTTGACTGGTGAACCTTTGGGTTTACAGTCGGGGTTGATGTCACCTGGTGTGTGTGACATTGGACTGAGATTGAATAATCCCAAACAGTGTGTGCAAAGTCAGTGGTGGATTGATGGAGGGAGCCAATTTTTTCGCTCTTGACTCTGTTCTCCTCAAATATCAAAATGGCCTGATGACAGAGGCCTCTTCATTTGTGGCTGTCCACCTGTTACCTGTGGGGTGACACAGTGGGTTAGCACTGCTGCCTCACGGCGCCAGGGACCCGGGTTCCATTCCCGGTGACACAGTGGGTTAGCACTGCTGCCTCACAGCGCCAGGGACCCGGGTTCCATTCCCGGTGACACAGTGGGTTAGCACTGCTGCCTCACAGCGCCAGGGACCCGGGTTCCATTCCCGGTGACACAGTGGGTTAGTGCTGCTGCCTCACGGCGCCAGGGACCCGGGTTCCATTCCCGGTGACACAGTGGGTTGGCACTGCTGTCTCACAGCACCAGGGACCCGGGTTCCATTCCCGGTGGCACAGTGGGTTAGCGCTGCTGCCTCACGGCACCAGGGACCCGGGTTCCATTCCCGGTGACACAGTGGGTTAGCGCTGCTGTCTCACGGCGCCAGGGACCCGGGTTCCATTCCCAGTGACACAGTGGGTTAGCACTGCTGTCTCACAGCGCCAGGGACCCGGGTTCCATTCCCGGTGGCACAGTGGGTTAGCACTGCTGCCTCACAGCGCCAGGGACACGAGTTCCATTCCCGGCTTGGGTCACTGTCTGTGTGGAGTCTACACATTCTCCCCGGGTATAGATAGAGTAAACAGTGGTAAGCTTTTTCCTAGATTGGAGACAAATATTACGAGGGGCATCGGGTTTAGGGTGGGGGGGGGTGGGGGCCGAGGTATAATTCGGATGTCAGAGGGAGGTTTTTCACACAGAGGGTTGTGGGGGTATGGAATGCTCTGCCAAGAAAGGTGTTGGAGGCAGCACGCTGGAGTTATTTAAGGGATACTTAGATCGGCACATGAGCAGAATAGAGATAGAGGGATAGAGGAGACTGTTTTAAATAAGGATCAGGAGCCTTGGGATGTCCCTGGGAATCTATTGATTCCTATGGATCTTCCAACATATTTTCTGGCTCACTTGTTTTACCTTTGAGCTTCAGGGGATTCCCTTGAATGTTTGTATAAGGATGAGCATGGTGTTGATGTTTTTCTCTTTTAATCCACAGGTGATTCGGTCCGCCTTGTTGTCCAACGAGGGGCATACACGTGGTGGGTCGTACGAGGGCTGCTCTTGGACGTTTCGAGAGTAGCCTAGTGCTTCACGTCGTTAGTGTGCGCTTAAACTGGACCAACTGACGGGCAACACGACAGCTCAGTGACTATCACTGTTTGCTGTGTAGATACACGGATTTGGGTCGGTGTCGGTGGGAGTTTGCGCATTCTCCCCGTGCTTGCGTGGGTTTTCTCCGGGTGCTCCGGTTTCCTCCCACACCCCAAAGGTGTCCTCTTAGGCTGATTGGTGTAACAAACTGTCCCTAAATTAGTCTCCCCTCAAACTGGTTTCCAATGTGGAGTGCCATAAGCGTAGACAAGGGTCATGGGTGGAAGAGGGGACTCACAATGTTAAAATGGCGGTGCGGGCTCGATGGGCTGAAGGGCCTGTTTCCCGCGCTGTGTTGTTCTTTGTTCTTTGTCAGTGTAGGTTTCCTCCGGGTGCTCTGGTTTCCTCCCACAGTCTGAAAGATGTGCTGGTTGGGGTGCATTGGGCCGTGCTAAATTCTCCCTCAGTGTACCCGAACAGGCACAGGAGTGTGGCCTCTTTTAAGGCAACTCACCTTTGGGAAATAATTCTTCTCGTCACTTGGGCATGAGCCGTGACTCGGTTGCCGCGCCAGAATGTGGCAACTAGGGGATTTTCACAGTAACTTCATTGCAGTGTTAGTGTAAGCTTTCTTGTGATACTAATAAATATACTTGAAACTTAAACGTGGTGGGGGAGATGGGGAGAGGGGGATATGGGGGAGAGGGGGATATGGGGAGAGGGGGATATGGGAGAGGGAGGGGGGAAGAAGTGGGGAGAGGGGGTGGGTTCCTTGACAGCAGCACACAATTTAGAAGAAGCTAAATGCTTTTAGTTTCTCTTATAAACATCGCCATTAAGTACAATGGTGGTGGGGGTGCTTCAGATGCAGTCAATGATGAAGAGAAAGGGAAATAAACAACGTTAAGCTGTCAATCAAAGACTAGTTCAAAGGTACTGGGCAGTGAAAATGAATGAAAACAACAGTTTGCGCGGGATTTCAAAGGACTTCAAAGATTTGCGCAGGATTCCGAGGGACTTCAAAGGTTTTCCAAGGTTTAGAATTTGCTAGAAAGGTTCGAAGACTTGATTAAAATGCAGTGTGGAAATAATGGGGCTGAGTGAGCAGCTGTGGAAAAGTGAAAAGGGGGGAGGGGGAAGGGATTGAGAATAAAGTGAGCAGGCCACCTCAAAGCTCTCGCAGTTGAGGGCAAGAATGAAGATTTTTGATCAGACAGCTGCTGAAATGACTGTGCCATGACTGATCTTCAAGTTCCCCACAGCTAGAAGGGGCAGTCCAGCCACAATACACTCCCCCCGCCCCGGTCCCAGGGGAGAATCCCGCAGTCAACCTTTACCCCAGACTGAGCCCCAGGTTGGGGGTCTCTCCCTATGCAGCCTGGCAGAGGGACACCTGGGCAGAGAGCTTACCACCGAAATCCACCACTCCATGCTTCTGAGGACCTGAACCAAAGCTCACCCCATCGCAGATCCCTCTGCGGAGGGCAGGGGAGGGGAGGGGAGGGGGTGAATCACGGGAGGGTTCTGAATTGGGCTTCAAGCCCTAATGGTATGTTTGTCTCTGAGTGAGTGAGTGTCTGGAGTCTATGTGTGTGCAGCTGAGAGTTTGAGAGAGATTGTGTGAGTGTGTGATTCACTGTGTGTGTATGTCTCAGAGAGAGAGAGAGTGTGTATGTGTGGAAACAAGAAAGACTGAGTGTCTGAGAGAGAGATGGAGACTGAGTGTGAGTGTGTCTGAGAGACTGTGAGAGTGAGAATGTTTGTGTTAATGTGTGTATGTGTGTGTGTGTCTGAGAGCAAGAGACTTTTTGTGTTAAAATGTGTGTATGTCTGAGAGAGAAAGGCTGTGTGTGTGTGTGTGTGTGTGTGTGTCTGAGAGAGAAAGACTGTGTGTGTGTCTGAGAGAGGGAGAGACTGTGAGAGTGTGTGTTTGTGTGTATGAGAGAGGGAGAGACTGTGAGAGTGTGTGTTTGTGTGTCTGAGAGAGGGAGAGACTGTGAGAGTGTGTGTCTGAGAGAGAGAGAGACACTGTGTGTGTGTGTCTGAGAGAGGGAGAGACTGTGAGAGCGTGTGTGTGTGTCTGAGAGCGGGAGAGACTGTGAGAGTGTGTGTGTGTGTCTGAGAGCGGGAGAGACTGTGAGAGTGTGTGTCTGAGAAAGAGAGACACTGTGTGTGTGTGTCTGAGAGAGGGAGAGACTGTGAGAGTGTGTGTTTGTGTGTATGAGAGAGGGAGAGACTGTGAGAGTGTGTGTTTGTGTGTATGAGAGAGGGAGAGACTGTGAGAGTGTGTGTCTGAGAGAGAGAGAGACACTGTGTGTGTGTGTCTGAGAGAGGGAGAGACTGTGAGAGTGTGTGTCTGAGAGAGAGAGACACTGTGTGTGTGTGTCTGAGAGAGGGAGAGACTGTGAGAGTGTGTGTGTGTGTCTGAGAGAGGGAGAGACTGTGAGAGTGTGTGTCTGAGAAAGAGAGACACTGTGTGTGTGTGTCTGAGAGAGAAAGACTGTGTGTGTGTCTGAGAGAGAGAGAGACACTGTGTGTGTGTGTCTGAGAGAGGGAGAGACTGTGAGAGTGTGTGTTTGTGTGTATGAGAGAGGGAGAGACTGTGAGAGTGTGTGTCTGAGAGAGAGAGACACTGTGTGTGTGTCTGAGAGCGGGAGAGACTGTGAGAGTGTGTGTCTGAGAGAGAGAGACACTGTGTGTGTGTGTCTGAGAGAGGGAGAGACTGTGAGAGTGTGTGTGTGTGTCTGAGAGAGGGAGAGACTGTGAGAGTGTGTGTGTGTCTGAGAGAGGGAGAGACTGTGAGAGTGTGTGTCTGAGAGAGAGAGACACTGTGTGTGTGTGTCTGAGAGAGGGAGAGACTGTGAGAGTGTGTGTCTGAGAGAGAGAGACACTGTGTGTGTGTGTCTGAGAGAGAGAGACACTGTGTGTGTGTGTCTGAGAGAGGGAGAGACTGTGAGAGTGTGTGTCTGAGAGAGAGAGAGACACTGTGTGTGTGTGTCTGAGAGAGGGAGAGACTGTGAGAGTGTGTGTCTGAGAGAGGGAGAGACTGTGAGAGTGTGTGTCTGAGAGAGGGAGAGACTGTGAGAGTGTGTGTGTGTCTGAGAGAGGGAGAGACTGTGAGAGTGTGTGTCTGAGAGAGAGAGACACTGTGTGTGTGTGTCTGAGAGAGGGAGAGACTGTGAGAGTGTGTGTCTGAGAGAGAGAGACACTGTGTGTGTGTGTCTGAGAGAGGGAGAGACTGTGAGAGTGTGTGTCTGAGAGAGAGAGACACTGTGTGTGTGTGTCTGAGAGAGGGAGAGACTGTGAGAGTGTGTGTCTGAGAGACGGAGAGACTGTGAGAGTGTGTGTCTGAGAGAGAGAGACACTGTGTGTGTGTGTCTGAGAGAGGGAGAGACTGAGAGTGTGTGTCTGAGAGAGGGAGAGACTGTGAGAGTGTGTGTCTGAGAGAGGGAGAGACTGTGAGAGTGTGTTTGTGTGTATGAGAGAGGGAGAGACTGTGAGAGTGTGTGTCTGAGAGAGGGAGAGACTGTGAGAGTGTGTTTGTGTGTATGAGAGAGGGAGAGACTGTGAGAGTGTGTGTGTGTGTGTCTGAGAGAGGGAGAGACTGTGAGAGTGTGTGTCTGAGAGAGAGAGACACTGTGTGTGTGTGTCTGAGAGAGGGAGAGACTGTGAGAGTGTGTGTCTGAGAGAGAGAGACACTGTGTGTGTGTGTCTGAGAGCGGGAGAGACTGTGAGAGTGTGTGTGTGTGTCTGAGAGAGGGAGAGACTGTGAGAGTGTGTGTCTGAGAGAGGGAGAGACTGTGAGAGTGTGTTTGTGTGTATGAGAGAGGGAGAGACTGTGAGAGTGTGTGTGTGTATCTGAGAGAGGGAGAGACTGTGAGAGTGTGTGTCTGAGAGAGAGAGACACTGTGTGTGTGTGTCTGAGAGAGGGAGAGACTGTGAGAGTGTGTGTCTGAGAGAGAGAGACACTGTGTGTGTGTCTGAGAGAGGGAGAGACTGTGAGAGTGTGTGTCTGAGAGAGAGAGACACTGTGTGTGTGTCTGAGAGAGGGAGAGACTGTGAGAGTGTGTGTCTGAGAGAGAGAGACACTGTGTGTGTATGTGTGTGTGTCTGAGAGAGGGAGAGACTGTGAGAGTGTGTGTGTGTGTCTGAGAGCGGGAGAGACTGTGTGTGTGTGTGTCTGAGAGAGGGAGAGACTGTGTGTGTGTGTGTGTGTGTGTGTGTGTGTCTGAGAGAGGGAGAGACTGTGTGAGGGTGTGTGAACAATTTCTCAAAGTACATACCCAACCTGTGCTCGACAGATATCTCAGTCCGGGATGTAAAGGGCGCTAAATGAATGCAAGGTGTTGTTGTTGATTGCTAACACAGTGGGTGGAGCCTGTGAATTCCTGCTTCTGTAATGTGTAATTACCTGATCTGCTCAGCATCAGCTGCTCCCTATTACCGGGGGACGGGGAGGGACAGGGGGTCGGGGGTGAAGGACTTGAAGAGTCAGTGGAGGGTGAATTCAGTTCTCCAGCACAGGCGACAGCTACAGGGCAAAGCAGCAAAGGGGCCTCATTCCTTCCTGGAATAGCACCGCACCCCCCCCCCTCCCCTCTCCCCTCTCCCCTCTCCCCTCCCCCTCCCCTGTCCCCTGCGGTCACTACCCTGTCCTGACACACTGACCCTCCTTATTCCCCCACCCCAGGAACAGGGCGATTAACAAATGGGGAGGGAGGAATTTGGGGGAGGAATGAGGGACAAGAATGGAATGGATAGATATGGGGTAATGAGGGACATGGGGGGATGAGGGATATGTGGGGATGAGGGATATGGGGGGATGAGGGATATGGTGTAATGAGGGATATGGGATAATGAGGGATATGGGGGGATGAGGGATATGGGGGATGAGGGATATGGGGGGATGAGGGATATGGGGGGATGAGGGATATGGGGGGATGAGGGATATGGGGGGGATGAGGGATATGGGGGGGATGAGGGATATGGGGGGATGAGGGATATGGGGGGATGAGGGATATGGGGGGGTGAGGGATATGGGGGGGTGAGGGATATGGGGGGGATGAAGGATATGGGGTGATGAGGGATATGGGGGGGATGAGGGATATGGGGGGATGAGGGATATGGGGGGATGAGGGATATGGGGGGTGAAGGATATGGGGGGATGAGGGATATGGGGGGATGAGGGATATGGGGGTATTGGATGGGGTAAAGGGGGCATGGTGGTGGTGGTGGTACGCACACCAGTCCCTCCAGAGTGGTGCCAGCCCCTGTAAACTTCAACCAAATAAAACCCTGGTGTGTCGACTTGGAAACAGCAACTCCTCTCCCCCTCAAAGAAAGTGACTGCCCCTTTAAGAGTGTCCGTGCCTCCCACTCCCACCCATCAGCCGGGCTGGGCTTGAGGTTAATGAGAACCCCAATGAGTTCAGGGTGGAGCCAGTGAGGGGCTGAACTTGTTCCGGGAACGGTGATGGTAAGAAGGCTGGAGGTTGGGAGTTGGGTCTCTCTGAGCAATTGGGTCATAAGGCCAGACTCGAAACAAAGCCTCTGGCTGGGCGACTACTGCTCAGGAACCTCTCTGGCAGCTTTTGGTGGGATTTATGTTAATTATGTTACTGAGCTGCTTCTGGGAGTTTCTGATATTATCCAGGAAGTTCCCAATCCCTATTGCTCGATATTGAGTGTCTGTCACTTTAAATCTCCCTTGCAGCTGCTTCTAGTTGATGGTAGTTGGGGAGAGATCTTTGATTGTAATCAGATTGTAATGGTTCAGTAATGGCTAATGAGTCAGAAGATTGGGTCGGGGTGGGGTGTTGTGTTGCGAGACCACTCTTGAGATTTGTATGTATGTTCATAACAATTTTTAATATCATGGGATTTGAATGTCGCTGGTTAGACCAGCATTTATTACCCATCCCTAACTGCCCCTTGAGGAGGGGGTGGGTGAGCTGCCTTCTTGAACCTGCTGCAGTCCCTGAGGTGTAGGTACACCCACAGCGCTGTTAGGGAGGGAGCTCCAGGATTTTGACCCCCAGTGAAAGAACGGCCGATATATTTCCCAGCCAGGATGGTGAGTGACTCGGAGGGGAACCTCCAGGTGGGGGGTGTTCCCCAGGTATCTGCTGCCCTTGTCCTTCTGGATGGTAAGTGGTCATGAGTTTGGAAGGTGCTCCCTAAGGAGACAAGATCTTGAATCTCGTCTATAGTTCTGGTCTCCTTATTTAAGAATAAGGAGATTGGCTTATGAAGGAAGGTTGGATAGACTGGGCTTGTTCCCACTGGAGCTCAGAAGAGTGAGGGGTGACCTGATTGAAGTTTATATGAGTTTGTATTTGGTATTACCATGGTGGTTGCAGAGACAATGTTCCCTCTTGGGGAATCCAGAACAATTGGGTGCTGTTTGAACATTGACACTGATTCTATAGTTTGGTTTCCAATTATCTCCAGCTCTCCTCTTGTCCTGCCCTAGGAAATCCCGGAGGATGATATTTGGCAGGGGGGTGAGGAGGTTGTGAGGCACCAAGTGACAGATGCCCCTCGTGGGTCTGAAAGTCTCTGTCCCCGGGTAAGTTGCTCTCTCTCATTCCTCTTCCTTCCTCAGTGTCAACGGAGAAAGTTACGTTGGAATACAGTTTTATTCATGTTCCAGAACATTTTTCAAATGTTTCTCATTGGGTGTAGTCATCGCTGGCCTTTGTCGTCTATCCCTAATTGCCCTTGAAGTGTTGGTGAGCCGCATCCCAAAGAAATCCTACCGTGCAGAAGGACTCATTCGTCCATTACATCTGCACTGAGTCTACATCTTACTCAGGCTCACCCCTGCCCTGTCACCATAATCCTGCACACTCCCCATGGCCGAATCCACCCTAACCTGCTCATCTCTGAATACTAAGGGGCAACTTAGCATGGCCAATCCATCCTAACCTACACATCTTTGGACTGTGGGAGGCAACTGGAGTGCCCAAAGGAAACCCATGCAGACATGGGGAGAACATGCAAACTCCACACACAGTTGCCCAGGGCCTGAATTGAACCCAGGTCCCTGGCACTGAGGCTGCAGTGCGAGCCACCGTGCCACCTGCCCATTGCTGCAGTTCTCCAACAGTTGCAATCCGTGAGCTAAAGACACACCCACAGTGCTGAGAGATTTTCAGAAGGTCTGAAATGTACTGTCTGAGAGTGTGGTGGAGACAGATTCACACAGTGAGTGGTTAGGATCTGGAATGTACTGTCCGAGGGTGTGGTGGAGACAGATCCACACAGCAAGTGGTTAGGATCTGGAATGTACTGTCTGAGGGTGTGGTGGAGACAGATTCACACAGCGAGTGGTTAGGATCTGGAATGTACTGTCTGAGAGTGTGGTGGAGACAGATTCACACAGCGAGTGGTTAGGATCTGAAATGCACTGTCTGAGAGTGTGGTGGAGGCAGTTTCAATTAAAGCATTCATGAGGCCATCTGGGTATGGTGGGGGTGTTGGGGGGGGTGGGTAGGGGAATGACACTAAATCACGATGTCCCATTTGGAGAGCTGGTGCAGACCTGATGGGCCAAATGGCCTCCTCTGCAAGTAACAATCCTGTGATTTCTATGCTCTAAATGTATCAAGAGGGTATGGGATGAAAAAGGGAGTAAGGTGTTGGGATAGAAGATCAGCCTGGTGGAGGAGACTGGGCAGAATGGCCTCCTCCTGCTCCTACTATCTATGTCTATTTCTAGCAGAAATGTTCCTGACTAAAAGTTTCCGTCAATGTACCCACAAACGTTTTGCCTCAATGTAGGACACCATGGATCGCTTTGGAGACTCGAATGGAATCCATGAGGCGGAACTTGATGATGATGACGAGGTATTTATTCCGTTAGGAAAGTTCAATCTGTATCTTTGTTGCTAGGCAGCCGTCGACCCAGTCACCTGTGCCCCCACCTCAACAAAAAGTACATCCCTAAATAGGGGCAGACCATTCAGCCCCTCGAGTCAGCTCTGCTATCCAATCCCATCATGGCTGACAGTCTCCATTTTCTCGCCTGCTTTCCCGCCCCAGTCCCATAATTCTCTGCCTTCACCGCCATCCTTGGCATCGCGTTCCAGACACCCACCACTCTCAGTGTGAAAAACCTGCCCCTCGTATCTCCTTTGAACTTCTCCTCTCTCCTTAAGTGGGTGCCCTCCCTAGTATTAGACATTTCAACTCTGGGAGAAAGATTCTGACTGTCCTACCCTGTCCATGCCTCTCGTAATTTTGTAGATTTCTATCAGCTTCCAGCGCTCCAGAGAAAGAAGGATCTAGATAGGCTGGGCGAATGGGCCAGGAAATGGCAAATGGAATTTAATGTTGGCAAGTGTGAGGTGGTCCACTTTGGTAGGAAAAATGGTAGGAAGGACTATTACTTACGAGGCGAAAAACTGCAGCAGGCGACGGTGCAGAGGGACCTCGGGGTCCTTGTACATGAGTCGCAAAAACCCAGCTTGCAGGTGCAGCAGGTGGTCAGGAAGGCGAATGGGATGCTGGCCTTCATAGCAAGGGGGATTGAATATAAAAGTAGGGAGGTCTTGCTGCGGCTGTATAGGGCACTGGTGAGGCCGCAGCTGGAGTACTGTGTGCAGTTTTGGGCGCCGCATCTGCGCAAAGATATTTTGGCCTTGGAGGGAGTGCAGAGGAGGTTTACTAGGCTGATACCGGAGTTGAGGGGATTGAGCTATGAGGAGAGGCTGAATAAACTGGGCTTGTACTCGTTAGAGTTTAGAAGAATGAGGGGAGATCTCATTGAGACGTATAAGATGATGAATGGGATGGATAGGATAGAGGTGGAGAGACTCTTCCCGCTCAGAAAGGACAGTAGGACTAGGGGGCACAGCCTCAAGATAAAGGGGGCGGTTTAGAACGGAGTTGAGGAGGAACTTCTTCACTCAAAGGGTGGTGAATCTCTGGAATTCTCTGCCCGTTGAAGTGGTGGAGGCTGCCTCGCTAAATATTTTTAAGAAGCGGGTTGATGGGTTTTTGATAAGAGAGGGGATTAAGGGTTATGGGGAGAGGGCGGGAAAGTGGAACTGAGCCACGACAGATCAGCCATGATCTTATTGAATGGCGGGGCAGGCTCGAAGGGCTAGATGGCCTACTCCTGCTCCTATTTCTTATGTTCTTATGTTCTTATGAAAGCAACCCTAGTCTGTCCACAACCTCCAGAGTGAAGACATTTTTTTCCTCATCTGGATCCTAAATGATCACTTCCCACTCCCCACACCCCAACACCCAACCTTTATCTGAGACTGTGACCCCCCCCCCCCCCCGTATTTTAGATTCTTCGACCAGAAGTAACAATCTCTTTGTGTCCCACTCCTTTCCAGACCCAACCACCCACTGTGTGACGCACCATAGAAAGCATTCTTTCTGGTTGTATCACAGCTCGGTCTGGGCTCCTGCTCTGCCCAAGACCGCAAGGAACTACAAAAGGGTGGTGAATGTAGCCCCCAATCCATCACACAAACCAGCCTCCCATCCATTGACTCTGTCTACACTTCCCGCTGCCTCGGGGAAAAGCAGCCGGGATAATTAAGGACTCCCTGCACCCCGGACATTCTCTCTTCCACCTTCTTCCATCGGGAAAAAGATACAAAAGTCTGAGGTCCCGTACCGACCGACTCAAGAACAGCTTCTTCCCTGCTGCTGTCAGACTTTTGAATGGACCTACCTCGCATTAAGCTGATCTTTCTCTCCACCCTCGCTGTGACTGTAACACTACATTCTGCACCCTCTCCTTTCCTTCTCTATGAGCAGTATGCTTTCTGTATAGTGCGCAAGAAACGATACTTTTCACTGTATCCCAATACATGTGACAATAATAAATCAAATTGAAAAAGGCTTTTCTCACATCACATTTGCCGCAGACCATTTTAACCTCTGCCCTCTCGTTCTCGACCTTTTTCCAAGCAGGAGCAGTTTGTCCCCGTTCATTCTGTCCGGCCCTCGTGAATTTGAACATCTCGATCAAATCTCCTTCCTCTCAAATTGTTTCAGTGAGATCACCGCTGGATAGGATAGGCCCAATTCACCTTAGCCTTGAGGGGCCGAATGGCCTCCTCCTGTTCCTTTTTTTTAACTGTCATCTTTTACTTTTGCAAAAATATACTTTAATTCACGGAATATTTGCCAGAACATTACAAACGTTCCAAAGTAGCCGTTCACACAGAGTAGAAGACCAGTGATATAGAACCCCCCTCACTGGGGGCCTATATCTGGTGAATTAACTATTGCGATGAGACTGGCCACTCGATTTCCCCACAGCTGGAGTTTAGGTAGTAGTCACCTTAGTTAATGTGGCTTTGAGTCGGGAGATAGTGTCCAACTGAGGCCGAGAACTCTTTAAGTAATTTATTAGTGTCACAAGTAAGCTTACATTAACACTGCATTGAAGTTACTGTGAAAATCCCCTAGTCGCCACTCTCGCACCTGTTCGGGTAACACTGAGGGAGAATTTAGCACGGCCAATACACCCTAACCAGTACATCCTTCAGACTGTGGGGAAAACCCACGCAGATACGGGGAGAATGTTCGGACTCCGCACAGACAGCGACCCAAGCCGGGAATCGGACCCGAATTCCTGACTGCAATTCTAATTCTTTGGAGACTCTAAGACTGTGAGCTCGCCCCAAAGTAATGGCACAGTGGGTTAGCGCTGCTGCCTCACAGCGCCAGGGACCCGGGTTCCATTCCCGGTGACACAGTGGGTTAGCACTGCTGCCTCACAGCGCCAGGGACCCGGGTTCCATTCCCGGTGACACAGTGGGTTAGCACTGCTGTCTCACGGCGCCAGGGACCCGGGTTCCATTCCCCGCTTGAGTCACTGTGGAGTTTGCACATTCTCCTCATGTCTGCGTGGGTTTCCTCCCACAGTCCAAAGCTGTGCGGGTTAGGTTGATTGGCCATGCTAAATTGCCCCTTCGTGTCAGGGGGACTAGCTGGGGTAAATGCATGGGGTTACAGGCATGGGGCCGAGGTGGGATTGTGGTCAGTGCAGACTCGATGGGCCGAATCTCCTTCTGCACTGCAGAGAATCCGTTCTAACCGAATATTCCTGTGTAAATTCCATATTATTTGGCACACGGTCCTTTGCCACTTATTTGCCTGTCCTCTGCCTCTATGCTTTCTAAGCTCCCCTGACAGGAAGGATTGGCGCGGTATATTTACCCCTGCTCGCCCAGCGGGTACATGAACCCTTTAACAGCGCACTTACCCATATCTCTCCAAACGCCTTTGCTGCCTCTGCAGGTCTCTGCGACTAAGGAGAATCACGGCAGACTGGGCGAAGATTACCTCGATGATACACTTGAATACTTCCCAGCTGGTACGGACACTCCTGGGGTGTAGTCTCTCGAAAAACGAGAGCTTATTATTGAGCCAAAGTTGATGAACCTTGCGACACCTGAATTATTTTCACTCAATTGTACTCAAATCTTCTATAAAAAATTATTTATAATACCTGCTTTTGTTTTGAAGTTTTTTAGTTCGGATCACGTGATATGGCATCTCACTCCCCCCTCCCCCCCTCTCCGACTCCAAATTATACTAATTCTCTCCGCAAATTACTGCGGATGCTGCAATCTGAAACCAAATGCTGGAAAATCTCAGCAGGTCAGGCAGCATCTGTGAGGAGAAGTGCAGACGTTTCAAGTCCAGATGACCCTTTGTCAAAGCTAAAAGGAACATAAGAACATAAGAAATAGGAGCAGGAGTAGGCCATCTAGCCCTTCGAGCCTGCCCCGCCATTCAATAAGATCATGGCTGATCTGTCGTGGCTCAGTTCCACTTTCCCGCCCTCTCCCCATAACCCTTAATCCCCTCTCTTATCAAAAACCCATCAACCCGCGTCTTAAAAATATTCAGCGAGGCAGCCTCCACCACTTCAACGGGCAGAGAATTCCAGAGATTCACCACCCTTTGAGTGAAGAAGTTCCTCCTCAACTCCGATCTAAACCGCCCCCCCTTATCCTGAGGCTGTGTCCCAGGGTGTGGGAGATAGTTACACTGCAGGGGGAAGGGGGAATGAAAGATGAACCATAGCCACAGAACCTCAGCTCTCTTCTCTCCTGCTGAGATTTTCCAGCAGTTTCTGTTCCCCTTCCGCCTGTCCATATCCCTCTATTCCTTGCATATCTGTGCGCTTGTCTAAACACCTTAAACACCTCCATCGTATCTGCCTCCGCCACCCCTGGCAGCGCGTTCCAGACACTCACCAGTCTGTGTTTTTTAAAAAAAACTTGTACCCCCCTTTGAACTTTCCTCTTCTCATCTTAAATACGTGCCCCCCTGGTATTAAACATTTCAACTCTGGGTAAAAGATTCTGACTGTCAATCCTAACTATGTCACTTGTAATTTTATAGACATCTAGCAGGTCTCCCCTCAGCCTCCCACCCTCCAGAGAATGCAGCCCGAGTTTGTCCAGCCTTTCCTTATAGCTCACACGCTCCAATCCAGGCAGCATCCTGGTGAACCTCTTCTGCAGCCTCTCCAAAGCCTCCACATCCTTCCTGCGATGTGGTGACCAGAATTGAACGCAAGTGCAGCCTAACCAAAGTTTTGTCCAACCCCTGGAGGCAGGCACGCCTGCAAACCAGGGTGAGGAGGCACAAGCTTGCAATGTCTGCCTCTGCGAATAAATGTTTCCGAAGCGGGGAGAGGCCTGTCCTTCATGGCCAGGCCCTCGTGAACAGGATCTGATCTCCCATCATCTTTCACAGTGGGACCCTTACAATTTAGTGCATCATGGACCTTTCCCCACTGAGGTGGGCATTGTCAGGAAAAGGTGGCCTGGGCTGGGAATGTTTTCACGGGTATTCCATCTATCCCAGGACACTTCCTTGGTGTGCCAGTGGACTGGCACATCATCTATCCATTAACCCCAATCCATCTCCCTTCATTCGCCCCCAATCTCAACGTGCTCAAGAGAGAGCAAGCAAAGACATCTATTGGAGGAAATAAAAATACTGAAAGACTAAAATCAGGGTAGACTAATTTAGAAGTGAATATAGCACAGAAAGGCATGATGTGCCTGGAATTACAAAGGTAGAGATGCATAGGAATACATATAACCACTGTTAGAGATTTCAAATATGCATTTTTTTTGAAAGAACATTGCGCACCTTGGCCAAATACAGACTGCCCCAAGGCAGAATGGGATGAAAGCTAAGTGAGAGAAACCACGTTCTTTAAGAACAATACGGACACAGAATATAGGTTTTATCAGTATAGTTTCCCAGACACACAGTGAAATGGACATTTCATATCGTGCTGATAAGGGATGCTATGCAACTCTTGAACTCTATGGAGAGGCAGTGAGAAAGTTACCTTTGAACGCTTGTGATGTTGGTGCCCCTTTAAGAATGATTTAAATATAAACCTTGGTCACAGCCTTGGGTGATGTCATTGTTAGGAGGAGGAAAGGAGCTGTGGACAGGCCACCTGACTGAAGATTTTCAGCCTTCAGTTTCATTTTGGCCGTAGTGTCAGAGACAGCTGGAAAATAAGTCTTTCTCGCTCTCTGTTGCTTTGAAATTTAACCAAAAAGGCTTGTTGCCATGTTGCAATAATTAGTGTTTCTTTTGGTGTTTTGGGGAACTGATATGACAGCAAGCTGCTCTGAGTTTTCAAGATCATTTGAAATCAGCATTCAACCCCATGAACTGGATTCCAGAATCATGTGAGCGTCAGCGTGTACAGTGATAAATCTGTTTCAAGGTATTTGTTTGGGACATTGGGTGGCACGGTGACACAGTGGGTTAACACTGCTGCCTCACGGCGCCAGGGACCCGGGTTCCATTCCCGGTGACACAGTGGGTTAGCGCTGCTGCCTCACGGCGCCAGGGACCCGGGTTCCATTCCCGGTGACACAGTGGGTTAGCGCTGCTGCCTCACGGCGCCAGGGACCCGGGTTCCATTCCCGGTGACACAGTGGGTTAGCGCTGCTGCCTCACGGCGCCAGGGACCCGGGTTCCATTCCCGGTGACACAGTGGGTTAGCGCTGCTGCCTCACGGCGCCAGGGACCCGGGTTCCATTCCCGGTGACACAGTGGGTTAGCACTGCTGCCTCACGGCGCCAGGGACCCGGGTTCCATTCCCGGTGACACGGCGGGTTAGCGCTGCTGTCTCACAGCGCCAGGGACCCGGGTTCCATTCCCGGTGACACGGCGGGTTAGCACTGCTGCCTCACAGCGCCAGGGACCCGGGTTCGATTCCTGATTTGGGTCACTGTCTGTGTGGAGTTTGCACATTCTCCCCGTGTCTGCGTGGGTTTCCTCCGAGTGCTCCGGTTTCCTCCCACAGTCCAAAGACGTGGGGGTTAGGTTGATTGGGTGTGCTTAGCGTCAGGGGAGACTAACTGGGGTAAAATGCACGGGGTTATGGGGATAGGGTGGGATTGTGGCCAGTGCAGTCTCAATGGGCCAAATAGCCGCCTTCTGCACTGTAGGGATTGTGTAACCAAATATCTTGATAAATTAACCAATTGAGTTATTGTAAATCAGTCTCTCTCCAAGGCAGAAACTAGGCCTGGATTAATAAGATACATCTTCCACCAGAAACTATGGTGTTATTTGCTGAGCTGTGTGAATAAAGAGATAACTCCGAGATGAAGGTAGTAAAATGCTTTGCTCTCTGAGTAACTGCTGCAACACTGGATCAGAGACTGTCGCCCAGAATAAATCGACAACACACACACACACACTCGTATCGAATAAGAAAATATATTAAGATCTGGATCCCCCGACATCGCTCTGCGTTAAATCTACATCGCGGTCTCACAGCTCCCGCAATTTAAACCCTTTCTCCGGTCAGGATTTCCGGAACGGCGGACGTTACTCCCAGTGGAAGGATCGGAAAACAATCAACAAAAAAAAAACTAAAAGGAATCGTCGGGAAGTCCACTCGTGGCCCAGCGTCTCCCAGGGTTAACTCCAGGCTGAAGAACACCTCGGGAACGTTGCGAGTGTTCGGCGTGGATTCAGTCCCTCACTTTGAGGCGTTCACGTTCTACAGACTCGGAGAAACCGGATAGATTCGAAGGGAAAATATTCGCAGGGGAAGATCTGGGGAGGTCAGTGAGATTCACTGGATGGGGAGCCAAGGGAGCTAGAACAGGCACGAGGGGGCTGAAGGGCCTCTGTTCCGATCATACTGTATTTTCAACGTGTTTTTGACTCTCCCCCCACACCTCCCCCCACCCCCCCCCCCCCCCCCCCCCGAAGCCAAACCTAGGCCATTAGGGATGGCCCATGCAGACGAATAGCCCGTCTCTCATTGTGGGCATTGAGACCAACTGGCGCAATGTAAAGGTGGCCCGGGATTGGAGCGTGACTCACCTGGGGAAGGGGGGGGGGGTGCGGAGGGGGAGAGGCACCCCTAAACACACTCACACACTCCCTCTCGCACGCTCTCGCTCACTCACACACGTTCTCGCACGCTCTCGCTCACTCACACACGTTCTTGCACACTCTCGCTCGCTCACACACGTTCTTGCACGCTCTCGCTCGCTCACACACGTTGTTGCACGCTCTCGCTCGCTCACACACGTTCTTGCACGCTCTCGCTCGCTCACACACGTTCTTGCACGCTCTCGCTCGCTCACACACGTTCTTGCACGCTCTCGCTCGCTCACACACGTTCTTGCACACTCTCGCTCACACACGTTCTTGCACACGCTCGCTCACACACGTTCTTGCACACTCTCGCTCACACACGTTCTTGCACACTCTCGCTCACTCACACACGTTCTTGCACACTCTCGCTCGCTCACACACGGTCTTGCACACTCTCGCTCGCGCACACACGTTCTTGCACACTCTCGCTCGCTCACACACGTTCTTGCACACTCTCGCTCGCTCACACACGTTCTTGCACACGCTCGCTCACACACGTTCTTGCACACTCTCGCTCGCTCACACACGTTCTTGCACACGCTCGCTCACACACGTTCTTGCACACTCTCGCTCGCTCACACACGTTCTTGCACACTCTCGCTCGCTCACACACGTTCTTGCACACGCTCGCTCACACACGTTCTTGCACACTCTCGCTCGCTCACACACGTTCTTGCACACTCTCGCTCACACACGTTCTTGCACACTCTCGCTCACACACGTTCTTGCACACTCTCGCTCGCTCACACACGTTCTTGCACACTCTCGCTCGCTCACACACGTTCTTGCACACTCTCGCTCGCTCACACACGTTCTTGCACACTCTCGCTCGCTCACACACGTTCTTGCACACTCTCGCTCGCTCACACACGTTCTTGCACACGCTCGCTCACACACGTTCTTGCACACTCTCGCTCGCTCACACACGTTCTTGCACACTCTCGCTCACACACGTTCTTGCACACTCTCGCTCACACACGTTCTTGCACACTCTCGCTCACACACGTTCTTGCACACTCTCGCTCGCTCACACACGTTCTTGCACACTCTCACTCACATGGTCTTGCACACTCACACGTTCTTGCACACTCTTGCTCGCTCACACACGTTCTTGCACACTCCCCCTTGAAGTGGACAGCAGGCGGGTCACATCTGTTCAGCGAACCGGCTGAAATCAGGTTTGGTGAGGGGGAGGGGGTGGGGGTGGGGGTGGCGGGGGGGGGTTGGCGGTGAGAATCGTGGACAGCCCAGTCACACATGCTGCCAACAAGAAATGTGATGGATTTGGGGGGGGGGGGGAGGGGGAGAGGAGGGGGTGCGTGGGGTGTAGGCTTGATATGAATCCAACCCTCAGATCTCCCTCCCCCCCCCCACCAACCCAGGGGGAAGGCCGGAGGGGCTGGACCCCCCCCCTCCCCTCCGCTCCCAATGTGTGCGATGCACTCCGTCCTGCATGGCGGTCATCCAGGTCCTCCTCCTCCTCCTCCTCCTCTGTCCGGCCAACCCCGTCCGGCGGGAAGGCTCCGTCGCCGAGGGCACAGCCCTACCCAGCGCCGGCGCGGGGCCCTCAGTGACTCCCGATCACCACCGGCTTGTAATCGCTCGCTGATCGCCTGCGGGGGACAAACAGAGAGAGAGAGGTGGTGAGAAGAGAAAGAGGCGCGGTGAGGGGAGAGAGGGCCGGACTCTCACCGTCAGGAACACCGGAGTGCCGGACATCACCATCCCAGGTCACCGTCAACACTGGACAAGGTCAGACCCCAACTGTCAAGGAAAAGAGCACCAGATACGTAGATTGGCCAGGCTAAAAATTGCCCCTGAGGTGTGTAGGTTAGAGGGATTAGTGGGTAAAATATGTAGGGATATGGGGGGGGGGGGGGGGGGCGGGCCTAGGTGGGGTGGGGGTTGGGGCAGACACGATGGGCCAAATGGCCTCTCTCTCCACTGTAGGGGTTCCTAGGGACACTCCATCTGGAGGTCCCCCTCCCAGTCGCTCACCGTCCCGACTTGGAAGCGTATTGGCCGCTCCCTCACCGCGCTGTGGGTGGACCTACACCTCAGGGGCTGCAGCGGGTTCGAGAAGGCGTCTCACCCACCCACCCACCCACCCTCTCGAGGGGCAGGAGGAGACGGGCAATAAATGCTGGACTGGTCAGCGCTGCCCGCACCCCAAATACTTTTCCAAACGCCGGAAGGGGAGATGCTGGCGGTTTGGGGAACTCTGGTCTCCGTATGGTTGGCCCAGCCCCGTCCTCGGGGGGGGGAGGGCACCCCCCCCCCCCACACACATTGGCACAAGGCGGGAATGCCAACCTCAACTCAGGCTCTCCAGCCAGAACAGGGCCACGTCCCGTCAGCGCGGGGATCCCGTCCACCGTCACCCGAGGTCAATGCCAGGGATCGGGCGTCCTGTCAATGGGGGGGGGTCAGTAGCTCAGCTCAGCCTGAACCCTCTCCCCCCACCGCACCCACAGCACCCCCCCCCCACCCGGGGGTCGTGTGGCCCCGTGGGCAGGGAGGGCAGCGGGGTTGCCGGCTGGGGATTTGTGTTTGTAACGGGGTTGATGCCGATGATCTTGATCTTCCCAGCACTGAGAATTCAGCAAAGGTGGGGGATCGAGGGAGGCGAGGAGAGCAGGCTGAGTGTCAGGAGTGTGTACGGGGGGTGGTGGCGGAGGGGAATAACACAGCATCCCCTAACGATGTGAGAGTGAGAGTGAGCGCGAGAGAGAGAGAGCACCAGAGAGACAGAGAACGAGAGTAAGTGAGAAAGAAAGGGAGCGAGAGAGGCAGAATGAGGGAGGGAGGGAGGGAGAGTAAGAGAGAGTGAGGAAGAGGGAGGGTGGGTCAGAGAGGGGGAAGGACAGAGAAAGGGGAAGGGATGGATAATTTTCTGGCTGGATACATTTATTATTTGATAACTGGCAGTTCTGCCCGTCTGGAGGTGACCGGGTCCCCGGTGCGATCTATAACTGGAGACCAGACTCGGCAGCGCAGTGAGGAGACCCCGGAGAAGATACAGGCCACGTACCTGTTGAGTGGAACGCCCCCAACTTTGGTTGATCCATCTCGTGCCACGTAGAGCTGCAATCCACTCTCTACAAAACAGTGACAAACAGGATTTACACACCGTCCCAGAGAGCCAGCACTCACTCCAGCCGTCTGATAAACCTCTCCAAACAGAATAACCCAGCCCACATCGTACAATCCCCTCCCCCACACTGCACCGCCCACCCCCTGCCTATCCCCCAGCCCACTGCCCCAACACCCAGCCCCCCCACTGCCCCATCGCCCAGCCCCCCACTACCCCAACGCCCAGCCCCCCCACTGCCCCAACGCCCAGCCCACTGCCCCATTGCCCAGCCCCCCCACTGCCCCATCACCCAGCCCACTGCCCCATCGCCCAGCCCACTGACCCAACGCCCAGCCCACTGCCCAGCCCACTGCCCCATCACCCAGCCCACTGCCCCAACGCCCAGCCCCCCCACTGCCCCAACGCCCAGCCCACTGCCCCATCGCCCAGCCCCCCCACTGCCCCATCGCCCAGCCCACTGCCCCATCGCCCAGCCCCCCCACTGCCCCATCGCCCAGCCCACTGCCCCATCGCCCAGCCCCCCCACTGCCCCATCGCCCAGCCCCCCCACTGCCCCATCGCCCAGCCCCCCCACTGCCCCATCGCCCAGCCCACTGCCCCCACCGCCCAGCCCACTGCCCCAACGCCCAGCCCACTGCCCAGCCCACTGCCCCAACACCCAGCCCACTGCCCCATCGCCCAGCCCCCCACTGCCCCAACACCCAGCCCACTGCCCCCACCGCCCAGCCCACTGCCCCCACCGCCCAGCCCACTGCCCCAACACCCAGCCCACTGCCCCATCGCCCAGCCCCCCCACTGCCCCATCGCCCAGCCCACTGCCCCAACACCCAGCCCACTGCCCCAACACCCAGCCCACTGCCCATCGCCCAGCCCACTGCCCCATCACCCAGCCCACTGCCCCACCACCCAGCCCACTGCCCCAACACCCAGCCCACTGCCCCATCACCCAGCTCACTGCCCCATCGCCCAGCTCACTGCCCCACTGCCCAGCTCACTGCCCCACTGCCCCATCACCCAGCCCACTGCCCCATCGCCCAGCCTATACATCCCCCTACCACTTCACCCTCTATCAGTGGCACCCATTACACCTTGCGACTCTCCAGAATCGCCCCTTCTGGGTGATCCGGGGTCCTATTACTCTGCACCAAACCACCCCGCTCCCCATTCCCCAGGCCCGGCCCTCTGCGGTACCCACACTAATACAGGCCAGAGGGTCCAGGATGCTGAGAGGTGTGGGTGGGATTGTGCGGGCGGAGGAGGGTGAGAAGTTGTTACGTTCTCCTTCTCCGTCCTTGTGGCTCCGTGAATTCAGCGTGGAACCTGCCAACCCCACTGACTGGCACAAGGTGGGCATCGGTCCCCAGGGAAAGGCCTTTCCCAAGCGGAGGGGGTTGGGGGGGTGGCTCAAATGTAGAGGGGAAGCCTAGTGGTATTATCGCTAGGCTAGTGATCCAGAAACTCAGCTAACGCTCTGGGGACCCGGGTTTGAATCCCACCACGGCAGAGGGTGGAATTTAAATTCAATTTAAAAAAATATGGAATTAAGAATCTATGGATGACCATGAAACCGTTGTCGATTGTTGGAAAAGCCCAGCTTGTTCCTTTAGGGAAGGAAATCTGCCATCCTTACCCGGTCTGGCCTACATGTGACTCCAGAGACACAGCAATGTGGGTGACTCTCAACTGCCCTCCAAGGGGCAACTGGGGATGGGTAATAAATCCAACGCCTATGTCCCATGAATGAATAAGGAAAACTTAACCCCCAGCTTGGGATAGCAGGTTGGCACAGTGGGTTAGCACGGCTGCCTCACAGCGCCAGGGACCTGGGTTCGGTTCCCGGCTCGGGTCACTGTCTGTGCGGAGTCTGCACATTCTCCCCGTGTCTGCGTGGGTTTCCTCCGGGTGCTCCGGTTTCCTCTCACATCTCCAAAGATGTGCGGGTCAGGTGGATTGGCCATGATAAGTTGCCCCTTAGTGTCGGGGGACAAGCAAGGTAAATGCATGGGGTTATGGGAATAGGGCCTGGATGGGATTGTCACTGGTGCAGAATCGATGGGCCGAATGCCCTCCTTCTGCACTGTAGGGATTCTATATTTCTAGGGAGTGAGGGGCCTCTGAGGACTGTAGGCCACTGGACTAGATACTCATGGGACTGGGGGTCCCACTGCCAAGCTTCCCTACCCTCGGAGTCACTGCAGTCTGAGAAATCCTGGGTCTGTACGATTCGATCCACAATGTCATCCGCGTCAACCCTGGTGTCGTTCACTCGCGACGTGTAGCTCTCGGGCATCCGGGTCTTCCGCCTGGAATGTGTACGGATAGGCAAGGACATTGATATCAAACAACGAGGTCAACATTACATCGCAGAGGTCGATTCCCTTTTGAGAAGCTACGGCAAATCCTGCAAAGAGGAATCCCTTGCTTCGTAATCTGCTCAAAGTCTTTGTGACGGTGTTTCATTCACATTTAGAAGTGCGATAACAGAAAGACCCCCCACTTTCTGTGAATAATTAACAAGTTATTTATTTCACCATCCAGGAACTTTAACTAAACTAGGAACATATCACTTAGGTTTGACTGAAATGCTGTTCAAATAAATGCAAGGAACATTCATTGTCAAAAAAGAAATTCCTCCTCATCTCTGTTTTAAAGGATTGTCCCTTTAACCTCAGGTTGTTCCCTCTCTGGTTCTAGTTTTTCCCACTAGTGGGAACGTCCTCTCCATGTCCACTCTATCCAGGCCTCGCAGTGTCCTGTAAGTTTCAATAAGATCCCCCCCTCATCCAGTACAGACCCAGAGTCCTCAACCGTTCCTCGTACGACAACTCCCCCCCTCCCCTCTTCTCCCTCACCTTAAGGGCCGGTCGGGGCGTCGGATGGGGAGAGGGGGCTTCTCGAACGCCCCGCCCTCGAAGTCCGCCGCGCTGCTGGGTCCAGAGGAGAGGCCGCTGCTACTGGATGACAGGTTGCGTCTACGGGTGGGCTCGGAGAGGCTGATGCAATGAGATTGCTCGGAGCTGGAACCTGGGGGTGGGGGGTGGAGGTGGGGGAAGAGGGTGAACGAGTTAACTGGAAAAGCCCAAGGATTTCCACTGAGTCCCATCGGGGGACACAGGCCGGCCGCATCGCCGGTCAACACCCAACCCCCTTACGCTCCTCGTGGATTTATCCTTCTATGCATCCACTCTCTTCACCACCCCCCAACCACTCCCTGTGGAAACACATCCCACATTCCCAATACTCATTCCAGGTTAAAGAGTTTCTCCCAAATTCACGCACGTAATGATGGGCAATTCCACACACACCTTCTAACCTTCTCGCAACAGCAACATCGCTACTGCAGCGCAATGAACAGGGAAAGACCTCGGCAGATGGAGAATAATGGGGGAAAATGTTAGACTTGCCCTCTTTTGACAGGATAGGCCAACCCACACATCTTTGGAGGCAGAGCGAGGTAGGTTATTGATTAACGAGGGGGGGTAAAAGGTTATCGGGGGGGGGGGGGTGGGTTCGATGGGAATGTGGGATTGAGATTACAGTCACAGAATAGAATCTCGGAACCCCTACAGCGTAGGAGGCGACCATTAGGCCCATCGGGCCTAGACCGACTACAACCCCACCCAGCCCCTATCTCCACAATCCCACGCATTTATCCTGCTGATCCCTCTAATCTACAAAATCTTGGGACACTCGGGGACGATTTAGCACGGCCAATCAACCGAACCCGCACACCTTTGGACATCTGCCGCGGTCTTGTTGAATGGGGGGAGCAGGGCTCGAGGGGCCAAGTGGCCTACTCCTGCTCCTAATTCGAGTGGAAAAAAAAAATCACAAGGAATTGCGCAGGTACGCGGGAAAACTCCGAGGGTGGAAATTTTCTATCTCGCCTACCAGAGGAATCGCCGGGGGGGGGGGGGGTGCGAGCGAAACGTGCAAGGATTCATTAATCTCATTCGGGATTTTCCAACTTTGGGACGACGAGGCTGGAATATCTCACCCTGAGCAGGATATTGAGGGACATAAGGAGATTTTAGTTTGGATGGTCACCTGTGGATTGTCGGGAAGGGGGTTAAGGAGAGACTGAGGCGGACGGAGAGAGATTTCCAGAGCCTGAGGCCTAGCTGCGGCCTACCAAGCCTCTTCACAATCTTACAGGCCTCTTCAGTTCCCTCTGCCATTCCCACGCTGCCTCCCCCCCCAAACCCCGCCGGCCCATTCCCCCCTTTCCCAGACCGTTTCGCCCTCCATCGCAAGACCATCCGTGTCGCTGAGCCCGATGGGCAGGCCGTTCCCGAGGTTCACTCACCGGAGACTTTGGAAAACTGGCTGCCGAAGCTGGAGACGGAGCTGCGAGTCAGTCGGCCGCCGCCGGAGGACTCCTCCGGGGTGGTGGTCGCGCTGTCCGAATCCTCGGAGATACCTGACGGGACAGAGGGGGGGGACAAGCGTGAAGAGGAGTGCTGGCAGCGGGGAGGTGTCAGTCTCGCCGGATCCTGTTCTCGTCGCCCAGTTAGGATCTGACCCTTCCCAGTCCATTCCCCTATTTCCTGGGATCGCAATGGGCTTCCCGATCCGGTGGATCACACAACCCCTCGCTGGAAGGAGCCCACGCCACAAGTCTAACCGCGCGATGTGGGGAAAATACACATGCAGGGGCTCGGGGTGAGAGCGAGGGGAGAACGGGACGGACTGGATTGCTCTAGAGTGTGCTAGCATTGACCCGATGGGCGAATGGCCTCTTCCGATGCCGATAGGACACTCTCTCCTCCGAGTCAGGAGGTCAAGGGTCACACTCTGGCCACTTGACCACCCCACAGCAGCGACGGACGGTTCCCCCACCCCCGGACGGGTGCTGCACTGCCCGAGGTGCCACCTTTCAGCGAAGGTGGGTGCCCTCTCTCGGTGAGTGCGGGGTTGGGGGGTGGGGTGGGGGGGGGTCACAGGGCGTTATTCGGATGTAGAGCAGTGTAGGTTCTCCCCTCCCCCACCCACCCTGGCGCACTGACCAATGTTCCACCCCCAACACCAACAAATCTCACGTAAAGAAGTAAAGAACCAGGCCAGGCTCGCATGGGATCTTGCTGTGCGCGGGGGATCTTGCCGTGCGTCCCACTGGCTGGGGCAATTTACCAAGAGTGGCGTCACGCCAAGAGGGTGTTTCTGCACTGCCACCTCCCCAATACACGGGGATACCTGATTACACACCCCTCACAAGTGCCTCTGTCAAGGGGGTAACATTGGCATGGGTTGGCCCTCCCTCATTACCCCGCAGAAGGTGGTGATGGGCCCTCCCTTTGAAACACAACCATCTGGGATGTCCCCTCCTGCTGTGACTCCTCGACCCCTCTCGATGAGGGAGGTTAGAGCGCTGGGTTCAGGGTAACACTCCCTCCATCCCTCAATCCCTCCATTTCTTCAACCCACTGTCCCACCCAGTCCCAGAGTGGGGGGGAAAGGACAGTGTCTGACTCACTGTCCCACCCAGTCCCAGAGTGGGGGGGAAAGGACAGTGTCTGACTCACTGTCCCACCCAGTCCCAGAGTGGGGGGGAAAGGACAGTGTCTGACCCACTGTCCCACCCAGTCCCAGAGGGGGGAAAGGACAGTGTCTGACTCACTGTCCCACCCAGTCCCAGAGTGGGGGGGAAAGGACAGTGTCTGACCCACTGTCCCACCCAGTCCTGGTGAGTACAATATAATCACTTACCTGAACCCATGATGAGAGACCTGCACTTGGACAGTCTCAGGGAATTAGGCCTGAGTGGGCGATTACTCTCACCGCCTTCTCCAGCGTCTCCTTTACAGTCAGGTTCCAGCGAATCCCTGCTGCCCACGATGTTGTTGAGTGTGGTGTTGGACGATGGACTGGAACGGACAAAGCGGAAAGTTACCCGCGGTGTTACCAACTGAACCCTCACTTTGTAAAGACCCTTGGCAGTTTTCACAACAGGGAACCCCATCAAATCTTGGGCTTTGTCGATCGAGGCACCCAGGGATCGGGGAGGTGATGGCCCGAGTGGTATTGTTCGCAAGATTATTAATCCAGAAACCCAGCCAACGTTCTGGGGGACCCGGGTTCGAATCCCACCTCGGCAGAGGGTGGAACTTGAATTCAATTTAAAAAAAATCTGGAATTAAGGGTCTACTGGAGACCCCATTGTCGGAAAAACCCATCTGGTTCCTTTAGGGAAGGAAATCTGCCGTCCTTACCCCGGTCTGGCCTACATGTGACTCCAGAGACACACAGCAACGTGGGTGACTCTCAGCTGCCCTCTGAAATGGTCTAGCGAGACACTCAGCTCAAGGGGCAATTAGGGATGGGCAATAAATGCTGACCCAGCTAGGGACACCCCTATCCCACGGATAAATAAAAGGGGTGAAGTTACCCTGACCCTGCAGAAAGTTCTGGTTCGGCCCCAGTTGGAGGACGATGTCCGGGTCTGGTAACGGGCACTTTTGGGAGGGTGCGAGGGTCCAGGAGAGGATATGGAGGGAGATTCACCAAAACGGTTCCAGGGATGAGGGGATTTTAGTTCCAAGAGAGTGGATGACTTGACAAGTTCAGGGGAGGTTCACAAGAATGTGGTCAGGGATAGAAAATTGTGGCTAAGAGGAGAGATTGGAGAGGTTGGGGTTATTTTCATCAAATCATTGAAGCCCTACAATGCACAAGAGGCCACTCAGCCCATCAAACCTGCACCGACCACAATCCCACCCAGACCCCATCACCACAACCCCAATCACTTACCCTCGCTAGTCCCCCTGACACTAAGGGGCAATTTAGCACGGCCAATCCACCTAACCCGCACATCTTTGGGAAAATAGTGTCCAATTCTGGTGGCCCACACTACCAGAAGGATGTGGGGGCTTTGGAGAGGGTTACAGAAAAGATTTACCAGGATGTTGCCCCTGGTATGGAGGGCATTAGCGATGAGGAGAGGTTGGAGAAACTTGGTTTGCTCTCACTGGAAGGTTGAGGGGGAGACCTGATAGAAGTCTACAAGATGACGAGGGGCAGAGTGGAGAGTCAGAAGCTTTTTCCCCCAGGGTGGAAGAGTCAATTACGCGGGGGGGCACAGGTTTAAGGTGTGAGGGGCAAGGTTTAAAGGAGATGTACGAGGCAGATTTTTTACACAGAGGGGGGTGGGTGCCTGGAACTCATTGCCGGGGGAGGGAGTGGAAGCGGATACGATAGTGAGTTTTAAGAGGCACCTTGACAAATCCATGAATAGGATGGGAATAGAGGGATACGGTCCCCGGAAGCGTAGGGGGTTTTAGTTCAGTCGGGGGCAGCATGGCCGGTGCAGGCTTGGAGGGGCCGAAGGGCCTGTTCCTGTGCTGGAATTTTCCTTGTTCTCTGGGCCTTTGAGGGGTGCAAGCTCTCAGGGGTTGGGGAGGGGAGAGGAAGTGGGTTCGGGCGTCACGATGACTGCACTCAGACCCAGCACAGACACGATGGGCGAAACGGCCTCGCCCTGTCCCAGAGCAGAGGCAGATGCCGTGAGCACAATACCACGTTCCGCCTGCGAGTGGCAGTGTTGTCCCAACAAAAAGGGCGGGCCCCCTTTAACCTGAGAGCGGTGGGCCCCACCTCCGGGCTGAGGTGTGACCCAGGTGGAGGGGGTGTTAGCGAGGGGAGCGATTGGGTGTGAAAGATCCGCTATTCCGAGGGGGAGGGAGGGGGCGGGGAGGGGGGGAATGACGAAACAACAAAAGAAATTGAGTCGGGTGATTGGCTTGTTGACATGGTGGCTGCCCGTGGGATCTTGCTGTGCAGCAGCAGCCTGCCACATTTCCTCTGCCCTGACGGTGACCCCCTCTCCAAATATTATTGTCAGCGGCAGATGTTTTGTTGGGGGGTGGGGAATGGGGGTGAGGTGGGGGGGTAGGGGGTGGGTGGGGGTGAGATGGGGGGGGTAGGGGGTGGGTGGGGGTGAGATGGGTGGGGGGGGTGAGGTGTGGTGGGGTGGGGGGGGTGAGTGCGGCAGAGCGGGGACAGGCTCGGCCAATCCGCTCGGAGAGACAGGGGTCAAACTGAACCGCTCAGGGAGGGGGTCGCGGGACAGCAGCAGAGGGTGGGGTGGGGGGGGGGGTGGGGGGGGTTAGCTGCACCCCCGCCTCACCGACCCGGCCCTCACCCTGCCTCACCCCCCACCCTGTACTCGCCGTCCCCACCCCCCCCCCCAACCCTGCACACCCCCCCCCGCCCCCACCTCATTCCACCCCCCACTCTGTCCCCCCACCCTATCCCCCACCCCCGCCTCACTACCCCCACAAACTCTCCCACCACCCCCCCCCCACCATCACCCGCCACCCCCAAGCCTGTACTCACGCTTTAAAACAAGGATCTCCCAGCAACAACTGCATACTGACAGATACCTGGAGAGACAGACAGAGACAGAGAGAGAGACAGAGACAGAGAGACAGAGAGCAAGAAATGATTAATCAACGATAATATTGTGGGGAAAAAACTGATTTTACAGGTAGTTCAGATTAAACGATTTGCAGACTGGCCGCTGTACATCTGACCAAGAACCTGATAAACTGCAGCACAGTGCCCGACAGGAACTGAACCAACACTGGCAGTGTCTGTGCAGAGTGGGACCCAATAACACCAGGTACAGGACAAAAATAATCTGTGTATTCCCAACCGGAACATCACCCAGTGAGAAAACTTTACTCTGTATCTAACCCCGTGCTGTACCTGTCCTGGGAGTGTTTGATGGGGGACAGTGTAGAGGGAGCTTTACTCTGTATCTAACCCCATGCTGTCCCTGTCCTGGGAGTGTTTGATGGGGGTACAGTGTAGAGGGAGCTTTACTCTGTATCTAACCCCGTGCTGTACCTGTCCTGGGAGTGTTTGATGGCGACAGTGTAGAGGGAGCTTTACTCTGTATCTAACCCCGTGCTGTACCTGTCCTGGGAGTGTTTGATGGGGGGACAGTGTAGAGGGAGCTTTACTCTGTATCTAACCCCGTGCTGTACCTGTCCTGGGAGTGTTTGATGGGGGGACAGTGTAGAGGGAGCTTTACTCTGTATCTAACCCCGTGCTGTACCTGTCCTGGGAGTGTTTGATGGGGGGGACAGTGTAGAGGGAGCTTTACTCTGTATCTCACCCCGTGCTGTACCTGTCCTGGGAGTGTTTGATGGGGACAGTGTAGAGGGAGATTTACTCTGTATCTAACCCCATGCTGTACCTGTCCTGGGAGTGTTTGATGGGGGGGACAGTGTAGATGGAGTTTTACTCTGTATCTAACCCTGTGCTGTACCTGTCCTGGGAGTGTTTGATGGGGGGGACAGTGTAGAGGGAGCTTTACTCTGTATCTAACCCCGTGCTGTACCTGTCCTGGGAGTGTTTGATGGGGGGACAGTGTAGAGGGAGCTTTACTCTGTATCTAACCCCGTGCTGTACCTGTCCTGGGAGTGTTTGATGGGGGGGACAGTGTAGAGGGAGCTTTACTCTGTATCTAACCCCGTGCTGTACCTGTCCTGGGAGCGTTTGATGGGGGACAGTGTAGAGGGAGCTTTACTCTGTATCTAACCCCGTGCTGTACCTGTCCTGGGAGTGTTTGATGGGGGGACAGTGTAGAGGGAGCTTTACTCTGTATCTAACCCCGTGCTGTACCTGTCCTGGGAGTGTTTGATGGGGGACAGTGTAGAGGGAGCTTTACTCTGTGTCTAACCCCGTGCTGTACCTGTCCTGGGAGCGTTTGATGGGGAGACAGTGTAGAGGGAGCTTTACTCTGTATCTAACCCCGTGCTGTCCCTGTCCTGGGAGTGTTTGATGGGGGGGACAGTGTAGAGGGAGCTTTACTCTGTATCTAACCCTGTGCTGTACCTGTCCTGGGAGTGTTTGATGGGGGGGACAGTGTAGAGGGAGCTTTACTCTGTATCTAACCCTGTGCTGTACCTGTCCTGGGAGTGTTTGATGGGGGGGACAGTGTAGAGGGAGCTTTACTCTGTATCTAACCCTGTGCTGTACCTGTCCTGGGAGTGTTTGATGGGGGGGACAGTGTAGAGGGAGCTTTACTCTGTATCTAACCCCATGCTGTACCTGTCCTGGGAGTGTTTGATGGGGGGACAGTGTAGAGGGAGCTTTACTCTGTATCTAACCCGTGCTGTACCTGTCCTGGGAGTGTTTGATAGGGGGACAGTGTAGAGGGAGCTTTACTCTGTATCTAACCCCGTGCTGTCCCTGTCCTGGGAGTGTTTGATGGGGACAGTGTAGAGGGAGCTTTACTCTGTATCTAACCCCGTGCTGTACCTGTCCTGGGAGTGTTTGATGGGGACAGTGTAGAGGGAGCTTTACTCTGTA